>NW_027040574.1:0-1200000 GCF_037179485.1 Ochlerotatus camptorhynchus | reverse complement strand
GTATGCTCCGTTTGGTTTTGTTTTTTTCATTTCTAGACTAACATTTGAAAAGGGCATAACTCCAAAATGTAAACAAACTATATTTCGCCACATATAGAGAGAACAGTTCACAAACTACACGATAAACAGGAAAAATTTGAAGAAAATATCGCTTCAAATCACCGAAAACGTTTCTTCTTACATGGCGTATTTCCAACTTTCAACTCTATGATGCATCTGGTTGTTACGTCTTGCACCAGAACTACGAATGATATTGTTTTAATATGCCAAACGTACTGATTCTGTAGTATCTAGTCACGCCCGATTCATTTGAAATGCATCCGATTGATATTTCACGTGTAAACAACGAACAAAAAGAAGACCAACAAAATCTCAAGGCGGAACAGCGAACACAAAATCCCGAGGGTGTATTTCCACAGCGTATCACCAGTGTTGGCAGTTCAAAGGATGGAAGATCCGGGGGGTAACAACATGTAGGGCGTATGATGGTTTCTTCTCAATTTCACGACAAAGAAAACTTTTTTTGAGTTTTTAGTTATGCATGATGATAGATTACACTATTAACTATATTTCAAGCTTATAAAATCATCCAGAAAATGGAAAGTCGTGAAAAAGGATTAATGTTTAGGTCATCAAAATTCGGAAGCGATTTTCTCGATTAGGTCATTTTGGAGTTACGCCCTTTTCAAATGTTAGTCTAGATTTGAGCATTACAACCCCCTTCCTTTTCATGGTTATTGCGTCCCAACTGGACATTTACGCTGCTCTTTGAGTACTGCCACAGTTAATTGAAAGCTTTATACGTTTGTAACATTTTTGCATTCGTAACACACTATATCCTGGACCGGACCGGGAATTGTACCGGCTGCCCACGGCATGGTTTTGGCTTTCTAGATATGCGGGAACGCGAAGAAGTGACTCACATTTCCTCTACATCCATGCAGACGACAATAATAGACAGAAAAGAGAGGTGTCGACTTACCGTACTGCTTGCTTGAAAGCGCTGAATGCAACCGTTCCTCGACGATCGCCGAATGAGTCAATCTCGGGGTATGTGTAGAAGGTATCCAAATAAATCGCACATGCCTAAATCTTACCACTTTTCACACACTTCTTCAGATCGCACGCGATTCGAATCTCATCGAAGGTCAGCACTTTCGCGATTGTGTGTTTTTTTTTTCGCTTTTATTCTTGTGAATCTTTTCTCGAAATCACCGAACCGAACGACGAGTCACTGTAACAGACGAGTTTTCACTCACCACTGTGTAGTAGCACTGTGTGTATTTCAGCCGGTTTCACCGATAACCCGTACTCGGGGAAAACTGCGTGAAAATTACTGCCGGGCTGAAATGAAAAGAGAAGAAAACAAAGAACTCGATTGGAATAAAATCAAACAACAGTACAGCACAGCACAACGTAGACCCGTCAATTTGCGGTCGAACCTTGTTGTGTCGATCACTTGAGGTTTGGGGCGAAAAAAGTGGAACAGGCTTACCTACATTCAGAACACGGAATGCGTCACTTATATCGAAGACAACGTAGGCAAGGAAACTGGTAAACGGCTCTGATGATTTCTTGATAGAAACGGTAATACGTTCATTTCAAGGAGGTGGAATAAGTGTCCCACGGTCTATTAGGATTGCATAGAACATTGGACAGTTATGAGCAACTGAAAACACTGTCGAAGGAAATTATATCTGTAACTGTAACCAGTTTGGTTTTGTTTGCTAATCTGATTAATATGTTAAAACTTAATGAAAGGCTGACTAAAAGTAAATTGGTACGCCCCTCGCGCGCCGCTAGCACGCCTCTAGTGTTGGGAATCGACAATCTTTGAGTGGTTTGTTTACACTTCTATAGAGAACAACTGGTGCAAGTTTGATCAAAGTATTCGATTGCGTGCAGAAATAACGTCAAATGGAACTCGAAAGAAGAAAAAATATTGTCCAATAACAAGCTGGCTAAAGTGCTGAAGATGCCGAAAACAACAGTTTGCCGAGTGCTCAAAACCCTGAGTGTGGAAAGGAATCAGCAGACCTACGAAAAAACTGGAACCAGGGATCGTCAGCTGTGCAGCAAGGTGTTGAGGTGCGTTAAAGCCAACCCCGGTCTTTCGGTCCGAGATGTGGCCAGAAGTTACAACGCCAACTTTCAAATGGTGCGGAACATCCTTGCCAGGGAAGGATACAAGTCGTACAAAGCCAGTAAACATCCGAACCGGCACATGAAGCAGAATTCCGTTGCCAAAAAGCGTGCAAGGCTCTTGTACAGGGCTGGTAGCGATCAATGCTGTCAAAAAGAGTGATTTTAGTGACCACGTTGAAGAAATAAGTGACAAAATAGTGACTTATAGTTGTAAAAAAGTGACTTAAGGGAAGAAAATTAGTCGTTCTGATGGCATACCAAATAAATGTTTTATGTTTTAGACTTATTCAATTAGATTCTCATCAACACTTAAATGTGTACGATAGGAACCGAAAGATCAAATAGAAAGTTTATGACTAAACATCCAAGCTTCTACTACCTGTAAAAAACATGAAAAACCAGGAATTCGCAGCGAATTTTATTTTTCGTGGAAATACCTGGATGTATAAGGGAATCTTATCATTTCTCAGGAAATTTAACAATTTTCTTACTAAGAATGCATTTTAAAATAAAAACATTTTATATTCCTAGTTATTTTCATTCACCCATCGAACTTTATAGATCCAGAATGGAGTAATCTTCAGTAACAAATACATAAATTTATAAATTCTGAACTTAACAGTTATAATACGTCAAGAAGTTTTCAAGAATCTGGAGTCAAATTCCTTGCACATTATAATTTCTAAGGACCTCATTCCACGGGAGTTCTGAGAAAAAAAATCTATAAGAAAAACATCAACTGCAATCTGCTTTCATGGTACTTCTGAGGAATTTTAGACTTCATATGAAGCTTAAGCTTAAGATAGTAAACTCCATCCGAATTCTGATGAGAAATTTTCCGTTGAATATGGAATGGACTAATATGAGGTTCATACTTACTTGAAAGTTCCCAATATATTCCTGAATTTGATTAAACTGTCTTGAAGTTCTTTTGTAGTTTGAGAAACTAGCCTGATGCTCGCAATACATCTCATCATTTTTTTTTTAACTTCGGACTTTCTAAAGTTTCCACAATTTTCCTAACGATCATGAAACTTCCCTAAAGTGTTAAAAATTAACTGAATTTCTCGAAACTTTTTTTTAATTTATGTAATTTCCCTGCCCTGGAATATCTCTGCGCTGAGGATATCCGTTCTTTCTTGAAGTTTTTTTTTAGTTTAGAGCTATATTAGTGAGATCAATATCTTTCTCGAAGTTCTCGAAACTGCTCTAAAGTGTTTGCAGTTCTCATGAAGCTTGTTGTACTACCATGAATTTAATTGAACTGTTCTAAAATTGTTTAAGCTTGCGTGAACGTTTGGACACATGTGAAAACCTCAATAATTTTCTTAACATCTCTAAAGTTATCTGAAAATCTGGGAACTTCTTGAAATTTCCCGCTTATTAAGTAAAACTAATTAAGCAGAACTCCCTGAAATTCCCTTTGTTTTTGGAGCTTTACTAAGCTTATTTGAGATACTCCCGAAATGTCCATAAAAGTTCCTGAAGTTCTCGGATCTTCCCTTAAGTTCCATAGACTTTTATGAAGTTCTTGAAATTTTTTTGAAGGTCTCTGTACTTCTGTGAAATTTTCGAAGTTATTCTGAAATTTCAGGAACTTCTTTAGGTTTCCACTCCGCAGCGAAATAATTAATATATGATTTTCACTGAAGTTCTCGAGATTTGTCTGAAGTTTAAATTATCGAAACTAATTCATAACTTTTTCAATAATCTAGAGTTTCCTGATGCTTTTAAAACTACTTGAAATATTTCTCTATTTCCTTAAAATTCTCTAGACTGCCCTGCCTTAGTATTTTTTAAAAGAAGCCACCATTTTACTGGAATTGATTTAATTGCCTCTGGAATTTCTTGAAAATATCGGTGCTTGCTAAAAGTTCTAGCTTTTTTTTTCGTTAATGGAACTTCGTTGATGTTCTCTAATCAACTTAGCTAAATTAAAAAAAAATCTATAGATCTTGAAATTTCCATGATAAAACACCCTTGAAATACTCTTACATTTTCCGGATGTTCATATAATTTTTATAGCGTTCCAGAAATTTTCTCTGAGCAAACCGGAAATTCCGCTTTCTGCAATTTCCTTGAAATTTTTTGAACTACCGTTTAATTCTCTGATCTGTCTCTCTCTGATGTTCTCGGAGCTTCCCTAAAACTCTAAACTAATGAAGATCTCAGTTCTGCTTTAAAATAAATGGAATTCTAGTAAAAACCTTTAAGCTTCCCTGGAATTCTCTGGATTTCTGTGAAATTCCTGAAATATTTCTGAAGTTGTTATTAATTTTCTGAAAGTATGAAAATACTGAATCTCTCGGAACATCTTAAGGGTTCTCGATTTTATTTCAGCACCTCATGGAACTATCTTGAATTTGTCTAAACTCACGCTTATAGATTTTTAAACCAATTCAATAGTCTTGGCTAAAGTTTCGATGACTTCCCCTTAAGATCTCTGGAATTCCCCAAAGATCTCAAGATCTAGCTTTTCTGAGATCATTAAAGTTTCCACATTTTTGATAGTACGAAACGTCAATACATAAAACATGCTGTGATCTTAGACTCACTAAAATGATGTAAGTGATCAACTTCAACATTTAATGGATTTGAGCTGAAGCTGTTTCTTTAAAACTGATTGTCATGTCTTAAAAACGTTTGCGTTAAAAACATATTTTTAACGCATTTCATAAAAAGCATTCTTATTATAAACCTGGAAATTATCTGCCAAAGTTATGGAAAAACCTGGAAAACTCAGGGAACTTTTTTTTAACCAAATGAGTGGACACCCTGTAGATAGAGAAGAACGATTAAACGTAATAAAAAAAACTCTATACCAGGTCGTCAACTTCGAATTGTTCAAAAATAGAACAAAATATAGGCCTATCCAGAAGATTGATCAATCTTGAAATAAATGCACGTTTAAAAAAGTTTGAAATAGTGACTTATTACAAGAAAAAGTGACTTTAGTGACTTGACCTTAGAAAAGAGACTTTTTTAGTGACTGGCTTGAAAAAAGTGACCAAGTCACTAAAAAGTGACTCGCTACCAGCCCTGCTTGTACGACCGTGTTGCATTTTGATCGATGACGAAACATACGTCAAACTTGATTTTAAGCAGCTTCTCGGTCAAAGTTTTACATCGCGCCGGGAAGATTCAAGTTTGTGTTTGCCGACAAATTCGCGAAGAAGGCCATGATTTGACAAACGATTTGCAGTAGTGGTCTGAAAACGGAACCATTCGTCACATCCTCGACGATGCCATCCCAAGATTACATATCGAAGAATGCCCGAAAAAGCGTATATTGCCGTTCATCCGCAAGCATAGGGGCAAAGTCATCGTTTGGCCCAATTTGGTCAGCTGCCACTACTTTAAGGTGGTCCTGACTGCCAATAAGATCTATTTTGTCCCCAAGCTAATGAATCCCCCGAATTGCCCGGAATTTAGACCAATCGAAAAATACTGGGCAATTTCAAATCAGCGCACTATGGGCAAAAATGGGTCCAAAATTACCCAAAATTCAATAACTCAACAGCACGCTGAATTCCGGCCATGAAAAACGACTTTTCCGAAGGGAAATCGTCCGGGGGATCGATTGCACGTGGTCCCATAGACCGGAGAGCCTTGTAGGTATGTGTTTTGGACCATTTTACCCCATTTTCCCCTACTTTTTGGAGGAAATGTTTTTTCACAGCTCTATTTTTCGTAAAACATAAGCACTTTATGCATGGTTTTAGAATACTATGTCTTTAAACAACAGTTCATGAGATATTAGGGGAGTACGGGGTACACTTTATAGGGGAGTAAGGGGACTTCGACGAAGTGGCGGGGCAGTCAAGGACATCCAGCAAATGCGGTCATAATGGAATGCGCTGATTCCGTGTTCGTTTCCATTGTGCGGACGCTGATGGGCTTATCAAGAGGAAGGTTCGAGATTTCGTTCGAACTGGAGAAATGTAATCATCTAATGTTGTAACTTTGAAGTTTTTTTTTTTTTATTATAGTCACTTTAACACTCTTGGGTCATTCGTGACTTGTCCGGGGTGAGATTTGAACTCGTGACTTTGGCGTGAGAGGTATGGATGTTAACCACTACGCCGGGGTCGCCCCCATTGAAGTTTAAGCAACAATTAATGGACTTTTTAAACTTATTGAATCACGAATTACAGGTATTTTTGTGCGTACCACTTTACTTATAGTCAGCCTTTATCTTAATGATAAATCGTCCAGCTCAAACTCTCCTTGGGGTGAGGTTAGACCATCATCAGCATAAATAGACAGACACGCCTCAAAATTTGACATTGACTTCAACAACCGATTTCTCGTAAGTAAAAGCTCACTCCTGCAAAGGAGCGGTTTCAAAACAAACTGCCTCGACAACTTATGCCAAGCATGCCAAAGGCGGTTTCGAGCAATTCCAATTCAATCAACAGGAGGGTGGCCAGTGAATTTGCCAGAGGCGTCGTCCTAACCTCAATCTACCTGTGCAATAGCTCTCAAAACGTACACTAATCTCAACATATTATTTGCAATACATAAGTACAGTAAAACTAGAAAATTTTGTGCATTTTGCAATCGATTTGAACGTAGTTATTGCTAAATATCACGTTTTTATAATTGGTGCACTGGTAAACAGTGAGGTTAGATGAAACTAGTGGAATATTTTTTTCCTTTAAATCTCATTAAAAAAAACATCCCATTTTTTCCCGGATCAAATCTAAGAAGAAAATCTCGGTTTATAATATTCAGCAAAAAACGAAAGCACAGACAAACAGACATAACACATTGAATATTTCTCACTGCAAAACATCGTCGCTAAAACATTACCGCCATCTGTTAAATACACTGTGGTGGGTAGTACGCTGAACAGATGGCGGTAGTGTGTAAACGTCAAACGCAAGGGAATTGACTATGCGGTACTAATAAATGGCCACATGACTCACATATGATGTGATGTGAATGGAAACCACCATCAGTGCAAGGATTACCAACATCTGCAGATACTTTACCGGTTGTAAAGTTCTGCCTGATAATTCGTTGCAGCAAAGTGAATCAGCTTCATTGAAGACCTTTGGATAAAACGACCAGATGGCCATCTGTAGTCACTTGACAAGGGACTGGAAAATCCACGAACCCTCATCCAGTCAACAAATCCTTTGATTTCCTTAGGCTGTCCCCGAACCCAGTATATAATGTTTTAACATATAGGATTTCCAGTAATGTTCCACCACATGCTCAAAAATGTGCAGACAATCCATTTGACGTTCGATGATGATTTCAAAGACACAAACAATGGTATGCGTGGAGAAAACTCCATTAAGAATTTGTCAAATTTAAGATACGAAATCAGATACGATCTCACCAAGCTAGTCCAAATGAATCCACAGGAAGCATCCGTGCTATTGTTGCATTGTAGTTCCAAACAAAGACGGTTCACTTGATGGGGATCAACATAAACTAGTCCCGTCCTATGTAGAACCAGTTTGAAGTGTCCAAATGTAGTGATCCTCCGGCTTGGGATAAAAGAAGATAATCGGCTGTAGTCGATTGCTGGATCCGAGTGAAGGTAGCCAAGTATCAGGTCCAGCAACTTGCTATTTTTTGACGCGAATACGACGAACAATGGAATATCTTGGTCCCAATAAAGGTTCCTCTTCGTGTTCGAAGTTTGGTTTGATTCCTTTTGAAACGGATAATCGCGTTCTTAAATGGAGAAATGGCTCACATATACATAAAAAGTCAATGCTTAGATCCTTCGAAAATACTTAGCAAACTCAATTTGTATTTTTTTTTTTTAGCCTGAGACCTCATCTCTTTGCATCCTCCCGAACGTACTAAGCAACAGTATCATGGAATTTTTGTATGGTCACTAGGCCGAAAGCAATTGAGCGAGGGTCATTAGACCTAAGTGTACCATGTCATTAGACCTTAGACCTAAGTGTAAAGAGTTTGAGAATGAATTGAAAAATTGTTTACGAAATCTTGAACTTGTACAAATTAGATCTAGCAGGGCGTCGACTCAATGAAGATAACCAAATTCCCTGATTTTCCAGTACTTTTTCAAAAAAATTCCCGGCACAGTACCTATCCGTTTTTGGCAACACTCTGTTTTCTGAACTTTTTTTTTATGATATAGCACATGGACCTGTAACCACAGGAGTGGAACTTCAAATCAGAAAGTGGCTCCACTGGTCATTTGCGAACACTAGCGCACCTAGCGGTAGAAGGCATCTTCGGCCTGCAGTTAAGATAGGCAGCATGCTATGATAGTGTGAGTGCACATAGAAAGCCCATGTGGAACACTACCACATCACATCGCTCGTTGAGCAGAAAAACGAGCACTTTTTGATTCACCGATTTGTTTGCACTTCCCCTTCTGTTCTGTGCTCTAACCCATGAAGAATGTTCTAGTACAATCTCAAATTGAATAAAGCGTTCGATAAATTTTATAGAATTCGAAAACGACAAAAATCACGCGTTGCCAAAAACGGGAAGGCACCGCATTTTTCTAAATCCACAAATTGTAAACGTGGTAAGCGCCAGGTAATAAGTTCAAGCAGTAACCGGGAGGTTACTATGATTGACAGCGATGTGTGAAGGAAAATGCAACCATCTCGATATCAATCTACACATAACGTTTTCAGCAAATTCCGTGATCCGTTTCGTACCTCGGATTTACTCCATGATACGGTTAAAGCCATATTTTAAAAGGTCATTGGCATGGACATTAGATCGACGCAAAATTTGAAATTTTCGCTCCACAGTGTTCAAACGGTTTCAAATCGGCTCCTGATTAGCCTCCGAAAGTTTAAACTCATTTGATAAGAAACTGACTTGGCACAAACCATTTGAAGTTTATATGGAAATTACTATGGGCAAACAAAACTTTTTGTTTGTCTTCTAGCCCTTTTACATGTTATACTGTTGACAAATTTTACTGCTATTATTATGGGAATTTTAATCAGCTACAACTTTGCTGAAAATCGTTTTTCAGCCAAACGTCAAATTAAATAGTTATTAATTGTTTAAGAAATTGATAATCTTATGGCAAGATTAAGCAACTGTATTGTGGGCAACACTGTATTATGTAGAGTGACATAGTAGCCATGATTTTTGTCCTCTATTCTACGCGCCATAAACACCAATGTTGCCTGTTGAACAGTTGATTGAGCATCATCATAAGACATCAGTGACTTGAATCATTAATAATTTTTGTTCCTTACATTTGATCGAAAAGTGGTCTTCAACAAAGTTATAGCTGGGAAAATTTTCAACAAGCTCAGCTGTCATTTTCTAAAGTAGAGTGAACGGGTGAATTTTGAGATAGATATGAACCGAAATTATGGTTTCTTCATAGCAATTCCCATATAAACTTCAAATGGTTTGTGCCAAGTCAGTTTCTCACTGAATGAGTTCAGATTTTGGGAGGCTAATCAGGGCCCAATTTGGAACCGTTTGAGCACTGTGGAGCGGAAATTTCAAATTTTGCATCAGCCTAAAATGGACATGTTCGCACCCTTAGAAGTTCTTTTCCAGCTGTTTCCGAGATTTCACGCTAGGGGCAGAAATGCACTCAGTTCCCCTACATCTTGCATGTGAAACACTTATCTTTAATCCCATTATAATTTTATTTTTATGAGAGCATGTTGAGACCCAGCTCCGCATGAAAATTATTCCGGATTATACGCTTAACCAAACGCTAATTAACCACTTCATTCGAGCAGATAAAATGACGTTTACTACCACTCGAACTTTGAAATGAAACATTATTTTAAGATTTTTTCTTCTAGAACCTCGAGAAAAGTAGCCAACATTTGTGCGTTTCACAAAAAAATAGAAATTAGTTGGTCCAGTTTTGTGAAATCGCTGGTAGAAAGTCACACCAAAACTGCTTGACAAAGTGGTCGATTCGCGGTCGGTTTTCTCCGGTGGGAAATCGTAAAACAGCGCTTTCACCTTTAAAATTCAGTAAGTAAATTCCATCTCAACAGCAATAGCAACAACATCACAATATTAAAACTTGACTGAGAAGATTATTTTCCGAGCTAACCAGATTTTTAAAATGCACAAATGACGTAGCATTTTAGGGTGACTTCCCTAAAGACTGCTACTGAGATGTGCTTTTCTGATCCTTGGGGGTAGCCGAAAGGGTTGCTCTGTTATAAAAAATCGACATTGAAAATCAAGGGGTACATTTTTTTAAGATTCTAGGTGAAACATCTATTGAGAGACCCAAGTTTGCAACTCTAATTAAAAATTTTAAATGATCAACTTCACCGAGATCAAATGATCAAACTTCACCGAGTAATTAAGTTGGTTGCAACTAGCGAGGGTAGTCATACTTACTGGTAAGTTTCTGTGATTAAGAAATATTTCCCTGAATTTGAATGGAATTACCTGAGATTCCCTGATTTTCCCGGTCCAAAAATGAATACCCTAATTTTTTGTGTAGTCGACAACCTGTCTAGGAAAATGTTTGAACACTCCGTTGTCTGTACTAACACAAATCTTAAAAAATGGTATTTCCAAGATTCTGAGGCTTTGACATTTGTAAGGAGCATTAGGCTATGATTTTTGACGTAGGACTACGTCTGTGATTTCTATATAGGGGTACACTTTGTGAAAACCAAAAATGGAACATGTAATAAAATTATGAAAGATTTTGAACGTTAATAACTCAGCTGTCCCTGGACCAATTTCAGTAATGTTATCGCCAATCGATCAGAAATATTTCTACGCATCTGTTAAATTTAAGGCTTTATCATTTTTCAAAATTTCACTGCAGAAAATTGCACGCGCGAGCTGCAGCTCTTATGAGCATCCATAGAAGGAGGAAGAAGCCGCACCGCTATTGATCGGAATCAGTAGCTCTTCGTGAGTTGCTGTGGGCCATCTATGTCAAGTGCCTCTTACTAAGGAGTATGAACAGCTTCCCACTCAAATTCCTATTCCAAAACACAAGCTCCTGCTGCAGTTAACAATTAAGATTTATCATATAAGACCACGTAGTCCTACGTCACCATTGCGTACAACCCAATAAGGCTGTCCCTTGTAGTTTTTTGTTTAAGAAGAATCCCAGCATTTCGAGGAATGTAAATTGTATTCCCCTTAAGCTTATCCCCAAGTTACGAATGACCCAAGAGTAACACTACATTGTTTACATTTGATATATAAGCCCTTTTCATATGTTGCTCGAGATATCACAAAGAGGTGATATCTACACTGTAAGACTTATGCACGTCCATGTTACGTGAAAAATCACGTAGCCCCTGAAACATTTACCTTCCATCATTGCTAAGAGCTTCACGTAGAATCTACGAAAACGATTTTTTTTAAGTGCGATTCAATATGGCGCTGATGCAGCTTTAGTGTCAGTTCCTGATTTGAGCTTAGCATTCAAAAACCTAGGGTAGACCAGTATCAGTTATGGCTATACTTTCCTATTAATGGCCTAACTCCATAGGCCATAATTGGAACACACCATAATAGGAACGTATAGCCATGACTGGTACACTTACTCTATTTAAAATAATGAAACTTATGACAGCATTTGGGAGCGGGATTTGAAATAATTAACACCCGAAAATACCGTCAAAACCATCAATCAAATCACGTAGCTTTTAGGTGAAAATATGGTACGCTTAATTTTTTTCCCTTGATTTGTTTTCCGTCGATCTTGTTTCCCGTACTGAGCACTAATGCTGCCGACGCCAGTGAGGCAGCTCCCACACCTGAACCCTACCTATCGACCCATCAACTCATGAACCGAAGACTAACGGAACATCCCGGCGGCGCCGACTGGGATTGAACCCAGGCCTGCTGGGGTGAGAGGCAATCACGCTTACCACTACACCAGCGGCACCGCTATTTTAGATTTATTCGATTAATTTTCGATGACTTCAAACTAGGAGTTGTAAAATTTGAATTCTCCTTAGAATTAACTTGCCATTCTCCTCACAAATCCCGAGAATTCTCTTCCAAATTCGATTAGAATTCTAGTCAGAACTCTTTTGGAATTCTTCTCCGAATTTATTTGAAGTTCTCCTGGAATTTTTCTCACAGTTAATAATATTCCTCCTTAGCATACCCTAAGTATTCTCCGAAATGTCTCATGAAATTATGCATCGAAATCCCTTTCCATGTTCCTAGAAATTTCTTGGAATTCTCCTCAGAATTATCGTCAAATTATATTCGATGGTAATGTTGATTTGCCAGGGAGAGTCATGCCTTTCGAGAAATCATCGAGAGAAGCCATTGTTTACAAAAGCTGTAACGCCCTAATTCCAGCTCTATCTAGATTTGTTAACTGCAGCAGGAGCTTGTGTTTTGTATAGGATTAGGAATTTGAGCAGGGTTCTCTCTGTTTAAACTCATTAGTATGACGCGCTTGACATAGATGGCCCACAGCGACTCACGAAGAGCTACTGAATCCGATCAGCAGCGGTGCGGCTTCTTCCTCCTTCTATGAATGCTCATGTGGGCTGCAGCTAACTACTTGCAGGCAGCCTTTCGTTGTGTACTGGAGAACAATGTTCAACGTCACGCAGCTGATGCCGACGACCGGACACATTGGTGTTTCTGGCGCGTAAAATTTAGCCCAAAAAATCATGGCTACCATGTCATACTGCAGAATACAGTGTTGCTTACAAAACAGCTGCTTGACCATGCCAAACGATTATCAGTCTCTTAAATAATTAATAACTATTCAAATTGAAGTTTGTCTGTTGTTGTTGTAGCTGAGAAAATTCCGATAAGGATAGGTATAGAACTTTGTAACATAGCAAAATGGAAATAGGCTAGAAGTCAATGAACAAAAAGTTTGGTAATTTCCATATAAACTCCAAATGGTTTGTACCCAATCAGTTTCTTACCAAATGAGGTCAAATTCTGGGAAGCTAATCTGAACTCGAAAATTTCAAATTTTGCATCAATCTAGTGTGCATCCAATAGGTCTTGTCTATCTTTTAACAACCTTCTAAAAGGCAGCCACAGCCACATTTTTATTTTGCTAGTCGGCTTTCAGATGATATTGTATTTCCATTGAATGATTTATAAACTGGTTGTCGCATTTAAGTGGTTTTACTTCGATTCTGTTTCTCCTTGACATTAGTTTTTTTTTTTTTTTTTTTTTTTTTTTTTTCCTTTGGTTTGTTTTTTTCCGTCGATCTTGTTTTCCGTGCTGAGCACCAATGCTACCGACGTGCCAGGAAGGCAGCTCCCACACCTGGATCCTACCTATCGACCCATCAACTCATGAACCGGGGACCAACGGCTTTACTTCCCATCCGAAGGAAGGCGTGATCAGAGATGTTATGCCTCAGAACATCCCGGCGGCGCCGACTGGTATTGAACCCAGGCCTACTGGGGTGAGAGGTAATCACGCTTACCACTACACCACCGGCGCCGTTCCTTGACATTAGTGTTTGATTTGTTATGTACAGGAATTTGCAGGTCCGCACTATTCATAAATAGAGACTAGTACATGATGCTCCATCCATTTGCTAATTGCAACCATTTGAAAGTTCTACATGAATTCTTCACGAGGTTCTATCTACTTTGATCGATTCTCTTTTGAATAACCAGAAGTTGTTTAGCGCTCAGATCGTCAAAATTTGATTGATATTTAATACAACATGGTATGTTTTTGCAGCTGAGTTATCAACGAAACAGAAAGTCGATGAAGAGACTACATCCAATCAGATAGGACCTTTTGAAATGTTCAGAGATTCGATCAATGCAACCTCTTCATCGACTTTCAATTTCGTTAATAACTCAGTTGCAAAACCTTTCCCTGTTCTATTTGATGTTTTGGACGGTAGATAAGAACTTCCTTTATCAAACTATGTGGTAAAATTAGTGTGAAATCTGTTTGCATAACAGTGGCCATCACAAGAGAAAGTCGATGAAGAGAATCGATCAAAGCAGATAGGACCATTTGAAATGTTCATCAAGAAATGTTCAATAGTTTACGATTGATAACAAGCATAATTTTGAAACCAAACAAATTTTGCATTAATTCTGAATCGGTGGGCGCAATTAAAATTAAAATGCATCCATAAACGACCAAGTTATAAGCGTTTAAAACCTAACACTATTTCGTTACATGATTAATTTGCACCTCAGCCATATTCCAGATAGACGAAGTCCTACGCCAAAAATACATAAAGAACCATTGGAACATTTTCTGTATCTTGTGTTAGCCTTGTATTTCCGTTTTGTTTCCCTTAAGCTTAGGATATTGAATTTTATTTCTTTGACTAAGATTAGATTTTATTAAATGTTTGAAACTTGTAAAATAATTGAATTCGAGAGTTTTGAACATCTGTCTAATAGTTTTTTTTGTATGTACTAGGTAGATATTGAAAACTTTATTTTTAATTTAAATATACACATACTAGGTATTCAATAATACTTCTACCACGTTGTGAATAATAAATTTAAATTTAATTGTTCATGACTGTTTGTACAACACAACTGCTATTTCCCCCTTTAGCCCTTGTTATTATTGTTCGCACATCGCACTTTATCCAACAGCAGCAGCAGCAAAGTTGAGTGACAGCAGGGTTTCCTTTCTCCTTCACTCCCACTGGCAGTGGATTGCTATGAAGTGAGTTTAGAAAAATAGGCACTAAAGCTTATTTTAGAACCATTACAAAACAATGCAGGAGTGAATAATTGCGTATTAACTCTCACTGATCCCACAGCGAACAGATGTTGTACGCTGAAAAACCTGCCTTAATGATCCTGTTACCATCACCTTGGATGATTGATTGCATAAATTGAATAGAAAAATACTAACTCGAAGGGCGACATCACTGATCCGTTTCCTGCGCCTCCTCTGATTAGCCACCAACCATAAACACGTTATTCCATTTGCACCCACATTTCCTGCAATAATTCTTCGAATTTGCTAAGCTTTTGTCCGGACCACCAAAGACCCGCAGCCCCCACCAGGAAAGTTACGACAAAAAAGTATAGAAAAATCTTCGCCGCCATGTTTGATATTTGGCCTCCGTCGTCGAGTCGACCCTGCTCTGCTGCTCGACTGTGTGAAGAAAATGGAAGCCCCATTTTTACGGATCCGCTCCGGCCGCGCACACACCACACGGAATGGCTGCTGTTTGCTTCTCGGAAATCCTGCCGAAACCTACCTTTTTCTGTTCCGTGCTGCTTCTGCCTGCTGGACGACTGTTTATCGCCAGGATTTGGAACCGTCCGCAACCGAATTGGGAATCCTTTCAGAAGTAATTTTCACGACACACGATACTTTCAAACACAACCGAGGAACGATCCAAAACGCAAAACCATTTGATGACACGACAAACTCGCGAGCGCTGAAAAACCACTTTCCGTCCCACAGCGAAGGAAAACTGAGAGCTATTAGTTGACTTTTCCCTTTTGGGCTGTTTGTTCGCAGCTCGATTGGCTCTCTCTCCCGCAGCCAGCGTGTGTCGGGTAGTGTGCGTGTGTTGAGAGCTTTTGATGCTTCGTCTCCTTCTGGCGCATGGTTACTAGTCAAAATGGAACGGTTCACATCCCTCGGGTTTTGAATTCTCTCAAGCTGAATCAAGGAATGAGAGAGCAAAACGGGAACGGCGATGACAGTAAGACGATTGATGGCGCAGGGACGTCTGATTGAGACGGATCGAAGTGTCTTGGCAGCAGAATGAAAAGCATTCGGAAAAGAAAGGACCGAGAGAAAATAGTCGTTCATATTGAAAAAAATGTGATTTGAATGTTAGGTGTATTTTTTTTTAAGCAGTCATCCGGAGTGATTTGAGATTTGGGTAAATTGCATTTGTATAGAAACACGGCAATCACCCATTTCTCGCGAATAAAAGCTCAATCTACTATAACTAAACTAATAACACTATGAGGTTGAGGAATGTCCTCTATCGTTTGGTATAATTTGTTTATTTAATTCAAGAGAAATCGACAATTGACGTCTTTGTTTACAAAAGCAATTACGCCCAAATCTCAAATCACTCCTTATTGAAAATGTTAATTAGGAATAATGTAATCAAAATCAGTTTTTTGTTTGTTTCAGAATTGATCGACATGACAGAATTTCAACTAGCAGGAGATATTTTGAATACTTCCAAATCAACCTGCCGCCTTGCGAGAATATGTGAGCGCCGCCATTTGAATGTACGCACAGTATGCGACCCTCAGAATAATACACGATCAACCGGAAGTGTTGAAAAAAAATATCCAGAGGACTTAACTGCAATCTTCGATCAACCGGAGATCTTTCGAATACTTCCCGATTAACCTGCCGGTTTGGAAGAATATCTGAACATTAGAATTTTTGATCACCGACGAACCGACGTGACAGCTCATACAAGCTACATTAAAATTCGTGCCCAAGACTCCATATTTAAAATACGTTAAACACTATCGACATCTACTCATCCGATCGCGTCACCACGTCATACAATGTGCAAGGACACGAACCCACGTATAATTTATATTGCCTTGGTTTGCGTTTCATCTCGTTTGACAGATCTGATCGCCGGTTTGAAAGTTCGAATCGCTCGTTTGAAAATAATTCGAATTGTGGACAAACGAAATGCTCCTGTGGCATGTCGGTTCGTCGGTGGTTTGATGCTGAATGCTGATCTTCAGAATACCAATAAAGTCTTTAAAAATATCCAGAGGACTTTATTGATATCGAGATTGATATCTTATCGATAATCCGAATAAAATAATCGCATTCTCTAAAGTTCTACTATGGTTACTGTGCTTTGCAAAATTGTTTGTTATGGGCATTTCTAGACCAACAATTGAAATGGCCTTAACTCCATTTTGTAAACAAACGTTGTAAGGCCATTTTCTCGCGAACCGAAGTCCGCAAAGGCAAACCAACATAATGAACAGGTAGAGAATGAAGGTTTCGGTTCGCGAGAAAATGGCCTCACAAGGTTTCTTTACAAAATGGAGTTAAGGCCATTTCAATTGTTGGCCTTGATTTGTAATAAAATAAGGCCAATTTTGATCTTGTAAAATTTTAAAAATAACGTCATTGAAATTTAAAAAAAGTGGTTGCACAGAAATGTTACTTCTGATTGAAAAAAAAACGTCCGTGAAAACAATCCCCCTTATTCTGCGAGTCACGTGACTCTCTGTCACCGGTGAGGTGACAATTGTCACCTCGTGTGAGGTGACTCTCCATGTAAATCAAATGGAGAGTCACCTCACACGAGGTGACTATTGTCACCTCACCGGTGAGAGAGAGTCACGTGACTCGCAGAATAGGGGGGAATAGCTTTAGCCGTCGATTTCTCACGAATTAAAGCTAACACATGCAAAGTAACGACACCATCAGGTAGATTAATGTTTCTTCTATCAGCTGATATCTTTAACTTGCAGAAGCAAGCTTTTATTTGTGAGAAATCGACTGTTGAATTTGACGGAAACTTCTTATTCTACGATTTTTGTCGTTTTTAGGTGTTCATGGTTTGGAACCTTCCAAAAGTATCTTAGTTGGTAGTACCACCACCTGTGGCACGCATGGTTAATTCCCTTGCGTTTGACGTTTACACACTACCACCATCTGTTCAGCGTACTGTCCACCACAACAGATGGTGGTAATGTTTTAGCGACGATGTTTTACAGTGAGAAATATTCAATGTGTTATGTCTGTTTGTCTGTGCTATCACTTTAAACTATAACAGATACGTATTTCGTTTACTACTTACAAACTTATTCAGTGTCTAGTCATAGAATATGACTAGACAAGAAGTTTGCAAGTAGTAAACGAAATACGTATCTGTTATAGTTTAAAGTCATAGTGAAAGTTACAAAGTGATAGTGAATTAGTGAAAGTGATACAACAGTAAAAGTGATACAATAGTAGTAGAACTAAAAGGAAAAACAACGTAAAAGGTACACAAGTTTTCTACTAATTCGCTCATGAATCAATTTAGACGCATTTTTTGTTTATTTTTTCCCAAGCAGACATTATTTTTATCTATATCTCAGATGCAGGCATTTCGATCGAAAATGCCGTTTCCGTACAACAATATTTTGACAAAAATCAAGGATGCCATTTTGATTTTTTTTTTGCAAGATCCAAAATGGCCGAATTTTAGCACAAATTCACAGCTTCACAGATTCATTACCCACAGCATAATAATATGCAAAGTTTCGAGCAAATCGGAGAAGGTCGAGTCGAAAATTCAACATTTTTCGCTATTTTGCCTGGAACTGCTCTTATCATAAGTTCCCAGTTTCTGAAGATCCCTGAACTTGTGGGAAGTTCCGAAAACTTCTTACAAGTTCCATAAACTTGTATGATCTATCAATAGTTTATACAATCTTTCCTAAACTTCCAGGAAGTTAACTGAATTTCTACTAATTTGTAAGAATTTCCTATAACTAAAACAACATCTAAAAAGTTCCCTTATCTGCTAGACATTTCTCAGCTTCTTCAAAGTTCCCTGAAGTTTTAATTCTACCAAGATCTCAAAACATGTTTGAACTTCTCCGAACTTCTGGGAACCATAATAAAAATTGTACGGTTAATTTGCTTAACGACGTGTTCGGGGTTTGTAAAATAGTTTATGATTTTTTTTATTAGGGAAGCTCCTGAACCTTTTCCTCGAATATTTCTGATCATCTAGACAGTTCCCTGAAATCAAATGAAGGTATAAAATCTTCCAGGAAGTTTATTGAACTGATACGAAGATCTCTTAGGCACTAAGTAGTCTGCCGAAATTTGCAGAGCTTTAACAAAGTTTAGCGAACTTCTAAGAAGCTCCTTGAACTTTAACAAATTTCATTGCCCTTCTATGAAGTTTCACGAACTGCTAGGGGAATTTACGTATTCTCGGCAACCTAAGCAGTGACCTTCTTTCTATAGCCTTTTTCTCTATGGAACGCACACATATGCAATATTGGTTTGTTTACAATCTTTTGCTGCCAGCTGCTCTAACAATTTCAGTCGAATGAATTGTCAAAAACTGTTTTGAAACACTTTTACAAAGCTCCAATCTTCTCTAGTGAGAGCGAGTATTGTCGGCAACCAGTTTTTCTTCGGCAACCGTTCCATTTGAACTGCATGTAAATCTGCTGTTCTATTATCGGCAACTCGAAATCAGCTACAATTTGTAGTGCGTGTGTTTCATTTCAAGAAAACCCTGCTAGATTGCTTTTTCTCAGTGGTAAAAATATAGTCAAATTGAAGCTGAAAGCATAAAGAATCGTTTGCATGCATTCAGCGAAATGTTTTCGTAAGAAAATCCAATGAAAATAGTGTTTCAATTTGGGTTGCCGAAAATAGTCTGTCATGCCGAAGCCGTCATTTCCCCTACTTAATTCGCCAAAGTTCTGCAAAGTTCGCTAAACTACTAACACTAAGACCAGGGGGTTCCGAAGAAACATGCTCAATCTTTTGGCTCAGGAAGTACCAGACCTTAGGTTCTAAGACAGTTGAAGCACCCCTCGAAACCTTGGAACATCCATGAACCCCTCATTCAACTCTGTCAAATATATAAGACGAATAAAAAAACACAGATTCCAGTACGAGAATGGGGTATGCTTATAGATGTACTTGGGACCAATGGGCTAGTCAAGTAATGCACCAATTTGAAATCGTTAGTATCGTATTGATTGTAGCTACTACAAAGATCGCTGCATTTCTAAGAAGTTCCCTGAACATCTACGTTGAGGACTTCAGTAAAAGAAAAACATAGGAACCTCATTAAAGTTCCACAAATTTCTAGGAAATTTGCCAATTTTCCGTAATGATCGTTAAGTTTCTACAAATTTGATGATGTTCTACAAAGTTATCCGAACTTTT
The DNA here is from genome assembly GCF_037179485.1 of Ochlerotatus camptorhynchus. Taxonomy (NCBI): domain Eukaryota; kingdom Metazoa; phylum Arthropoda; class Insecta; order Diptera; family Culicidae; genus Ochlerotatus; species Ochlerotatus camptorhynchus. The sequence goes on along the minus strand of NW_027040574.1, from coordinate 1,180,070 downwards.
ACAAAATGTGCTGCACTTCCAGAAAGTTACCTGGACAGCATTATGGTCAATCTAGTCAAAAGTATCGTCGTCTTGGTTCAGATGCTTCGAATTTCACTGCTTGTTTATTTATTTATTTATTTGTTCGTCTTCGAATAAATCGTATACACTACTCTATTTACCTATGATTCTTAAGTCACAAAGTCAAAATCAGCACCAGTTGACGATTAGACAAAAGGCAGCACGCTTTTAGAGCTGGACGCGGGGTTGAAACGTACTTGGCGGAGTTGAATAGGTCGCTTCCCAATCGTGATGAACACTGCTTGATAGCATCACTCGACATATCGAAGGCATATGATACCACCTGGTGATACGGCATTTTACGCACTCTGCGGAAGTGGCAGATAGGTGGGCGGATGTTCAATGTATAGAACAGTTTCATCGCCGACAGAACATTCCGAGTGAACGTGGAAGAACATTTATCGAGTGAAATGGCATTGGAAAACGGAGTTCCCCAAGGGTCAGTGCTGTCGGTCACGTTGTATTTTGCTGGTGGTACGGAGAAATAAGGAACGATAAGTGGGCGAAGAGCGTTGGGTTCAAAATATCAGCTACGGAATCGAACATCTTCTACGGCAGTCCCAACGCCCGTCGAGAACCTAGCAGCAATACACAGCATCGATCGTGTAGTTTTACCGAAGGCGAATCGGTGTCACCCTTGACCGGTCACTGACTTTCAAACAGCATTGTAAGACTGTGAAAACTACATGCGACTCAAGGCTGCGAATTCTTAATTGGGGCTAAACTTTCACGAGGACAACACGAGTCTCTTCTGTGCATAGGATCGGCAATCGTTACGTCACGCATTCTTTACGGCATCGGACTTGTCAGCAGAGCGCGAAGAATAAGGTTGTGCAAACTCTCGCACCCATCTACAACCGGATGGTCCGGTTCGCCTCAGGAGCGTACGTCACCAGCCCGATTCCAGCGATCATGGCTGAAGCGGACACATTACCGTTCGATCTCCTGGTTTTTCAAGCTACAGCTCGAGTTGCCATTCGCTTGCTGGAAAAGGATCACAGAAATGTCGACCTTCCAGTCTTCCAACGTGTATCCGATCGTCTGGCGGCGGTTGATATAAATTTTCCGACCATCGCTGTACGGACACGTTTCACCAATCGAGTGTGGCATGCTCCCGAGCCACGCATTGTTTGGAACGTGAAACGACAGGTGAAAGCGGGAGATCCCCCAGATTCAGTGCGTCCCATCATTCAGGAGTTGCTGGCAAACCGGTTTCACCGTGCTAAGGCTATATATCCAGTATTTTACGATCACTTATGGCCGCCACAATCTGGCTGAGTTTCTGGTAGGGAACTTAAGATTTGAAGTTTGGCTTGTGTCGTTTGACGTGTATACGATCAAATTTGAACGTTTACACGTCAAACGACACAACCCAAACGTCAAATCATATGTTCCCTACCAAAAAACTCAGCCAGATTGTGGCGGCCATAAGCGCTCGTAAAATGCTGGATACCGACGGTTCTAGGTGTGAAGACAGAGTAGAAGCAGGAGTTTTTTTGGCGGAGGCCTATGCGATCAAATCGGCTAGCTGTCTTTCAGCAATAGAGAATGGCAAATCGCAGCATCCCTGGATGCAAGAAATTGAATGTCTGCTTCGAAACCGTCCGATTAACTTGTGTTGGGTTCCCGGCTACGCCGGCATCCGTGGCAACGAAGAAGCGGATCGACTCGCCGGAGAAGCACCAAATAATCCGCCAATCAATATCGGTATTCCAGGAAAAGATGCCATTAAGGCAATGAACCAAGCCGTCCGTATACAGTGCGAGGCACGATGGGCACAACTTACAGAAGTCAAGCTGAAGGACTCATGATGCTGTCGGTGATCTCGCAAAAATAGTCTTTAGCGCATAGGTGTGAGATGTGTATGAACCGTCAAAATGCACCGCTTTGCTCGATTAGGACACCACCTCCCCTGCTGAGCTCACTTGTAGCTTGATTGCGGTCACAGCGGAAGATAGTCTGACGAAATCTCACAATCTTGAATGTCCGGTCGAAACCAGGTTTCGGTAAGAACCAGATCGTAATCGTAGCATGATAACGTCAATTGGAGTTCGTTTGTTTTCGTACGTAAACCTCTCACGTTATGATAGTAGATGCTGAACATGGGATCTGTTTGACTACTTGGCTGATTAATGCCACTGCTGATATTACAGGAAGAAACGCTGGTAGCCCTGGCTGAATACTTGATTCTTGCGGTCGATATAGTCGACACATCTTCCTGAACCCCAGTGCTGAGACTGGAACGAATATCAGGGAGCGACAGATCCACGGACGGCAGGTACTTGCCTGGAAGAGCAGGCTGGAAGACCCCTTCCTTAGCCACAGATACAAGACCGGAACGGCTGCGACGGCAGGAACTTGGATGAAAGTGTTTGGACGGTCTCGACTGTTCTGGGGGTGCTTTGTGACATGCGTCCCGGTGTTTGCAGACTCTGCAACTGCCGATCCTACATGATGAAGCAGGAGAAGAGCGTTCTAGACACAGAGCTAAAACGATGTGTGCTGTTAGCAGAATCTGTGCTGGGTGCACCCAATCGATGATGTAGACTGGAAGGCGATGAATTTTGATGACGTTCAACCACGTTGTACTTGCCTGGAATGGCATTTTGGAAGACCCCATCCTCACTTCTTACCACAGGGCCGAGACGACTTTGAAGGCGAGTCGACGATGGTGGCACGACTGAGTAGGAGGAGTCAGCGGCTTCCATTATGCTATTTAAAGCGCGTCAAGGGGCAGAACGTGGTGTTCGATGACTGCAGACGAGTGATGAAACAGGTAGACAGCAATGAGAAATGTACTCAGAGCGAAGGTTCCCAGATTTACCAGATGTGTTACAGAAAACCGAAGTTTTGTGAGAGAGCGATGGTTCTATATTGCAGGTGTATTTGAATGACAAGGCAGGCTGGGCAACCCTGTCTCCAAGTTCGAACACAGGACCGGGGCGACTACGACAGGAACTCACTGGAGATAGCTCGACTGTGCCGAAAGGATAAGAGGCTCCCATTGAGTCTGTTTTAATGCGTCCCGGGTTCAGTTGGATGTCGTCAAAATACGAGGGGGACGACTCTATCTACGATGCAGAAAAGATTGTGTTTGGCTGTGGCTAGCTGCGCGCACGCTGAAAAGATAGAAAGAAAATTAATGACGATTCTGATGATTTCCTGCAAAAAGATGATGCACGATGCAAGTAGATGCGACAAATGAAAGAAGATTTTTCGAAGATTGATTTGCTAGTGTGAGATTTGTTGAGCATCTAAGCTTGAGATTTAGATGTGTCGCCCCCCTCGTCAAAATCATTAAAAAAAAACATGGACCTTTAATTGAGCTGTCAAATTAACCCGGTTTCCAAACACACAATTACCAACAACCAAACAAACAAAACAGTGCGAAACCGAACTTTTTGTCAGTGCGAACCTCAACCTGTGCTAGGTTTTCAAAAATAAACGACCCAGACAACCAGAAGTCGTAAAACAATGTACAGACAGTATCGTAAATTGCTACAGTTTAAGTCAAAATCGCATATTAGAATGGCATACCTCGCATTATGTTTAAGTTAAATCGTATAGAATGCAAATTTCCGACTTATATGCGATGACTCATTTTTCCGTCGTACTGTATCACAAATTTAATCGGATTACATCGTAAGACTTTTCAAAATGGATTTGTTATTACAGATCAAATTGCATATGATGTTAAATCAACTCGTTTAAAATTAAACGAAAATATGAACGTATATGGCCTCCACTTTTGTACGTATAAGCCATTTCTTTGCATTCTATACGACTTGTTTGTTTGTATATATGTTTGTATATCACGAAAACAACTTTGAATATACGTGCATTCTGGTTGTCTGGGGAGCAAACGTTTGTCATAAAGACCCAATCTTGATACCCGATCCAGATTGGAACTGAATAATAAACGAATTCGCTAAAAGTCAGTTCAATGACTGGCACACTCGACACCAGGGATGGAAAATCATTTACATTCATTTCGAGCATTCATTTACATTCATTTGCCTCTAACTTTTTTCATCAACAGAATACAATAAAATGATGTATGAAGCTTTTGTAGCTTTTGATATTAACTACTACTTATGCCAATAACTAAAATCTGAATCTCTTATGCATGATGAAATAGAGCTGGCAGAACATGCTATTGTCTTTCAGTGAATGCAATTTAGATTCACTGAAAAACAATGGTGGGTTCTTATTGCTCTGATTCATCATGCATAAGAGATACAGATTTGAGTTGTTTACAAAAGATGTAGCTTATATCAAAGCCTACAAAAGCTTCGAACACTATTTTACGGAATTCTGTTGATGAGAAAAAAGTTGAAGCTTAATATGTGTGCAGAGTGGCCACCCCTTGACCTCGGACGATTGAATTTCAGGATAGGACTGATACTTTGCTTGATGGGAATAAGTGACTTGATGTTGTTTTCACATTTTCATGATCAAAGTCCGTAAACCTGTAAAACTATATGAAAACTCTACAATTATATTGTGATCAAAAATGTCAGTTACATGTGAAAAAAAGTAGCCATTGACAGTCGAAGTTACGAAGTGCAATTTCCATATAAATATTTGAAAAATCATAGTAAATTTATTAATATTTTTTTCAGGTTAAAATCTGTTGACAAGCAGACCTTTAACTTGAACTATGGATGATTAAATTCCAGGATGGGACAGATATCAAGCTGAACATTGCATTAGGTCCTAAGTAACATCGATCGATTCTCTTCGTCGACTTTCTCTTTCGTTAATAACTTCGTTGTTTTACATGGCCTTGGGGATACAAAGAGAAAGTCGACGAAGAGAATCTCTCAATGTTATTTAGGACCTAATGCAATGTTCAGCTTGATATGCGATTATTTTGTTTTTAATATTTTGATGTTGTGTTCACGTTGTTCATGATCGAAGTCCATAGTTTTATCAACAATCAATACGAAACTAACGATTTTAAATTGGCTCACTACTTGACTAGCCTAGTGGTCCCAAGCAAATCGACTAACGTACCCCATTCTAGTATAAATTCCAGTACTACACTATGTTTGTTTTGATTCACTATGAAAGTGTGACAGATAAAATGAGGGGTTAGTGGATTTTCCTATGTTTCGAGGGGTGAATCGATTAGCTTGGGGCTGAAGATAGTACCAACAATTAATATGAAACTATCGATTTTAAATTGGCTCACTACTTGACTAGCCTATTGGATCCAAGACAAATATTAACGTACCCCATTCTACGTTAATATTCTACTACTTCACAATGCTTGTTTTGATTCGCTATGAAAGTTCGACAGATAAGGGGTTAGTGGATTTTCCTAGGTTTCGAGGGGTGAATCGATTAGCTTGGGACCGAAGATAGTACCAGAGCTGAGCCAAAAAGTTGAGCTCGTTTCTTCGGGACCTTCTGGTCTTAGAGTTACCTCTATGGTGTTATCACATAATATGAGGGGGTTAGAAGGAAAGGGGTGTAATTGACTTCGATCGATTCTCTTCATCGACTTTCTCTTTTGATAGTAACAGCTTTATAAACAGATTTTGCGCTATTTCTGCCAAATAGTTCGATAAAGGAGGTTCGCATCTAGCATCCAGAATGGCACACGAATCAAGGAATGTGTTTGCAGCTGAATTATTAACGAAAGAGAAAGTCGATGAATAGAATCGATCAAAGTCACTTACTAATCTAATCTAATCTAATCTAATCTAATCTAATCTAATCTAATCCAATCTAATCTAATCTAACACCAACACAGCCAGTTCTTAAAGGATCCTGGAAAATAATGGATATACCTCCATAATTTTTCTTGTCTATTTGAAATATGTTGCACATCGAAGATGCGTCACATATATCAAAACGGCCAGGCCTACTGTGCAGTATTTAAGGGGCAAGATGATTCAGAAAACATCGGGCTTGTTTAAATCGAAGATTTAAACACGATGCTTCAGAATCCAATAAATGGATGAAACGTGGACATCTCGTACCGTACGTTCGGATTTTGGTAATTATATGATTGGTTGGTTGTTGGAAGCATCAAAGCTAGAAAGGTTAAGTGATGCTCCATTTTCTTCTGACGGTTGGCACATGAGCACTAATTCTTGTCCCAGCCTTTTATGGCTTATGGCTATAGTGCCATTACTCGCTTTCTGAAAAGAGAAGACGGAAAGGAAAAGGAGAAGGACAAAGGGAAAAGGATTATGTAAACTCTACGAACATAATCAATATTTTTGATTTGAAATATACAATATAGAAATGCATAACAACGGTGGTAACTACCCGAGTCTTGTCACTATTATCAAGTCATAAAAAGTAACAAGCACTAAAATGTAATCCTTTCATTACTGGAAAATCCTGATACCCTAGTTTGATGTTGTCACGACTAGGGTTCGGTTGTAGATCTTATACAGTTCTTGTTCGCTAGCTGGGCTAAAAGCGCAGTCCAGTTAGCGAATTCCACTCGCTAACTTGGCTGACTTGTCAAACGTCGAAAAACGCTGAGGGGAACTTCGATGAATTGTTTGATCGACGTTACAAAATTTAATGTGCATTGAATTGAAGCAGTGTAAAGTTTGTTATTGTTATTTTCACAGCATTCAATTTCGCGAGTTTAGAAACGCATTAAAGTCCTGATTTCAGCATGAAATGAAAAAAAAAAACAAAAATTAAGTTTATTTATATTAACACTTAATATTCCATTCGAATGCCCCTCAATAATTTTCACAATGAAATGTCAACCTAAGAGCAACCGTAACGGTCGTTGTCATTTGCGCGACTATTTTAACAGCGCACAGCGCTCTCATTTTAGTTTAGACACTCTTCTCCACACCGGTCGCTGCTATCGCGGTTATCAATTTACTCGCCTTTGTCCGTACCGGTAGTGAGCATTTTGACATTTCTACGGATAGCAACCTTTCTCCCGCGCTGCTATCGCGCTGCTAAATTTGGTAGCGCGCTTCTCACCGAGAAGCCGACTGCTATTTTAGTTACTCGTATGGCAACCCCCGATACGGTAGCTGCGCTATGATGAGGGCTGCTAAAATGAGTTTAGCAGCGTACCGTTACGGTTGCTCTAAATGTGACGTCTATTTTTGACGTAAGGCATACTTTTTAACTGGGCTACAGCCCAGTTAGCAAAGAAGTACTGTACCAGTAACGCACCACCAAAAGGTGATCGCCCAACTTTACTGGTTTGAAAAGATAAAAATTTACAAAATGGAACGAACTCACCAAGTTTAGCCAATTGAACCTGAAGGCTGCTTGACATATGTTGATGTATAAGTCCAAATTGTAGACGAAGCTTGACGAAGTTTAACATGAACTAGTCCGGTTTATGGTAGTTGCGCGGAGTGTCTTCCATCGATTTGAGATAAACAAATATTCGGATGTATGTAGTCGATTCTTGATGTGCATTGGCAAGCCTTTTCGTGGCCAATAGTCAGGTTCAACGCTGCGACTCAACGAATGATGGTGCTAATGATGGGACGAATGATGGGACGCTTTGTAGAGGTTCTACTTGTCTTCGGAACAGCTTCTCAGCGGCAAATAATAGGGACTGAGGAACTAGAAATTGTCTCCTGGGCCTGGTTTTGGCCAGATCAGCAACCGAACAAATGTCAGGTTCGATCACACGCACAGCCTCAAATCGATCAAAGTCACTTACACCCCTTTCCTTCAAAAACCACTTCATCTGAAAGTAGAGGCCAATTGATAGTGGATAGCGTTGTTATGCCAAAATTGACGAAAATCCATATGGGATTCATATGCGATTGTAGGCAGTTTGAAAAAAGTACCTGACTGAGAACTGTTGGTGTACAATCTTTAACATTCACTAAATTATGAGGGGTAACTTTCGTTTAACTTTAGCACAGCTTCAAATATATTGCCCAATGGAAAAGAGTGTTTAAATACCATCGTATAAATGATAAGCAACCTACGTAGGTTGCGCACCTCATCGTTCGTTATCGAGAATAATGTTCACCGGAGTGTCGTCTGACATTCTTACGACGTACCTGTGAGTTTCCGCAAAGCCGATTTGGTAATCACCCAGCGTCGGTTCCTATAGGAGAACGTCTTACCTCTTGCAGCGTCGCTGATTGAAGATGAGGCCCGAGCCAACGGTTGTCCAGTCCGTGAAATACCAACCTCCGTGTCTTCGGTATGTGGACTTGTCTCAGCATGTGCCGAATGTTCAGCACACTTTGTACTTTTATTGTGCACCACACAGCACCCAGCCCACCGTAGTCGACCGAATTATGCAGTGTGGACGATGGATGGTTCTCCCAGTAGCAGGTGCAATTCGCGGTTCATTCATCTTCTCCATGTTCTGTCTTCCATCTGCGCTCCACCGTAGAGGGTAAGTAACACTTTTTGTTCAAAAACACCAAGTTGGTCCTTCACGACCATAGTCGATGTCTCTTGACTATAGAGGAGACCGTAAGTCCGAAATACCGGTTTCATTAATCAAGAGTCTTAAACAACCATCGAACAGCTAAAAAATAAAGAAGTATAGGTTCTTGAAAAGGATGTGATACACTCATCTACTAGTTACCGTAGCCGTTTCGACGTTTTTTTATAAAATATTTTTTAGCGTACTATTTAATATTATGTAAATATTACAATTATATTTTGATTTTCAGAAGGATGCTTTTTTTTTCGATTTCAAAGTCCGTAACTTACCGTAAGGTTGTTGTTGTTGTTGTTGTTGTTGCAGTACAGAGTTCATATCTAGAGCAAAATGTGCTTCTCGTCGGAGCTAGCTACGCGATATACGTCAGCAGTATTTAGGTATAAGTAGATGATAGAGAGTATTATATTTAAATACGTGTGTGTGTCTGTGTTTGTATGTTGTATATAAACCGTTAAATACGCGCTTCCGGTTCCGGCGAGAATATTCCACCCCTCAAGGCTCAAGGATGGCAGTTAGTCGCAAATGGCAATGGAACATTCTCACGCAACGTCACACGGCTCTTGGAGAAACCTTTTTTTTTTATTATTATTATTTGTTGAGAGTTGATTTCTATGGTTGGACTTTTACTATGTTTGTTTTAAATATAAGATCCCCTATAAATAAGCTTGCATGTACAAAAAATTGTGAGCGTTTGCAAATTGAGCTGCACAACGAAGCCATTCTAGAATAAGCGTGTGATATTTGTGTTCGTTTCTAATATACTTTATCATTCCTAGATCAATTCAAATATAAACTGCGCTTAACAAGCTAACGTGTCTTAACTAATCGATAAAATCTTCGCACATCACAAAACATGTTCCCTTCAACTTTCAACTGCGCTCGTCGTCTTCGTCCGTCAACTCTATAAAGGTACACCGTTAAAAACAATCACTTTCTCGCTTGCCTTGGGATTTTTGGCCACATTCAGCACAGTCGTTCAATTCATTCTCCTAAACACCTAAACTTGTCCCTATAAACAAAACTCGGTTCTCTGTCTAGCTAGCAATCAAATCTCGATCCACTTGTTCGTTGTCCCGAATAATAAAAAAAAACATTTGCAGCAACTCAAAAGAAGTTAAAATTCAATAAATTAAAACAACGAGAATTTTTTGTTTAGAAAAAGCTCGGCAACGCAAGTCTACGGCTCGCATGATCCCTCAAGTCTTGGCAGCAAGCATTGCCACCGATGAGCAAAAGTACGCTTTGGGTCGTCGTCGTCGTTTTGTGGGCCTACTTCCACCGGCGGACCCGTCCGGTTTGCTGTTGTTGTTGTTGTTATTGCAAGAAAGACAACGTTGCGTTTGTTTCGACCGAGCCGCGTTTGACCGCGCTGTGATCCTTCTTCGCTAGTCCTTGGCACACATCATCAGGGCGTCCACCACGGTGTAGATCTCGTCAAAGTGCGGTCGATTCTCCGACTCGTAGGACCAACATTTGAGCATCAGTCGGTACATCTCCGGTGGGGTATTGTCCGGCGCTGGCATCCGGTAGCCCTCGTCGATCCGCTCACGGGCGCGGGAATTACTCAGGCCCGAGTAGGGCGTGTCCCCTCGGCTGAAGATCTCCCACACCAGAATGCCGTAGGACCACACGTCGCACATGGAGGTGTACTTGCCGAAGTTGAGTGCCTCCGGAGCGGTCCACTTGATGGGGATCTGCTTCATGCCACCGGACACTGAAAAGAAAATGGAGAGGGGTTTTATGGGGGGGATTCTAAAGTGGGGGTTGGGGAGGTGGCAAATTACCAATGTATTCTTCTTCCTCGCGGGACATTCCAAAGTCGGAGATTTTGACGATGTTTTCGCTGCCGATCAGACAGTTTCTCGCCGCCAGATCCCGGTGGATGCAGTTCTTCGACTCCAGGTAGCGCATTCCTGAAAAAAAAATGTGATTTACGGATTGCAGAAAATCTCAGTTGTACAAATTCTACTAATCATCAAGTAGTAGGAAGATTTCCACAGATAACTCTACTGTCACTGCTTTCGCACGGAACACGATGCCTCCGGTAAAATGCGTAACGGCAAATTGGCAATGTTTGAAAAATTATTGCTCAGCAATTTATTGATAGATTTGTCTATTGATACCGAATAAATTTTTAAAGTATGTGGTTTCAAATAATACCAATGGATTTGAAATTCGTCACTTAATGGCTGAGCTATGTTTCTTCAAACCTTGCAGGTTTGCCGTTACACATTTTACGGGAGGCATCGTGTTCGGAGTGTTAAAGAGATATTTCACTGTTTAGTTAATCCAAACGGACACTAGCGCCGCCAAGCGGTAGATTTATGCACTTAAAACGAATCTTACTCGAAGAGTGGACAATTTTTACTCATTCGTATGGAGCGCTGAGTGACATACGCTTTTAGTAATTTCTCGAAACAAATGAGTAAAAGTGACTCACTTTTTGAGTTAGTTTCGTTTTCAGTGTGCATTGAAACCCCAATCAGGGCTAACAAATGTAATTTTTGATTAACGATTTCATCATTTAGATCTGAACCTCTTCAGCCAGATTTGAAGACATTTGAAATCCCGTGAAGACTTGTCTTTTCCACATGCATTTTGAAGACATTTCATGTTTTGTGAAGACTTTTTTGAAGACATATAAAGACATTTCGACAGTGAGCATTCATAAGGGCGTATACGCGATGATCGATTCTCTTCATCGATTTTCTCTTTTGTTAATAACTCGTTAGATTTAACGTTTGTCGGTGCGTTTGCTGTTGCCTTTAATAGACAATACAACCTGTTACAACTCTACATTGAACAAATTCTACAAAATTGTTTCGTTTAGCTGTAGAAATGCAAAAAGAAAATCGATGAAGAGAATCGATCATCGCGTATACGCCCTTATGCATGCTCACTGTCGATTTGGAAATTGAAGTAGATTTTGGCTTCATATTTAAAGTAGCTTCTAGACAATATTTATTGAGAACAGGGGCGTAATCAAAATTTTTTTTTGAGTTCAAGTTATCATAGAACCCTAAAATGCTAAGAAGAGCAGTTACAGACCAAATAGCAACAACAATTTTCAACGCCACGCGCCAAAAGCACTGCTGCTGCTGATGATGATGATGATGATGACGACGGACCGGATACCATCAAGGCCCAAACGCAATGTGGGCGGAAGCGGAACGGAAACGGAAAGTTTGACAGTTGTCACAAATGACATCAAGATGCCTAACCGAAGTCGATTTGGTTGTGACTAGTTTTCAATCCGACATGTAGGCTTACTCAGATCTGGCTTTTCCGCTGCCGCTGCCGTTCCGCTTCCGCTGCCATTGCGCTTGGGCCTTCACATACGGCGATTTAATAAGTACCGTGTTACGTTTAGTTTAGTTTATGTTAGAACAGTTCAGTGCTAACATTTGAAAACGGCGCAAAAGCCATTTGTAAACAAATGGTTTGTGGGCCCTTTACTCGCTACCCGAAGAACGCCCACACAAACCAACAGCATCGTCAGGAAGGGGAAAATTTCCCCTACCCGATGTTGCTGTTGTGTCGCGTGGGTGTACTTCAAGTAGTGAGTAAAGGGCCCACAAACCATTTGTTTACAAATGGCTTTTGTGCCGTTTTCAAATGTTAGCACTGAGTTCATAGTTAAGGAAACTTTCCAACAAAAAACACATAGGGAAAAGATTCAGTGTAGGCCAAGAGGTGTAATTAAATGCTGCATGAGTGCATTGCTTGACAGCCACCGTACACCGCTAATTATTTTGCTGCTGAATATCATCCGTAACATTGGCTTCCGCTGAAAGCAAATGACAGGAGAAAGCAAGCAATCACGCAGACTGGCAAAAACGTTTGCTTGTTCCGTACCGTGCTCGGGTGTTTTCGTCTCGTGCGGGGAAACAATCGGTCGGTGGTCCCAAAAGCGGGCAAAGTGGAATCGAATTGGTACCTTGACCGTTCGCCGGACAGTGACAGGCAGAAAAAGTGACACCAACTTCGCACGGGCAGAGCCATATTGGGGCTACCTGATTGAGGTGCAGTACAGGCACGAGAACGATCAAAATCCGATCGGATTAGTTCGATCTATCGGAACTTACGGAGCGAACACGGGCGGAGCCGAGAGGTGATTCGGAAGTTTTCCCCATTGTTTTGCGAATTCACGGGATTGGCTCTAGCACACGCTCAAAGACACGCAGCGCATTGTCAGTGCGCAGGCTTAACACGCCACTTGAATTCCGAGAGAAACTAGCAACCAGAAAGCTCTTCTGATTTTCCTGCGCGCCGGAGAACGGTTTGCACAGGACGAGGATCGAGAGTCCGCGCGTGTGAGCAGAACAACGGCTTACGGCTGTGAGTGGGACAAGCATCGGGCACAACCGGGACAGAGCATCGTGCACTGACCAACCGGACGGAAGTGACGTGTGATTCACGGAAGGACGGCAAAGGCAAAAGCGTGTTGGCTACGAGTACCTACGTACACGGTCGAGACGAAGAACCGTGCGCACGTGATCCAAACGGGAAGCCAGCGGTAGAATCCAAGCTGGAACCCAGCAGTTCTCTGGTCGAGCCCATGCATCGAAGTCGATAGAGCCCCGTAGAGAACAATCCGCTCTCATGTGCAGCAGCAAGGTTACCCTCGGCAGCTTCAGCAGTAGATAGATGGGCCCATCGTGAGTAGAACTTTCATAAACGTAAAGTTAAGAGTACAAGGACGAAACAGACTAGAGAAGATGAACAGATAAGGAAGTGGTAGGAGGCAAGGAAGAAGGAATAGGGGAATGTGGGGTCAAGAGGAGGTGTGAATAAATAAGTTAAATGAAGTTCAATACCTCTTTATAATTTGTTTGGTGCAAAAGCCTTTTGTGTTCTAGTTTTGGGTATCCTAGGTAGTCACGCTCTATCGTCACTTGGGAAATCTGGAACAACCGTTCGGCGAGACCGGGTGGTATTCGATTTTGAAATCTGTGTTAGGGAAAGCGCTTTTTGCAGGTTGTTAACGTATTAGAATTTGCATTAAGTTTTGAAGCTATTTGTATTAAGTACAAGCTGATGACACAACTAGTGAGTAATCGCACGTGAGCGTGCACAAGCAATGATGCTGCATGGGCCTTAAATTGGAAACGAACCAAACAACGAAAACGTCATCGACAGCATCCGCTGACAACGCTTCCGACACACTATAGACCGGCATGCGAAGCAGAGAAACCGGCAGAGCAAAAGTTTGCTTGTCCTCGTCCGAATAGCACGCGAAACGGCGTGGTTTGTAGTGCCGTGTGAAAATTCGATTGTTCGAATTCCATTCGTTGTAAGTGCTGCTGTTGGAGATCGGAGTTATTTTTCTTCGTGGTGCGGATTGCCGTGGTCCGATAGCACGCAGGAAGTGCGTGGGGAAAAGCCGTTGTTCGGAAGACCGTCCGAGTGCGCAGTACCAGGTAACCTGCAATAGCCGTTTTCCAAGCAAACCGAAACTGCCGTGCTTTGGAAACTCATCTTCTCGAGAGTGGGTGTTAGGATTGCCACGCAGATCGAGCCGAAATGCGGATTAAACAGAGGGATTTGACGACTATGGAGAAGAAATTAGTCCAGGAAAATGATGATAATCAAATACCAAAATTAACACGGGGATTTCGATACAGCTTCGCGTCACACGATCGGCACACACCAGTGCACGGTTCTTGGAGGGAATTGCTCGAAATCGGTCGTCGACAACCGGCGAGAGAGCGAGGAACTACCCTACCTCTGGAATACACGGTAAAGTGACTACAGTTAAGATTTATGCGGTGCTGCAACTAACAATGTGTCAAACAATTACACAGATTGGGAATCGGGCACCTTGACAAGAGACACGTGATTGCGGGGCGGGTCGCTTTGTGTTTTGCAGGTTCGATTATCCCATCGATTCGGAGTGGCGCAGACGAAGGTTATTCGATCGACAGGGCACGTTTCGGCTTTGCAGCCATCTTTCGAGGGCAGTCTATGAAGCTGCACGTACGATGGTCAGGAACACCGTTGCCAAGCGGCTGACCAGAAAGCGAGTTTCTTAACAACCGCCAAGAGGCGGTCACTTCGAGGACGAAACGAAGTCGTGGCCCTTCGCGGGACTGACGCAGCATACGCAATCTGTCGGACCAATAGTTTCGAGTGACACCCAACGAAGCAGGCGGACACGACGGATGGGAAGTACCCAAGGGTTCGGCGTCTGATTGCTGCGATTCATCGAAAAGCGAGCGGCGGTAAGGGTGCACCCGGCCGGTAACAGTGAGTACTCACAAGAAGAGAAAATATGATTGGAAAGATAATAGGAGACACCAAGATGCCGTAAGAGCAGAATAGTAAGGTAGTAGAAAAGTAGGAGGAAGAACAACTCCAATGTAAGGGACCAATGGGGGGATTCAAAACATAAGTATAAAAATGCATTTGGAGTTCATTTTTGGATTTGTTGGAACCTTTGCCCTTTCGCTTTACCGTTACAGGAGCACTTGCAACAAGGGAAGGTGATAAGTTTGATCACCATTGCAACAGTTGGACATTTGTGTAATTTTCAATAGTCATCTATTGAAATTTTATAAAGTTTTCATTCTAGCAGATTCTTAGAAAAACTTCCAATCGATTGACTTGTTTAGAATTAAAATCCATCCGCTATTTACAGAGTTATAAGTGGTCAAAACCTAACCACTTTTCGTAACGCGGTCGATTTGGGTTTTTTTTTTAAATTGCACGCCCAATATGTTGCCGAAAGACGTAATCCTACGTCAAAAAATGCGACACACAAAAATGGTCGTCGAAAATTCTGTTTAATGTCGATTCTCTTCTGACTTTCATGAAGTAAAGTATGACATTATGATTATGTTTCAACATCATTACTTTATTGAACCTCTTCTCCATATCAGCCCACCCCTTTGACTTGACACTGCTCATTAGATTTTGGGCAATGATGGCAGGCATGGAAAATCATTTGCATTCATTTCGTGCATTCATTTACATTCATTTGCCTCTAACTTTTTTCTTCAACAGCATTCCGCAAAATGATGCAAAGAGCTTTTGTAGGTTTAGCCATTAGTTACAACAAGTCAAATCCGTATCTCTTATGTATGACGAAGCAGAGTGGACAGAAGCCACTACTGTTTTTCAGTGAATGTATTTTTCATTCACTGAAAAACAGTAAGAAGTTCTGCCCGCTTTAGTTCGTGATGCATAAGAGATACAGATTTGAGTTATGAGCAAAACTTGTAGTTAATAACAAAACCTACAAAAGCTGTATGCACCATTTTGCGGAATGCTGTTGGTGAAAAAAGTTAGAGGCAAATGAATGTAAATGAATGTATGAAATGAATGCAAATGATTTTCCATGCCTGAATGATGGAGCCTTGCTTCGACGGTTTCAACCACTCTTTCTTTAAATCCATTTAATTTTCCAACACCTTAGGGGTTTTGCGGAGTTTTGCCTTCATGATAGCCCAATATTTCTCAATTGGGCGAAGTTCCGGCGTGTTCGGAGGGTTGACCTCTTTAGGTACAAAACCAACATTGGCAAAGGTCCTCAGAATTACCCTGGAAGCATACCATAGAATTCGGTTGATGTTCTCCTCTGAACTAAAATGGAATTCCAGTCCGAAGTCAGAGCCTACTTCTGTCAGAGCCAGACTACTTCTTAAAATTCCCTTTAAGTTCGCATCTAAATTCTTCAGAAATTCTTATGATAATGCCACGAATTTCCAGAATCATGAATATCTTCTTCAAGCCCATGAACCATGATTTTTTTTAAGATCCATTATATTTGTTTTCAAATCTGGGATCTTGGAAA
This sequence comes from Ochlerotatus camptorhynchus, assembly GCF_037179485.1. Taxonomy (NCBI): domain Eukaryota; kingdom Metazoa; phylum Arthropoda; class Insecta; order Diptera; family Culicidae; genus Ochlerotatus; species Ochlerotatus camptorhynchus. The sequence goes on along the minus strand of NW_027040574.1, from coordinate 1,163,808 downwards.
AATTTCAAGATCCGACATCTGAATCTTCGTTCCAGAATCCTGAAAATTGATTCAAGCTTGGATTATTCTTTTTTAATTCGGACCTATACCATAGAGGTAACTCTAAGACCAGAAGGTTCCAAAGAAACGTGCTCAACTTTTTGGCTTAGCTGTGGTACTATCTTCGGTCCCAAGCTAATCGATGCACCCCTCGGAACATAGGAAAATCCACGAACCCCTCATTTTATCTGTCAAACTTTCATAGCAAGTCAAAACAAACAGTGTGTAGTACTGGAATTTATACTAGAATGGGGTACGTTAGTCGATTTGCTTGGGACCAATAGGCTAGTCAAGTAGTGAGCCAATTTGAAATCGTTAGTTTCGTATTCATTGTTGCTAAGCCCGTAGTCCTATCAGTGAAAGGCTTTCAGTAGTTGGGCTGAGCTGTCAAGCTGAAAATTGGTTGAGGGATACACCGATTGTTTATTATCATCACAATCCTTTACTGCCCATAAAAGCATAACTATCCCATATGAATAGGACATCAAGCAAAGATGGGACAATTATGCTTATATGGGCAGTTTAGCAACAATCCAAATTGTTCATACATGAGCCCCTCGAAAATGAATCAGCACAGTCAGAAATGACGTTTGACTTCGATTTAGGTTGGGTACAGATCAACTAACAGGAGCCCAACTTAAACGTAGCCCACTTAAACATAGTCCAACGAGCTAAATTTGACTGTATTAGGGGTAGCATTCCCCCAGTATTTCTCATTTATGATTTTCAGATTATTAATGACATCAATTTAAAAAATATATACAGTCGAACAGTGGCTAAACCTGTGAAAGGCTTTCGTTAGTTGAGCTGGTTGAGCAGTGCTGTCAAGCTGACAAATGGTTGAGGGATACACCGATTATGTATTATCATCCAAATCGTATAGCAACTTTCCAAATTGTTCATCCATGAGCCCCTTGAAAAGGAATCAGCACTGTCAGAAATGACGTGTGACTTCGATTTAGGTGGGCTACAGCCCAACTAATGGGAGCCCAACGAGCGATATTCAACTGCATAAGCATTGGGGCCCCTTTTTTCGATCTCGTTGAGGACTGTTTCTCAAAAACACCTGGCTGTGAACTGTGATAGGGGTACGTCGAGGTCAAACCCTAGGAGATGACGTGGTCAAGTAGAGAGAAATTGTAGACCAAATTCAATCGCATGACATGTGATCCAAAGTCCGGCAAGTCTCCGATTGACACTCAAAATAATTAATCTCTAAATTCAAAACCAACCAATTAAAAAGGCCTCAACTCCATTTTGTAAACAAACCTTGTAAAACCATTTTCTCGCGAACCGAAACCTACATTCGCAAACCGAAAACACAATCGGGTAGATGAGAATTTCCCCTTCCCGATCATTTTGCCGGTTTGCATTGGCGGACTTGTTCGCGACAAAATGGCCTTACAAGGTTTGTTTATAAAATGGAGTCGAGGCCGTTTCAATTGTTGGTCCTGAATTGGAATCACAGCTGACGACGGCGAGGAGGGACCAACCTGCTGCCGCATCGCGGCACATGGCCATCAGTTGCTTCTGCGTCAGGGTCGCCGTATTCTTGCGCAGGAACATCAACAGCGAACCGCCCGAAACCAGCTCCATCACGATCATGATCGGTTGCTTCTGGACGCAGATCCCGATCAGCTTGACAATGTTCGGATGGTCGTACTGCTTGAGGATTCGGCCTTCCTGCAGGAACTTCCGTTTCTGCTCTTCCGGTAGCGTCATCCGGCAGGTTTTCACCGCGACCAGCGTATTCTTCGACGACTTGAGCTTGGCTTTGTACACGTCGCCGAAGTTGCCCTGGAGTGGAAATAGACAGTTAGCATAGGGCTATTATAGGATATTCAATTCAGCACTACTTACCCTTCCGATCTTATCTAACAGTATCACATCGTCATTGCTAAGCTCCCATCGTTCCCTTAATACTGGTTTGCGAAGGACTGCTCCGGAACGCCCCGTGACCGGTAGCTCCGACTGGTACTGGTGTAGGATCAACTCCTGTATACTGGGAAATGCTGGACCTTCGAAGCGGTAGTGGCCCTAGGGAAACACAACAGGCATCAATTATCGATGACACTGAACAAGATCAGACCAGAACTCACCTCGGCCGTCGTCTGCACGATGAAGTGCTTGTGTCCGTTCCAGCAGACACTGAGCACGGTTTGGCTCTCGTCGTTGCGGGTCGTCTCCCGTACCAGGAAGTCGCCTTCGTTGCGCAGCAATCGGACAACCTCCTCCCGGGGGAGCACCCCGTGGAACCATTCCTCTTCGTAGAGCGGCCGGTTCGTCGATAGGGTCATCTACAAATGTCGCGTGCCGAAAAGAGAAAAGAGCAAATCGGGTATGCGATGAGAAGTGAGCATGTCTGCCAATTACATTCTCGGAACGAATCGTGATCGAAAGGTTGCTTGCTCTAGCCTAGCTAAACATCTACGAGAATAGAGGGACAGAAGCGACATACGGAGACCAATATGCATGCACATACAGTAAAAAGCAAGTTCAGAAGCAGCTGATGAGCAGCAGAGGAATTGTGGAAAAGGTGTGTGTGTGCGTGTGGAGGAGTGCGGAGGAAGCGTTCTTTGCGGGTAAATAACGTCATCTGTCGTGTGCGAACGACGAAGGATGAGGCTATATTTACACTAGTGCCAATATGTATGTCCATTCGAATGCGTCTACATATCTACCTACTGCTACTGACTGTTGTATGCAATGAGACCTACGCAAAAAGAGGAAATCGTTGTTTGGCGTTATTTGAAGAGACCTACTTTTTCTTTAGACTCTTTGAGTAAGTTGGAAATAGCTTTCATCGAACTACGCTTAGTGGATTATAATAGTAGAACTAACTTGACCAATACTGGGATTGTCTGGCGATTTGCACACCTGCTAATTAATGGCAAATTCCGTCTCAATGTGCTTCCTTGGCACCGAAACCTGGCGTGCATTGCATGAATTAATAAATCATTGAACTTCTGTTGGTAGACAGATTATTTGGCTTTGATCGTTAGCGTTACAGTCGTAACTTGATATAGGGGAAATGGCTCTAATGTTGGCCTATGGATCTAAGATTGGGCCCATCGCTAAAAATCTGCTATTTATCAATTTTATCTAGATGAACGCGTCATTGGGACGGTACTAATGGAAATTTTTGGTCGCTCTTGAAAATTTAGTCGATTGCTGAATTTATGGATGGGCCCAAATTAGGGGCATTTAGGCCGACATTACATCCATTTCCCCTACTATTCGATGTTTGATGATACGATACGATTGAATGCATATTATAATGCCGGTGGAAACATAACTGTTCCACGGTTATGCCTCCAGCGGCTGCATATGTAGGTAGGCTAAGGTGGGGCAAGATGGGTCATCTACCTAATTTATTAATTTTATTGAGCTTAATGTAGCCCCAATGATGGTTTGAAAAAGCAAACCATCATTGGGGTTGCATTGAACCTGATGATTTTAACAATCGAATAAATTATAAATATATTAGATAACCCATCTTGCCCCACCTTACGCAGTCTAGGGGCCTCAGATAGCCTAGTCAGTAAAGGTACGGTATTACCAAACCGGAGACGACGAATTCGATGATAGGGACTACGGTGTAGGGCCATTAGGCCGAATTACTCATTAGGCCGAATTTTGAAAAGTAAAATATCGAACTTAGAGTGAATTTCGGGAGTTTTTTGGAGGCAATTCCTTAAGTGTTCTACACTGAATTCCGAGACTGTTATGGAACAAATTTCTAAGGAATACCAAACAGCATTATAAGATTATTGAGAGTAATCCTCAAAACAAAAACATTTTACAATAATCGAAAGGAAATCCTTGATACCAGTGATGGCATAATCATTAGCAAATTGATATTGTCCCGCTCTCATACGATATTGGAGCAAAGTATCATGCTTATTAAAAACAGAACTTAAGGGCAGTGCTGCAAAATCTCGACAATACACGGCGATATTCAAAATTCTGCTTTGGTCACTCATTTGAGCTAACAGTCATCGTCAAGGCAAACCATGTCAATTGTCAGTGACAATGCTGTCAGTGACGAACATGTGCAGTTTTTGTTGTTAGCTAAATTTGTAACGAAATTAAGTGACATGAGCAAAACAATTACATGGTGGAGCCGTTAAAGTGAACAAGCATCTACGATCTGAACTGCTTGGATAACAATAATGTGACACAGAATGCACGAAATTACAGTTTTTGTTACCAGGTGAATGTGTCATTGACGAAAAAATGAAAGAGATTTTGACGAAGGCTTTTTTGAGGATCGAGTCAATCAGTGACTATGTGAAACACAAAAGTATGTCAATGACAATGAAAAATATCAGCACTGCTTGAGGGGAGCACGGAGACCGATTCCTTCAGCGGGACAAGCAATAACACCCGAAGTTATTTGGAGCTGTCACATGCTCAAAAGCTGAAATATTTACTTACAGCTTCGGTACGTCACTTTCAGAATCCTTTACAATGACATCATCTCCAGAGCTAATCGACAATTGGGCTTTATTTTCAAAATTGCCGACGAGTTCCGTGACTCGCTATGCCTCAGGTCACTCTATTGCTCGCTTGTGCGATTCTTATTGGAGTCAAGTTTAGTTGTTTGGTGCCCTTTCCATGCTAGCTGGATCACTAGAATTGAATCCATTCAACGCAAGTTTGTGAGATATGCTCTTCGTTTCCTCAACTGGCGTGACCCAACAAACTTGCCACCGTACGAGGAGCGTTGCCATTGTTCCTTCCTCCGTTCTTAGTAAAAGTATCCGAGATATCAAATACTCGTTGAGTCACGAGATAATCTTGTCATGTACTCTCAATTTTGCTAGTGTTGAGGTTGCTGAGTCGACTGAGTCGTACGCCATGCACACAACCAGAAAAATCACGAAGGCTTCTTGTGCTTCTCTTTTGCTTTGTGTATCAAGTTGACCACGTAGTTGATGCAAGTCGACGCCGAGACATGCTTCCGGAAACCAAAGAACAGTTCAGGGATTATCAAACCTGTTCTTGTTCGCAGAGTTTATTAGCTTGATATCGATATTCTTCAGGGTAATTGTTGTCATGCTGTTAGGGAAGTTCCAGTTTTCTTTGGGATTGGCTTGATCTCGGTGTACCTCCACTGATCCGGGATTTCCTCAGAAACGAATAGTCGGGTGAGCATTTCGTGGATATTTCTTTGCATTTTCGGATTTAGTTGCTTTATCACGGCATACAACATTCCGTTTGGTCCTGCAGCAGAATGGTTCTTCCGTTGTCGAAGGACGGATAGTATTTCCCCTTCCTTGATGGCCATCTCGTATCCTTCGAGAAAACGTTCGGTGGACACTACAGGCAGTGGTGGGGGAATTTACGTATTCTCGGCAACCTAAGGAGCGACCATCTTTCTGTAGCCTTTTTCTGTAAGGAACGCACACATATGCAGTATTGGCTTGTTTGAAATCTTTTGCTGCTAGCTGCTCTAACAATTTCAGTCGAAAGAATTGTCAAAAACTGTTTTGAAACGCTTCTACAAAGCTCCAATCTTCTCTAGTGAGAGCGACTATTGCGGGCAACATCTTTTTATTTGAGCTGCGTGTTAAACAGCTGTGCTTTCATCGGCAACTCGAAATCAGCAGCATTTTGTAGTGCGTGTGTTTCTATACAAGAAAACCCTGCTAGATTGCTTTTTCTCATTGATAAAAATATAATCAAATTGAAGCTGAAAGCCTAAAGAATCGTTAGAATGCATTCCGCGAACTGTTTTCGTAAGAAAATCCAGTGAAATTAGCGTTTCAATTTGGGTTGCCGAAAAAAGTCTGTCATGCCGCAGCCGTCATTTCCCCTATCTCCTTGTATCTTCCTTGGAAGTAGTGGTTCATGAAGTTTACCCCCTCTTCGCGGGTGATTTCGACTGACTGTTTGTGATTTCCGATCGATCTTCTCGGTCAACTCCCTGCCATATCTCCGCTTGGTCTTCCTTACTTCTTTCTTGAACAGTGCCCTTTCCTTTTTCAGCCGGATGAAATTCGAGGTTGTCTTCTATCGGTTGTACCATAGAAGTAGTAACTCTAAGACTAGAAGGTCCAAAAATAACGTGCTCAACTTTTTGGCTCAGCTCTGGTACTCTCTTCGGTCCCAAGCTAATCGATTCACCCCTCGAAACATAGGAAAAACCACTAACCCTCATTTAATCTGTCAAACTTTCATAGCGAATCAAACCAAACATTACGTAGTACTAGAATTTCGACTAGAATGGGGTACGTTAATCGTTTGCTTGGGACCAATAGGCTAGTCAAATAGTGAGCCAATTTAAAATCGTTAGTTTCGTATTGATTGTTGGTTGTACTGCCTGAGAGCTTCTCGCTTGCTTGTGTACAGTTTTGCTATCTCATCCGTCCACCAGGTTTTGAGGAAGTTTGCTTTCATATTTTTGAAGCTGAACGACTCTTTTTCTACCGCTTCGTTGAACACTGTAACCATTTCTTCCGAGGAGTATAAGAACTGCGGTCGTATCGTATTTAGCTGCTTAATAAGGACTTCTTTGTTGATCCGTTTTATCGTTCTTTCTACCTTTGGGATTTCATTTCTGATTTCCAGATGAAAGCTAATGTGTACACTTCCGAGTTCTTCCTCGTTCACTGACCAGTCCGGGGGACACCAGTGTATCGTCAATAGCTGAGCTTCTGCTTCCAGGTGGGGAGATCATCGTTTAACAGAATACAGAATATTTGACTCCCCGATTAAATCGCATAAAGCTCGATTCAAAGTAAATCTGGACGCACGGTTTAATACACCACCGCGCCCCTGGTGGTTGGAACAAAAAACGTTTGACAGACATTTGTTGATGTTTCATTGACGAAGAAATTGGTGAAAAGTTTTTCTCGATTGATCGACGTATCCCGAAATTGCGGATCATGGAACTTGAGAAAAGAAAATTAATTGTGCACAAAAATCTAGAGAACCCTTCGTGGTTTGCCTAAAAAATAGCAAAAGTGTTAAAATTCCCAAAGTCAACGGTGAGTCTTGTAATCAAACGTTGCAAGGATACTCTGAAGGGCCACGCACATTAGATCCGTTGGCGTTGCGTTGACGTAAATTTGACAGTTAGATAATAGATTTAGCTGTCACTTTGCGCAAAGCGTCCAATCCGGATCTAATCTGCGTGGGCCTTGAGTGTGGATAGACCACAGCGCATCTATCATAAAAGTGGCACTAGGGACAAAGAGCTGACGAGAAAGGTGTTGAGGTACGTGAAAAGCAACCCAGGTATCTCCATACGTGGTTTGGCAAAGAAATACGATTCCAACTTTTCCACCAAGGATATAATTCTTTTTGTGCCAGTAAACATCCGAATCGCTCCCTGAAACAAAATTTAGTGACCAAAAAGCGAGCACGATTACTATACGAACGAGTTTTGACGAAATTTGATGGCTGTATTTTAATAGATGACGTAACATATGTCAAAATGGATTATAAACAAATCCACGGACGAAAATTTCACCTGGCAACTGGTCGTGGGGATGTCCCTTCCAGGTATAAATTTGTTTTTGCTGATAATTTTGCTCGGAAACTTATGATTTGGCAAGGAATCTGCAGTTGTTGCCTTAAAACCAAGATTTTCAACACATCTCACACAATGACGTCGAAGGTTTACATTATAAAGTGTCTGAAAAAGCGGATTTTACCCTTCATTCAGCAACACAAGACTAACGTTATGTTTTGGCCGGATCTAGCCAGCTGCCACTACTCTAAGGAGGTACTAGAATGGTATGCTGCAAACAATGTTAATTTCGTCGCCAAAGAGATTAATCCTCCGAATTGCCCTGAGTTCAGACCGATCGAAAAATATTGGGCAATTGTCAAGCGAAAACTTCGAGGATGGGGTAAAGAAATTACAAATGCACAACAAATGCGTTTAAAGTGGAATAAGTTCGCCGGTACAGTGTCACCAGCGACTGTGCAGATCATGATGGCATCGATTACAAGTGAAGTGCGGCAGTTCGTTCGAAACGGTGAAATGTAATAACTTGTTATATAGCGTTTGAAAGCTGAATAAATACCTATTTGTTTGACGTTTTGATAAACCGTGAATGCTGTTTATACTTGAATGCGTTCAAATTTATTTTGAATCGGGCTTTAGCAGTCTTCCGCGACTGCACGTAGAAATTCCTCCAGGAAATGTGGTGAGCGTTGAGATCTGCACCAAGTACCGACTCTCCATCCAATTCTTGAAGGAATGAAAAAAAGCTCGTCATCTCCTTTCTGCTCACGTCGCTCGAGCCCCTCGTTTGTGGTAAGTAGACTGAGAAAAGGTTTATCTGTTGAAACCCTCTTTTGATTTTTACTCCGATTGCTTCAAGTAAATGCACTCAACCTGAAATTCACGTCCTTCTTTAGCCAAATTTCCTGTAGGAACGCTCTATTTCTATGTTGTTCGAAGTCATGCATGTAGAGTTCTTCTCTTGTTTCCGTTTGTCTGATATTTTGTATAGTGTGTAGCATTATTTTTAGGTTTTTATAATCCATTGTTTGTTCCTGTTAGTCTATTCTGTTGCTCCGTGCTGTCTACCAAGTCCATGCTGACCTCAATCTCCAGGCTTATGCGGGATCTCAATTTCCTTCCGAGCTCGATTATAGGGGCCAACCAGTTCCTTCCATGACAGAACCGCACGAGATCCTTCCATATCTGTGCGATGAGCTTTTCCAGTTCCGTAGCTTTATGGAAGTTTCAGCCTCTGCCACGTTCTTTCGACCATCCTTGCCTTCTCGCTGTGACAACTTCACCCTGGTTTTTTCACTTCCTGCCTGTTTTCGAACCACCATCCTTCGTCAAGACTCCCCTCATCGATTCTGTTTTCATCCTGTCTCATTCTCCAATTTTCTCCGGATCTTCCACACCTTCTGCTCTTGACTGAGCCCTTTGAAATGGCCCCGGTGTTGATTCGTGTCCGGCCCATCCAAATCTGGAAATTCAGACTCATCCTCCAACAGTGCGAAGCAGTTCTGTAGTATCGGGAACTCCTTTTCCGCTTCTGCATACGGCACGCGATCTGTCAGCATTTTCTACAAAATCCTACTTCTTCTTCTGTGTTCAGGACAGTTCCTATCATTTTCTGGGTGGTCTTGTTGGCAATTTGTGCAGCGAGAGGGTTGTAGCATTCTACGGCTACAGCTCACTTCCTGCATTGTGCTCGTGCTGTGCATCTAGTCTTCGTGTGCCCGAATTTCCAACAAAGAGTACACTGCTTTACAGGGAAGCTGTAGAGGTCTGCACGAAAGTTGACTCCATACAGCTGGATCGAGTCAGGTGCCTCTCTCCCGTGCACGGTCACGTTAACGTTACTCGTGTCCACTAGCTTGCCTTCTCTGTCCTTTTTTTCTGATCCGCTCGGCCTTCTTAACTGGAACACTGGCGATGATAGACACACTCATCTCCTCCTCCGTGAAGTCTCGAGGCACATTGGAGATGAAGACCAACGTTTGTTTGTGGCCCTGCGGGATGAAGATCTTCAGGTTCTTTGGCTTCATATCGATTCTTTCCAGTTGTAAGAAGTCCACTACTGATTCCAGCTTGAACCGACATTTGATAAACCTTCGTAATTTCGCTACACCCCGCAAACCCGGCGTCGTTCAGGATTTTTCTGACTGCTGCTGGATGACTTGGGATGGGGTGCATCTATGGTTGCGTTGATTACCGCTCTTCCTGCTGCGGTATGTAAGCCTGACGGTTCCCGTCTTGCACCTCCTGTTGATGATGACCAGCCTTTCCACTTTGCGACCGGCTTGCGACCCTTTGGCTTACTTGCGGCATCTTTTCTTTCACATTCTTTCACCGTAGATTTTTGGTTTTTTACTAAAAATTAATTTCATTTTTTTCTTCCTTGAAACTATTTTCCTTTATTTAGAAACTAATGTAAAATTTCCTTCTTCGATCTTTTCCACTGGATACCACCCTTATCACATCGATCCTAGCTTCTGTATTGTACCGTGGCGGCCATGTTGGCTCTTCCACAGGAGAAATAGTTTTCAATTATAATTTGTTCAGCTCAACAAAAATACCACTTTACCAATGGGGTGTTTACACTTATGCTATTTCACTAGCAAAAAAGCTCACTAGCATAATGTAAACAGGACATCAGCGTCTACCAGCATGAGATTTCAGGAGCAACTGAAATTCGTGCTACTTGGCGAGTACACTAGCGCTAGCAAATCCGCACAGATGTAAACATCCCACAAAACGCACGGCGGTAACTGAAAATAGTTTTGCTCAGAACCACTCGATATAACACGGTATTTTTTACGATTTTAGCAAACCATGTTGATTTATAAAGTTCATGATGACTATCATTTTCCATAACCAATAATTATTACTTTCACAGTTACAAATTCTAGATAGAGCTGGAATTAGGGCGTAACAGCTCGTTGATTTCTATGAACTCAAGGTACGCCCACACAAACCAACATATCCATCGAATAGGGGAGGCCTCCCCTACTCGATGGTGATGTCGATTTGCCAAGGAAAGCCATGATTTTCGAGAAATCATCTAGAGAAGTCATTGTTTACAAAAACTGTCACGTCCTAATTCCAGCTTTATCTAGAATCGGTAGCTATCGTTAATCGCCCGTGTTCTCGCTTTTTTTCGTCACCTGGATCAACAATAGAAAAGGGCCCATCAGCATTTGTAAACAAACAGTATTATAATTATTGTTTATTGCAAATCAGAATATTGTCAAAGTGAAGTAGAATTGGGCTATCTTGGATCGATCTTTGGAAGATCGATCTTTTTCATCCCGATAACCAATTTTTCGGATAGATTCTTTGCCTGCGAAAAAATCGAAAACATCGATCTTTTCTTTCGATCATTTCGATCTCCAAAAAAATAGGTGTTACATTTTGTAAGTGTATTTACATCGAAAAAAACGATTTACTCTCACCCCAGACTGCGTCGTAAATTTCACTAACATAACGTCAAAATCAGCATGTTATTAGCTGGATTACAATGACGTCACTATTTGCGTTTCCGATATTTACGAATACAGCAACATTTGAAGGGCGCGCTTCCCTCATAAACGCGAACCATAAAATGACCTTACCGAAAATGGTTAAACATTGTTTATGATCCCTGCTAAACTTTAACAGAAATGGTTATGGAACTTTACAAGGACGTTTGTGTGAAACATTTTTAACCTGATATATTGTGGTTTTTTTGAAGTGGACCTTACAAATAATGGGTTGTTAAGAACCATTAGCATTCCAAATTTTTGTTTTCTGCATAAATTTTCGGAAAATAAATTATATTGGAACCTTTTTATTTATAATTTGATAACTTTAATGATAATGGTTAGTAGTCAGGGCATGGGTTTGTAATATCGATCTACTTTATGTGGAATACATCGCGCATTGGTTGCCTGTAAATTATGGACCTTACTGACTACCATAACCATTACCATTAAAGTTATCAAACCACAAGTTAAAAGGTTCTAACATAGTTCTTTTTCCGAATATGTATGAAGAAAACAAGAATTTAGAATAGTAAGGGTTCTTAACAACCCATTATTTGTAAGGTCCACTTCCAAAAACCATAATACATAAGGTTAAAACTTTATCACACAAACGTTCAAGTAAATTTCCATAACCATTTCAGTTAAAGTTTAGGAGGGATTATAAACAATTTTTAACCATTATCAGTAAGGTCAAGTTATGGTTCACGTTTCAAGAGAAAAGTATCTGTCATCAGCTGTCAACTACAGGGGGGAGGTGGTGTCAAATACGAACAATCGTCGACTACCTCGCATAACTGGTTCCAAACGTAAACAACCCATAAGAAACCTACAGGGTTTGTTTACGTTTGGAACCAATTTCATGCAAGAATGATCAGTAGGCTGATTTGACAGCACGCCCCCCCCCCCCTCCCCCAGGTCAACTAAGGCTGTGTTCCATTAAATGGTAATCAAATTTTGGTAAATTTTCACTTACATTTGACACTTCGAAAATAAATGATAATGTTCGAAAATCCTTCTGTTGTTGATCATCCGATTTTCGAGATGGTGTCAAAATTGATTCCTGGTCTGTCAGGAATAAGTCTGGTATAATAGCGGATTATTAAAAAAAATATATCTGTCAAATGTAAGTGAAAATTTACCAAATAGAACACAGCCTAATAACGAATTTCTTTTTGATTCAGTTCCAACCTGGATCGGGTATCAATATTGGGTCTGCTTGTTGCCTTTCAAACGTCAGTGTTAACGTTTGTTTTTGTAATCTGGCTCGGGTTGATGTTCGCACGGGTTGGAACTGGTTCCAACCTGGACAATGAACAAATTTGCTATAACACGTACACGGTTAGAAAAAAGTACCCAAAATTAAGTTCTTTTCACTCATCTCGGCACTATAGTGCAGGAACCCAAAAGTAGGTAAAGCGGGTCAAAGTAATTTTCATTTCCTTGTGTGCAGTTCGTATGGAATTTTCCACTGGCTTTTTAACCAAGAGTAAGTTAGTTGTACTCAACAGTAGGTAAATATGATTATACTCAACGTTGGGTTCCCACACTTTACTACCCCTGTTGGGTGGTTTTGCTCCTCCGTTTTTGACAACATTAGAAGGAGAAAAGGAGCCAAACTAGTCAAAAGTAGGTAAAAGTGAACTGGCCGTTGGGTACTTTTTTCTTACCGTGTACAAGATATGTGCGATGAATTTACCGGTTTAAATGCTACCTCTTTTTTCTTTTCACCCATGGCAGACATGAAGCGACTGCTGCCAGCCAATGGAAGTTTTGGTCGAGGTTTCGGTTGCGTTCGGGTGTAAAGTAAAAATCATGAAACTGAATCTCACCACAGTTTGGTGAGATTTGCAGCTGTTGAGTTTTGTTAGCTTGATATTTCGAGCTGCAATATCACCCGCAGTTATTTGCTAGTCGATTTTTGTCCTCGAAAATCAAGCGTTATCTTGTTCTATAGTGAGAAATAGAAATACTCAGAGGGAGAGATGGGCGGAGAGAATGATTTGAGACAAATGAACTGCCAAAATCTGAGCCAATCGAACATTCCCATTAGATTTTATCCGAGGGTTTCTTGTTCTTATTAGATTAAATTTAAGAGTATTGCAATCGAACAGAAATTCAATCACCTTTATGTTTCGTGCGCTTCTCAAATTCAACTAGTTGTTGGAATCAAAAAACAATATTCTAACTCTATTGATTAATTGATCTTAGTTGGTTAATTGTTGGCACCAAGAAATGTGCTAAATATTGCGATGCAATCAATTATTATTTTGCACGTAAATCGAATCAAAAATAAAAGTCATGTGAAATGCTGGCTTCTAGCAAGGGTTGCAAGATAATTTAGGTACAAATCCCTGCTGCCGAATTGTATTTTGTTTTCTTCGCCTGTCTCTCCCTCTGAGTAATTCTAGTGAGAAATGATTTTTTTTTTTAATATTTTCCCAACAGGTAACATTGAAAAAAAAAACCCAGATTCCATAGACAGAAATACAAGATCCAGGGTTAATAAAAATTCTCATGATTCTGAGACTTTGGTTGAGAACAAATTTCAATATTCAGGTCTTGGAAATCTGTTCAAGATTATGGGGCTTGACATTTCAGAAAAGTGTAACAATACTAAATGTGTCCTTGGAAACCTTGGAAATATCTGGACGTGTATTCCCAGACCCGACCCACAGGAGGAATTGAGAAACACTGGTCTAAAGAATATAATCGAGGATTATCATAACTATTCTCACGTATTAAAATGTAATAACAAAATTCCCTGGTTGTTATCAAGCAACTTGCCAAAAGTACTTTTTATATATTATAAGGTAGTCTTTTAATACTTTTAACTGATTTTTTTCAAGATCCATCCCACTGTGCCCCGTAACAAAAACGTCTTACAAAATTATACATCTGCAAATAAATGTGATGAAACTGTCAGTAACAGCAGTATTACCTATGATAATTGATCGGAGTAACCTGAGTATCCTGGGTCAGTCATTTGACGGTGATGAGAATGAACAAAATCATGACTTATTTTCAATGGGGGTTCATCATTCGGGGTCACTCAACTGATGAGTTGTGAATGGAAACAAAACGATCTTCACTCATGGAATGCTTGCAATCGCGCGTGTTTATGATGATGATTTTCCACTTGGAAAAGATGCGATGAGAGGAGCAACGGTCATAATCGTAGTTCATTCTTTTATTTTTTCTGATGACAAGGGAATATCGTTTTCGGGGCAAAACTTCAACTGCAGGCAGACGAGGCTTACCAACGATTTAGTAGCTTGGCTTATTTTCTGTTCAATTTCACCAACATTTTCGGTCAGTCAGCGTTGGCGCGAGCGAACGACGATCGTTAATGCAAAAAGAAAGGAAAATACAATGTTATTAACAGGTAGGTGACCAATCGGTTTGGCGCTCTTCAAAGCGAATTTTTCTTCGGTTTTACCCCAGTTCCGAACCCGAAACTCGAGAACAATTATTTATAACATTTTAGCGAAGTCGGTCCATTTCTAACATCAAAAACAAGCACTAGAAAGCGTTTTTTTCTCTCCTCATATTACCATCAGTATGGACATGATGCGTTTCTTCCTCACGGGGGCTTTCGGTTGGTAGTTGCTGTAGTGGCAGTCGGTATCATACGACGAGGTGGACGCCGTGGTGCTAATCTCTGTGGTGCTCATCTTTCAACTGTTACGATTTTGCGGGGGAAATCACAAATTACATCACTTTCAAAAATGCTCAACTAGCGTGGGATAATTGCTTTGCACTTGAACACACACACACACACACACATACACCCACCCACAGCGTCACATTAGCGACTGTCGTTTAAAGGAATTTTCACTGAAAATCGACTTCGACTGCGAGACGTAAGTAACTTGTAAACTGCGAGAATGTTCTCTTATGAAAATCAAGGTCGATTTGTAAAGGGAAACACGCGTATCCGAACCCCGAATTGAAAGAAGAAAAAACGCGTTGACGCTTTGTAAAACACTTACTCGGGGCTCGTGCTCGACCGGGAATGAAAGGAAAAACTGAAATCCAATATTTTAAGCCGGTGGTGCTGCGCGAGCGAGCGAAAATCTGTGCGGGAAAATTCGGGAGAGAACATTTCTGATCTGCACAGAAATTCAAAACAACCCAAAATTAAGTTCTTTTCACTCATCTCCCATGTTCCGTACGATAAGCCAAATTTGGGTAAACCGGCTCAAAGTAGTTTGCATTTAAGCACGGCAAAAAAAAAAATTACCCATCGCTAAGTTATTTTCAATTTTTTCTACCCAAAATTAAGTTCAATTAACTCAAATTTGGGTATATCGCATATTACTCAATTTTGGCTTCTCGTACGGAACTAGACGGATGAGTCGAATCTTTCGTTCTATTTTTGACAACAATAGCGAGAGGAAATGAAACGGGCAGAGGTCAAATAACTCAAATTTGAGTTTAAAAAACCCAAGCGGTGGGTAGTTTAGTTTTTCTGTGTGCACCAAGGTGTGGGGGGATAGTGGGATTTGGGTTTCAGTTCGTTGATCAAAACAGATAATTAGGATCGTCGAAATGATAACTGTTGGAAGTTTTCAATGGCAAATTATCCCACAGTGCGTTTTCCGCTCACTGCTCTCCGTTCCTTCGGGCAACTCTCGAAGGGGACGGCAGAGTTAACGACATATTTCCCAATAATTCGGAATCCGGTCTCAATAAAATATTGGGGACTGCGGCAGCCAGCGCCGCCGACATTGTCGACGGCGACGGTGACGACGCCATGGTGGATTATTACGAAAGTAAATGCTGCTATAAGGGCGACTTTGACATTGTAAGGTGTAACAAGCGTGTGGGAAATAGATGCCAACAAGAACATTATGCCTTTGGGAGGATTGTGTTGGCAGATGCGTGACACTTATGAGTGAGATTCACACGTTCACGCTTTTATGCGGGTGGTAGGGTTGATTCAGCTACTGTGGTCATCAGACTAGTGCATACATTTGAATTACAGTCAAATCTCCATATTGACTGGACCGTCGAGATAGAGAAGAATCTATGACAAAAAGTCGACGGATATAATTTGGAAGGACAAAAGGTCGAATGGACACACATTCGAATTAAACTTAGAGTGATATAAGGTCGAATGGACAAAAGGTCTAATTGAACTTAGAGAGACAAAAGATCGAATTGAACTTAGAGTGATAAATGGTCGAGTAAACAAAAGGTCAAAGGGAGATGGGTTCGAATTGAACTTAGATGGACAAATGTCCGAAATGGACAAAATATGATTAAGAAAGTTATCGATCAGAGTTTAAAAAAAAATACTATTCAAATACTCCTAAAGGACTGCTCTTATCCATTTGACCTTATGTTCTTCGACGTTTTGTCTTCAACCATAGAGAAATTGAAGAAACTTTCCAAAACCATGAGGCCTTATGGGCACATACCGTATGCGTGATAATGTTTGCACCATCGTACAAATAAGGTTCCCGTTTCACCTGTCCATACAATGCCTTGGTTTTCTTTGCATGCACGTAACATATAGCTCATACCGTAGTAGGCTGTGTATAAAAGAAAATGATTTACTTAGTTTGACAGTTGAACCATGGCGAAGTGGCAGCGTATTCGTGATTTGTCCCACGCGCAAATGTCGCAAAAAGATCGCCGTGGGAGTGTCCCGATGGACCGTCAAAGGGTTTTAGACCGAGAAAAGAAAGGACAACTATCCGCGAAGGTGGCCACAGGTCGTCCGATGTCAGCTCGGGTTCCGAGGGTTATCGCTGCTACCAAAAGGAAGATTCTAGTGAATCCAGTGCGTTCAATAAGGAAAATGGCAAAGGAATACGGGATCAGTGACTTTACGGCACGGAAGATCGTAAAGGAAGATTGCGGGGCGAAGTCGAGGGCACGGAGAAAAAACTCACATGATTACCAACCGCATCCGGGAGCTACAAGTCTAACGATGCAAGAAAATCTTGAACTTCCTTAAGCGAAAAAATCCGGTAATCCTGTTCACCGACGAGAGCATGTTTACCGTCGATCCCGTATCAAATTACAGAACCGACCGGTATATTAGTTCTCTTTCGGTAAAAGACGTGGCCGACGAGCACAATAACGTGTATCAAACCAAGCATCCTGCTAGCGTTATGGTGTTTGGATTGGTGGCTTCCGATGGCAAAAAATTGACCCGGTGTTCCTTCCAGAAGGCGACAAGGTCAACACGGAGGTCTATATCGGGATTTTAAGTAAGTATGTTCTTCCTTGGATCAAAGAACAGTACGGTCCGAGGCCAAATGTTGTATTTCAACAAGATGAGGCTCCGTGCCACACCTTGAACCGCACTCAGAAGTGGTTGCAGGAACATCTTCCGTCCTAAATCTACATTAAATTTCATTTTCATACAGCGATCGTCATTTCCTAGTAAAAGTACGGAAACTGGAAAACAAGGTTTGGATCTGCAAAATGACCGAAATTTGAAGGCCTAATAATTACACTTTAGTGCCGTCCACTATAAGTGTTCAACCATATAAATAAGTAAAAGCATGATCATCTCTGGGCGCATGATCCTTTTATCATGAGAGGATTTCCTTTAAGTCGAGTGGGACTTTTTTCAGAAATCTTGTTCTCAGCTGTTGAGAAAGGAAAACTTTCATTCACAGCGCCAGACAGTGTGCCCGTAACACAATTTCATAATGTCGAAAGTCAGTATCATCATCATCATCGTCACGACGGTCATCACTACCTACGTAGACACCGACCGGGCAAAGGCCAAATTCGATAAAATTGACGTATTCTCTCTCGATTCTCTGTTCAACAGTAGGATCTACTGCGATGCGAGCAGAATTTAGCATGCTCATCACGTAGATACTAATCTCTCACTGGCTTGGACCAGCTCCAGCAGCAGTAGCAGTGGTAGCAGTAAACATTTAAAGCTGATCTTTCTGGGAGTGGGAGAAATTAACCCACCATCAGAGCCAGTAAGAACGCCCATAAAATGGGATATAAACCGTTGTTGCAGGAAGGCAAGGGAAAGTGGGGCAATTTCGCCACTGGGGAAATGTTGCTACCTGCTTAAAAATCAACTTATTGAACATATTTTACATGCTTAATGCTTGAAGCCTATTAGAACAATCCATTTAATTTTAGTTTAAAAAAATACTTTTCTCTAGTGCGAATATTCGAAAAATGTTAAAAGTGTTATAAGATTTCTGAATCAGAAAGTAATGTCTATTAGTAGTTTCTTATAACTTATAACTAACTTAGGAAATTGGTATACTTACTAACTTAGGAAATCTTATAACTAACTTAAGAAATTGGTTAATTCCTGTACTGCCGTTATACGCATAAGAGTCCCACGGTGCATAAGGATTGCATAGAACATGGGACAGTTATGCGTATAACGGCAGTGTAGCAGCTATATAAATGGTCATTGGTTTCATGTTTTCAATGAACATTAAAGTTTTTCTTAACAAAATATTTCAAACATTTTCTACTTAAATTCACCAAGTTTGCATTATTCCTTTTATAAATATGATTGTATTATTTCAAATCATGTTTTGAAGCAGCTGCTTTATTAAAAAAAATCAGTCATTCACAACATTGACAAAATAGAGCCTTAAATAAGCAGTACTTCTTAAATTTAATATATTCTACAGAAAATAATTGTTTCCTTTAAATCTTTGTATGCTAAAATTGTTCGTTGTTGACCCTCCATAAAGCCTCAAGAGAACATAATATTCGTACCGAGTGTTTACAAGGGTGCTCATTTTACCCCAACGGTTTTATTTCAGTTACAAAACGAACATTTTTCAAATCAATAAGAATCAAAAGTTTAATTTAAATATAGAGCTGTTGTTATTCACATCGTCGTGATTTTGCGCTGCTAAATTTGTCATTTTTTTATCACACGGGCTATCGTTATTCGTTTTTTTCCGTTCGGTATGCTTGTAATATTGTACTGGTTGTTAGTGGAAAGTGTAGTTCGTTACGATAATCGGCTAATTAGAGCATATTTTGTGTTGTGAAAACAGTGAAAAAATTATCCAATCGGACATATTGTATACAACTAGCATTGGGCGATCTCGAGAATCCAATTCCTCTTTGCGTATTAGAGCATCTCCACCGCTGTTTCTAAATCACTTTTGGAAACTGAGTCAGCATGACTTCCGCCTCTGACCAATGCGCTAAACCAGTTAAAGGCGATGAAGAATCCGTCTTCTGCATGGCTTTTTGCGACAGGATGATTCACCTAAAGTGTGGCGGCACAAAGCTGAATAAGGCTTTTCTGAACATTGTCCACACTAGCCCGAACCTGTTTTGGATGTGTAACGAGTGCGCGAAGCTGATGAAATGTGCTCGATTCAAAACTGCCGTCTCGTCGTTTGGCAGTGTGATTAATTCTATCACCGAGAGACAGGAAATCGCACACGCTGAGCTTAGGAAGGAAATGGCTAAGCAAGAACAGCAGATCGCTCAGCTATCAAAACGAATCGCATTGACAACTCCGACAAACTCTGATTTCATGTGTCAACCGCCATTAAAACGGCGCCGCGATGAAGGCTCGCTCACAGGCAAACCACTTGTTGGTGGTTCTAAAGCAGTAACAGGTGACAATGCCTTTACCGAGGTCCTTACTGTCCCTGAACCCACCGAGCTGTTTTGGCTGTACCTTTCTCGTATTCATCCTAGCGTGAAATCGGAATCAATCGAGAAGCTGGTGAAAGGTTGTGTACAGTGCGAAGATCCGATTTAGGTTGTGCCGCTAGTCAAAAAAGGATCCGACATCAGCCGTATGAGCTTCATCTCGTACAAAGTCGGAATGGATCCCAAACTACGCGAAGCTGCTCTTAGATCGGATACATGGCCGAAAGGAATTTTGTTCCGTGAATTTGAATACGGTTCAAAAAACATGTGGTTGACTCGTTTGAACACGCCTACCATCACGATCTCTCCTATTACGGGACCTTCCGAGTTCTCAACTCCCATTTTCGGACTAGACCCAGTCTGCTGATTCAGAATTGGATTTTGCGTTGTGAATCGGAGCGCTGTAGACCAGAACGCAATGCCTGTCGCATTATGGGAGACCTCGAACCACTCGATCCAGTCGCGCTAGCTGTTTCCCGCCATCAAAGTCGTTCTATTTCCTGTCATCAGAGTCGTTCTGGCCCTGCGGTCGAGTTCGGTGGTGGGGTCTCCCAAGCATCGTCTTCAGGCAAGTATGCATACATTAGTTACAGTCATTTGCCTGATCAGTTTCCGTGTTCCAGTGCAACGCTTCAAGCACCTGCCGGCTGTTTCCAGTTGAGAAGCACTTCTGATACTGCTCATTCACAACATCCGCTTTACTGTTCGAACAATCCTTATTCATCTCCGGTACGCACAATAGACCGCTCTTTCGAAGCTCCTGGTTACTTCAGCCCAGTCGTGCCGATTCCCGCCAGCGTTCAGCATAGTCGTCCTGGACCTGTGGCTGGATATGAATCAGGAGTCTTCCACTTTGCCTCTACAAGCAAGTACAATCAATATATTAACTATTCACTGCCTGATGCCGATCAAATTTTCAGCAATTTTAACTATGGTAGTCATTGTGATGATGCCTCTGTAACTCCTAATCCTGAAAACCCGGAACGCGCCGTAGAAAGCCCCATGGAAGCCCCCAATCCCTCCGTCTCAGTCCTGCCATCAGCAGCCTTCGTTCATCATAGTCGTTCCGGACCTGCTGTCGGATGCGGAGAGGGGGTCTTCCAACCCACTCACTATGGCGAGTATCCTATGAGACTTGATGATGGTCAGTTATTGCCTGATGTATCTGTGATTTCCAGGGAGAGCAGTCGTTCGATTCCTTGCCGCAAGCAGGACGTCGTGATCTTCTACCAAAACGCCGGTGGAATGAATTCTGATGTTGAAGAGTACCGCCTAGCTGTATCGGATCGATTATTGTCCTGTGCGAAACGTGGCTCGATTATCGAACGCTTTCCAGTCAAGTCTTCGGTCCTGACTACGAGGTCTTTCGTTGCGATCGGAATCCTAACAACAGCCGTAAATCTACTGGTGGAGGTGTCCTTGAAGCTGTCCGTAGCGGGTTGGAGGCAAAGGCCATCGAGAACGATTCATGGAACAATGTGGAGCAGGTTTGGACAGCCATCAATCTGGGTGATCGCACACTATTTCTATGCGCTCTGTACATTCCACCCGATCGAGTCCGCGACAATGAACTCATCGATAAACACTGTCGGTCAGTTTTCACAGTTGTCGAAAGTTCCACTCCAGTTGATGAGATATTCATTTTTGGTGACTTCAATCTGCCAGGCGTTTTGTGGAGTCCATCTCATAGCGGATTCCTGTATCCAGATCCTGATAGCTCTACATTTCACGCAGGAGCTATTAGCCTTCTCGACAACTACAGCGCAGCGACGCTTTCTCAAATTAACCATGTAGTTAACGAAAATGGTCGTAGTTTGGACCTCTGCTTCGTGAGCACACAGGACAGGGCTCCATCAATTTCCTCGGCTCCTTGTGCACTAACTAAGCTAGTTCCACATCACCCTCCTCTAATTGTCACTGTTGAGGACAAACTCGTGCGTGATTTCGGCGACTAAACTGCTACGGTTTCTTATGACTTCCGTAAAGCTGACCACCGTAGCGTCATAGATGTATTGTCTAGCATGGTATGGGAGAACATCCTTGATCCAGATAACGTTGACTGCTGACTGTCACTTTCTTCAACGTCAACTGAATGTATTCGCTAGTTGGTGCAGGTTAAACAGAATGTTAGTGAACCCAGCCAAATGCTCCGCTATTACGTTCTCACGAAAACAACAACAGATAATATTTAGCTATGACCTGCTTGGCTCGACAATCGAACGCGTGATTCAGGTGAAAGACTTGGGTGTGATCTTGGATTCGCAGCTTTCATTCAAGCAACACATTGCATATGTTGTTGATAAGGCGTCAAGAACTTTAGGGTTTATTTTTAGGATAGCTAAAAACTTCACTGATATCTACTGTCTAAAATCTCTCTATTGTTCGCTTGTTCGATCGACGCTTGAGACGCTACAACAACGGTGCCGAGAGAATTGAATCTGCTCAACGTCGCTTTCTTCGTTTTGCGTTGCGTAGATTGCCTTGGAATGATCCGTTTCGATTACCAAGTTACGAAAGCCGTTGTCAACTCATCGACCTAGAAGAGACACAAACAGAGCCCTAACCGTGGCCGATAGCCTACAAGGAAGGACAGATTGTGAGGCTATCCTGAGGCAAATTGACCTGAATGTTCAACCCCGACCGCTTCGTAATAACCTTATGCTAAGACTGCCTTTACGTCGCACAAATTATGGAGCGTACGGTACGATTTGCGGACTGCAGAAAGCATTCAACAGAGTTGCATCTGTTTTCGACTTTCATCTCTCCCGTGATGCGCTTCGTTGAAAGTTTTCTTCTGTTTTTCGCCGGCATGTTTTTTATGTTATGACCATGCTTGAGTGTATTTTTTTTACCATAGTTGATAAGGTTAAACTCATTGGGGCTTCATCCAGCCTGTTGATGTAAAACAACAAAAAAACAATAAAACAATAAAACAATAAAACAATAATATTCAATTTGTATTCATGATGTAAATAGGGCTTGAAACTATCCGGGCCTACACGGTGATAAGGAAGTGATTCTCAGAATAAGAGCCGTGATTTCCGTACAAATCAAATGGGAATCACTTCACCGTGATGACAAATGACAAGTTTTCATCCGTATTAAGCCCCTCCATTTGGTTAAAAATCATTCGAATTTTCCACTGAATTTGGTGTCATTGGTGATGATTTTCATAAGGTGACCAAACTGCCCCACTTTCCCCTACCAGAACAACAAGTGCGTGTTTTCCTATTAAATGTTTAATCACACTCTTTCTCGCTTCTAGCGTGGCGTCCGAAACAAACTAGCTTGCCACTCTAGGACCGGATGATTTGAACAGTTTTCCATGGAGACACTCGGTTGATTTCATGCGAGCCTACTTTGTCCGACCGTTTGTTGGGTGTGATGTAAAGCACCACGCGTTCCCTCCAACGTGACATGGAGAGAGATCGTATCTTTGAGAACTTCGGTGAGCGCCTTGGAAGTATCAATAGACATCACCGAGCGTGTAGAACTACACATGCATTTTCTTACAGTTTACGCCAAATCACTAAAGGTAACAGCGGAAGAGCATTAAAGAAAAGGAAGCATAGGTGCAACTAGGCGAAAGCCAACACAACGAAAATCAATACTCACACCATCGCCATTATTATCATCATCATCATCATTAACACCATTATCACGATCATCACCATCATCACTAGCAGCGGTATTAGTTGTAGCATAGTTGTTATGGATCTTAATAGTAATAACATCAATATCCTCATAGTCGAGATTAAGCATCTCGGACACACCACACCAATCCTCACCGTCGTCGTCCTCCCCGTTTCCATCGTCATCCACCGGTTCATCGGGACCGTACACACCGCCGTGGCTGCGACAAAATCGGCCTCCGTTGGGGAATTCTTTGGTAAAATCAAGCACCGTCTTGCTGGGATGGAGCCGCCGGAAGCGAAGACTGCAGGCCCGACATAATTTCGGATCAGTCTGCTGCTGGCGCTGCTCCCCTGCCGGGCTGTTACTGCTACTGCTGCTACTTTGCAGCAGTTTCGGCATCTTCTGGTGCAGTTTATTGAAGCGATTTTTAAGGTTATGTTTCAACAGCGAGGAAAGCTTCGTCGACGACGTATGTTCCGTTGTTGCGCCTTTGTTGCTGCAATCGGGGTGCTGCTTCAGCTCGACGCTTTCGTTCGCACCCATCACCATCACGCTGCCATTGTTGGCGGGAAGGGAGTAATGGGATTCGCTCATTTCGGTAATGGTATGTTCCGGGGTGGTCGGTGTCGAACCGGCAGAGTCTTGGCGGTTGTCGGAGAAAATGAATTTTATCGCCGTTAGTCGATTGGCGTCCTTGCCGTTGCTGCTGCTGCTGCTGCTAATTAGATCTACTTTCTCCTCCCTTCCCGCCGATCCGGCTTGATGATGATGGTGCTGGCGCAGTGCCATGTTTAGGGAGGAATCTTTTACCTTATTGGTGGAGTGCATTATCTCCCGAAAGGTGGACATGACCGTGTTGGAAAAGGAGGTCATTTTCTCCTCCCCGCCGCCACCGGCACCGGGAGGTTGAGACGGTGGGTGTCCCGATTCGTTTAGCTTCGATTCGTCCCCGTCCTCGCCGAGCAGTTCGTCCTCGGAGAACGTTTGATTGCGATTTTTGTTGTTGCGTTTCTTTTTCTTCTTCTTCTTCCTTTCGTCCACCACCTCCCCCCGAGGGGTTTCCGCCGCCGAGCCGGATTCATTTTTCATCAGTTTGAACTGATCGTTATCGTTCTTCTTCAGATTGGACACTTTACTGCGTAGGCGGTCGGCAAAACTGTTGCCCGGTTCGTCCACTTCGTCCAGCCGCTGGTCCCGGTCCGCCGCTTCCGAATTGGAACTTTTGATCTTGATTTTCCGCTTGATTTTATCGCGGAAACTAGCTTTCTCCGGGCCTTTTTCCAGTTTGGATACGACATCCGGATTCGATGGGACGTTGCTGTATTCATTCTGTTCCGTCGCTTTCGAGAACAGCTTCTGATCCAATTTGGAATTCAACTCATCGATGCTGTCCAAATGGGCATCAATGGACGAATTTAGCATCACCTGTGGTTCCTCGTATGAATCTTCCTGTAGGAGATTATTTTTCGAATCATTCATATCGTTCGCATACAGCTCATCCGAGGTGGATTGATTCTCCGGCGAGTTCAGCGAATTCAGCAACATAACCTCACTTTCTTCGCTTCCCTTCAGCCGCTTGTAGCTCGCCACTCCATCGTCGCAACTCAACAACCTATGGTGGTTAGTAAAGCCCTCATCAAACCTAAGCCCCACCACGTCGTTAGTATCGGCAGCGTCAGCCTGCAGCAGGTTAGCTTCCATATCAACATAGGTGTTAGTGGACACACGGTTTTCCGGATACTCCGGATCCGGGCGGTTAGTAGCGTCAACTCTCGCTTCAACAGGCTCAACGTACACATTCTCTTCACTCATCGGGGGTTCACACTCATTTACCGTTGATGAACCCTGATGATTGCCATTCTTCAACAGCAGCTTCTGGGTAGGCCGGGGCGTCGATGCGGGTGAATCCTTGACGGTTAGCAAAGAGGCGCCGGCAATAGGGCCGGACTTACGACGGAATTGGTCCCTGAGCAGCGATATTACCCCGCTGGCCGTACCGCCCTTCGTCGAGAAGAACGGCGTCGTCGATGCATTGTGTGAGTCCTCCTTAGTTGAACAGGTTGAAGGCCCGATTTCGGGCAAGGAAGAAAATAACAAAGAATATAGACCACCACCAACCACCGTGTGTTACAACAGTCAAGCCCTCCGAAAACCAATGGAAAATTTAGGAAACAATAAGCACCACCGGAAACTTTTCCCAGAAACCCAAACAAAGGCTACTTTTACCGGAAGACTACTTACCGACAGATCTTGGCTAACGGCTTTTTTGTTCTCTATCAGATGCTCCATCGTGGACAGGTCATCGCACCCGGACGGCAGTTCCTCACAGCCCACGTCATTCAGGGCGGCTCGGATCATTTCCACTTGCTTCTGCATCTGCCGTTCCTGACATCGCAACGCTATCAGTTCCTTGGAATTCCTGACGCAAAACAAAAAAAAAACAGCCAATACCAATTACCAATTCAAGAAAACCCATTTTCACACACTTACTTATTACTACTATCCTTAACGCTAGTTCCGTTGGACCCGTTCAGGATCGGCGTGGATGGTTTCGTGGCGCTTCCGTTGGTGCTGTTGGTGTTGTTGGCAGCCGTCCCGTTCACTCCGTTCTGGTCCTGTTGCTGCTGCTTGGTCTGTGCCTCCTGGAGATCCTTGATTGACGCTTCGAGCTCGGTCTGCCGGGCCTTGAGCCAGTCCACCGTCAGATTGTCCACCGTCAGGGTGTTGGCCTGCAACTTCCCTAGGCTGTCCTCGATCAGCGAATCGTCGAACTGGAATATCACTGGGGCGGTGGGGGTCGTTTTGTGCTTTTCGGTGAACTCCCGGTACTCCTCGGCCGGGCTGATACTGCTAATGTTGGTCTCTATCCGCTGCTGGATTTCGCTGAACTTGTCCGACGTGGTATCGCCCAGTTTGGACACTTCCTGCAGCAGGTTGCGCCTGGGGCAAGACAAAAAAAAAGGGGGAATTAAGATTGATTGATTGATTGCCTTCATCAAATCATCGAATTTCAGCTGAGTAACTCACCATGTGAGAATGAAGCCCTCCTGCTGGGACTGTTGGTGTTCGAGCAGACCCGGCATCAGGATCGTCCGGATGTCCTTTTCGATTTCGGCCGCCTCGCTCAGCAGCAGGACGTACTCGTTGTGGGCCAGGTGGAGCTTCCGGCAGGCTTTCTGATACTTGTCGATGACGTCGTCCAATTTGCGACCGGAGCGACCCGCTGGAAAGGGGATAGGAATGAGAACGAATTTCGCCGAGTCATTATTACGCTTTGGCTTGGGCTCATATCTAGCTAAACAAAATAATAACAGCTATGGGGAGAAGGCTTGAATTTTAAAGCTTAATCGGTTCCACTGGAATTGAGAATGTGTTGAAACCAGAATGGCCCGAACCCGAGTTTTCCGGGTCAAACATAATTATAGTCGTGAAGTAAAGGAGATGTATTTATCGGAACATGCTCCAGCCATAAAATATTCAAAGGCATTCTAAAACGCCATGTAACCTTTCGTTTGGACGCGGTTGAGTCCAATTCGGTTTAGTGGTTGAAACACATCTCACAATTAAAAAAAAATCCATACCTACACTGAAAAAAAAATTATAGCATACTTAGCTTAACGTGCTTAAATAATTCAAGACCAACAATTGAAGTGGCCTCAACTCCATTTTGTAAACAAACCAATTTCTCGCGATCCGAAACCTACAATCTCAAACCTAAACCACAAACGGGTAGAGGATAATTTCCCCTACCTGTGCATTCTGTTGTTTTGCCTTGGCGGACTTCGGTTCGTGAGAAAACTGCCTTACAAGGTTTGTTTGCAAAATGGATTTGAGGCCTTTTCGATTGTTAGTCTTGAATCAGCCAAAAAAAAAAATGCTTTATTCAAACATGAAAATGTTTTTGTTAGAATAACCTTTTTCCTTTAAAAGTGCCCATCTTGGGATTGATGAACGACTTGTAGATAACTAGTATATTTTTTTAATTTAGTCTTAATAATTTTCCAGAGGCGTCGCGTGCCTCATTTGTTTACCTGTGCAACAAGCTTTGTTCGTTATAGTATTCCACCACATATTAGTTTTTGTTTTATTTTTCAATGCTCCATGAATTCAAGGGACATATTCTCCATTACTATATTACCCAAGTAACAATTTTGGTTTTATGAAGGTTCTGTAGACTACGATTTAGGATTGTAGAATACTATAAAACCTCTTTAAAGCTTGTAATTTTACTTGGGTAATCACTACCTAACGTAACATTTGAAGGGCTTATCATCTTGTATAAACAAAACTTGTATGGCCCTTTTCGCGGTAACCGAAGTAGGAGGAATTGCAAAACTTAACTAATTCCAGCTGTACATTGCATTAGGTTCTAAGTAATATTGATCGATTCTCTTCGTCGACTTTCTATTTCGTTAATAACTTGAGTACATAACCATTTCTTGTTGTGTTTGTCGTATTAGATGCTAGATAAAAGCTTCTTTTATCGATCGGTGTGCTGAAAATACCTGGGAATGTATTTACATGGCCGTGGATATACAAAGAGAAAGTCGACGGAGATAATCTGTCAATGTTACTTAGGACCTAATGCAATGTGCAGCTTGAATTCTCGTTTTTATCACAAGGCTAACTCTTTCGACTGAAGTGCAATAAAGAATATCCGTCAAACAGTTCGAAAACATTTTATGATACAAAACAGTGTCAAAAATTCATAGTCCCCTAGGTAGCAAACTTGAATTAATCAACTCTTTATTCATCAGAACAACACTAGCAGAATAAACCAGGGGAAGCTCATAAGTTTTGACAGGCGCACCGGCGCAACTATCGGTAATTGAGAGATTCACAACTGACAAGAGAGTGAGAGCGGCTTTTGCGCTCTCTTTCTCCATTACTCTCTTTGTCTGCAATCAGATATCCAAGTGCACAGCGAGAAATGCACACTTTGGGCACCCATACATGCCAAATGTTCTTCTAATTCAAACCGGTCTGCAAGTATGATACACGTCCAAAGCGTACCAGACTGCTGTTTCCGTGTTGCTTCCCTTTGACGCGTGATTGCTAAATGTTTCAATTACAACTAGTGGTGCAAACCGCCATATATTGTGGAAAATTTGTGGTATGTTTCAAAAGGTAATAGGAGGTCTGCTTGGCTTACATCAGGCATTTGACCATTCTCAAACTTGCCACCCGCCACACAAAAGAGCTCGCTTTTAGGTGCACTATTTAACGAGTTTTGTCTTGGTAGTGATATCGACATGCTAAGAAAACAATGCATTAGGGATTAGGCAGACCATCCGAACTGAATTTAACCCTTGAAAACCAAGGCCGAAGATTTAATTGAACCACACTATAAAATAGTGCATTCATGGTCACTTGTGGTTTGGAGTAAAGAAGTACAGCTATAATATGACCATTAAAATCTATAAAATTTAAACGCATTTTTTTTTAAATTATTTACACCTGTGTCGTGCACAGGTTGCACATGTGGACGCGACGCCACTGTAATTTTCACAAATGACGTTTTAAAAAAAAATATTTTTAAATTAAAAGAAAAAAATTATTCAGTGTAGAAATGATATTTTAATTGCTTGTCATTTTCTTATGAAAGCAAATCACTCTTCGGCATTTTTATGTTATATCTTTTAAATAAAAAAAAAAATAAAAAATAAATTAAAAAAGTTCTGTCCTGTTCAAATGGTAGTCTAGATTTTTTTAAGGAAAATAAGTATGCAAAGTTAGGTTAGGTTTTCTTTATTAGGGAGGCTTTCAACCTGGGGCTGGTTCGCCTCCGGAAAGTATGCAAAGTTGCTTAAGTAGACAACATCTTTATTTCATTGGAATCTGAGAGGCTGCCGCAAACTCCATAGCCGAATTGACGTGAAATTCATCTATTAAATACCTACTTCCATCCGCGAAATGTTAGATTCTATTACAGATTTGCATAAAAGTATACAGCAAGTATTTAATTGGATTTGATATAATGATTGATGTGATATGAGTACGTGAATTCGAAAAATCGTGGCTTTCTGTTTTGAAGTTTTTTTTTATCTAGCTCGTCTATTTGAAAGGCTCAATTGCGTTAGCTTTCCGGAGCCGATAATTCATTGTTTTGAAACCAAATTTACTTAATTCTATGTCTAGTCTGAGTTGGGTTGAATACTCACGGCTTACTCTAGGTTAGACGGGTACATTGCCGAAGGATAGGATCATAGGAGGAACTTAAGGGTGAGGTTTCGTTGTCTCATCAGAACGTTGTCCTCATTACATTATATGAACGATAGTGCGGTTCTAGATTCAACTTCGTCTGGAGTTCGACAGAGTGTGGATTGAACTCACTATCAATATGTAAAAGAAGAGTTGATGGCATCTCATGTTCAACGCTCTAATATTTGTTGTAGATCGTAGAATGTACGGATCTTGACTGCTGATCGTCATTCCGTATATCATCGAATGGGGCATATCAATCTACGAAAAATCTTCTATCATTTATCATATCTAGGTCCAACAAGTATCGTGCTACATCTTTTCGCAGGACACCTTCAAAATCTTCATCGATCTCCTTTCTATCTATATATAATCTGTTTTAGATAAAATCGTAGTTTTATGTATGACACCTACTTCAAAAACTGGTAAACGACTGGACAATGCGTACCATTGATACTTCGTGTATCTACAGGTATAAAATAGACCCCACTAGCGGTCCTTAGCTTCTTGTCCAGTAACTCCTTCCCCAACCTCCCCGCGGTGCCGGCTGGGATACGAGTAACCATAGGGAAGATCGGGTAACCAAACCCGGTGGGATCTTGGTCGTATGCTGACAGGGAAGGGGGGGACTCTTCTCTCCGAGCTTTGGAGCCTCTCTTCGAGCGTCTGTTCACCATGTTAGGAGCGGCTGATCAACATCCTGGTGCCAGCGTGGGACTCTAAACAGTGCGAAACAATGGGGGTTGGTGCAGGCCCTACAAGCCAGCCGTAAAAAAAAAAACAAAAGTACAGGAAGCAAGCAATGTAAATACGGACCGGAACAATCGGCATAGACCCAAGCAACGGAAACGTGCTTTCATCGTGTTGGGCGAAATGCAGAAGCGCGTGATTGGGTGGTGACCAATTGATAGCAGAATGTGCAAGTTGAGGATCAAAGGCCGTTTCTTCAATGTCAGCATAATCAACGTGCACAGCCCTCACTTAGCAAGTGACGATGACGATAAAGACGCTTTTTACGCGCAGTTGGAACGGGAATACGACAGCAGCCAAAGCTATGACGTCAAAATCGTCATCGGAGATCTTAAGGCTCAGGTCGGCCAGGAGGAGGAATTCAGACCGGTTATAGGAAAGTTCAGCTAACGGCCGTAGACTCATCGATTTCGCCGCCTCTAAGAACATGGCCATACGTAGTACCTACTTCCAGCATAGCCTCCCATATCGGTACACCTGGAGATCACCGCAGCAGACAGAATCGCAAATCGACCACGTTTCGATCGACGGAAGGCACTTCTCGGACATTATCGACGTCAGGACCTATCGCGGTGCAAATATCGATTCGGACCACGACCTTCTAATGGTCAAGGTGCGCCAAAAACTTTCCGTTGCCAACAACATTCGGTAGAAATGGAGCAGCTGTATCGTTCTCAAGAAACACGCAAGTTCTATAAGAAACTCAACGCATCCCGCCAAGGCTTTGTGCCGCGAGCCGAAATGTTTCGGGATGAGGAAGGGGGTATCTTAACGGACGAACGTGAGGTGATTGAAAGGTGGAAGCAGCACTACGATGAACATCTGAACGGCGCAGAGGCGGAGGACCAAGGCGGCAGGAGGAATGGCTTCGTCGGTACAGCGGATGAGGGGGACATGCCAGCTCCCACGAAAGGTGAAGTTAAGGATGCTATCCAACAAACAACAAAGCAGCTGGGAAAGATGGTATCGGAGCGGAACTTATCAAAATGGGCCCGGATAAGTTGGCCACTTGTCTACACCGACTGATAGTCAGAATCTGGGATACAGAACAGATACCAGAGGAGTGGAAAGAGGGAGTAATATCATAGAGGTAACTCTAAGACTAGAAGGTCCCGAAGAAACGTGCTCAACTTTTTGGCTCAGCTCTGGTACTCTCTTCGGTCCCAAGCTAATCGATTCACCCCTCGAAACATAGGAAAAACCAATAACCCCTCATTTTATCTGTCAAATTTTCATAGCGAATCAAAACAAACATTGCGTAGTACTAGAATTTCGACTAGAATGGGGTACGTTAATCGTTTGCTTGGGACCAATAGGCTAGTCAAGTAGTGAGCCAATTTAAAATCGTTAGTTTCATATTGATTGTTGGTAATATGGCGACAAACTAGAATGTGAGAACTATCACTATTCTAAATGCGGCCTACAAAGTGCTTTCCCAGATCATCTTTCGCCGTTTATCGCCGCTAGCAAGCAGATTTGTGGGAAGTTATCAAGCCGGTTTTGTGGACGGGCGATCGACAACGGGCCAAATCTTTACGTTGCGGCAAATCCTCCAAAAGTGTCGTGAATTTCAAGTCCCTACGGACCACCTATTCATCGATTTCAAGGCCACTTTATGACACTATTGACCGTGAAGAGCTATGGAAGATTATGGACGAGAACGGTTTTCCCGGGAAGCTGACCAGACTGATCAGGGCTACGATGGATGGTGTACAGTGCTGCGTGAAGATATCGGGTGCGTTATCGGACTCGTTTGAAACTCGCAAAGGACTTCGACAAGGCGATGGTCTTTCCTGCCTCCTGTTCAACATTGCGCTAGAAGGTGTTATGAAATGTGAGGGCTTTAAGTTCATCTCTCTTCGCTGACGACGTGGACATTGTCGGAAGAACGTTTCAGGCCGTGGCGGAGCAGTACACCAGGCTGAAACGTGAAGCAGAGAAGGTTGGATTAAAGGTGAATACGTCGAAGACAAAGTATCTGTTAGCTGCAAGAACCGAGCGGGATAGGGCTCGCAAAGGCAGAAGCGTGACAATCGACGGAGATGAGTTCGAGGTGGTGGATGAATTTGTGTACCTCAGATCATTGGTGATGTCGGATAACAACTGCAGCATAGAAATTCGTCGGTGTATTATTGCCGGAAGTCGTGCTTACTATGGACTCCACAATACCCTGAGCTCGGGTAAACTTCACCTCCGTACTAAATGTACCATGTACAAGACGCTGATAAGACCGGTAGTTCTCTACGGGCACGAAACGTGAACGATGCTCGAGGAGGACCTGCAAGCACTGGGTGTTTTCGAACGACGGGTGCTTAGGAGGACCATCTTTGGCGGGGTATGTGAGAACGGAGTATGGAGGCGAAGGATGAACCACGAGCTGGTGCAACTCTATGGCGAACCCAGTATCCCGAAAGTTGCGAAAGCTGGACGGGTTCGATGGGCGGGACACGTTTTAAGAATGCCAGGAAACAATTCCGCAAAAATGGTGTTTGCCTCGAATCCGGCCGGTACAAGACGAAGGGGAGCACAGCGAATTAGACCAAGTGGAGCAGGATCTTGGAAGTGTGGGACATGCGCCTCCGACCACCTTAAATTCATGCGCTCCCTTTCACGAGAGTCCATAATAATTGTAATGGAGGAACGTATACATCTAGCGTTCATAGTCATAAGGACCTAACTACGATGATCGATTCTCTTTAATGATTTTCTCTTTGCATTACCACAGTTCAGTGAAACAATTTTCCGAAATTATCACAATACAGTGTAGTATTAGTTAGCACCACCAAACGTATCGAGAAATGCTAATCTAGCCGAGTTATTAACAAAAGAGAGAATCGATCATCGTACTTAAGCCCTTATGATTCTGAACGCTAGAAATACATGTAAGCACAATTTAGTTCTTTCTAATAGACACTGAGGTATGGGTATAGGTTGTTTGTTATCAACTCGCCATAAAACATAAAAATACTTACAGCGAAGATAGTCATTCCTACACTCCAATCAATTCGTTATAATCTTTCGTAAACTTGATGTGAATCCAAATCCTAACCCTGATAAGGCAAACCCTCAACCACTGTTCTATCCCGACATGGTTATTTTACGTGGTCAGATTCTTCTTAAACCAACACCCTTATGCGACACATCAAATCACATGCCAATTAGTGAGAAATTTCCTTAAAGTTGTCGGAACTTCTCCAGGGTTTCCAAAATCTTCCAAATGTTGATTGATCGGAATCAAGATCCCATAATTTTCCTGAAATTCGCGGAACTTCTCCAAACTTCACGTAATTTCTGTAAATATTTTAAAGCTTTGGTGATTTTTTATAGACTTTTCGATGTACTTTGGATTTCCCAGAAATTCTCTGAATTCCACACAACTCATAAAAGTTCCCACAATTTTCCTGAACTTCTTTGGATTTTCCTAAAGTTTTCAAAAATTCACTATATGCTCTCGGAATTTCTCTTAGGTTGCCACGATTTTCCTAATATTCATGAATCATCTCTGAAGCTCCCGTCACTTTCCTGGAATTATCGGAACTTCTCTGTAGTTCCCGTAATTTTACAGGAATTTTCGCGACTTCTTCAACGCTGGATTTCTGTTAAGTTCCCTAATCTTTTCTGAAGATTCTGAAGTGAGAATTTTATTTAAAGTTGACGGAACTTCTCCAGAGTTTCCAAAATCTTCCAGATGTTCATTGATCGGAATCAAGATTCCATAATTTTCCTGAAACTCGCGGAACTTCCCCGAACTTTCCTGAGTTTAATAGAACTGTCTTAAAGTTCTTTGACCATCTCTGAAGTTTGCTAACGGAATTTCACTAAAATCTACAAACTTTTTAGAACTTCTTTGAATTTTCCTGAAGTTTTCAAAATTTGCTGTATGTTCTCGGAGCTTCTCTTAAGTTGCCACGATTTTCTTAATATTCATGAATATTATCTGACGCTCAAGTTATGTTTCTGAAATTCTCGGAACTTCTCTTAATTTTACAGGAATTCTAAAAACTTCTTCAACGCCGGACTTCCGTGAAATTCTCTAATATTTTCTGAAATTTTCTTAACTTCTTTGGAGTTCTTGAGTGGGAATTTTCGTTAAAGTTGTTGGAACTTCTCCAGAGGTTTCCAAAATCTTTCAGATTTTCATGGATCGGAATCAACATTCTGAAATTCTCGGAAATTCTCCAAACTTTGCTAAATTTGTGTAAAGATTTTTAAGCTTTTGTGAATTTTCATCGACTGTTCGATGCACTCTGGATTACCCTGAAATTCTCTGGACTTCCCAGAAATTATCTGGATTTTCATAAATTCTCTGGACTTCCCTGAATCCAACAGAACTTAATAAAAGTTCCCACATTTTTCCTGAGGTTAATAGAATTGTTTTAAAGTTCTTTCATCTTCTCTGAAGTATGCAAACGGAATTTCCCTTTTTTGAACTTTTTTGAAGTTTTCAAAAATTTACTGTATGTTCTTTGAACTTCACTTAAGTAACCACAACTTTCTTAACATTTATGAATCCTACTCTGACGTTCCCGTAATCTTATAGAAATTCTCGGAACTTCTTAAACGCTAGACGCCTGAATTTTTCTTAACTTCTTTGGAGTTCTTTGGACTTCCCTGAAATTATCAGGACTTCTCTAAGGTTAATTTTCCTGAAATTCGTAATCCAAATCATGTACGCAGTTCCAAGATTGTCACTGAAGTTCTAAAAGTGCTGTTGAAATTCATGGAACTGCCCTAAATTTATAAGAACTAATTCTTCAGGATTTTTAAACTACCATGTAAGAATAGACTTTTAAAAAATTCGAGGCATTCCTGAAGATATTATAACTACACTAAAGATCTGAACTTTCCGCTCTTCATTGTCCAAAATCTCTCAATTTCCCGGAACTTCTCTGAACTTCCCTGAAGTTTATGGAACTTGCCTAATGTCCCGGCAATCATCCTAGAATTTATGAATCTTTCCTGAAGATCATGCAATTCTTCAGTTTTTCCGTAGTCTCTCGGAACTTCTTGCAAGTTCCTGCAACGTCTTGAAATTAATGTAACTGCTTTTAAGTTACTGACCTTACCCAAAATACTCTAAATTTCTATAAAGTTAATAAAATTTACCCTTAATTCCACTAAATATCTCAGGAGTTGTCTGAAGTACCCTGAAGCTCTCGGAACTTCTTATAAGTTTTTGTAGTTGTCTAAAACTAATGGAACTACCTTGAAGTTCTCTGATCTTTGCTGAAATCTTACATTTTTTTTATTAGGATTTCAAAATTGCACTGAAGTTTACGGAACTTTACTTAAACTGCTCACGTATTCTCTTGATGTTCCGTTAATTTCTTGATTGTTTCGTTAATTCCTTTTGGAGCTCTCCTTTAAATTCCCTAGGAATTCTTCTCTGCATTTGTTCGGAATACTACTGGTAATTCTTTTCGAATAATCATAAACATTTTCATCGAGTTCTCCACATTATTATCCGGGAATTCTACTCAGAACTACCTTGGAATTCTCCTTAAAACATACTTGGAGTACTTTCAATTAATTTAATAAAATTAGAGCTCTCCTCATAATGATCTTGGAATTATAGTCAGGCTTCCCTTGGAGTTCTCTTCAGAATTCCATTGAAATTCAATTAGGTTTTGCTAGAAAGAATCCTAGAAAGAATTCTTCGAGCATTCTAATGGAATTCTAAGGAGAAATACAATGGAAAATTGGAGCAAGATTTTACCTTTACGTAATACCCCTTAGAATTCATTTGATGCTCTTTTCGCAAATTCCAAAAGAATTATCTTTTAGTAGAACTGTCATGAAAGCAATCTTTCGATTTTTATGTAAGATGTCCT
Organism: Ochlerotatus camptorhynchus; assembly: GCF_037179485.1. Lineage (NCBI taxonomy): Eukaryota > Metazoa > Arthropoda > Insecta > Diptera > Culicidae > Ochlerotatus > Ochlerotatus camptorhynchus. The sequence continues at coordinate 1,127,755 of NW_027040574.1, read as the reverse complement.
CATATATTCCTTTGAATACTCTTTAGGATTGAGAAGAAATTTTGCCCTAGATGTGGAAAGGAAGAATTGTGGTTTTCTCATACCTTTTACCTGTACCTCCAGTTACTTTTCTGAAATTCTCGGAACTTCTTCAACACTGGACTTCTGTGAAGTTCCCTAATCTTTTCTGAAATTTTCTCAACTTCTTTGGACTTCCCTGAAACTATCAGGACTTCTCTAAGGTTAATTTTCCAGAAATTCTTAATCCAAATAATTTTCATTGCCGTTTCAAGATTGCCACTGAAGTCCTAAACGTGTTACTGAAATTCATGGAACTGCCCTGAATTTATGAGAACTAATTCTTCAAGATTCTACCCTGTAAGAGAAGACTTTTAAAAAATGTAACTTCCCTGAACTTATTGTTACTACACTATAGATCTGAACTTTCCTCTCGTCATTGTTCAAAATCTCTAAATTTCTAACTAAAAAAAAATGCTAACCAAAACATCAAAGACCTATGATTTACAAAAAGCAGGTCTACTTTTAAAAAAAATACAAAGAGTGGTCAGTGAATTTTCATTTTGAAATTCCCGGTTTTCCCGGTTCAAACCTCAAACATTTCCCGGTTGTTCATATTCAGCAAGAAACGAAAGTTTTCAGTAAATTTTGGATTTAGGGAAATTGCCAAGATAGGTTTCGACATATGTTTAGAGTCTTAGATTATTTTAGAACAAATCAATCTGGGACTGAGAGCAGTGTCTCTTTTTATCATTTACCATCACACACAAGGAGTAGCGCTTCAACCCAGTGTAGATGAATTCGACAGTGAGCATGCATAAGGGCGTATACGCGATGATCGATTCTCTTCGTCGATTTTCTCTTTTGTTAATAACTCGCTAGATTTAACGTTTCTCGGTTCGTTTGCTGTTGCTTTTGATAGCCAATACATCTTGTTACTACTCTGTATTGAACAAATTATTGAAAATTGTTTCGCTTAGCAGTAGCAATGCAAAGAGAAAATCGATGAAGAGAATCGATCATCGCGTATTCGCCCTTATGAATGCTCACTGTCGAATTGCTGTGACGTACGAGAGAAACGAACAAATGAGTTCATTATACATCGACGAATACGCGTTTGTTGATATTCACCACTGCCTGATTACCCAACCCAAAATTGTCAAAATCAGAAGCGATTCTCAAAAGTAAAATAATCAAATTCATTTTGGGCAACATGATTATTTTGAATACTGTCCACTCCAGAGCCTAAACCTTGATATTATCATCAATTCAGCATGAGGCAATAATTTTCCATCAATTTATGTATAAAAACCAACACAACACGTTCTACAGCGCTATATTTGTGTAATATGAAAATAATCATTTTCCATTTGATCCTCAAAATCATCCCCACCAAGATGACGATGAATATTGATATTGACAACAACACAGGCGCGATAATAAACATCCAGCCACGAATGAAGAAAAACAAATGTTGACTTCGATAGTCAGAGGTTGCTTTGATCAAGAGAATGTGTTTATGTCAAAATTCAAATTCATGCAGCTAGTTGGTTAATCTGTTAAGGTTGTCTTCATTTTCAGCTAAGTTGAGTGGAATGATTTTTAGCAGCACTGACTGAGAGAATATTCAAAAAGTGGTTCTTGAAAAAAATTAAGATACCAGATTTTCCTCCTAAAATTTTTTCTAGGCTTTGGAATTTGAAAGAACTTTCAGAGATCTAACAATTTAATGATTTTCTATAGAATTTTGCCGAAAATTCCTATGGAATTTTTTTTGGCGAAATTCTATAGAAAATCATTAAATTGTTAGATCCCTGAAAGTTCTTTCAAATTCCAAAGCCTAAAAAAAATTTCAGGAGGGAAATCTTGGATCTTATTTTTTTTTTCAAGAACCAATCCCTGAAAGTTCTTTCAAATTCCAAAGCCTAGAAAAAATTTTAGGAGGAAAATCTGGTATCTTAATTTTTTTCAAGAACCACTTTTTGAATATTCTCTCAGTTAGTGCTGCTAAAAATCATTCGCCTACACTCAACTTAGCTGAAAATGAAGACAATCTTAACAGATAGACCAACTACAGGGTAAATTTAAAAAAAAAATTGAAGTGTTTATTCAAAGAAAACGCTGTGGACGATTCCTAAAAGATCCATGGAAAAAATCTAAAGGAGCTTTGTCCATAATTTCAAGATAATTTTGAGATATAGTTCTAGGAAATTCTGAAGTGAATTCCAAAGTGGAGAGGAAAGTAAGGTCTGAATTGAGTTCCTACGTTTTTCTGAAGATTCGTGAGGATCCTCCAGATGAGTTTTAAGGAGATTTATATACAGAATTTAAATGGTTTTCTGACGATAATTTCAAATTAATACTGAAGAAGATTTAGAAAATAGCTTCAAGGGAATTCTAAACATAGTTCCAAAAAAAAATAGAGCGCAAATTAAATGCAATTTTTAGGAATGTTTCAGAAAAATTCAGAAGGGAATTCCAACAGATTTCTGATGATTATTCCAAAGAATTTCGGAGGAGCGTTTTAAGGGATGAGAAGAATTTCAAACGGATTTAATTTTTGAAACATGTAGTTGCAAAGGAATTTGAAGAAGGATTCTAAGGGAATTCAAAAAAAAATTCGAAGGTAATTATGAGGAGAGTAGCTAGAGAATTTACTGGTAAGTTTAAGGGGAACGAGGACGTTAAAAATCAAAATTCTGTCAACGAAAATGTGTTCTCTGTGTTCCGATAGGCAATTAGGATGTAATGAACACATTTTCACGAACGTAATCCTGGTTTTGAATTTTAGAAAATTAATGACGTCCCTTTTCACCTTAAGGATACTATCATGATAATTCTGAATATATCTTGATATTTTATATATATTATGTCAAAAGAGCAGGTATCTCTTCGCAATGTTGAAGAACCGTGCACATGAAGCTTGTTATGGAGGGGCAATTTTTTTCTATGGTGCATTTAATCTGGGGATGGGGAGTACTCCAAAGTGCGTGGTGGATGGTGCTGTCCACCAACCACTCCCTTCTGTTTAATTTAGCTAATTTAATTTAGTAAAACAACAATAGACCAAGGTTCAATCGAAAACTAATGCCCACTTTTCAATTAGGGAATCCAAAAGCTGTCTTTAAACTTTATACAGTTGCAAAAAAGTTCATCCTCAGAATTCCTTGAGGGTCTTTTCGAAATTTTTAGAACTCTATGAGCTCTATTGAAACTCTTCTCAGAAGTCTTCTGGAATTATTTTTAGAACTCTTCTTGACTTTTAATCAGAACACCTTGGAACTGAAATTCCCTTAGAGTTTCAGAAGAATTGCCTCAGTATTATCCAGAAATTATTGCCGGAATGAGCTAGAAATTATCGGTACTCCCTAGAAATTTTCTTCAAAATCCCTTTGAAATTTCACTCAAAATTTAATTTTCTCGGAATTTTCTTGGAACTATCTGCAGAATTCACAAGAAATTATTCGCAGAATTGTTTTGGAACACTCCCCAGAAATCCTTTGGAAATGTCCTCAGAATTCAATATTCTTGAGGTTCTTCTCGGATTTTTTTTATAACTCTCCGAAGAGCTCTTTTGAAATTCATTTCAGAAGTCCACTAAAATTATACTTAGAACTCTTCATGATTTTTTTCTCAGAACACCTTGGAACTGAAATTCCTTTAGAGTTTCACAAATTTTTCCCGGAATGAGCTTGAAATTATCCTCCGAATTTGCTTGGAATTTTTCTTAAAATCCCTTTGGAATTTCACTCAAAATTTGATTTTCTCGGTATTCTTTTCGAAATTATCTTGGAACTATCTGCAGGATGCACTAGAAATTATCCGTAGAATTTTCTTTGAATTTACCCCAGAATTATTTTGGAACTGTCCTCAGAATTCAATATCCTTGAGGTTCTTCTCGGAATATGAACTTTTTTTTCTCAGAACACCTTGGAACTGAAATTCCCCTAAGGTTTCAGAAGAATTTTCTCTGTGTTCTCCAGAAATTCTTCCCGGAATGAGCTTGAAATTATCCTCGGAATTCCCTTGAAATTTTCCTCAACATCCCTTTGGAATTTTATTTAAAATTTGATTTTCTCGGTATTCTTTTCGAAATTATCTTGGGACTATCTGCAGGATTCACTAGAAATTATTCGCAGAATTTTCATGAAACTATCCCCAGAAATCTTTTCTTGTGGAACAGTCCTCAGAATTCAATATCCTTGAGGTTCTTCTCGGAAGTAAAGTTTAAGTTGTCGACCCATTCACCAAAACGTTGCAGTTTTTCTACCAGAAATGTTCAATAAAGCTTGCCCCTGCATTCACCAGAACTGTGCAATTTTTACATCAGGAATTTTCAATACAAACTTGCCCCCAGGTAATTTTAGACCAAAAAATTTCAATTGGCCAGAATGGTGCATATTTTCCACCGTTACCCGAGCAGGAGAAAATAACTAATGAATACCCAATTCTGATCTGATACCAAAATTTGGTGTTGACCAGCATGACATAAGAGGTAAAATATCAAAGAATAATACCAAAAAAATACATGGAAAATACTTTGTAGATACCAAAAATTTATATTTGGATACCAAAAGAATACCTGGGTGGTATTGTTTTGGTATAGCATTATCATAATTTGGTATTGGAATGGTATTGTGGGAACATTTTTTTGGTATTATTTTTTGGTATTTTACCTCTCATCCATACCAATTTAAGGTATCGAGATATTCGTTCCTGCTCGGGTGCTTATCCAATCTTCTGATTCGTGCAGATTTCCTTTTTCCATTTTCTACCAGACATTTTCAATATAGCTGGCTTCTCCTATCATCCTAAATTTTCAGTAAAGCAGCTTCCCTTCCAATCATCAGAATGTTGCAAATTTTACACCAGAACTTATTATTAAAATTTGTTTCTCTATTCAGCAGAAGGATACAAATTTAAGACCAAAATTTTTCCGAAAAGCTTGCCTATTCGTTCACCAGAACGGTGCAGATTTTCCACCAGAAATTTTCAATAAAGCTTGTGTACCTTCATTTACGAGACCAGTGCAAGTTTTCCACCAGAAATTTTCTGATCATTTCATATATCAGAGCGATGCAAATTTTTCACCAGAAATTTTCAATAAATCATGGTCCTCCATTCACCAGAACGGTGCACCAAAAATTGTCAGTGAAGTTTGTTTCACCATGCACCTTGTGGTGCAATTTTCAGGCGTTGCCGCTTCATGCACCAGAATGGTGTAAATTTTCCATCATGAATTTTCAATGAAGCTTGCATTCATCAGAACGATGCAAAATAGTGCACCAGAAATTTTCAGTTAAATGTGCACCTCCACATTTTTAGCGTGATTCAATTTTACCACCAGAGTTATTGATTTTGATTAGTCCCCACCATGCACCACCTTGATGATATGTTTACACTAATATTGAGCTTGAGCTTGAGCTTGATTGACCGCCCACGGTTGCTACTCTGTTACTGCCAGATCAGCTGTAATTACACAGAGAACCAATAGACGATGCTTGGGACTAGCAATCATCTTCAATGTGTAAAAACTGGTGATCTTAAATTAGGCAATACCAGCGCCGGCAGGGACCGAACACAGGTCAAGAAAGGAATGGGAAGGATTGTGTTGACATGACACTCGCTTTGATGGAAGCCGAGAACACCTCTGCACTTCCACGAGGAATCACTGGGATGTTGGATAAGAGGGTTGGGTTTGCAGCAGTGTTCGTTTTGGTAAACGATAAGCTGAATTGATGTCCTAACGATCATATAACGCGAAGGAGCTTGGGACTAAACCCACGGTCTTCTGCTCAGTAAGCCAAAACGTTTGCCACTAGGCAGACGAGCACCTTTTTAATCACCGAGTTGCTATTATTACCATGTAGTCATATTGACAAATAAAAAGATTGACGAATCTTGAATGTGGATGGGCCTGAGATTAGACTCATGATGTTCTGCTCAGTAAGCAAAAACGGTTGCTCTTAGGCCACCGAGCCCCTCATATCACATCATACCGTTGCTCAAATTTGTGTATCCATTCGAGCCCGGAACCAACGACAACAATGAGTTTCGCAAAATACACGATACACTAGCGATTTTACCATAAATCTCTTTGATATGTAAGGACCTGGGACCGCGTTTTTCTGCTCAGTAAGCAGGCCACTGTAACCGACGATCTTTCAAATCCGAAAACTAAAAACTACGAAAAAGTACTTAGGCCTTCATTAAGTTCCACTTTCACGCGACGTTCAATGACAGGGTCCTATCCAGGATTACATCTGAAAAATCCAAATCTGGCCAACGCCCACCTAAACCTGTTCCAATCCACCTGAAATGACTAACGAATAGAAGACTTTGACTACCCAGCCATGCAATAGTCTCATTCCGTGCCTTATGGCAACTTGATGATTCTATTGCGCTCATCTTTTGGCACCACCCAGGGGAGACTTGGTCCTGTACTCAATGCTTAACTTATCTCCATTCCACTCAGCTACTCGCAATTTCTTGTGATATAGTGGGCGGAATATTATTATATGAGACAATTCAATGCAGACGTCTTTCCAAATTTGGCAGATCGACAGGTAATCGGTGAGTTACCACGATAGTTGCTATTCAACAACTCGACAACGTCCCATCGTCAACGCCTGCTATGAGAATTTCCCATTGCAGACGTCAACGAAGTGACGTCATCGAGCTATCGATCAACTACCCTGGTTATGGCCTGGTACCTTATAGCACGATGCTAGGAGGCAAACCGGAAGAATCGATGAGCTACTTCTCCCCCGATGAAATGTTTACACTAATATTCAATAAAAAGCTTTTACTTCGATTTACCACCACGAAGGTGAATTTTTTCAACCTTAAATTTACCCTTAAAAAATTACACCAGAATTTTTTTGTATGCACCACTGTGGTGCAATTTTCAGACACCATCTCAAAGGAATTGACGCAATAAAAGGTTTTCAGTGCCCTCATATTATGAAATGAAGTTATTTTACCTTCAAATCAAGTTATCAAGAAATCAAGTTATTTTATATTCTAATTTTGTAAATGTGAAAATTAATTATCTTATTCATAAGAGGGGGGGGGGGTCAATTGCTCCATCTTGCTCCACCCTGTGTACGCCAGTGAAACACTAATAAACATAAACCAACAGGGCTCTATGGATGCCAAAATTTAGCCACAATATCTCTTTAAGTCTGCAGAACATCAAAATCTGAACTCCAGGATGATTATTTTTTATCCGATCAATTATTCAGCATGGTTTGAAGATCTTATTGTGCCCCGTGTTTACTGTTCTTGATTTCATACGGTGTGCTTGGGCTTTGCGAGGATTTTTGAAAACATATCTTTGCAGAACATCTCTTTTGAGTCTCTGTTGTACTTTTAAAGATAAAGGTCTAAACTTCAAAATAATTTGGATGCCATTTGGATCATACCAAAAAATCGTGACGTCTTTCGGCAACATATTGCGGGTGTAATTTAAAAAAAACCAAAATCGACCGCGTTACGAAAAGTGGTCAGGTTTTGACCACTTATAACTCTGTCAATAGCGGATGGATTTTATTTCTTAACAAGTCAAACGATCGAAAATTTTTCTACAAGTCTAATAAAATGAACACTTTATCCATTTTGAATAGGTCACTATTGAAAATAACACAAATGTCACACTGTTGCAATTATTATTATTATTATCATTTATTAGTGACACTTTATCACTTCTGTGACATTCGTGTCGCACTGTTGCAATGGTGATCAAAATTATCACCGATTGCCTGCAAAAAGAGCTTTCCCTAACACAGAGTTCAAAACCGGTCTCGCCGAATGGTGTTTATTCAATCACCGCGTGTGGTAGGTGCTGGTGTCCGGTCGTCATAATTATCAGCAGCAGCAGCAGTACTTTTGACGCGTGGCGTTGTACATTTTTCTCCAGTACACAGCAGAAAGTCTCCTCGCAAGCAGCTAGCTATCAAAGCTGCCCTCAAGAGCCATCGATTTACCGAAGAAGGAGGAAGAAGCCGCACCGCTACTGATCGGATTCAGTTGCTCGTCGTCACCCTCGTTCCAAACAATATACAGCTCGCCAGCCTCATCCGTGTTGAACATCCAAATAGCTCAGCATTACTCAGCCATCACGACAAAATAGTTCTTTTCAGGACCACCATAGATTATTGTTGTTTAAGAGTTAATTTTCATTGAACGTTCGCTCGCCTTGCTGCCAGCCACATCACCCCCCAGAGCTATTTGATAATGTACATGAGAAACACTTCGAATTATTACACTCGAACTTATATGATTGATCGTGAATATCTCACGATTGGAAAGTTTTAGCAAGAAATTCCTCCAATAAATTTTCGCTATTTTTATTATCTATTTAATAAACCAAAAATTCCATGCGTTTTGTGAACGAAAATGCGTATTTTTGTCATCAGAAAACGAGGTGTTTCCGTGATGAAAAAAAAAAGTTTCCCTAACACAGTCGCCGAATTTTGATACCGAGCACGGAATCCTACGGTAAATCTAAGATCGTGTCTACTGTTTAGCTCCGAAACTGACATCCACAATCCCCACATTCAATACTTACATTTGATGATTTCCTCAAACCGCCCCCGCAGCAGTTTGTAGTACTCTAAATGCTTCTGGTATTCGCTTTTCTTCCGGGCGACATCTTCTGTCATCTGCAAATATAGCAATAAGATCGAAAACACTCAATTAGTTTCATAATGCCCATCTCTCACTGCACACATAAGGCACACTCTAATCTCACTCATAAACATCATTCAGTCAGTTTCGCCACCCACCCGCAGTGCATGGGTAGGAGTCGGGTTTCCAATTTGCAACACAGGTAGGCAAATTGCAAACATTCGAGAGCCTATTTGTTGTTATCATTGGAAACAGGTGTGCCCGTTCCCACCCACCCTTTCGCAACGCTGTGCCATCATAGGCATGGCAATTGGCAGCCGGCTAATTTATGCGTGCAATACGCGACCATTAAATGCCAATCTCACGTATCAAGAGGGCGCAGCGTTCGGGCGATGAATTATATTTCGCATAATCATTAGCATAGGTACCAACCGAAGATGAGATGCCGGCGACAGCGACTTTCATTAGTTGTGTTATGTCATACAGACAATGTTAATCTAATTATGCCGCGCGCGGCTCACACTGCCGTCGAACTTTGGCGGAGATAGTGGTCGTAGGTATGCGGCATATCTAATAACAATAGACGTGCATGTTTATGCCGAAACACTACACGTGTGTACATTGTTCGAGGGTAGTGGCGGCGGCGGCTGCGGCGGAGGGCACGGGTAATTAACCTGTCTTCAAGCAGTGCGATCTTGCGAAAAACGCGCTGGAAAAATGCTACAAATCTCGAACAATTGATAAGCATGCTCCGCCGCTGCTGCCTCTGCTGCAATCGAGCGTTAAAGGCGAGAAAATTGTTTTGTTTTAGGCTGTGAACGGGAAAGGATTGCGTAGAAAAACCGATTAATTGATTGAGAATCTTTGTCGAGGGATTTCAACTGTGGTGCATGTGAATGTGGTGCATAACGCGCAGAACATTTTCCCAGAGATGGAGCTGTTTACTTTGTAGAAGAGAGAAAATCAGGTACTTCCAATATTTGCAAGCAGTAATCAAGAATTCACGTTGCCAAATACCTTCTTTGGAACTGTTACTTTGAAATTTATTTGTTAATATACTGTAAAATTAATAATTACATAAACTATACTTTCTACCTTACTGCACAATTATCTCTCATACAAGCTCAATCTCTCAACATGCCATGTATTTTGATGACACACGATTTGTGATTTCCCTGTCACAGACTTCAGAATAGAGTACCTGTTGTCGGTACCCTTAGGATGTGAATCAAAATGCATATATAGAGATACCAGACATGTTTTGCAGTATCAGGTACTCTATTTAGTAGTCTGTGATAGGGATGTCTAGGATTGTTGACTGCAGTATCCACTGTTAACAACTAACGGGAAGCAGTTTATGCGTAATTCCAACAATAAAACAATCTCGCCTGCCGCGAATGTTTGCACATTCATTTTGTAACTCGCTACTTTATGCACCGTCTACGATACGCTTGTGCGAAAGATAAACAACGTGAAAGTATTTTCCCGACATCATCAAAATATGCATCTTCCCTGCCCCGGCCACGGTTGCCCACCACCCATATCATGTTGATTAAATGCGAAAACATGCAAAGTTATTATCACAAGCACAGGTCGTCGGAAAGTTGCAGGTTGCAACAACAAGAAGAAGAATGTTTTCGATCTGAGCTTTCATGTACGCTAGATACAATTTCGCATTTCGACACAGATCGTTGTTGTTGATGTTGTTGCTGCAGAGCTGAACCTCCTCCGTGTACCATATTTTCAAACAGGTCAATTAATGTGAACTTTGCCGGAGAATAATAACATGAAAAGTTTATTGTTCTTGTTGCTCTAACCGACCGTGCTCAATTTCTCGATGTTAGTAGAACGAATGCACGTATATGCGTTGCCATGTGGATAGGGTAGCAATTCTGGGACCTCCTTTCGACTAGTTGGCACAACCTGAGTGTGACTAGTTCGATTCACGATCGATGGGATTTTCTGACCGGACACTGCTCTAAAGGACAACCAGGTTGAGGGCAGGCGTAATGTTCCAGTTGGGACGTAATAGCCATGGAGAAGAAGGGTAGCAATTCTCACGTCATCATGATTAGCTGCTTCTGCTGCTGCGTTCGGGACGCCGGCGTCGTGTAGACACATCATCTTCGTCATTTTGATCGCTGATGTTTGTCACCCACCACCAGTTGCCGGTTCAGAAATCAGAAATATACTGTGAGCCATGGTTTGGCACCCGGTAGAGGTTTTTATTACATACGTGATAATGGGTTTGGATTTTGCTAAGCGTATAGATGGGAAAGGGGGTATTTTGCAGGGGTTGAAACATTTTCTAGGTAATCTAGCTTGGATGGATTAGATAGAGACGGTTTGATGCATTGGATGATGGGAAGCAATTTGGGGTGTTTTCATAATTGTCTTTCAGTAAAAATGAAAACTCAAGCATTTTATGATTCTGTTACATATCTAGATAGAGCTGGAATTAGGGCGTAACAGCTTTTGTAAACAATGACCCAAACCAAAATCCTCATCGGGTAGGGAAAGACTTCCCCTATCTGATGGTTATGTTGATGCGTGGACGTGCCTTGAATTAATAGAAATCATCGATAGAAGTCATTGTTTACCAAAGCTGTTACGCCCTAATTCCAGCTCTATCTAGAATATTATGGCTGAGTCCTATTTACCGAGTGAATTTTAACCCGGAGTTAAAAGAGGTAGTTCGAAAGCTATTTTCCGTGTTCAAAAATGCGTTTTTTATCGATCGCACGGTGGCCACTGAATTTAGATATTTTGAATTTTCAGTTTTCCTGATTGTCTAACATAGTCTTTCCGGTTTAATGGAAACAGCTAAATACGGTAAAATACCCCAAGTAAAATTCCCCCGAAAAGCAGGTAGATCACCTTTCCGTGGTGTTACTGGTGGTCGATCTTAAATCTTTACCTTACCTTAACAATCAGACTAAGGCCAGCCTCGTAGTCTGCGAAGGGTCCGCAAGTCGCGGAGGTCGATCCACCTTGCCCGCTGCGCGCCTCTTCTTCGTGTTCCTGTTGGATCGCTTTCTAGAACCATTTTCACTGGGTCGTCGTGCGGCATTCTTACGACGTGCCCAGCCCACCGTAGTCGCCCAATTTTCGCAATGTGGACGATGGATGGTTCTCCCAGCCGCTGGTGCAATTCGTGGTTCATTCGCCTCCTCCACGTTCCGTCATCCATCTGCACTCCACCGTAGATGGTACGCAACACTTTCCGTTCGAAAACACCAAGGGCGCGTTGGTCCTCCACGAGCATGGTCCAGGTCTCGTGGCCGTAAAGGACCACCGGTCTAATCAGCGTCTTGTAGACAGTCAACTTCGTGCGGCGGCGAATTTTATTCGACCAGACCGTCCTCCGGAGTCCAAAGTAGGCACGATCCCCTGCCATAATGCGGCTTTGAATTTCTCTGCTGGTATCATTTTCAGCGGTCACCAGTGAGCCCAAATACACGAACTCATCGACCACCTCGATTTCGTCACCGTCAATCTGAACTCGGGTGGGAGGCTAACACTGTCTTCCCTAGAACCTCTTGCTTTCATGTATTTTGTCTTTGATGCGTTGATGGCAAGTCCAATCCGCCTAGCTTCAGCCTTCAGTCTGATGTACGTTTCCGCCATCGTCTCTAAGTTCCGTGCCATGATGTCAATGTCATCGGCGAAGCCAAGAAGCTGGATGGACTTCCTGAAGATCGTGCCACTCGTGTCTATCCCTGCTTTTCTGATCACACCTTCTAACGCGATGTTGAATAGCAGACACGAAAGTCCATCACCTTGCCTTAACCCACTTGGAGATTCAAAGGGACTCGAGAGTGTCCCCGATACTCGAACAACGCACATCACTCGATCCATCGTCGCCTTGACCAATGGTCAGTTTATCCGGAAATCCGGATCTTAAATCTACCACATCGAACTCTGGCCCTAAGTTCTTCTTGTTGACGAGAGTCTCCGAGGAACTGAGATTGAAAACAAGACAAGGTTTGAACCAGGGTTCTGTTGGATGGTCAAATAATGAATTTGTCGGTAGCACAAAGACGAGCAGCAGGTGATTCAGCAATGCTCATAAACTGACTGCGGCTGTGGAATAGTTCTAGCGACGCGTCTAGAGCTTTCTGAGATGATCACGTTGGTCATGACGAGAGGAGCAACACAATAGTTGGGTAAAGAAGAATTGCATTATAACACACCATCGACTGGAAATGCTCTCGCAACGTGGGGCTTTAGGTAGTGATGAAAACGTCGCTAGAACTATTCCACAGCCGCAGTCAGTTTATGAGCAAAAGAAGGACGCACATTTTTGCCTGTGGACTTGGAGACATACTTCAAGTCCCCGCGTACATCGTACGGGTTAGGCAAAAATGTGCGTCTATCTTGAAAAACTGTCGCATTAATGGCCCTTCGCTCATTTTCAACTTCTATTCAATTTTCATACTGCCGTACTCTAACGGAACTATCCACCTACTCTCTTCTAAAAGATCATTCTCTAGCTAATAAATTATCACACTAAAGCTTCATGTTAGCATTTCCAACCAACTCTACTTACTTTATTTACTTTACTGCCATGATTTTTCAACATATTAACGAGTACTCTATACGATATTCTGAGACTGAGACGCGAACACTGGGTGAATGCAAACGAGTATCAAATAGGTGATTTCGAGTATCGTCCTGATCATCCTGAAAATGTCCAGCCTAACGGTATGAACGAGGTTTTTTGTCAAGCATGTAAGAGATTTACCGCAGTCCTCAGGGGAACATTATGGATTGGCCAATCTTCGAAAATGAGTTCAAGACGTCCACTACTGAGTGTAAGCTGACAGACAGAGATAATCTGAGAAGGCTGAGCAACGCTTTGCAGGGTAAAGAACTGTGGAGTCCTTGCTATCTGATCCTGAAAACGTTGAACTGATAATGAAGATGCTTAAATCTAAGTTTGGGCGCACCGAGTAGGTGAGTGGCTAACAGAATGTGTGAAGGACGGTAATATCGAATCTTTCCGTTCATTCTATAACACTGTCATCGGAACTGCGGTTGCGTACCTGATGAGCCCTGAACTTATCTCCCATTTGGCCGACAAGCTACCAGTGTTTATAAGCAAGCAAATGTGGGTGAGGCATAAGGCGTCGTTGTGGCAAGAGGAAAAGATCGTCGATATTTCCAAGCATTTTTGCGTCGGTTGGAGGATAAAATGGAAAACCAATTGGCAAGTATCAATTCCTGGGAAAAAAAGGATCGCAAGGAACAGCAGCCACCAGTCCTGAATATCATCACTCGTGAAACAGAGCATAAAGGAAAGAGTCCGTTGTGCAACTCAAACGATCATGTGAGCCTGATCAAGTGTGAACAGTTCAGTTCCGTATAACAACGTCGATCTGCTGCAAGATCCTGTAGAGTAAATATGTTACGTATGCTTGAAGCAGGACCATTCCCGTCGGGGTAGCCGATCTGTTAAAACATGTTCGGTGTGTGATAAGAATCATCATGAATTAGTACATTCAGATAAGAAACATTAGAAACCTGTACGTAAGTTCGAGAAGAAATCTATCGAAGATCTTTACCATGTTAACGGTAGAAACGTAAACACTCTTCTTCGTGTCGAAAAAGTTACAATTCGTAGTGAAGGTACAGTTCTGGACGAATTTGATCTGTTCGACGAAAGATCTTCAGAGCTGGCTGAAAAAATGGCACTAAGTGGTCCAATATCTCCTGTGACCTACTGCTGGACGAAAGGAATTTCGCATAAAGGTGATACGTCAATGCTGCTGTCTCTCCATGTTTCCAAATGAGCAAGCTAACAACATCAATCTACCACGAGTAAGCATCGATATTGGAAGGATCAAGAGCTTGTATCCACTTCTGGACTAAGACAAACTGATCGCCATACAGCATGCTGCGCTCTTCTTCTTCTTCTTCTTCTTCTTCTTTCCGTTATTTAACGTCGGTCTCTGTTCCACAATCTAGTGCCAATAACCGACGGACATCGATTGCCATCCATTGACGGCAATCGAATGTGCAGGAAGGCAGCTACCACACCTTCAAACACACATGCTTCCGAAGGAATACGTGACCAGAGGTTTTTATGCCTCAGAAAAATCCCACCGACCTCGACTGGGATTGAACTCAGACCCATTGGGTTGTGAAAGTAGTAACTCTTACCACTACACCACCGGCGCCGGCATGCTGCGCCCAAAATGTTTACTGGTTCCAACTCCTCACTGTTCTGTTTACATTTTACACCGATGACGTTTCGGTTTCAGGAAGCAAGAGACCACACCAACGACGAATCGAGCTTCTTATATCCGAGGGGTGATCGGATGTTCTTTTTCCACCATGTTGCCATTTCCGAAGGGCCGTTAACGTCATCCTTCAACCGGTTGTCAGAATCGGTCGACCTATCGATGTTCGAGGGGATCAGCGATGTCCACTTTGCAGGTTGACTTGTAGGTGGCTCCAGCGTTGCCAGATATATCGATTTCCGAACTAGATACCTCAGAATACCGATTTTTGAAATTGTATTACCGATTATCAAAATTATTATTGCCTACTCGCGCTCGAATTCCGGGGAAAATTACAGTGAGAGACTCGTATTTTTTTGAATAACTCAAATTTTTGAACACTCAAAATTCTTAAAAAAAATCATCTTTGAAAATAACATATGCTTGATACTCTTTTGACTAATGTTTCCATTTCTTCACCGTTTTTGGCTACCCATGAATCGAGAAACTGTCGATGGCTCTTTCCGGTTATTCCTAGAGAATTGCGAAATACTTTTTAAACAATATTTAACTTCCTAAAGTTTTTGTTCATTTTTTACTTCCTGAATTTTCTTCCAACTTTCGCCTGGAATTTTCTTACACCATAACTTAATTTTCGATTCCTCCCGAAAGCTTATTTCAACTTCCCTTGGAAGCTTTTTCAGCCATCGCTCGGATGGTTCTTCCGTCTTCTTCCACCCATTTTTTCAACTTCCCCTGAACTTCAGGGATATTTCTATATATTTATTATCACACTAGCTGCAGGAACTTTTAAGAAGTTCTGAAACTTCAGAAAAGTCTAGACTTTTCAGTAAGTTCCTATAAATTAAAGATAGTTTCATTAACTTCTGTTCAAATTCCAAAGCCCGAAAATTTCAGGAAAGTCCAGCGAACTCCAGTGAACTTACGAAAACATCAGAAATATTGTGGAAACTTCACAAGTTCAAACAAATTCAGGGAAATTTAATAATTTTCAGGATAGTTTCATTTGTCATTTGTGAACATCAGGACAGATCAATTAATTTCAAGGAAATGCTGATATTTTAAAAGATTTCCGAGAAACTCAGGCAATGTTCCACAAATTTAGGAAACGTAAGGGAAGTTACATGAACATTATTAGAACACTGTGAGAATATTTTATGGGATGTTCCGTGCTTTTTAATGGCAGTGCCAAGAATTAAAATTTAAAAAATTGGGAAGATCAGAGATCTTTAATTAGCATTGAAAGCATAGATACAATAAATTCAAGAAAATAGTGAGAGTACTTAAGAAATTTCGTAATCTTCAAGAAATTCCAATTCAAAGATTATTATAGATATTCAAGTAGCCTCATTATAATCAGGGAAGTTTCGAGAACTTGGAGGATGATCAGAGAAAACAGCCTCATTAACTTCAAGAAAATTACAAGAACTTTTAAAGAATTTCGTGGAATTATTGAATATTCCTAAGTGCATTTCAGGAATGTTCCGAAAACTTCAGGGGCATTGTGGGGTCTTAAGGGATGTTTTATTAATATCAGGAAAATGGCCTGGATCATTAGAACATCCCCCAGAAATCTCTTTCTTCCGGAATTATGTCCTTGTGTCTTTCGACTGTTCCGAAGGCACTCTGCTTCCGAATTTCTCCAGAAGTTTCTTGCAATCTACCTTAGGAAGTGTCTGTCAGCGTCTTCTTTTGGAAGTGTCCATAAGCCATAGGTTTTTGTCTTTTATTGGAAGGTTTTTCCGAACTTCTTCTGGTTTCCCCTAGAACTGACTACTTCTGGAATTTACTTCCATTTTCCGAAACTTTTCTAGCTTCCTTTGGATGTGACATTCGATTTTTTTCCGATGGTTTCTTTGAATATTCACTAGAAGTTTCTCAATTCTTGTCTTGGTAGTTCCCGGATGTTTCTCCGACGGCTTACTGGCATCAACATTAAATCTATCCATTATTCAATCTATTGTTGGATATTATCCCTTATATTAAACGAAAATTAAATCAACGAGGCCATTCTGGAGTCGACAGGGCTCAGGAAAAGCGTAAAATACCCTACAGTATGGGTATTTTCGGAACGGGAACGACGCGTAGATGCTGAAAATTAATATTCGATGTCATTTGTAGGGCATTCGACGCAGCTTCTGAAACCAGGAGCCACCATCTGGAATTTAAAGATGGCGTCGGACATCTGCTCCAAAATTACCTATATTGATGGGTATTTGAGTCTTTCATACTTTTTAAACCGGAAGCCACCATATTGGATTTCAAAATGGCGTCGCATATCGATTTTCGGTCATCAAGATTCCAAAAAATACCAATACTGATGGGTATTTGATGGTATTTCCCACTTTCTTAAAAATCGAAAGCCATCATCTTGGATTTTAAAATGGCGTTGGACATCGATTTCTGGCCTCTAGACGTCACCCCGATTCCAAAAATACCTATATTGATGGATATTTGACAGTATTTCCTACTCTTCTGAGATCGGAATCCGCCATCTTGGATTTCAAAATGGTGTCGGATATCGATTTTCAGCCTCTAGACATCATATCGATTCCAAAAATACCTATATTAATCGGTATATGACAGTATTTCCTACTGTCTCCAAAATCGGATACCGCCATCTTGGATTTAAAACTGACGTCGCAAATCGATTTTTGATCTCTGGACGACACCCCGATTCCAAAAATACCCATATTGATGTCAAAGTCTATAAGTCAATACAAAAAGAATACCAAAATATTTATCATTCTACAAATTTTCCTGGAGATATTTCACAGGTTAATCGAAATCTTGTTCGATTTCTACTTAGAATTTTTGAGCATTTCGTACTTCACTGAGACTCATAAAATAATTGAAAATTATTAATTGTGTTTAAAAATAACATTGTTGGATTATCCCGGATATCTGATCTTGAAGTTCTACATACTCAACAAGGTATACGATGATACAATATCTAGATAGAGCTGGAATTAGGGCGTAACAGCTTTTGTAAACAATGACTTCTCGTGATGATTTCTAGGAATTCAAGGCACGCTCACGCAAACCAACAAAACCATCGGGTAGGGTAAGTCTTCCCCTATCCGATGAAGATGATGATTTGCATGGGCAAGTCTTGACTTTTTAGAAATCATCGAGAGAAGTCATTGTTTACAAAAGCTGTTACGCCCTAATTCCAGCTCCATCTAGAATATATGGTATACGCTCCATACAAATTTACAAAAATGCGTATGGACGATTGTTTACGCGTGGGAGAGAGTCTCTAAAACCTCTCAACGTAGTTTATGAACAGCCCCTAAATGTACAAAACACAATATAACATCACTTCTAATGCAATTATTGCTGCCAACCATGTCTTCCGGCGATCATGTATTGCCAATTCAGAAAAAAAATGCATTTGGCGTCAGGTTATAAGCTTTAATAGTATGCTGTGGGTGTCAGTTGTGCCGAATTCAAATATAAAATTTAATAGCCAAATGTAAATCACATACAAATACGAAATCAAATACAAATAATCCAAATGCAAATCAAATCAAAGCGAATACAAATCAAATCATAATCAAATGTGAAATATCAAATACAAAAATAAATCAAATACAAAAATTAATCAAATACAAAATAAACTACAAATCAAATAATAAAATACAAACCAAATATCAAATACATAATAATAATCAATCAAATACAAATCAATTAAAAACATGTCAAATACAAATCAAAATCAAATACAAATCAAATTCAAATCAAAATCGAATTCAAATCAAAATCAACTACAAATACAAATCAAATCAAATCGAATACAAATCATTTACAAATCAAAATCAACTGTCACATACAAATCAAATATATCAAAATCGAATCAAATCAAATACAAATTAAATACAAAATAAAATACAAATCAAATAAAAACAATCAAATACAAACAATCAAATACAAACCAAATATCAAATACAAAATAATAACCAATCAAATACAAATCAAATCAGTATATGTCAAATACATATCAAATACAAATCAAAACAAATCGAATACAAATCAAATCAAAATCAAATGTCAAATACAAATCAAATATATCAAAATCGAATCATATACAAATTAAATACAAAAATAAATCAAATACAAAATAAAATACAAGTCAAATACATATAATCAAATACAAACCAAATATCAAATACAAAATAATAACCCATCAAATACAAATCAATTAAAAATATGTCAAATACAAATCCAAATCAACGTTAAGAGATGAACTAGCCTTAGGCTAAAAATCTCTCTAATAAAGGAAAAAAAAAAAATCCAAATCAACTACAATTCAAATACAAATACAAATCAAATCGAATACAAATCAAATCAAAATAAAATGTCAAATACAAATAAAATAAATCAAATTCGAATCAAATCAAATACAAAATAAAAACAAAAATAAATCAAATACAAAATAAAACACAAATCAAATACAAATAATCAAATACAAATCAAAATCAAATTTAAATCAAAATCAACTACAAATACAAATCAAATCAAATCGAATACAAATCAACTACAAATCAAATCAAAATCAAATGTCACATACAAATCAAATGTATCAAAATCGAATCAAATTAAATACAAAATAAAATACAAATCAAATACAAATAATCAAATACAAATTTAATATCAAATACAAAATAATAACCAATCAAATACAAATCAAATCAAAATATATCAAATACATATCAAATACAAATCAAATCAAATCGAATACAAATCAAATCAAAATCAAATGTCAAATACAAATCAAATATATCAAAATCGAATCACATCAAATACAAATTAAATACAAAAATAAATCAAATACAAAATAGAATACAAATCAAATACAAACCAAATATCAAATACAAAATAATAACCAATCAAATACAAATCAATTAAAAATAAGTCAAATACAAATACAAATCAAAATCAAATACATGTAAAAATCAACTTCAAATCAAATTCAAATCAAATACAAATACAAATTAAATCAAATGGAATAAAAATCAACTACAAATCAAATCAAAACCAAATGTCAAAAACAAATAAAATAAATCAAAATTGATTTGATTCGATTTGAATCAAATTAAATACAAAAATAAATACAAAATAAAATACAAATCAAATACAAACCACATATCAAATACAAAATAATAACCAATCAAATACAAATCAATTAAAAATCAAAATCAAATTCAAATTAAAATCGAATTCAAATCAAATACAAATACAAATCAAATCAAATCAAAATCAAATGTCAAATACAAATCAAATATATCAAAATCAAATACAAATTAAATACAAAATAAAATACAAATCAAATACAAACCAAATATCAAATACAAAAAAAATAACCAATCAAATACAAGTAAAATCAAAATATGTCAAATACAAATCAAAATCAACTACAAATCAAATACAAAATAATCGATCAAAACAAATACAAATATCAAATAAATAAAAAAAATATCAAATACAAATCAAATCGAATACAAATTTTGGTACCACGCTGTCTAAAGGCGATCATGTACTTTGTTTTGGTAGAGACACGGAATGACTCCAGTAGCAGAGATGTTAATTGGCAAGAGGTTTACTAATCCTCTGGATTTAAAAAACTTTGTCTCAAAGCTTATTAGACTTACGTTAATGGCACTAGCTCTAACTAGAGGGATACCCCACTTCCCACTCAGTTAGTGCTGCTTAAATTTTGCACAAGTTATTCAACTTTGTAATATCTTTCGAACTCCAATTTTCCAATAGCGAGTGGCGTTCAACATATTGCGCTACTGGCAAATCCTCAGAGAGGATGTGTCTACCGAAGAACGGAACTTTCTTTTCACCCGGTATATGCAAATGGCTGATAATACTCACGTATCCAAGGCCAGCCAATTCACCTGTTCCAACCAGAAACGATGCACCCAACAACACACACAATAACGGCATGCATTCTACACTTTCCAACCAGCGAGGATTGTACCATCATATGTACGACCTGCATGCATAATGAAGAAACCCGGTTCTGGTTCTGATCGGAGAAACCAACAACCTCTTCTTACCCCAGGATCTAGTTCTAGTTCCAGCAGCCATCCGATTCCGTCTTCACCACCGGTGGCTTGCTCCGGACTGCTCCGGAGTATAATTGAAGTCGATTGAATACATAGAGCGCCATGTCGACACTAGTCTAGTGCTGCAGAACGCCACGCCGTCATCAACAAAGGAAACAAAGGAAATGCTCCCAAGTCCTGTGTGTACTCACCATCATCTCCCTCCTTTCGGGGGCATTTACAGTTGAATCCTGGCTAATTGAGTCGTCGTCGTCGTCTCTCTCTCGGGGATGTTTCTTTCGATTAAAGCTAAAATCGTCGGCCTCAGAAGTGAGCTATTTAATGTCTGCGGAACTACAGCCAGGCATATTCCATAAATCAGCAGATTATGACATTTGCTCCTTCTTTGGATTTGGCATAATGCTACGGGCTGAACAACACAACAGCGCACTCGGAGAGAGAGAAGGGAAGGATCGTCGAGGGGGAGACGGCCGTAAAATATTAGCATTAGGTTCCGCTGCTGGTTTAGTTGGTTGGTTGGTCGTTTGGTATGCAATCTGTCCATATCTGGATGGCTTGTTCCAGAGCAGTGGTTGTTGTGTTATTCCGACTCAATGACGATGACGGTTGTGATTGGGGGTGGCACGACAGCACGACATTGCAGCAGGCAGGATATCCGGGATGAGATATAGCCGTTGTTCGACATTTAGGAATGGAAATGGTCCACTGGGAGGAAGGATGGAAAAAAACTGACGAGACAATGCATACTGGTTTTTCATAAATCCCTGATGGGAATCGATTGTTCCAGATCCATTCGAGTTGTTCTCGCTCTTGGAGATATGAGTTAAGTTTCATCGAACTATTACATCGTCCGTCTGGATCGATTCGATGAATGACCTTTTCCCAAATAGCAATTTTCCAATTTCGCTTCGAACGTGTTTGTGATTCTCACGAAAAACTTATTTCACTCACTGCCATGTCCGATTTGCAGTGTCTTACAACTTTATGATGGTGCCATAAAAATATGCTCCCGAGGAAACCTCTTTTTTTTTCTTTGTGTTGTTTCCAATTCCACTGAAAACCAATTTCGCCAACTGTAAAATAGTGAATGTGCTACGACGGCGACGATCCAGCACAATTTATTTCACGTCGGTCGAAAGTTACTTTATCCCTTCATCCCAGGCACTTTGTTAAGTTTGTTTACCCCCGACGATGAGCAAGAGGTTGCCTTGAAGGAAAACAGTTTTTCACAAAACGTTATCTTAATTGTCACGATTGGTTGGGCAAGCTTTTATAGAAGCGAGAAAGGGTAAAAAACAGACCCGATGACTAAAAGCTAAGAGGGTTCCTGTGAGTCACACAGTCACCAGCTTAGCTACGGTTACAAAGTTGCAGGATAAACACAGCTTGTCTAAATCGTTAGGAAGGATAGTTGCTGCTGCTGGTGGTGGTGCTGTAGTAGTAAATGCAACGCGGAAAGATGCACAGTGTAAACGCGCGGAGCAGATGAATCGATGTGACTAGGGATGTACATTTATAGAAAAGAAAAAAACCCGAACGAATGTAAAATCTACCAAGCAAGCGATTTAGCACGTTGACTCGGAGACCCGACAGCAGCAAACAGAAAGAAACAGTAGAGAAACTGAAAGAATGCGAAAAAACGTTGATTCCTGTGTGCGATAGGAATTCAATAAAGAAACAGTGAATCTCAAAAGCAGTTTTTCCGTTTGTTTCGAAAAGATAAGTCTTTCTGGGAGAAATATAAACGGTATTTTTTTAAATAATTTTGAGTAATCATTCCAATAAAGTGTTAAAAACTGAGATATCTCGAAAAGAGTATCTTCAATAATAATAAATTATTTTTTGAATGAAACTCATTAAAAATTACAAACAAGTTTTTATCCTATTTGGCCTGGAACATGTCAAAAGCCAATTTCTTAAATAACTAGTTCTCTTAAATAACCTAAAAATCTAAGAATAGTTAAAGGATGCTCAGACCATCCCAGAGGTACTCGGACTTGGCAGAACACTCTAAAAATACTAAAACTTCCCATAAATTCCGAGAATTTAAAGAAAATCCAAGAACTTTCCTGAACATTTGAGACTTCCCACGAACTTCCATGAAATTCCGAAAATTCCCAGAATTTCCGAAAGCTTCCCAGAATTACCAAGAGCACAATTTCCGATAACTTAACTTAACCCATGAGGTTTTCAAAAATTCCAAAAAATATTAGAGAACTTTTCAGAAGTTCCGGGGACTTCCCATACATTTCGAGAACTTCACAGAAGATCCAACAACTTCCCAGAAGTTATGTGTACTTCTCACAAATTTCGAGTACTACTAGATTTAGATCTTTTAGGTCTTGGAACGTCTAAGAACTTCCTAGCAGATCCGAGAACTTTCTACACTTTCCAACCAACGAGGATTGTACCATCATGAATGAACTGCTTGCATAATGAAGAAACCCGGTTCTGGTTCTGATCGGAGAAAACAAAAACAACCTCTTCTTACCCCAGGATCTAGTACTAGTTCCAGCAGCCATCGGATTCGGTCTTCACCACCGGTGGCTTGCTCCACACTGCAGAATTTCCGAAAGCTTCCCAGAATTACCAAGAGCACAACTTTCGATAACTTCTTTAAAAATCCGAGAAGTTCTCAAAAATTCCAAAAATATAAGAGAGCTTTCCAGAAGTTCCGGGGACTTCCCATAAATTTCGAGAACTTCATAGAAGATCCAACAACTTCCCAGAAGTTCTGTGTACTTCTCACAAATTTCGAGTACTACTAGATTTAGATCTTCTCTAAGAAATTCCGAGAGTTTCCCAGAAGACCCTCTAACTTCCTAGCAGATTCGAGAAATTACCAAAAAATCCGAGACTTTCCCAGAAGGCATCCGAACCTGTTAGAAATTATAAAAACTTTCTAGACGATCCGAATACTTTCCAGAATTTTCGAGAGCTTCCCATAAGTTCCGAGAGTTTTCAGAGAAGTTCCGAGAACTTTAAGGAAGTTGCTAGAATTTTAAAGAAAGGCCGAAACCTTAATTGAAATTTAAAACAATTCAAGGTCTACGAATTTCAGGGAGCTTAACGCGAGTCTTTAGAGGAGTTTCGAAAAATTCAGGATAATTTCTATTTCTTTCTCGGACCATCCCAGAAGTATTCGGACTTCGCACAATATTCTAGAGATTTAAGAACTTCCCAAAAAATCCTGGAACTTTCCGGAAGACACAAAACGCCAAGAAATTTCGGAAATTTCCCAAAAATTCCCAGAATTTTTGAAAGCTCCCACAATTTATGATAACTTCTCTAAAAACCCTAGAAGTGCCCAGAAAATCCGAAAAGCTTTAAACAATTCTAAAACTATTAGATAACTTTCCAGGAGTTCCGGTAACTACTCAGAAGAACTTATAAAAACATCCTACAACTTCCCAGAAGTTGTGTGTACTTCTCACAAATTTCGAGTAGTACTAGATCTAGATCTTCTAGATCTCGGAACGTCCCAGAAATTTCAAAAGTTTCGCAGAAGATCCTCGAACTTCCAGATTCTAATTCCTAGAACTTTCCAAAAATGCAAGAATTTCCCAGAAGGTCTCCGAACTTGTCAGCTATTGTAAAATTTCCTAGACGGAAATTCCCAGAATTTCCGAAAGCTTCCCAAAATTACCAAGAGCACAATTTCCGATACCTTCTTTAAAAATCCTAGAACTTCCCAGAAAATCCGTCAAGTTCTCAAAAATTCCAAAAATATAAGAGAAGTTCCAGGGACTTCCCATACATTTCGAGAACTTCACAGAAGACCCAAAAACTTCCCAGAAGTTCCGTGTACTTCTCACAAATTTCGAGTACTACTAGATCTAGACTTTCTAGATTTTGGAACGTCTCAGAAATTCCAAGAAGACGCTCGAACTTCATAGCAGATCCGAGAACTTTCCATAAATTCCTAGAACTTTCCAAAAAAATCCGAGACTTTCCCAGAAGGTATCCGAACCTGTTAGAAATTATAAAAACTTCCTAGAAGATCCGAGTAATTTCCAGAATTTTCGAGAGCTCCCCATACGTTCCGAGAATTTTCAGAGAAGTTCCAAGAGCTTTAAGGCAGTTGCTAGAATTTAGAAAATTTACCGAAAATTCCCAGAATATCCGAAAGTTCCCACAATTTATGACAACTTCTCTAAAAATTCACTGCCCAGAAGATCCGAAAAGCTTTAAAAAAATCCAAAACTATTAGATAACTTTCCAGAAGTTCCGGTGACTACTCAAAAGAACTTCACAGAAAATCCAACAACTTCCCAGAAACTGTGTGTACTTCTCACAAATTCCGAGTAGTACTAGATCTAGATCTTCTAGATCTCGGAACGTCCCAGAAATTTCGAAAGTTTCACAGAAGATCCTCGAACTTTCCAAAAATCCAAGAATTTCCCAATCTCCGCAATTGTGGGCAATTGTAAAAACTTCCTAGAAGATCCCGTTACTTCCCAGAAATTTTAAGAATTTTCGAGAGATTCCCATAAGTTTCGAGAATTTCTCAGAACATCAGAGAACTTTCCAAACAAACCCGTAGATTTACAACAAATTCTGAAAGCTTCCCAAAAATTCCGAGAGAATTCCAGAAGTTCCAGAAAATTTTCAGAAGATTCAATAACTTCACAGAAATTCTGAGAACTTTCCCAGCAGATGCGAGAACTTCTTAAAAATTTCAAATACTTCCCATTAGTTCTGAGAGGTTTTCAGAATTTCGAGACGCCACAGTTAAGATTAACGTTCCGATTAAGAACATATGGGAATTCTATAGGCCATAATTGGAACACACCATAAAAGGAACGTACAGGCATAACTGATGCATCTACACTAGAAGATTTGTGAATTTAGAGTACTACTAGATCTAGATCTTCAAGATCTCGGAACGTCTTAGAAATTCCGAGTTTCTAAGAAGACCGTAATTCCTAGAAGTTTACAAAAATGCTAGAATTTCCCAGAAGGCCTCAGAACTTATCAGAAATTCTAATAATTTCCTAGAAGATTCGTGAACTTCTCAGAAATTTTAACAGCTTTCGAGATTTTCCGAGAGCTTCCCATTAGTTCCGAGAAAAATCCGTGCATTTACAACAAATTCCGGAACTTCCTAAAAATTCCGAGACCTTTCCAGAAGTTCAATAAAATTTCCAGAAGATCTAAGAACTGCGCAGAAATTCCGAGAACTTGCCATCAGTTACGAGAGCTTTCCAGAATTTTAGAAAGCTTACCATAAGTTTCGAGAACATCTAAGGATAGATGCACCAGTTATGGCTATACGTTCCGATTATGGTGTGTTCCAATGATGGCCAATGGGTTTCCCATATGCCATAACTGGTGCATCTACCGAAGAATATGTGTGAAATTCGAGCACTACTAGATCTAGATCTAGATCTATAAATTCAGGTTTTCCCAGACCCTCGAACTTCCTAGCAGATCCTAGTTCCTAAAATTTTCCAAAAAGATCCTGGAATTTCCTAGAAGGTCTCAGAACTTATCAGAAATTCTAAAAACTTTCTAGAAGATCCCGGAACCTCCCAGAAATTTTAAGAACCTCCGAGAATTTTCGAGACCTTCCTATAGGTTCCGAGAATTTCTCAGAAGATCAGAGAACTTACCAAACAATTCCGTAGATTTACATCAAATTCTGACAGCTTCCCAAACATTCCGAGCGTATTCCAGAAGATTCAATAACTTCGTGGAAATTATGAGAACATCTTAAAAATTTCAAAAAATTCCCATTAGTTCTGAGAGCTTTCCAGAATTTCGAGATGCAACAGTTAAGATTAACGTTGCGATTAGGAACATATGGGAATTCTATAGGCCATAATTGGATGCATCTACACTAGAAGATTTGAGAATTTCGAGTGCTACTAGATCTCAGAATGTCTTAGAAATTCCGAGTTTCTCAGAAGACCCTCGAAATTCCTAGCAGATCCTAATTCCTAGAACTTTACAAAAATCCGAGAATTTCCCAGAAGGTCTCAGAAATTATCAGAAATTCTAATGACTTCCTAGAACATCCGTATACTTCTAAGAAATGTTAAGTGATTTCGAGAATTTCCCAGAGCTTTCCATTAGTTCCGAGAAAAATCCGTGCATTTACAACAAATTCCGAAACTTCCTAAAAATTTCGAGAGCTTTCCAGAAATTCCATAAAATTTCCAGAAATTCCGAGAACTTGCCTTCAGTTACGAAAGCTTTCCAGAACTTTAAAAAGCTTACCATAAGTTTCGATAACATCTAAGAGTAGATGCACCAGTACACGGATCTTCTAGGAAGTTTTTAGAATTTCTGATAAGTTCTGAGACCTTCTGGGAAAATCCAGGATTTTTTGGAAAATTTTAGGAATTAGAATCTGCTAGGAAGTTCAAGGGTATGGGAAAACCGAAATTTCTAAGAAGTTTCGAGATCTAGAAGATCTAGATCTAGTAGTACTTGAATTTCACAAATATTCTTGGGTAGATGCATCAGTTATGCCTGCACGTTTCAATTATGGCCAATGGGATTCCCATATGCTATAATTGGAACACACCATAAAAGGAACGTACAGACATAACTGGTCCATCTACCCAAGAATATTTGTGAAATTCGAGTACTACTAGATCTAGATCTTCTAGATCTCGGAACTTCTTAGAAATTCCGGTTTTCCCAGAAGACCTTCCTTATTCCTAAAACTTTCCAAAAAAATCCTGGAATTTCCGAGAAGGTCTCAGAACCTAGAAGATCCGTGTACTTCCTAGATATTTTAAGAGCTTTCGAGAATTTACGAGAGCTTCCCATTAGTTCCGAGAATAATCCGTGCATTTACAACGAAAGCTTTCCGGAAGTTCCATAAGCTTTTCAAAAGAATCAAGAACTACGCAGAAATTCCGAGAACTTCTCCAGAAGATACGAGAACTGCCTATCAGTTCTGAGAGCTTTCCAGAATTTTAGAAAGCTTGCCATAAATTTCGGGAACCTCTATACGTTCCGATTATGGTGTGTTCCAATTATGGCAAATGGGAATCCCATAGGCCATAATTGGTACACACCATAATAGGAACGTATAGCCATAACTGGTGCATCTATCCTAGAAGATTTGTGAACTACCCAGAAGATCCTGGAACTTACTAGAAATGTTGAGGACTTGCCAAAAGTTCCGACAGATTCTTACAAGCTGCGTGCACTCCGAAGAACATCCTAAGAACTAAAGTCTGGTCCACTTAGAAATCCGAACGCATAAAACCAAGTGTTTCTCGGGATTGATTTGACGTAAGAAACTTTCAAAAAGAAAAATTACAAAATTACTCCGACGGCGTTCGGATGAACTCGTGAACTTTCTTTGGAATTCCCGCCATCATCTGCCGCCTAGTGGACTAGTCAACCTCAGCGGCCATTTTTTGAGCTATCTGTTCAGCGTCCTGAGTCATCTTTCCAGTTTTCTTTAACTTCCGCTTGATAATTGTCCAATACTTTTCGATTGGGCGGAATTGCGGGCAGTTGGGTGGATTGATAGCCTTGTCGACGAAATCCAGAACTTCTCTGGACCTTTGTGAGCCATAATGAAAGGTAGTATACATTCCTCCAGGCACTGCATAAGTAAGTATAAGCTTCGAGTTCATCGTTTCTTTGGTGGTAAGAAGCTTGGTTTTGAGTCGGCAGCTGTGCTGTGACCAGATTAAACTTCTATTTAATTACAAATTTTGAAACTTCCACCACTGAATCTCGTGTACTTTCAAAATAAATCGCTGTCAAAACATTCTAATTTTGACCACTAGGGGTACTTCTATAGAATAAATAAAGTGTCCGGATTCTAAGGGGACCAGACTTTATCACAGAATATCTGTGAGCTTTCTAGAAGTTCCCTCCATGAACTGTTCGGAAGTTCCTTGAATATCTCAGAAATTTTGAGAAGTTTCCAGGAGATCGGCGAATTTTACAGAAATTACAAGAATTTCAGAGAACTTCATAGAAATGCCGAGAAGTTCGCAGAAGATCTGCAATTTTTCTAGAAATCCCCAAAAACTTCTCAAAAGAGCTTTCTAGAAGTTCCTTCCATGAATTGTTCGGAAGTTCCTTGAATATCTCAGAAATTTCGAGAAGTTTCCAGGAGATCGGCGAATTTCAGAGAACTTCCCAGAACTGCCGAGAAGTTCACAGAAGATCTGCAATTTTTCTAGAAATCCCCAAGAACTTCTCAAAAGTTCAATGAATTTTACAATAATTCAAAGAACGTTTCAGGAATTTTTAAATTTTCCTCGCATCTTCGAGAACTTTCCAGAAGTTTCGGGAATTACCCAGAATGTAAGATATCATACGAAATTCCGAGAATTTTTCACATTTTGCTAGATCTTCCCAGAGTTTCCAAGAACTTCCTAGAAGTTCCGGGAACTTCCCAGAAGATCCAAGTACTTCTCAGAAATTGCGAAAACTTCTCAGAAGTTAGAAGGTCTTCCAAAAATTTTCATGACCTTTCTAAAAATCCTGAAAACTTCCTAGAAGATTCAAGAGCTTCCCAGAAATCTCAGGACCTTCTCCCGAGAATTCCGAAAACATGAAAATTTTAAACATTGCTGGTAAGTTCTCAGCAAATCTGGGATGTTCTCGGAGTATCTCGGAATTTTTGGAAGTCCTTGGATTTTCTG
This sequence comes from Ochlerotatus camptorhynchus, assembly GCF_037179485.1. Lineage (NCBI taxonomy): Eukaryota > Metazoa > Arthropoda > Insecta > Diptera > Culicidae > Ochlerotatus > Ochlerotatus camptorhynchus. The sequence goes on along the minus strand of NW_027040574.1, from coordinate 1,098,193 downwards.
TGACATTGAGTTATTTAGGAGTAGAATGCTTTAAAACCTCGATAAAACTTGCTGTGGGTTCAAGTCGGGCTGTGGAATAAAATTTCCAAAGCAAAACATAGGAAAAATGAAGCATCCCTAATGAAGAAACATGGAAAAGGGCACAACATACATTTATTACAGAGCACGCTAATCGCACGGGCTTAGCTTCATCGGGTGACTGCAGCAAAGGGAGACGTTCATTGTGCTGAAGCTGGATCTGGAACTCCATTGAAGATGTTGGGTGGTTCGGAATGCGGGTGGCAGGCAGTGATTCAACAACGTTATTAGCTGGAAAATGGAGATTCTCCCTGTTGTTCACAGGAAATTAAGGACCATTTTCCTCCAAGAAAAAAACAAGGGAGATGAACGCAAACGAAATTACAAATGTCGTTGAATTTTGTTATGCTTAGGAAATGAACAGAACTCGGAAGGCTGAAAGTGCAGCCCTGCGAGAATGTGGTATGTTGGTGGTTCTGTGCAGTATGAGGAACACCGCACACCGAAACAACGAAAATGATAAATCATCCACCAGCCACCCATGCCACCACGAACAAGTGCTCCATGGTGGGGACATTTCTGGGAGGGAGCTCCACAACTTTTAGCATTAGTCTTCCGCGAGCATTGCAAACATGCATGACTTGATGGCACTGTGTAGCAGCAAGCCATTTTCGAGGGATAAGGTTCACTGCACTCGGCTCGTGGCTTGTGACCTTAATGTTTTTTTATGAGCTTTTGGGGTGCGGTGGCTGTACCGTGTACTGAATATAGATTGCAGCTTTGCGCGAATTGTGATTTTGGAATTACATTTGGGGAACGGATCTGTACGATTGTGGAAAACTAGTCCATAATTTCAGTATTTCAATACAAATTCCAAATCAATTCGCTACTAGTCCGCAGTCAGTAGGTCATGAAACGAGTTGAAGCTTTTTCCCAATTCCCATGTCCTACTTGGATCCGCATTCTGCAACATTAATCGACTACCAGCCCCCTCCCGATGGACAGGAAAATCCGGATGGCTCGCTGCTACTCTATCAATTTGACACGAAAATCCTCTCGTCCTCCCGTCGTCCTCTCTCCAGCCAGGCAGCAGCGGACAGGAATCGAATTTATTTAGATAATCCCAACGAGCAGAGAGTATCACAATTTCCACTTCACGTGTTCGTGTATGAGGGCATGTTCGGAATGTGCAGAACCAGTTTTCCATCACGGACTGACACGGACTGGCGCTCTTCGAAGCTGGCCAGATCGGAAATAGGTCCCCGATGTGAAATGGACTGGAAAATGTAAAATTTATCACCAGTGCCTACTGCGATTCCTGTTTTTCCTCCCTTGTCAGGAATCTGCATATAAAGGCAGGTGGTTGGTTATTTCCCCCCCCCCCCCCCATAAATTCAATAATCGTGACCGAAATTTCGTCACCTAACCTGATCCAAGCAATTGCATAACCGACTGATCACTTCGCGTTTGGAAAGTGTCTCTATACTGTATGGAACGATCAGCTGTTTCCAGTCTTAATCACCTTTCAATCCACATCAAAAAAGGTAGTCCTTCAACTTTGTTGCCCCTTCGGCGCCGACGCGGATTTTGACGCAACTTCCGCGAAAAAATACCAACTGCAAGACTTTGGGCTGGTCAGTCAGTGTCGCGGATGATCTCTCTCTCTCTCTCTTTCTCTGTCTTCGGTGACTATGATGAAGATCATCATCGTCGCCGAGCTCGCGTGATTGCATGCCCTAGAGGCTATAAAGAAAAAAAAAAACCCAGTGATAAACGTCCAAAGCAAGCCATGCCTCAGTGATGCAAGTAAAGCATGGCAACGACGACGACGACGACGACGACGAGAAGGATGTCAATGGTTGCTTCGCTTTGCGTTGCACCGTGAATGAGTGAGTGAGTAAGTGATTCAATGTCATGGTGAAAACGGTGAAGTGGCAAATGTAGCTTACTCTGGTTTCAAGAAAGCAAACAGCTATTTATGTGCTCTCGTACACCTGTTAATAATGCACATGTAAAGCAAGTGGAAACCGTTACACGATTACGACGGCGTCGAAGATTATTGGTTTAGAAGCACTTCTCTGCAAAGGCAAAATTAGTGTTCTACAGGCGAGGAAAAAAATGCATGCATAAATGCAACCCATTTGCACACTTTTCCTCCCCAGCCGATTGCTCATAAATTTCCCCAAAACCTAAATACTTCCCCCTTAGATGCGGGACACACTTAATAGACGACGACGACGACGACGACGACAGTAGACCCGATCCCAGGAAATGGCAAATTCCAGCTTTCCCTCTCAAAACAAACGCGTTAAAACAAGCTGCTAACTGAACCGGAGAAAAATCCGGGCAGTGAGATGATGACCTACCGCAACCTGAAACACTTTGGCTCCACTAGCGGCTCCGAAGTAACCAAGCATAACTACGAAGAGGGGACACGATCCGGTTTCTCCTCGAAAAAGACGCCGGAAAGCAAGAGTTTTCTGCAGCCCCCCCTCCCCTTAGGGGAGTTCCCGTTTGGCTGGTGCTGAACTAATTTCATTGCACTGTGTCCGATGGTGGCGGCTGTGGTCAAGAAGACCGGCTGGAGTCGAAACGATTTCGCTCATTTGAAATTCTAAACTGCACTTTGACCTAGTTTCCGACCAAGTTGGGTGATTCCGGGAGGGTTCTTCTGCAGTGCTGTTTGTTTTCATGAGAGGAGGAATAACTACCGTCCAGTATTCATGAACTTCTTTGCGGTATGAACAGTGTTTCACGCGAATTGATATACTTGGCAGTTATTGTGAAATGGGACGCTCAGAACGATGGAGATGCACTTGTCGAACTAAGTTTGTTGATTAACCCATTAACGCCCAGTGATCTGTACATAGATCAGTTAATTTTTGAGTACTGTCGAGAAACTACAGCTCAAAAGTTATACATGCCTGCACCAATATTGTTCTATGGACCAATCTCTGGTAAATGGTAAACAATTTAGCTCGGAATTAACTCACTAGGTGGTGCTAGTGTTTGCAGAAAATTTCGTTTTATCAACTTTTATAGAACAATGTTCTCGTGATATGTGTTAGATAGAAGGATGCGGTCTTCTGCAATGTTGTTTAGATAGCGAAGACCAATACTACTGTTCATTTTTTTAGTTCAGAATTCTCTCACAAGGTTCATGTGAAATTTGTGAACATGCAATATATCATGATCCAGCCTGTTGCTGTTTTCTGCAATGTTGTTCAGGAGGTCAAGACCTTTTTAATCAGTGGCAGTTTAGTTCAGAATTCTCTAGCTAGGTCGCACTAGTGTCCTTAAAAATTTAACGTACATGCAGGGTCGACATCTCGAGATCCTTGCTAGATACAAAGTTGCTGTTTTCTGCAATGTTGTTCATGAGGCTAAGACCTTTTGAATTGACGAATGATTAGTTCGGAATTCACTCACTAGGCCACACTAGAGTATATATGAATTTCATGTAAATGCAGGGTCGACATCTAGAGAACTTTGCTATATAGGTACAAACTTCCTGTTTTCTGTAATGTTGTTCAGGAGACCAAGACCTTTAGTTTAGTCCGGAATTCTTTCGCTAGGTCGCACAAGTGTCTTTAAAAATTTTATGTTTAAAGGGTGATACGGTCAAAATTTGGTCAAGGGAAAACGCGTGTAAATCGGTGAAATCGTTTATTTAAAAAATCAAATTAAATTTCTTTTTCAAGTTCAATTAGTATAAAATTCAGGAAAAATATTCAGTTAGGCTTCCGCTTTTCCAAATCCGAATTGCCGGGCCTTACGCTTGACCCCTGCCATCAGATTTTGTACAGCCACCTTGTCCACCTTCTTCGCCGCAGAAAGCCAGTTTGCTTTGAACTGCTGCTCGCCCTTAGCAGTTTTTTTGGTCTTCTTTAGGTTTCGCTTGACAATAGCCCAGTATTTCTCAATTGGGCGGAGCTCTGGCGTGTTGGGAGGGTTCTTGTCCTTGGGAACCACCTGCACGTTGTTGGCGGCGTACCACTCCATGGCCTTTTTACCGTAATGGCAAGATGCCAAATCCGGCCAAAACAGTACGGAACAACCGTGTTTCTTCAGGAAAGACAGCAGACGTTTATTCAAACAATCTTTCACGTAAATTTCTTGGTTGACAGTCCCGGGAGCTATGAAAATGCTGCTTTTCAAGCCACAGGTACAGATGGCTTGCCAAACCAGATATTTCTTTGCGAACTTTGCTTGAAAACATCTGCTACCTTTCCCCTTCCTTTTGCCGTATAAAACTCCTGTCCCGGAAGCTGCTTGTAGTCGGCTTTGACGTAGGTTTCGTCGACCATTACCACGCAGTCAAACTTCGTCAGCATCGTCGTGTACAGCCTCCGGGATCGCGCTTTGGCCGTCGTATTTTGTTTATCATCGCGATTTGGAGTCACTACCTTCTTGTAAGTCGATAGTCCGGCTCGTTTTTTGGCTCGATGCACGGTTGTAGACGATACACCCAGCTTATTTGCGGCATCTCGGAGAGAGAGGTTAGGGTTTCGCTTGAAACTACCGGCAACTCTCTTTGTCGTCTCAGCGGCTTCCGGTTTTCGATTTCCCCCCGATCCAGACTTCCTGGCTGTCGACAAACGTTCCCCAAACACTTTAATTACATTTGTAACGGTTGATTTGGCAACTTTTAGCGATTTTGCCAACTTTGCGTGCGAGTAGCTCGGATTTTCGCGATGCGCGAGCAAACTTTTAATACGCTGCTCTTCTTGCTTGGACGGCATTTTGACAACTGAAGAGTGAATTCCAAAATCAAAATAGGAGCAACATTCTACACACACACACCTTCAAAATGAGGGGTGTTCAGGTTTTTTAAATGCAAAATTGAAAGAAATACGTCAAGTTGATATTGACCAAATTTTGACCGTATCACCCTTTATGCAGCGTCGAGATCTTTGCGACACTTCGTGCTAACTAACCGGACTCATTTTTAATTTGAACTTCTAGTAACCTTGCGACCATCAGAAAAGCGAGTTTCTGGTAGCCTTATTTGTTGTTTTGTTTTGATTCTGCGCTCCGTTTCGCATCGTTCCAATTCGCTTTATTTACTCCATTTAATGAGCTAAATGACGTTGAGCAATTTTTAGTTTGCATGGCGTACAGATTAGCGGGGTTCAAACTAAAAAGTGTTCAGTTTAAAAACGGTCAGATTAACGGGAATCCACGGTACACAGTTTCTGTTTTCTGCAATGTTGTTCAGGAGGACAGCTTACTCGGAATTCTCTCACTATGTGGCACTAGTGTTCTTATGAATTTCATGTAAATGCTGGGTCGATATATATAGATCTTTGCTATACACAAAGTTTCTGTTTTCTCTCTTCAGGTTCTTTTGAATTGAGGACAACTCAGCTCGGAGTTCTCTCACTAGGTGACACTAGTATTCTTATAAACTTCGTGTAAATGCTGGATTGACATCTTGAGATCTTTGCTAGATACAAAGTTGCTGTTTTCTGCAATGTTGTTCAGGAGGCCAAGGCTTTTTGAATTGTGGACAGATTAGATCGGAATTCTCTGCCTAGGTGACACTAGTGGTGTTATGAATTTCGTGCTGGGTCGATATCTCGACATCTTTGCTATATACAAAGTTGCTATTTTTTTTGCATTGTTGTTCTTGAGGTTAAAACGGCAAACATACTTTTGCATATATAAATTAATAAGTGATCCATAAAAAAAATGATAAACGCTCCTAAAAAAGTGTGAATGATCCATAAAAAATGTCACTATAATCCATATTTTATGTAAAATTTAGCAACACAATTGTAAAAATGTATCCCTAAATTTCTAAAGAATGAGCATTGAAATTGTAAGAATTACCCATAAACACATTGCAATCCATAGAACGTTCTACAATGAACCATAAACTAATGCAATTGATCCATAGAAAATCAAGTTTGCGCTCTAAAAAAAATAGGAATGATCCAAAAATTAGATTGAATCCACAATATTATGCTCAGTTAGCAAAATCGGTCCCTGCTAAGCCACCGAGCTCCTTTCATCTCAACAAACCATAACGACTAACGATCGCTAATGCTAATAAACAGCACAATTTGATAAAGCATGGTTGATTTCAGCAATAGATGTCGCTGGGAAAAAAGTTACGTCAATTTTTTTAAACGCAGAAAACCGGAAAACATGCCCCTTGAAAAAAAAAATAATCAGAACGTAGAAAATGGTTTATTCTCCAAGGTCGCATTATTTTGTAAAATTCCATAATTTAATAAATTTTTAAAGTCAGAAATTTTAAAAGTTGAAATTTCGAACACTACAGGGTGAGTGAGTAATTGAACCGAATGTTATGCAGTGATAGAATATACTCAGAAATTCTTATAGTTAGAACTCTTTAAAAAACCTATTCCGCGTAGGACTTCTGAGATCCCGGACAGTTTTTTTTTTAGAAAATCGCAAGATACAATTTTCAAAATGCTGGAGTAAAGGGTTGCAAGTCTCTGACTTACACGCTTAGAAATTATCACCGACTTCGGTAATTTTTACCGAAATCTGAACAGCTGAACTGTTCGGTAAAATTTATGCAATGCAATTCAATTGCTTTTCAGCTACTTTGAAACTAAATCTCCACTAATATGACAAGATTTGATCATTTAAACAAGGTTGAACATGTTTTGAAATTATTTTCAAATTCAATAGCCTTTAAAATGAAGGTCAAAGTTTTACCGAACGTTCAGCTGTTTTGATTTCGGTGAAATTGACCGAAAACGAAAAGAAAATCTTAGTGGGTAGCAGTTATTGGTCTTGAATTCAACGCAGCCTCAACTTGAATGAGGGCGGTTCTGAATTCAGTTTCTGTCAGCTTAGCGTTTCCCATGATACGGTGGAGATGGAACTTCATTGACTTCACCGACGCTTCCCAGATAACGGTTTCAGAAAACGTAGCTTGGATTTCTTGCTTACGGTTTCGTTTCGAGCGAGTTGCTTCATTTCCGAACCGAACGCGTCTTCTTGCACACGACTTACGAGACCGAGTAACGCATGATCGATTACCGACGCCAACAACGGACCGGTTACACGTTAACTCTTCACCCGACGAGTCTTCTCACGAAAACGGTTCCACCACGCGCACACACGAACGAGAGGGGTGAGGCTAGAATAGCGATCGATGATGTCTTCTGGCTCTGTAAAGACAGGCAGCGCCACAACTATCCGTAATTCTGGACCATCGCGGTTCTGTTTACGCGACACGTCCTTCGGCAGCCACGGCCAATTAACGATCTAATTCAGATGGGTCCATTCGACCATAGAGTAATTCCGAACAGCATCTCTAGGCTGGTTCCTCTCGACAACAGGTTAGCCATCTTCGTCGGAGGGTATGTGATTCCAGGAAGCTGAAGCGGTCAATTTCTGAATTTCTGCTACTCTGTTGCTGACGAAAGTCTTCCGGAGTCGACGGCGGAGCAGAGGTTGAATCTGTCCAAAGATAAACTGGAGCCACGAGCGAGGTGCTCTTTAGAACTTGAGCCAGGAGATGAGCTAGGAGTAGCGCGGTGGAGAGCTCCAGTCTCGGTATTGACTTGCTACTGCAGGGAGGCGGCGCTGAACCGATGTATTTCCAACCTTTGGTTCGGTGAGAGCATGACCAACCGCGGAATGCGAAGACCTTCTAGGTGACGTATATCTCGCTGATACGACGTCCATTCTTCCACGAACTTCACTGGAAGCGGTGTATCCCATTCTAGATGACGCTTCAAGAGGGCTTGTTTTATGATCTTCGCATGAACAACTGTTGGGTCTAGCAGCCCGAGTGGGTCAAACAGGTTACTCATCTGCGACAGAACGGTTTTCTTAGTGATTTGGCTGGCTATCCTTTCACTTTGGAGGTTTGAATGACAGTTGATCGGCGGTGGGTTCCCAGCGTAGACCAAGAGCAGTAACAGAAGTATCTTGAACTAGTTCTAGCAGCGTAGGTGTTCTGGAACAACATCCAGCAGGCCGATCATCTCCTTCACAATCAGCTTCAGCTGTTTCACGTCATTTTCAAGTAATTCCTGCTGCGTGCGGGAATCGTTGTTAGTCGTCTGTGGATAGCTGTTGCAATACACGAGTTGCTAGGAAAGGCGAGTTGTTCAAACCGTACGTAATGGTGAGTAACTGGTACACTTTCAAACGGAGTCCAGGTTCATCCTGCAGCAATATACGCTGTAGCGGTTGATCCAAGAGATGCACCAGAATCTGTCTGAACATCTTCTCAATGTCAGCGGTCACGACGAAACGATACAATCGGAATCGTAGCACTAGGATTCCCTGGATTGTGGGACCAGAAATCATAACGTCGTTAAGAGTCAATCCCGAACGTGATTTACAGGATGCGTCAAACACGGCTCTGAGTTTCGTGATTGCGGTCTGACGTTCAGTTCCTCTTCTGCCACTTCACACAAGTGATGTATTGGGCGATGAACTCATGAACACATTAGGGAACGTTCCAACGAATAGAAGCTGAGCGACGAGTACTTCACGTTTTGGTAGCCTGACTAGGTATCGGCCTTCCGGCGTCCGTGTGGTGTTGGGCGGAAAGTGCTCCTCACAAATCTTATCCGTGGTTGACCAACCCTTGGTATCATGGACGGTTTGCAGCTCCCAAAACTTTCGAAGCATTTCTTCTACAAGAACTGCACTACTCATTAGGCAGGAACGAGGATCAGCATGATCGTGGTCTCGAACGATGCAAGGACCTGACACGACCCATCCGAGGACAGAATTCTGGATCTGGATCTTTATTAAGGAGGCCGCTTTTTTGGAGGCGAACCAGCCTCAGGCTGAAAGGCTGGTTCGTCTCCAAAAAAGCAGGATACGACCGTAACGGAGGATATCGAAGAAGAATTGAGCTCCTAAGATTAGGTCAATTTCAATCGACACGTGGAACGTTGAATCAGCAAGGTGCACTGTTTCAGGAATCTGCCATTTCTGTGAATTGATTGTTGATCCTGGCAGCTTGATGGTGAGCGAGGGTGGAACTAGAAGTTGCCGTTCCACAACGTACGGAGAAACTCTTGACGATACCTTGACGGTAACGGACTGCGTGGCGGTGGTTGATTGACCTATGCCAAACACTAGAGTTGTAGTTTCTCGCAAAGAGCCTTCGTGATGAAATGGCTCTGGAAGTCTTAGTCGAGTAGACAACGGGCAAGAGCTTTGCGACCTCGAGCATCCTCAATTTCCAATTTCGCCATCATGGCATAATGCAGGTTTGCAGGAACTGTTGGCGCTATAGAACATTGTGCAACAAGAGTAACAGATCCACTGGCTTGAGTACCAGGAGAGTGCTGTTGTACGAACTGTGTCCCATGGAGAAGAGTATGGTGTTTCTTCGGACAGCGGTCACACGGTTTGCTTTGAAGGGACTTGGCAAAGTGATCTGTGCTACGGAGGCAATTGGAACATAACTTCTTCGACTTTACGAACTCGAACCGTTGCTGTTCAGATAGCTTCTGGAAATAAATGCAATGGTACAGGAAGTGACTTTGGTTGTTTTTTTTTTTTGTAACCAGCGGTGTGTAAGTGTGCTTGTGACTTTCATTGCCTCCCGGGAGGCCGGTTCACCGTGTTCGGATGTCACGCTTTCGGCGTATAGTTCTATCGAGAGTCTCATCACCGTGTGCGAGTTTGAACACAATCCGGTTTGCAAATTAGCCAAGGCTGTGTCCGTCGCGAGTTTTGGTGGTGATTCGGTGGCCGACGTTGTCGTGAATCAGCAAGTTTACGGCTTGCAAAGGTGCGCGTCTGCTGGTCTTTCGCCAGTGTCGGAGATTGTGAGCAAGCTGAAGGATGCCTCGCTGGATACGCCCAAGACTCAACGGGCGGTAGCTGGTGGCCGTGAACGGTTCCTGGGGAAAGTACTAAACGCGAACCTCCTCCCAGACGACCATGGCAATGCAAGAAAATTAGTTTCCGTTGAAGGAAGTATTACAACAAAGATAATTGCTATAAGATATTTTTGCAAACAGTGACAGATAGCAGACATGAAGCTTAAGTGACAAATGGTATGTTACAAATTCGCTGTTGTCGTCGTCGTAGTCGAAACTAGTATGAAACTATATGAATTGTCGCGTATTTCTGTTGTTCACTACATACCAAGTGAAAACTTAATCATATGTTTCAGTGGAGTGTTGTGGTTTTGAGATGCTCGATAACCCTAGAGGGATCGGTTTTGCTTAATGAGCAGAATATCATGGGTTTAATCCCAAGCTCTCCCACAACATAATAAACCGCCATCGTTGAGTTCCGAGAGCATGAAGCGCAGTTAATAACCAATAGTTGAATTGTTTAAACCATGAGTTTTGGAAAGTGTGTATGCGTGATCTAGTTTGAAAGACATTGTTGGCTGCTTTCAGAGACGTCGCTTCATTTGAATAGCTGTTTGTTAAGTCGGTCGTAGATTGTGGTAATGTAAGGGGTTCGGTGGTTATAGAGAAACCGTTTTTGCTTAAGGGATGGCTAAATGTGTGACATAATTAATGGACGACCCCTAATGAGTAGAAGATCATGGGTTAAAACCCGAGCCTCATTACATTACTGAGTTGATCTATCATCCAGGCCACTATTGTAGAAAATTTTTAATAACAGAAATTGGAGGAACGATTCAGAAAAGTAATAAGTATATTAAGACGTACGCCTGATCCGGTTCGGAAGACATTTTTAAATTCTTCATTTCATTGTAATAGCTTCTTGTAACTGATAATGAACGATCGTCGGTCGTAGCTTGTTGTGATGTAAGGGGCACCGTGGCCTTAGAGCGACCGTTTTTGCTTACTGAGCAGAAGATCGCCTCTTTACATTACTGAGTTGATAGGGTCGCGTCATTTGGTAACAGGCTTTAAAAGATCGCATCACTTCCCAATGTGAATCCAGATCTAACTTTCCCTTCCCACTAACAAAAACGTCCTTCCCGTGACAACCGTGGAGATGCAGAGAAGGTATACTCGGTTTCTAGTAACAACGGTTGTTGAAATAACAATCCTTTCCCTCCCAAATGGCCGGCGCCGTTATTGACCTCAACAATAAGGATTCTCCGGATTTTGTACACTGAGAATGGATTGCTAGTCCCAAGCCCCATTCATATGGTTCTTTGTGCAAATCTGGTCAATCGCGGAGTAGCAACTACTGAAATGTATGGTCGTCAATGCTCATGCTCATGCCGGGCACTCCACCAATAGATGATTTACATCTAATACCGCTCCGCATCCCTGGCAGTAGGCCACACTGCCGCTAAAACGAGGTCCATGAGTGAGCCGTGTATGACCAATCCTCAGCCGAGTCAGAACTTTCTGATCTCGAGAATTAGGTGCATCCTTCCACTCTCGTGTAGTGTTCTTGATACGACGCAGGAATGCATCACGGTTGTTATGCCAAGACACATTCCATGCGTATCGCGAGGTCTGCTTCACCCAGCGGGTAGCGTCACTATAGGGCACCGGAGTGGCCTCTAGTCGAGCAAGACGACCCTGGTTAGCTAGTTTATCAGCAGCCTCATTCCCTGGTATACCTGCGTGTCCAGGTACCCATACAAAGGTTATGTTAGCGTACCGTTGCACCTCTAGCAGCCACGGGTGTCCAACCTGCCCATGCTCAAGGGCAGAGAGACAACTCGCAGAGTCAGAAAATACAACAGCCTGAGACCCATTTGCTAGCCTACAAGCTTGCAGGAGAGCATAGGCCTCAGCTGAGAAGATACCACAGAGACCGGGTAACCGGCCGCAGCGGCTTATGTCCTCCCCAGACACCCCATAACCAACCTCCTCTTCGATTAATGAACCGTCCGTAAATAGCTTGAGCCTTCCCTCGTATGAGGCAGCGACCTCCCTAAATGCAGCTTTCGCCACACTAGAGCTAACCCCCGCCCCGCACATAGCTTTAACCCTCCAATCAACTTTCGGGGCAGTAGCATCCCATGCCCGTTGCCACAGCCTAGCTCGCTGGGCTAACGTGGGAAGATCTACTCCCGTCAAGTCGCTCCACCAGTCTCTCGCCCTTGCAACCGTGGGCCTGTCATTGAGAATGGGATCCCTTTCTAGGAGCCTTAGCGCCTTGGTGGCCAGGTCTTCGGTGACAACATTCACCAAAGGAACCTTTCCATTCTCCACCAACAGAGAAGCTATTGGTGAAGACCTCAGCGCTCCGCTACAAATTCTGTACGCCTCATTGTACTGAGGTTCCAGAATCTTGAGCAGGGAGACACCACCCCTGCTCCACAGTTCCGGCCCTAGGGACAACCAGAGCCCTAGCAACTTTGGTCAATGTACTACGATGGGCTTCAGAGAAGCGACCATTTAAGGTCCGAAGGATATTCAACTTGTTGTTGACGTTATCCTTCACCAACTTGGCGTGCTTAACAAATCTGAGTTTGTTATCAATAGTCACACCAAGCAGTTTCATCTCGCGTACGGCCTTGACCGCATGCTCACCCATACTAACATAAGGCAGGTTCGATCTGTGATGATGACCAAAGCAGACGTGCAGCAGTTTGGACTTCTCGGGGGAGATCACAAACCCAACACCATCTGCCCAGTCAACGACAGACTGAACTGCATCCTGCATCTTGTGCCTAACCACCCTACCGTATTTACCTAACACGATAAGGGTAATATCATCGGCGTATACAATGATGTATACTTCCTTGGGAATGCGTTCAAACACTGAGTTCATCGCAATGAGAAACAGTGCAACCGAGAGGATAGACCCTTGCGGGATGCCATTCTCCAGCAACCTCGAGGTAGAGGTTGCGCCAGCGTTCAATACTCGGAACCTACGGTTCTGTAGAAAGTTTTCTACGTAGTTAAACATACATCCTTGGAAGTCCCAGCTCTTGAGGGAAGTCAAGATAGGAAGCTTCCATGTCATATCATATGCCTTGGACAAATCGAGGGAGACTACATCTACATGCAAATCTTCCGACGAGGCCTTGTCCAATAAATGATCGAGCTCAGAGAAGAACGTCTCCGACCCATAGCCGCATCGAAATGCGTGTTGCCGTGGGTGGATCCGTCCTTGCCTCTCCAGCTCGGTTGACAGACGACGGTTAACCATCCGCTCGAGTGTTTTTCCCATGCAGCTCAGCAGGGTTATCGGTCGATAACCCTCTGTTAGGGTTTTATCCTTCCCAGGTTTGGGAATAGGAATAACCAACCCTTCTTTCCACTCGTCCGGTATCTGGCCAGAAAGCCAGACTTCGTTCATAGTAGCAGCAAGAAGAGCCAATCGGCCGACAAGGGGTAATCTCCTAAGCAAGGGATACCCGATGTCGTCAGGGCCCGCAGCCTTACCAAGGCCGCGGCGCAGGGCCCAGTTGAGCTCTTCAAGCACGACTACCCTGTTGTAGTCTTTAACTAGACTACACTGCCTGTCACGGGAGTAGCGGTACTCCCCCTCAGCCAATGACTTTACACGCAGGAACTCATCACTGTGATTGCTGTTTGCCGACACCTTGGCAAATTGATCCTGGGTCTTTCGTGTAATCGCCATCCAACTTAATAACCCTCTCAACATGTCTGTTCTTACCACCGACAGACTTTACCTTTCGCCATAGCTCACCAGAGCTAGTGGTTTCCGATATGTCTGCGGTGAAAGCAGACCATGTATCCCGCTTTGCAGCTTTGATTACGCTTCTAGATTTAGATCGAGCAAGCTGAAACTCCCTCAATCTATCGGCCCTAGAAGGATCATCAAGCTGCAACCTACGCAGCGCCCTTAGACATTTACGTCTAGCCTTAATCGCTGTATGAACTTCTGTCCCCCACCAAGGGACAGTTTTCATACCTCCTATCCCTCCAGCCTTTGGGATGTGACGATGAGCGGCCTTACTCAAAATTTGGGTCCAGTCACCTGGTCTCAATATCCTGTCATCACCAGGCAGTTGGCGACAGACTTCTTGTCACAGACTCAGCCTTGTCACAGTAGACGGGAGGTCTACAGCCTGTGACAATGAGATAGGAAAATGATCACTTCCGTGTAAGTCATCGTCAACCCGCCAACTGGCTGGCTACATCCCAAGAGGCTATGGCCAGATCAATCACGGACTCTACCCCGGTGGTGGGATCGAACCAAGTCGGTCTGCCATCGTTCAGCACTGAACAACCCAACGTGTCCAGTAGCTGATACAACCTCTCACCACGAACGTCAGTCTTATGTGATCCCCAGGAGGGGTGATGCGCATTCAGATCGCCCACTATCACATAAGGGACAGGCAGCTGCGAGATGAGATCTTGCAGTTTTCCGATGACGTTCACTTCCTTGCCAACCCTATTCCTCGGAGCCATGTATAAGCTAACAACAGTCAGCTTATACGGAAACTGAATGGTGACCGCGGTGGCCTCCAGTTCAGTATCCAACTGCTCTACCTTATGTGGTATATCTTCTCTAATAGCCAATCCAGTGCCGTGGATGTAGGCATTAATGTGAGGCTTAATATACCACTTATATCTACCACCGAGATAGTTTGGAGGTAGATCTGTTACCTTGGCCATCGTTTCTTGGAGAGCGACGACACAAGGGTTCAGTTTCTTTGTCAATAGCTGGATCTCAGATAACTTTGATCGCAACCCATGGACATTCCATTGCAGTATTACGTTCGATGGCTCTTTACCATTCTGTTGTGGGACATCAGACATGGTAACTACTTTTTACCGGCAACAGCATCGCTTTCGCGCTCCGATACCGAGTCAATAGGGGGAGAAGGTGCTGTATTTTCTCCTTTTTTCCGGCTTTTCTTACCTCGAGTGTCCTCGAGGCCGGCGGTCTGCTTCCGTTTCCTACGGGTCACGGGAGCAGTAACCTCGCTCTCATCAGAGTCGAGGTTAACGCCAACTCTTTCGAGTTGTCCAACAAGGGAAGCACATTCCATCTCAAGGCGAGTCTTGGACTCCTTGAGCTGTTTGATCTTCCCCTTGCCAAGGGCGACCTCCTTACGTAGACTTTCCACCAACTTTTCCAGGAGCTGTTTGTCCTTATCGGTTGGTGTTTCGGCATCAGGCAAGGGGTCGGTGCCTACCAGTAGTATTTCCACTCTTGGTGGCAACTTGCGTAAGACCGGCGGGTGGACTAGCACCAACCCCAGTACTCTTGCACTGGGTAGTCCCCTTTTTGCCGGCCTTCGCACCCTTGAATTCTAGAGTGGTTCCTATTATCATTAAAATGAAAAATCTAACTTTTTTGTTTGAATAAATTAAGGTATACATTCTTGGGCATTGTTATAGCTCAGCTAATTTCAAGCAACTTTGTTGAAAATAACTTTTTTGTTTTTGGCCGATTTAGAGCTATTTTCTTGAATTGAGTTAGGGTGGCTCTTAAAAAAAACAGTTGTTTTGCTCTAGTTTTCTTACGTCGAATTTCTCAGATAAGGTGTCCTGAAATAACTTTTAGATCTTAAGAAGGCGCAAATTTTTGCTGCACAAAGCTTGTCAATATCTTTCGCCGATCAAGAGTTATGGACGTTTTTATACTAAAAATATGAACTTTTCAAATGTTAATATCTCTGGTTGGGGCAAAAAAAAAAAGTTTTTTTACGGCTTTTGAAAGGACGTATGTTCTTCTCAATAATATGAAAAAATTAAAGGTATGTTATTTTTAAACTCGTATAAAATAAATTTGAAATTATTCATATTTTTTACTATATTTGGGTATATCTTTTTATTGGAAGAGATACGAGTTTAAAAATAACATACCTCCAATTTTTTCATATTATTGAGAAGAACATACGTCCTTTCAAATGCCGTAAAAAAACTTTTTTTTTTGCCCCAACCAGAGATATTAACATTTGAAAAGTGCATATTTTTAGTATAAAAACGTCAATAACTCTTGATCGGCGAAAGATATTGACAAGCTTTGTTCAGCAAAAATTTGCGTCTTCTTAAGATCTAAAAGTCATTCCAAGACTCCTTTGCTAAGAAATTCGAAGTAAGAAAACTAGAGCAAAACAACTGTTTTTTTTAAGAGCCACCCTAACTCAATTCAAGAAAATAGCTCTAAATCAGCCAATTTAAGAGATACAAAAAAGTTATTTCCAACAAAGTTGCTTGAAATTAGCTCAGCTATAACTTTGCCGAAGAATGTATATCTTAATTTATTCAAACAAAAAAGTTAGATTTTTCATTGTAATGATAGTAGGAACCACCCTAGAGTTCATTGTCATAAAAATGAGGGCCTAACTATAAGGAACAACTTTGTAGAAGAGACTTTCAGGCTCAAAACATATCATTCCACCTAAATCTGCATTCTGCACCATTGTGCAGTGGGACGAAATCAAAAAAAGAAGGACAAGGCCATTTGCGACGAAACTATTGAGTGTAGCATTTTGATGTTTTCTAAAATGTTTCTTCAATTTTAAAATACTTTACCGGTGAAATTTTTTGCTTAAGGGGGCTATACACTAAGATAAAAAAAATAACTTTTTATGTCTTGTTAAAATTGATAATCATCTATAGGAACATTGTAGATGAAGTCATTTTAAGAAAATTTGTCCAAGACATCAATTTTCCATCTCTCAAGAGGATGAAGTTATAGGGTGAAAATAAAGTACAAACGGTAGTACCCCCTTAAAAACGGTTTTTTTTATCATAACTTTTTAGTTTGAATTTTTCAATTTTTTCAATGTTCTACAAAGTTGTAAGTGCTCTAAAACTGCACACTGCTGCTATCTTTTTGGTTTAAGGATTTAAGTCCCTTTTTATAATTTTTTAACACCATCTGTAAGGGGGTGTGTCTTCTAGGTTAGCAGTTATTAGCAGCTAATCTCAACGTTATTTTGTTCAGCATCTTCTACTCTATAGTTGCATATGCAACTATATTCCATTTTTACCCTATATCTTCGTCCACTTGAGAGATAGCAAATTGACGTCTTGCACAAAGTTTCTTAAAATGACTTCATCTACAAAGTTTCCATAGATGATCATCAATTTCAATAAGACATAAAAAAGTTATTTTTTTTATCTTAGTGTATACCCCCCTTAATCAAAAAAGTTCACTACTCAATTAAAGTACTGAAAAATTAATCAACTTTCTAAAGGTCATCAAAATGCTACACTAGTTTCATCTCCAATAGCCATGTCCCACTATTTTTGATTTCGTCCCACTGTGCGAGAGGGGGCTCCGATCGCCAAAAAATTTGGATTTTTTTAAATTTGGTCTGGAATAAATGTTTCCTGCAAATTTGGTCCGAATCGAAAGAGGTCAATTTCACTTGCCTGCGACACTTGGCGCGGAGACCCACATCTGATTGCAGGCAACTATTTCTACTTCTCATAGGAATGATCATTGTGTAAACTAAGTCAGATTTCTGTACTGAAAATTTTGTCACCACAATTTTAGGTGTGTAGCTTTGAGATGAAAAAATACGTCATAACAAATGAAGTAAAATTAAAATGCAAGTTCGTACTCAATAACAATGCACATCTTTTGTCAGCCTGTTAATAAGACATGACATTGATCTGCTGTAATGATATGACGAAGTCGTGCTTTATCTTAATTACTTGTCACTTACCCTCGATGGTAGATGGCAAGCAGTAATTAATGCAGATTTAACTGATTTTAATGATATTCATTTGAGAAAACAGCAACGCCATCTTGTAAAACATCATTTTTAATAACTGTCCGGCCAATCACCCGAAGGTTGCTCCAATGTACAATTTAAAAATACTTCGCCGATCAATGCAAACACTTTAAAACATGGGAAGATGCATCCCACACGGAGCACGACCAAGCGGGATGATGCAGATGAGCGCGAGCAGCATCAATTAGAGCTACCTGTGTGCTTAGTCACGGCTTACGGACGGGACGGATAATTGCCAGACTCATGTTCTTCTTCGCCGAGGCACGAGTGAGGAGAAGTTCTCGTCAGCTCATGATGCACTGCTTCCAGCGAACACCATCATCAACTAGTCTGTCAGGATCTGCTGCTGCTGCTGCTGCTGATGAAATTAAGACTTACACGTACCTTCATCAGCGTGTCTATCGTAGCCTGTCTCGACGGTTAAGCTAGATACAAACCAATTATTACAACCAAGCTAGAACTCACGTTCCCACGGTACACTGACCTTGTCGTTCGCGTATTTCATACCATATCGTCATCGCGGTGAATATTCGCAGAGCCTCGTTAAAACTCAACCGAAAATTGTCATTATCATTCAAATTGCTCATATAACCACGAAGGAAATGTCACACTTGACCTTCCAGAAGCGACAATGCTCTATCGGAGCTCGCTGCACCCATGGCGAAATCTTCCAAATGAGTTGAGCTCGTGTGACCCCTTACCATAGACAACAACAAAAAACACCCTCGCATACAACGGACTCATGACGCACACACGCACATCCTTCGCAACTTAGAAATAATGTGTGCCATTCAAAAATTGCACAAGGAAGTGGTTACTGTACCCATCATTAGAGCATCGATTGTGGGCGAGTGGCTGCATTTGAATGCAATGCAATTTTCTTTCGAATGCATCACCCAGACACCGAGAGGAAATTTTTTCTTTCGGTCGCATTTGGCATTGGCAAGCGCAGAGGCAGGTGTGCGAAACTGCAAGTTGCTACCCGTGCGGAAAGTGTGGCTTTTGTTTGTTGTGTGCGATGAAGTAATGTTCTCCGCCGAAAATTATTCAATTATCATTGATTACGGACTATCCGCGGTGCCGACTTGAAAGGTGTAGAGAATAATTGCGCGTGGGAGGAAGTAAATGCGATAAATGTGCTGCTGCTTTCAGTTTCGGCGTTATTCAAAAGTTTTGCTATAGTTCTGGAGTACTTTCGTCGGGGAAAAATTTCCAATGCAAATCACGCAACAGATTGAAGTGACGGGGTTTTTCTTCTGTTTGCTCCGATGATGCTGCAACCGATACCGACGTGACGAGTTCGGGTTCGAGTGGGAATAAGCAAAAGCACAATAATTAAATTTTAAACTCATTTACATCACACCAGAGGGAACGAGAGACACCGGGACGGGGATTATACAGGAGAGGGCTGCCGGTAGGATTATGTGCGCTGCAATAACAGACATTACATGTAATCAATTTTCACGTTGCACGCCCGTTTGTCGGGATCTCACTCGATGCGATCGGCGGCGTATGGTTCGATAGATAATCCAGAATAAATTACAGTTTAACGAAATGGAGTTATATTGGGGCATGTGTTGCTACTTAATACGATATTATATGGATGTAAAGGAAATTTTTTATCAAATGCCTGCATTTTACAGGATTTCCAAGGCTTCAGCGGTTCGGAAGGATTAAGGAAGTTTCGGACACAGGAGGAAATAAATCGTCACCCATTTGAGGAAGGTACGAATAGGGTGGAGCATCTCCTTTACCAAGCTCATCCGTTGATGAGGGATGGTTAGGGGTGTTTCCACCTGCCACCACTGGCAAAAAGGATGATCGCCGATTTGCTCATGTACCTCTGATGTGCGGAAACAGTTCTATAGATTGCTTCACACTCAAGTCGCCATCTGACGTAAACAACTAAACGATTCGTACTTTCCTAAAAATTGTCCTTTGCTCGCTTTTTACTTTGTATATACAATTTTCACACTGCAGGGCAGGTAGTGGATATGTAATATAATAGTAGTGACTTTAGTGACTAAAATAATGAAAATAGTGACCAAATAGTGACTTTAAAGCAATAAAAAAGTAACTAATAGTGACATTTATTAATCGAAAAAAAAAAATGGTTACAGTATTTCGTTGACTGCGACCTACACCTACTTCGTGAAATTTTATAAACTCACAATCACAACCCATCCTGAACATTTTTCATGCTCCTTTAAAATAAAACAAATAATGGTTTACCGATCCCATAAATTTGCCTCGAAAAATTATCATTTATTTATTTTACAGGAACCAGGAATTCAGGAAAACCGGGAAAAAGGCGCAAATTCGAAATCACTCGGAAAAAAATCGGGAAAAGTCCGCGAATTTCGATGACAAACCGGGAAAAATAAGATTCTGGACCGTTAAACAATTGCAAGGCCCCTAGACCGGAAAATATTTCCAGGATACAGTCACTTTAATGAACTAAATTTTATGAGATTTTTAAAAGATTTTAGGATGAATTCTGCAGATAACAACAATGTTTTTCAGAGAAAAATAACAATAGATTTTTTTAAGGACTCTAAGAAAGACTTCACTAGAACTCCAAATCATTTGTTTTGGGACTTCAAACGTTCAGAGTAGAATATTTAGGTAGTTCTTTTGGAAAATTCATGACGCTTGTGAAGCGGATTCCAGGTCCATTTCAAATGAATATTCGAAATAAGTTCTTAGAAGAATTGGGATGGAAATTCAAAGGAAATTATTAGAAAATTTAAAGAAAAAAGCGAATTCTGAAGAGAGTTTCATGGATCTCACAATAAAAACCAAGGGAGTCGAATTTTGAGGGAACAAGCCAAGTAACCAACAAGCCCTTTTTGGTATATAAGGCTGCTATACTGCCGCTATTCGCATAACAGTCCCATGTCCAGGGCTGTTACAAGATTTTCTAAATTTGATCCGCGAAATCCGCGATTTTTTAAAAGAAATCCGCGACTTCAAGTACTAATCCGCGACAAAAAAAAGTGTTTTCATTGCCAAAAAATAGCATTACAAGCTTAGTGCTTATAGCATATTAGATTTTTGCCTGCTCTCAAGTTAGTGTTCTTTGAAGTACTTGCACATTTTAATTGAGAGCCTTCTATGCCTATACCATCCTATGCCCAGGAAAGTAGAGAAATGTTCCAACCCGAAAAATTAATAGACCGGACGGGAATCGAACTCAGTCGTCTCCAGCATGGACTTGCTTTGTAGCTGCGCCTTTTGTAACTTTTGATTTTTTTTTTTAATAGCATTGTATCATCTTCAGTTATTTAGGTATAGTTTAAATTCTTAGTAATTAGTGAAAATAATAAAACACCCTTACATTATGAGATTCTATTGAATAATATCGGGCTAGATTTGATGAAACATTTTTTTTTTTAAATAATGCATATTAATTTGAAATGCAAAATTTTCTTGAAAATTAACCTTTACGTCCTGACGTATTTTGCTGTCCTAAATGTTGTAGTTAATTTGGCTCTAGTTTTCTCACTTTGTTTCTGATTCAAACCAAACACCCTGCACACAATCGAGAAATTATCAGAGATTCGTAAGTCACACTTGTTGGTTACGTCGCGGTTGTGTATTTACACGGATATTCCTTGGGTTCTGTCCAATGGTGAGACATTTTCATATTTTTTTTATTTCTAATACGAACCTAGCACTTTTCGGTGTCAAATCATATTCGAATCGTATATATGTGACTTTGTGAATCATGTACGACTTATTACTATGTACCTATACCGGAAATTATAGGTTTTCCAAATCGTCCAGGACATCAGTTGATTTGTTCTACTAGATCAACCAAGACTGCAATAATGTCTGTAGTATCGAAAAATGTCCAATCAGATACAAAACGTCTATGTGGATCATGCATGATCTATTTCCGAGTAATCCAGATGTTTTAGGTTCTTCAAATCGTCGTGGAGTTCAGATAATGTCTTTAGTATCGAAATATTTCCAGACAGATGCACAGTGTCTATGTCATGTATACCAGATGTTTTAGGTTCTCCAAATCGTTCTGGAGTTCAGATGATTTATTCTACTAGATCTACCATGACTGGGATAAAGTCTGTAGTATCGAAATATGTCCAAACAGATTCATAGTGTCTATATGGATAATGTTTAATTATTTCCACGTATACCAGATGAACTAGGTTCTCCAAATCGTCCTGCAGTTCAGATGATTTGTTTTACTAGATCACCAAAGGCTAGGATAATATCTGTAGTATCGAAATATCGATTGGGAAATCCTAGAACATTTGGCATACACGGAAATAGGTTGGCATGATCCACATAGACACTGCCATTTTGTTTGGGCATATTTCGATACTACAGATATTGGATTAGTCTTATGTGATCTAGTAGAAAAATAATCTGATCTCCAGAATGATTTCAGAACCTATATAACATCTTGAATACGTAGCAATAGGTCGGCTACAATCCACATAGACATTTTGAATCGGTTTGGACATATTTCGATACTACAGACATTATTGGAGTCTTGGTTGATATAGTAGAACAAATCAACTGAACTCCAGGACGATTTGGAGAACCTAGAATATCCGGTATACATGGCAATTACTTGCATTTATACGATTCGTTTATGATTTGACAACGAAAATTGTTATGTTCATATTGGAAAAAAGGAAAATGTCTCACATTTGACAGACCTCAGGGAATTATAATACGGGACGGAACAGTTACAATGAATTCCACAATTTTTGTGACAGCACATCAGTCCCTTCGCGATTTTTGCGACATCATTTAATGTTTCCGCGATTTTCACGGCTGAAAGTTCAAATCCGTGACAAATCCGCGAAATTCGCGAAATCCGCGCCTGTTGTAACAGCCCTGCATGTCCTAGGGATTTCCTATCTACATAGGACTGTTATGCGAATAGCGGCAGTATACGACTGATATAAAGTTCGGAAACCCTATATTTACCTTATATCGCAAAAAGAGCGTAGTTAGCGGGTTTGGTGGTTACTTGGGAATTCCAATTCTAAAGTTTTATGAGAATTCCTAAAATTGGGTATTTCCCTGTTGTGAAATATACATTTAAATTAAGCATATATGCGATTGAGCCGAAGAGATCACTAAGCTAAATGGGTTATAATTTAGTTATCAAAAATTTCCCTGGCTCAAATCAACCGGGAAAATTACCAAAATTTTGGGAAAGCCCCGGGAAATTACAAATTGGGATTTGCTGGTCACCATGATTATGACAAATGCTAATTTGATTTTTGTTTTATGTCACTCAAAATTTGAAAATTTAGCTCTTTTTAAAATTATTTTCCACTCTACGCTTTATCCTTAAAGCACACATTTTTTTTTTCGTTATTGATTTATGAATTTATCATTACATGAGTTACTTACTCGTCCTATTTGTGTGATTTTTTTTTCCTTTGGTTTGTTTTTTTCCGTCGATCTTGTTTTCCGTGCTGAGCACCAATGCTACCGACATGCCAGGAAGGCAGCTCCCACACCTGGACCCTACCTATCGACCCATCAACTCAACCGGGGACCAACGGCTTTACTTCCCATCCGAAGGAAGGCGTGATCAGAGATGTTATGCCTCAGAACATCCCGGCGGTGCCGACTGGGATTTAACCCAGGCCTGCTGGGGTGAGAGGTAATCACGCTTACCACTACACCACCGGCGCCGTTTATTTGAGTGATGTCGGACAAAAAAATGAAAATTTTATTTGCATCTGCCTTATGCCTTATTAGGTAATCAAATAATAATAACAAGGCAAATGTTGACAATTTTTAGACAATAAATTTCAAAGACCTCGGATATAGAAACTTTTGAAACACCTCAGATTTGTATGCTCTAGCAGCTACACAACTTTTCTATATAGCGGTCCAAGAAAAAATCTCATTATTCTGGAACGAGGAAAATTTTCCAAGATGGAGAGATCGTGAATACACACGGCAAATTAATCTAACTCATATTTGAGTCAAGTTCACTTAAATTCGCAAAAACGTAAGTCACAGAAATGAGTAAATTTTTACTCAAAGATGCGTAATTTTCAATCATATATGAATAAATGGCATTCAAATATTTACTCTAATGCGAATTTTAGTGAACGGGACTTTTATATGAGTCAGATTTATTTGCTGTGTAAAACAGTTTGCATGCGTCTCGAACTTAACAATCTGGAAATCGAAAAAAAAAATTGAAACATTCCGGGATATCGAAATCTCTAAGACAAACAAGCTAAGAAACTTGTGCGGCCCGGAATAATTTTCATATTTTGAATATAGGGAATGTAAGTTCACAGTCCTTGAAAAATTTAAATTTGTAAATTTTCCTAGACCATTTTTTGAAATATCTAAGACTTGGAATCACGAAGTAAAGAAGTCAGGATGTTGAAATCAGATTTTTTTATCGAAACCTCAGAAAATTTGCGATTAAATTTTCCTTAGAAATTTTATAATTTTGTCTGGAAAAAAAAATCGAAGAGAACGGATCTGAATGTATAAATCACGGATGAAAAAATAAATAAAAAATATTAGTGATTCCATCAGCACCAATTGGACAGTGCTGGTCTGTTCGCAACTCTTCGTTGTCGGACTTTACACGTTGATTTTTAATAAAACTTTTTAACAAATTTTTTTTTTACCAAATCGAGCTGTTATTTGATGTGATTTTTTAAAGGAAAATTATTTACTCTTGACATTAATAGTCGTAAAAAAGTGACTTTAGTGACTAAATTTTAAGAAATAGTGACTATAGTGATTTTTTGGTGAAAAAAGTGACTTTTTAGTGACTGACTTGAAAATAGTGACCAAAGCACTAAAAAGTGACCTGCTACCAGCTCTGACACTGCCGTACTATAACGGAACTGATAATAACTCTATAATTGAATCTCCTCATATATCGTATAAAATGTCCACTTTAAGTCTGATATTTGAGACGTTACGCATCTCCGACTGTGTAAATCGTTAAATTCACGCATGAAGTAATAACACATGATTAGTTGAAGTAGATTATTTTCGATTTTTTATTGATTCTTCTAGGAACTCCCAGAAGGCTCTTTCCATAAATTCATCCTTAGAATTTCCATGCAATTAACCTCAGAAATTTCATAAAAATTTCTGCTTAGAATATTCTTGGACTTCTCCCCTACATTCAATCGGAAATTCAATTCGTATTCTCCTTAGAATCCCCATAGTATTTCCTCAGAATTCTCAAAACAAAAGTCCATCACAGACTTTGAAACTATTCTTAGAATTCCTTTGAGATTGAACCCTCAAAATTCGATTCCATTTGAATTCTTCTCGGAATTTATTTCGAACTCTTTAGAATTCTCTTGGAAGTACCGTCAGAAATTACCCCAGCATTCTTTTAGAACCATCCGCAGAGACCATCTTTGGAGTTAACGGGATGTTCATGGAATTTTCATCAGAGCCCCCTTAAGCAAAATTTCAAAACTAATTTTGAATTCTTATTAGAATTGGGCATATAATCCTCATCCAATCATCATAGAATTCTTCCCAGAACTCTCGTTAAAATGCACTCAATTATTTCCAAAATTGTTTCGAAGCTGAATTTTGCGTCTCTAATAATTTAAACAATACTCAAAAGCGACGCTCGTATGTGTTAAGCCAAGATTAACTATGTAGGCAAACCTGGCTTAAGATTTAAGCGGAGAAGAAGAAATCGGTCCTCAGTGCCACTGTTCGGAACATCATTCTCAAATCCCATTCATTGAGCCTCATGCATATTCACTCACTCACACTCACAACGCCGAAAAATCATTCCAGCTTTAAACTCATAAAATCCTCTGCACAAACAATAGTAATAACAATTAATAGCGGCAACATATACAAAAATGAATTTTTGAACCTGAAAACTCATCGCTGATTTTTGCGATGTTGAATTTTGGAAGGCAAAACTCATAGGCGCATAAACTCATGCATGAGATTTGAGTTTTTGAGTTTTTCCGAACACTGCAGTGCACTTAATTTTACATGAGACTTTCGTAGTCTGTACTTTGGTATTCTTCTCTGATATATCTTGCTGTCATCCCTAGAATCCTCTAAAATTCTCTTAAAATTTACTTTGGATTTTTTAAAGTTCTTGATCATCGTTAAAAGACTTTTGAAAATCTATCACAGACAAATGCCTTTGAAAAGTTTTGTAAAATTTATTTTCTGGGAAAGAAGGTATATTTTCCTCGATTTTTAATCGAAAATGTAGGCATGTCCCAATAGTTTTCCTGGTGTTCTAAAATTTTGCGGTTCACCGGTCACCCTGGTTAAAATGTTCAATTTTTTAACAGATATGTATATTTTGTTAAAACTACTGTAGACTTTCTTAGTGCCAAGTACTCAATTTAAACATTTTGTTGATATTTTCAAATTTCACTCTATTTTAGTAGTGAAAAAGTGACTTTAGTGACTATTTTTAGCGAAAAAGTGACTTTTTAGTGACTGGCTTCAAAATAGTGACCAAGTCGCTAAAAAGTGACCTGCTACCAGCCCTGTGTTAGACATTTTTTTATATCTTTATTAAGGAGACTTTCAACCCTGGGTTGGTTCGTCTCCGAGGTTGTTAGACATGTTTATATCACGAAATTCCAATAGGATGTTGCTTCCTTCTGCAAAGATATTTAAGAATTCAATGCAGATGGTTCACTAGAGTGATGCAAAATTTGAAATTTTCGCTCCACAATACTTAAACGATTCCAAATCGGACCCTGACTAACCTCTCAAAATTTGAACCAATTTGGTGAGAACCTGAGATGGCACAAACCATTTGAAGTTTGTATGGGAATTACTATGGTAAAACCAAGATTTTTGTTCATGTCTATCTAATAATTCACCATATCGGTCTGCTTCAAAAGCTTTCAACTGTACTTGTAGGAAATTTTCCCAGCTACAACTTTGCCCAAGACCGTTTTTTGATTAAATGCAAGGATCGAAAGTTATCAATGGTTCAATGCGCTGATGTCTTATGATCATGCTCAATCAACTGCTCATGCATTGGTGTTTCTGGGGCGTTGAATAGGACACAAAAATCATGGCTACTATGTCACACTGCAAAATACAGTGTTGCCTACAGAGTAGCTGCTTGATCATGTCCAAAGTTTACCAACCTCTTAAATAATTAATAACTTTTTCCTGTCTCGTTTTACATAGAAACGATCTTCAGCAAAGTTGTAGCTGAGAAAATTTTCTATAAGAATGGCTATCGAACTGTTTCGCAGCTTAATATGGAAAAAGACTAGAAGGCAATGAACAAAAAGTTGAGATTTCCCATAGTAATTTACATGTAAACTTCAAATGGCTTGTGCGAAGTCTGTTTCTAACCAGATGAGATGTAACTTTGGGAGGCTAATCAGGACCCGATTTGAAACCATTTAAGCACTGTGGAGTGAAAAGGTCAAATTTTGCATCAGTCTAATGGTTCACGTCTAGAGCAAAGTTGTTTAGATGGACAAGACCTATCTTGTATGTATGTATGCATGCATGTAAAGGATATCACTCATTGTTGCAGCCATTAGACAGTGAACTGACCACCTCTTATGACTTGATCAAGTACGATACCTCGTTGTATTCTATTTACCATTGTATGAAGGGCCAAAAACGGAGGGTGGAGCCGTAAGCAGAGACACTTACGCGTGATCTACGGCAGCAAGAAGAATCTCCTTCCAATGATAAAAATGTTCCAACCCGATACAGAACAAGTCATCATACGAGGGGATGTCCCAATGAGTGTGGTAAAGAGCCCACCTTCAATTCACGAAATGTTAACAACAGAGAGTTGGCAATTCCACTCTCCCCATCAAAATCGCTTCAATCAAGCACCCTGATGGTCCCATCCCTACCCAATGATTTTATATGTGTGCCATAATTTATCATCTTGACTAGGTAGAAGGTTCCCGTCGTGGGCAAAGTTGTTCAGATGGACTAGAGCTATATTATGGTAAAGAATTCAGGCCATAATTCATTCACTAGACAGCGCTAGTGTGACATTCATGTTTCATTGATTGCCTTAACCAGGCTTGCTGAAACTCCTCAAACTCACTGGAGGTTTTAAAACACTCTTGCCCTGCGAGTTTAGCCAGCCCTCACCTCGAGTGAGTTGTGGCAGGAATATGAAAGAAGTAAACAAAAACTCCTCGAGAGAGAGGGAGAGTGAACTTCAGCGAGATAATGATTTGACGTGAGGTGCGCTTTTCGAGACTTCGGATGACTTTTTTGTTCAATTCAAGAAGCTCAGAGATCTCCCAGAATGGCAGCAAACCTCACTTTCATTTTATCCCCCTTCGCTCACAAGCTCTGAAGCTCAGTGGAATGATTTGGAAGTAGGCATTCTACTCCTCAGAAAAATGCTACGCTCGGCTCATTTCAAACTCGCGAGCGAGGCTCCATCAAGCCTGGCCTTAACATAACATATGGACTAGATAGAAGGTTTTCGTCTTGAGTATAGTTGTTTAGATGGACAAGGCCTATACTAAGGTAAAGAGTTAAGTTCAAATTTAACTCACCAGGCAACACTAGTGTGACATTCATTATGAATTGTTTGTCCTAACTTAACATCTTGACTAGATAGAAGGTTCCCGTCTTGGGTAAAGTTGTTCAGATGGACAAGACCTATCTTAAGGTAAATAGTTAGGCTCAGAATTCACTCACCGGGCAGCGCTAGTGTGACAATCATTTTGAATTGTTTGCCCTCAGATGGACTAGATAGAAGGCTTTCGTGTTCAGCCAAGTTGTTCAGATGTACAAGATATATTTTGTCATAGAAAGTTCAGCTCAGAATTCACTCATCAGCTAGCGCTCGTGTGTCATTAATTTTGAATTGATTGCCCTAACTTATCCTCTTGACTAGATAGAAGGCTCCCCTCTTGGGTAAAGTTGTTCAGATGAACTATTGGTCTCTTGGTATTCAGTTTAGCTCAGAATTTACTTCGCACTGTTACTTCACGTTGTTTCGATTTTTTTTTTGGTTTCACACACACACCTTGCCTACTTAGAAGGGTTTTAAGATGAACTAACATAATTATATGGTAATCATCATAGTTTAGAATTCACTCCCCACTTAATTTGAGTCCTGTTTCGAACCCCTTCGGACACGGTTGTGTTGTAAATTTGCTCTCTGTTTTGTGCGTGCGTTTGCTTCCATAGTTTTCGGGTGCTTTTGTCTGATTAGCGCTGGTACTCTGTCTCCCGGACGGACGGTTATACGTGTGTGATTGGTGGAAGTTTTAGAAAGAAAACGTGTCTGCAAGCATCAGAAGAAATGTCGTCATCTACGTTTGTTTTGTGTCTCGGGTGCGATAATTTGATTTGAACGGCGTTGATCTATTGTTAGGGTTTTGCGATGTGCATTGCTTTTGTGCACAGTTATTGTGTGGTTGGAATCGCTGGAGGAGGAATTGTTTAAAAATGACTAGAGAAAAATATGCGTCGAAGCATCGGGAATGCGTTTCCGGGTGTAGTGATTTGGTGAGTACGTTCCAGTTCAAGATTGTTGAAAAGTGTATTTATGGTGATGCAAATTATGGTTTAGATGACGCATGGCTTCATACAGTTTGTATTCCAAATAAAACATATTACATACTAAATACGCACAGGGCATCGTCTGCTGACCATTGCCGCGGGTATATCGTGGGAGTCCCAGGTACCCGGTTCAAGCTTTAGTTGGCGGTGGTGGCTCTTCTTGACCTTCTACCCTCTGAGTAGTTAGTGTGAATAAGGGCGTCTATGTGATGTTTTGCTGTACCTGTTGTGGACATCTAGTGCATCCTGTTCCCTTAACTTGTTGAGGCACCCTTTTATTTGACATTTAACTAATTATAACATCGCTCTCTTCAGCAATCTTGGTCAACAAAAAATCAATTAGTTGCCAACTCTGCTCAGAAGATTCCTGTCATCCATATTTAGAAAGAAATACGCAAGATGGAAACCGTCTATCTAGTCCATATGCCAAGTTAGGGTAACAACTTCAAAATGAATGTCACAGTAGCGCCACCTGGTAAGTGAATTCTGAACCTTAGGATACGTCTTGAGCATCTGATCAACTTTACTGAAGACGGAAACCTTCTATCTAGTCAAGATGTTAAGTTAGGGCAAACAATACGAAATGAATGTAACACTAGCGCCGCCTGGTGAGTGAATTATGAAATAAACTCTATACCTTTGGATTGGTCTGGCCCATTTGAACAACTTTACCGAAGACGGAAACCTTCTATCTAGTCCATCTGAGTTCAAGCAATGAAAAATGAATGTCGCACTAGCGCCGCATGGTGAGTGAATTCTGAAATAAACTCGTTTCCTTAAGATAGATCTTGTACATTTTAACAACTTGGCTAAAGACGGGAGCCATCATTATGAGCAGGATCTGTAGATAGAGTTATATAATGTGTATTTAAGAAGGACGCAACTTGATCATTTTCATTTTAACGCCATCTAGTAAGTATATTCTGTCATACACTATCCATAGTTTTGAAGACCGTGTATTCCTGAACATCTCTAACATCAGAGATCCGCCCCGTAAAATAAACTTACTTTACAAAACATTTGAAACTTAAAAAATCCGTTGAACCTTCGCTGAGGTGTGTTTTTGTGTCATCCTCTATCCCAGCTGGAGGCGTTTAACAAATAGAACTGCGAATAATTTGATCAAATCTAATGCTCCGTAATGGTGCCGTTTATGTCGTGAAGATCAGTACAGTAGGATAACAAGGCAAGACAAGGTGACCTCAACAAGTTTAAGGAAAAAGATGCACTAATGTCCACTACAGGTACAGCAAAACATCACATAGACGCCCTTATTCGCACAATCTATTCATGGAAGGGCCCCAACTGAAGCTCGAACCGGGTACCTGGGACACTCACAATACCCGCGGCAACAGCTCGCTTAAGTATAACAATTTGAATTTACAAGGTACAGACAACGTAAGCTTTTTTTGGTACAGACGAAGGGTTGAAGGCGCTCGATTTGGCTGTGTTCATCTTGTTTTAAAATTCTGATGTAGTTTGATATGCGCATATGATCCTAGTCGGAAAATGATGACTTCTTCGAGGGAACGCGGATCATTTTTTTGGAGTTCTCATGTGATTTGAGGTGTCATATGATGGGATTGAGTCAAGTCAGATACTGGCCACTACCCTGAACATGGCCGGATGTGGTCCTCCGCACTCGATATGATCACCAATGAACTTGTTATTGAATTCCCATGTGATTAGAGGTATCGCATGACGGGTTTGCACGTTTTAGCTAAGCTCTCGGAACCCATACTGACCGGAACATGTTCCGGCTATATCGGTTTGACCGATTCCGAAAATATTTATTATTAAACAATATCTTTCATGTGGATGTTGAGAAACACACAGACATTTTCCGATCTCGTCGAGTTGAGTCGGTTGGAATATGACACTAGGCCCTCCCAACCTCGGATCGAAAGTGGGGTTTTCAAGCGATATGTCTACCCTTCTCTGTAAGAAGGGTAAAAAACGGTTGTAAAAGCGACCATGCCTATTGATGCCGTTGATGGGTCACTAGGCCGAATGGCTCATTGAGCCGACATGGAGATAGTTGTTCACTAATGTAATACGACATCTGAGCAGTTCCACAGCAACTGACGAATTGATTTTATTTTGAATTCCCTGAAACTTCGCAGAATTGGGGGAATTAACCAATTTTTTGCCGGAATTCGCCTAGTTTATCAAAATAGCACAATCGATATTTTAGATAAATCATAGCAAGAAAACGACTGATCTAATCGAATTCATGTCTGAGACAAAGTTGTACAAAACTGGATTGCAAACTACTTAGGGGCTGTTCATTAACTACTTACTTAAAATAGCCGCTTCCTTCAGGGTTTCCGGAAACTGTTCTGGGGCCACCAGATGACCAATGTGATCCAGAAACGATTATTTGGCCTCTTCTGGATTGTCTACAAAGTTCTGAGAACAATGGTATGTCACTCGATAGATTTCTGACCACTTCCTCCAGGGCTTTCGGAATCAGTTCCAGGGCCACCAGATGGCCAATGTGATCCAAAAAAAGATTATATGGCCTCTTCTAGGTTGTTTCTAAAATTCTGAGAACAATGATATGTCGCTCGATAGGTTTCTATTGTAGTGAAGAATTGTTCACTTCCCCCAGGGCTTCCGAAACCTGTACCGAGGCCACCAGATGGCCAATGTGATCTATTAGAGATGCTCTGACAACTCTGACGCTCGAAAGGTTTCTGATGTAATGCAATACTGGCCACTTCCCCCAGGCCTTTCAGGACCAATTCTGGAACCACCAGATGGCTAATGTAAATAAAAGATTATATGGCCTCTACTGGAACCTTTTCTAAGGCCACTAGATGGTCAAAGTGATCCAGAAAAGGTGATATGGCCTCTTCTCAATTGCTCACAAAATTCTGAGAACATTGATATGTCGCTCGATAGATTTCTGTTGTTGTGAAAAATTGGGCACTTCACCAGGACTTCCGGAACCTGTTTCGGAACCACCAGATGACTAATGCGGTCGATTAAAGGTGATATGGCCTCATCTAGATTGTCACCAAAATTCTGAGAACAATGATATGTTGCTCGCTATGTTTCTGACGTAGTGAAAAATTACACACTTCCCCCAGGGTTTCTGATACCTTTTCCGGGGCCACCAGATGGCCAATGTGACTCAGAAGAGATTATATGACCTCTTCCGGATTGCTCACACAATTCTGAGAATAATGATATATGTCGCTCGATAGGTTTCTGTTGTAGTGAAAAAATGGCTACTTCTTCCAGGGCTTCCAGAACCTGTTCCGGAGCCACCAGATGGCAATGTGATCCAGAAGAGATTATATGACCTCTTACGGATTGTTCACACAATTTTGTCTCTCGAAAGGATTCTGATGTAATGCAATACTGGGCACTTCCCGAGGGTTTTAGGAACCAGTTCTGTGGCCACCAGATGGCCAATGTGATCCATTGAAGATGATATGGCCTCTTCTGGATTACTCACAAAATTCTGAGAACAATGATACACAGAAAAAATCTGAATTTTAACTACCGGGTAAAATCTCCCTTCGTTTAATTTTGAGCTATACTTGGCAAAAACCGCAAAATCGTTTACAAGGTTGCATACAATATTGCTAATTTATGCGACATTGCGCTTAAATTTACACGAAATATCGCGTAAATTTATGCCAAATCTAGCGTAAATTTTATGTGTGCTATTTCTTGCAGAAATTTACATGAATTTTTCGAACGGTGTATGTTACTCAATAGGTTTCTGTTGTTGTGAAAAACAGGCCACTTCCTCCAGGGCTTCTAGAACATGTTCCGGGGCCATCAAATGTCTAATGAGTTGTAATATGATGTACTGATCATGTAATATTTGGTTTTGACGGCATATTACAAGTTAAATGATTTATGGTACAAATTTCATCTACTGCAGACTGCATGCAGTTAGTAAGAAATATGACAAACGTCACACTCATATCCACAAAAAAGGGGAGGGTCGTAAAGAGACGTGCGTTATGCTATGTTCCTCTTATACTATTCCCCTTGATGACACATGAAGCAGATTTCAAATTAGATACGTAGTCGTCGCGAACGAGCCATCCGAGTAAATCAAAATCCATCCGGATCGGTTAAGGTTTAAATGCCCTAAAATGGTATGTTCTCAAGCGCCGCCTACAGAGAAAATTTCAAACTATCTGGATCACCATCTGGAAGCCCTTTGTCTCCTGAACAACTTTGCGGAAGATACCGTTCATATAGGCGATGAGGGTCTCGAGATAAATGAAATATACTAAAATTCTATGTTCTCTAGCGCCGCCTACTGAGAGAATTTCAAACTAATCGGTTATTTGCCCCCTGAACAACTTTGCTGAAAATGCCATTTATGTAGGCGATGATGTCGAGATAAATTAAATATACTAAAATTCTATGTTCTCTAGCGCCGCCTACTGAGAGAATTTCAAACTAATCGGATCACCATCCGGAAGTTATTTGCTCCCTGAACAACTTTGCTGAAAAAGCCGTTCATGTAGGCGATGAGGGTCACGAGATAAATTAAATATACTAGAATTGTATGTTCTCTAGCGCCGCATACTGAGAGAATTCCAAACTAATAGGAAGTCCTTTGCCTCCTGAACAACTTTGCTTTGATAAATTTTGAATAATTTAGGAACTTTAATACTCACTAGCGCCACCTGGGGAGAGAATTCCGAGATAATCTGACCACCATCTGAAAGCTCTGGATCTCCTTAACTTCCGTAGACAATACCCTTCCAAACGTGCAAGTGCGCCTACCACGCGAACATTTGCCTTTAGGCGAAGACATCAACTTGCAACTTTGCCAGAATCCAAGCGACAGATACAATAGCGCTGCGCTTGAGTGAAGGTGGAACCAACGCATAGGAAAATGAGCAAATATACAAACCTTTCTTCTGAGGATGTTATCTTTGCTATCAAAGTCGTTCGAAGCATTTGCCTTTGAGCGGCAGATGACGCGATTGTACCTGTCTCATAGCGTTCGTATGAGAAAATGGAAGAGTTGCCAGTCTTCTTGATTTGTTGTCTTCGCTTTAGGGTTACAATCTCACCAAAGACAAAAACAAAAAAGCGAACATTTGCTTCGAATGACCGCACTGTGCTAAAGGGAGGAAAGCCTTCAATTATAACTTTGTCATTTCTTAACGGATTTATTTGCGGTCTTTACGGGCCCCTCCCTTATTACAAAAAGGGTCTTCATCGATACATCCGATACATCGCCACCTAGAGCTGTGAAACTGTCACTTTTCTCCATATATTTGGCCAACTCTAGTCATACAAACTTTGAGCCATTTGCGGCACTACTTCCCGTGGACCGAATGAGCAGACATTTTCAGAGGATCTTATTAGACACCCAAACTTTCATTGCAAGGTGCAAGGTTTGGATTGCGAGATTTTAGATATTTCTACTGAGCAGTTCCACGCTAAAAGACGAAACTCGACCTTCTCCGATTTGCATAATTGTTTGCTACGGACAATGGTTCACATTTGTGCTAAAATTCGGTAATTTTTGATCTAGTAAAATTTTCAAAATGGCGTCTTTGATTTTTTTTTTCAAAAAATTGTAGCACGGAAGATACAAAGTTGTAGAAGAAAATAGTGTTTTTTGGGAAAATATACAAAAAACTGTTTTTAGTAATTTTAAGTAACAATTTAAAAAAAAACATGTCAAAACTTAAATATTTCAAAATGTCCTTGTCCGATTTTTTTTTTTTAAATAATCTTATGAAAAATGCAAGCTTTTGCAAAGATTAAAATTATGAACACTTAAAAATTTACAAAAATCGTATAACAAGAACTTTTGGTAATTTTCTGAATCATTTTCACAAAAAGTTCAAAAATTTAACCAAAAGTTCTTGTTATACGATTTTTGTGAATTTTTAAGTGTTCATAATTTTAATCATTCCAAAAGCTTCACATGTCAAAAGTTTGCATTTACATAAGCTATTTTAATAAACTTTTTTATCAACAGTTGGACAAGGATATTTTGAGAAATGTGGGTTTCTAACATATTATTGAATTTTTACTTAAAGTAAATAAAATATTTTTTCCAGAAAGACATTATTTTTTTCAAAAACCTAGTCTCAGACATCATTCGATCAGAAATGCCGTTTTCGCGCCACAAGTTTTAGAAAAATTTCAAGGGAGACATTTGAAAATTGTACAAGATTCAAAAATGCACAGGTTGCACATGTGGACGCGACGCCACTGTTAAAATGTGTTGCCAAAGAATTCTTAAAGAACTTTTAAACACCAGTATGATTTTTAGAATGATCCAGCATTTCAATGAATTCTACCAACCAAGATAACGCCGTTTTGAAGATTAATTCAAGATGGACGGTATTTGTTTTAAATAAAAATTAAACTAATCTAATTTCTTCAGCCATTTCAAGAGTATCATCGATAATATTCAGCAGCAATCTGGCAAAGTGACATGTTTTCCATTACCATAAATCCAGATGAAACTTCACCGTCCAAGGAAATAGAAATCCCATAACCATATTCTCGCTGCCATATCAATTCAATAGCTGACAAGAATTGTCCGTTCACCCATTACCCTAAATTCTATGATACGTCTTGGGTAGCTATCTCTCCCTATAGGCGAGCTCTCATCGTACGAGCATGAAGTTATTTTTGAACAACCTCCACAACACCAACGAGACCCGTTCGGGGAAGACTCGCCAGACTCACCCAGGGAGAATGAAAGCGTTCGCATAAAATTGGAACGCAAATGAGAACATATATTCGAATTTATTAGCGCCAATTAGGTCAAACAACACTCGCAGACGATGCGATATAGCCATTTCGCACGCAGAGGAAAATTGCCATCCTCTTGTCGGAGTGCTCTTTGTGCCCTGCTCGGTGACATGTGAAACCGATCCTAGTGGGCCGTTTGCAGCTAGCGCGCTATCAAACGAATTTGCACGTGTTGCTTTGATTTTTACGACACGCAACGCTCCTCCCTAGACGGCAAACGGGGCAAGGTGAGCCGTAAAAAAATTCACTTAAAAGTGCACTCGTTCCTTTTTCCCCCCAGTAGCCGCCAGCAGCCGCCGGCCGGGAGGAGAGAAATTTGTGACTTTTATTTTATTGCTGTTTGTCCGTCCGCAAAAATGGAGGCTGGTTTTTATGAATTTTCATATCCGCCCCCGGGCGGGCTGCTGCGACGCAGTGAAGCGGTGCGTTGTTTTATGGGAACTTTTGGCCAATAAATGTCAGGTGTTGTTTGCGAACAAAACCGAAATAAATCGAAACAATGCTTGAGACCAGTGATGTCACAGTTTCAGATTTCTGCATGGAACATTTTCCGTAAAATCTGTACCATTACAGATAAATCTGTACATGTGGCATCACTGCTTGTGGCGGGGATTTCCATCGAATCAAACATCGAAAATGAAAACTAATCGCCGATGTTCACTGGACCCGAAAAACTCACCACGGCAGATCGACCGATTGGGGCGGCAGCGATGCGCTGCGGTCGGGGGGAGCTCAACCGGCGCGGACGGACGCTTCCAAAACAATTACGATCAATTAACAGTGAATTGATATTAATTGAATTTGCGTCTGCTGTCCGACCGAGGTACTCTCGTCTCGTGGGGATCGCTGGGATGGGCATTAAGCATTCTTTGGTGGTCGGTTCTTATTAGGATTTTCATTCGTGCTTACCGCACCTCACGGCA
Source organism: Ochlerotatus camptorhynchus (assembly GCF_037179485.1). Lineage (NCBI taxonomy): Eukaryota > Metazoa > Arthropoda > Insecta > Diptera > Culicidae > Ochlerotatus > Ochlerotatus camptorhynchus. The sequence goes on along the minus strand of NW_027040574.1, from coordinate 1,061,398 downwards.
CACTGACCATCGTGCACACGTAGATAGCACTTGCGTGCAGCTTGCCGCTTTGCCTGAGTAAATACAATGTAAGTGAGGAATCAAGAGAGACGTAAGCTTGGTCCCTGGCCCGGAAAAACTGATCGAAGATGGCTGCCGCATGCGGTCGGAATCGTGTCGGCATAAAAGGTATTCAAGTGTCTGTTGGATCTGTTGGGCAATGATCAAGATGATGCAGCAACAGCAGCAGCTGCAAGTTAGTTTGCAATTGTTACGCGTGTAAAGTTATACATTTTCAGATGTATGAAGAAACTGCAATTGCTTTTTGGCTTAAACAAATTTTTCCCGGTTAGCTGTCCAACACGCAGTTTAAATGGAAAGGTTTCCCAATATAAACTGGTTGCCGACAATAGTCACACCCAGCTGAGATGTTTGCAGCGTTGTAGAAACGTTTCACTGTAGTTTTTGGCAATTTCATCGATTGGAATGGATAGAGCAGCCAACACAGCAAGCAAATGTAAACAAACAAACACATACATTATGGGTCATTCCAGCTCAAGTGGGTACAGAATTTAAAAAAGTTGTGGTCGATGTCATGGATTTGAGGCAAACTTGACCAAAACGCTTATTTTAGCATTCTGAGCAAATGCCTTTTTTGATTTTGCTCTAAAGTGCCTAGATCCTTCTGGGCTACAACCCTGTATTTTCGAGATTTTTAAACATTTCAACTTGGAGAAGAGATTACTCCACAACCAAATAAGCTATTCGTGATCTTAGAACGTCAGTTAACTACAGTAAACAGACTGATTACCAGCAGGTATCCAAATTGTCGAAAAATGGCCTATTTTCACCAAGGGCGGGATTTTTTATTTCTTAATATTTTGGGCTCAAATTTTCACCACACTTTGGAAAAATCTTCCACTTGATGTGTTTCCAAGGGCAAATGGTTTGGACAAATAGTTTTTGAGATATAACCAGATGAGTGAGTGGTAGTTTTGAGCTTTTTGGTGGAAAATAAATACCGTAAAACGGGGTAACATTGATCATTTTAAAAAGTATTGTAGGCGCTTACCACGAAAATAGTTATCCTACGTTGTGTTTTTATACTTTCACTTGGTGGTGGGCAGTGACAGTGGATAGCCGCCACTTACAGCAGATGACACCGGCAGGAAGCAGCACAGCAGATGCACAGGTAAGTTCACTCACTTCACTTTCTTTAACAGGACGGACAGCAAACTCACGTTAAGTGGTAAGTCAAAAAGAACTTTATTGAAGACAACTTTCACAATCTTTACAATTGCACTTTATTGTACTTCACTGCTCGGGTGTTCAAATAAATCTGATCGTTGGTTCGGTTACAATATTCGTTTTTACCTCACACACAATCAGCTGTGCAACCGCGGTTGCCAGAATGGTTAGAGAAACTGGTCTAAATTGGCGTCTGCTATACCACTAGCTGATCGCGGGGGGGGGGGGGGGGGGTGAAGGAAATTGCATTCCGTGCGGCCAGAACCAACATACCCGCCGCCTTGATTAACTATCAACAAACAAACGTCAACGCAAACAAAAACAAAACGAATGATCAACACGCTCGCTCAATGTTACTCAAAAGTGAGTAACTTCTACTCAGTTTGGTATTTTTGTACAAAATGTCAAAATCTGAGTAACATTGATTGAGCAAAGTGAGTAACTTCTCCTCTGTTTGTTTAAAAACATTGTTTACTCATTTCTGAGTAATCCTGCACAAATGCTACTCACCATGCTTATGTCAAATACTTGTAACAAAAGTGAATTTTTTTGTTGGTGATTAAACTTCCGATTTCCCTTTGAAGTTTTGAAAATTTATAATAAAGGAATGATCATCAAGTGACTGCAGAGGTAGATAAGGATTCGTTTCGTAAATTGGAAGGGTAAGAAAAATGAAGTATTTGAAAATAAAAGCACCTTATTCAATCCTATCAAAAAAACAATTGGTTTATCTAGGAAATGTTGATGTGGGACGTAGTTACATCGGACGTAGTGGACAGCATAGAAATGCAGATGGAACATCTGCGTTTTCTGAAGGTTATTGGGATCCCTGTGCTCACTCATATTGCCATGATAATGCCATGCAACATTTTTAGACATCGCTGAAGAGCGTCCGTCACCAGCCTCGTCGTTGCATTTAGAGAAGCCACATAAGACACCGAAAACATTGTTTTTAAATATAAATGTACGTCTTCTCTTTTATATTTTAATAAAATTGTTTGTTCTATCGTTTTAATTTTTCATATTTTATCAATATAAAATGAATTAATTACTCATTTCGAAAAACGTTCAATTATATATGAACTGAGTAATATTTACTCAGATATGCTTTTTTACCGCAACTCAGAACTGAGTACAAGTTACTCTGATTTTGACAAATGTTAGCATTACTCAAAAGTTAGTAACTATAGGTTTACTCACTTTAGAGTAGTTCCACTTTTACCGAAAGAGAGTAGATTTTTACTCACTTTTGAGTAACATTGAAGGAGCGTGAACATAATCTACAGGTAAGTAATTTCCTCCTAACTATTTGGTTTTTCTTATATTTCTAGGTGAGAATTACTCCTGGTGAGCTGGCATGCAAATCAGCGGTGGGATCGTCGCGTCGTTCTTCTTCGGGAATCGGTTCTGGATGCGGCAGCAGACAAATTTTGGTGATTGGTCTCTTACCCTTCGCAGTTCGTAGGCTAACAACTCGAATTAACTTATCGCTTCCAGGGTGCACCTCCGTGTGTGGCATATATTAGCGCTAGTGTAAGCAGGTCTTAACTTGACGCTTAACGAGTCAGCAAGCCATATGTGCAGCCCTCCGTTGTAAGCGCAGCAGTTCAATGCTGGTAAACAGAGGTATCTATGGCAACGCTTCATAAACACACACGGGCAACTCTCCACTGACTTTCGGACCAGCTCTTCACAAGGTAAGTTGCACACTCCGTAATGCGGGCAAGCGGCCAACGGGTCGTCGGCAACATTTCGTCGATTAAGATGACCATTCGTCCGGGTTGAAACTCGTCGTTTCGTGCAGCAAGCTTGGTGTCCTTCGTTAACTCCTGCAGGTACTCTGATCGCCAGTGACTCCAAAATTTCTGGATGTGTTGCTGGAGCTTTTGGAGGTGATCGAGGGTGCCCACCGATGTGTGCTGGAGGTCTGGGTCGGGCAGGGCTTGAAGAGACGTTCCGATGAGGAAGCGTGCCGGCGTCATCAGTGCAGCAAGATCGTTTGGATCGTCGGACATCGGGAGCAATGGTCGAGAATTCATTACTGCTTCGATTTGATGTAAAATAGTGTAGTAAGCTTCGAACGAGAGGCGTGTACTACCTAATTGGCGAAATAAATGCCGCTTGGCAGTCTTGACCGCTGCTTCCCATAGGCCACCAAAGTGTGGTGCCTTAGGAGGAGTCAAGTGCCACATTATCCCTTGCTCGGAACAGGCTGAAACGATTATGCTCTGCTCGTTGTTGCTCCTAAATCTGGCGAATAGCTCAACCAGTTCGCGCTTTGCTCCTTCGAAATTTTTCCCATTATCGGAATATAGGTGGGTTGGGACTCCCCGCCTTGAGGTGAACCGTCGCAAAGCCGCTAGAAATCCTTGGGTAGAAAGGTCCCCAACCAATTCCAAATGAACGGCCTTTGTCACAAAGCATACAAATACGCACAGGTAAGCTTTTGCGGGCGTGGCGCGCTTGTGAATAGGCTTGATGTACAACGGACCAGAGTAATCCACGCCTGTGTTGGAGAACGGACGACTTGGAACGATCCTTGAAGCAGGTAGCTGACCGATTTGCTGCTGTTCGAGTATCGGATGCTGCCGGGAGCAACGGAAGCAATTTCGTACGATGCCTTTGACCAAATGACGACCATTCAAAGGCCAGTACTCTTCGCGAATCGTGGACAAGAGGAGACGCCCGCCGCCGTGGACAAGTTTCCGATGGTAGTGCTCGCCGATTAGCCGAGTAAACGGATGGTTCTTTGGGAGGAGGGCAGGGTGTTTTGACTGGTAGGGAAGCTGAGAAAGATTAAGCCGACCTCCAACTCGCAAGATTCTCTCTGGGTCCATGAACGGGAACAAACGGCGCTCTGGTGAACCTTTTGGAACTGGATTTCCTCGCTGAAGCTCCCTGATTTCTTCACGAAAGGCATCCTGCTGGGCGAAGCGGACTAGAAGGGCATTGGCATTGGTAAGTTCCTTGACGGTAAGCGACTGTCGGCTGAGTTCATTCTCTGGAGTTGCAAGTGGCTGGGTTCTAGTCTTTGATCGAGCTTTAGTAGCGAAACTCAGGCAGTATCCGATGGTGTGGAGCAAGCGATTGTATGACGACCACCGAAGGAACCATGGGTTGATGCTGGGCATCGTTTGGACGGACACAACGACGGTTTTTGCTTCCAGATCTACTTCAGCAACGGTAGACGTATTCGAAATCGGCCAGGACTGCTGCGGGTCGGCCAACCAGGATGGACCATGCTTCCACGCCTCGTTCTTCACAAATTCCTCAACTGACATCCCACGTGAGACGAGATCTGCAGGGTTCTCTGAGCCAGATATGTGGTTCCACCTGCCACCATGAGTGTAATGTTGGATTTCCGATACCCTGTTCGCCACGAATGTCTTCCACGAGCTAGGAGGTGCGCGAAACCAGTATATGCAGATTGAAGAATCTGACCAGAAATACAATGCTGACACGTGGACGTTGATTGACTCATTGATGCGGTGATACAGATGCGCAGCAAATACGCAAGCACAAAGCTCAAGTCGGGCCATGATATTTACCAGCTCTGGAAACGACCGTAGATTTAACGTAGGATTTAAGATTGGGCGATCATGGATCGATCTTTGGAAGATCGATCTTTTTCATACCGATCTCCGATTTTTCGGATCGATTCTTTGTCCACAGAAAGATCAAAAAATCGATCTCTTATTTTGATCTTTTCGATATTTAAAAAAATAGGGAAAAGGATGTAATGTCGGCCTAAATGCCCCTAATGTGGGCCCATAAATAAATTCAGAAATCGATTAAATTTTCAATAGCGTCTTAAAATATCCACTAGTACCGTCCCAATGACGCGTTCATCTAGATAAAATTGATCAATAGTAGATTTTTAGCGATGGGCCCAATCGTAGATCCAGAGGACAACATTAGAGCCATTTCCCCTAGGTGTTAAATTTTGTAATTATGTTTACATTAAAAAAACGATTTACTCTCACCCCAGACTGCGTGGTAAATTTAACGAATGTAACTTCAACATCACCATCGCTCCCTACAATGATGTCACTATTTGCGTTTCCGATATTTAACATTTGAAGGTTTTCGCTACCTCCATCCTGTGCTCATTTCTCATAACCGTCACGACAACATTTAATTGAATATTATATAGGAAATAATTTCTTGAGGTATCAACAAGGTAAACAAGCATATCGTCCAGTCTATATGCAAGAGTATTGATGCTTCGAAAGTGATGATAACAATAACAAACCAACATTTTTGGCTAGAGTGAAAGTGAGGATAGTTAACTGAGCACTTGGAAATGCGATTATGCAAGTGTACGAGTTATAAACGTCAGAAAGATCAATTAAAATAAAAACCATACCAAAGATTTAATCAGTGGATCGATTCTGGAGCCAAATATAAGATCGATATTTCAAGATCGATCTTTCTCTGAAGATCGCCCAATCCTGGATTACGTGCTTGGTATCAATATTCGGCGACTGTGTTGGGGAAACCACTTTTTCCCGTCACGGAAACGCCTCGTTTTCTGATGACAAAATCACGCATTTTGATTGGAGGAATTTCTTGCTAAAATTTTCTAAATCATTTAAATTCGAGATTTTTTTTCTTCTTTTTTCTAGCGTCTTGGAGAAAACCTTATTTTAATTCGAAGTGTTTCTGGTTAATTGACAAGGTCATGTGGTATTCGGTCATTGCGAGAATATTTATGTACCACTTCAATACTGTTACGCATTTGACCATAAAAGTTTGGTTGCTGAGTACATAATCAATGAGCTTTGAGAGTGATGTGGCTGGCAGCAAGGCGAGCGAACGTTCAATTAAAATTAACTCCTAAACAAAAGAACCGTTTTGTCGTGATGGTTGAGTAATGCTGAGCTAGTAACAGGGTGGCCAGTAACTTTTCATTTTGAAATTCCCGGTTTTTTCCCGGTTTTCCCGGTTCAAATCTTAAAAATTTCCCGGTTGTTGATAATCAACAAAAAACGAAACTGTACGCATTTTTTAAAACGTGACCAACTGTAAATTTTCAGTGGTTATTTGTGGGAAAAATGAAAGCCAAATTACAGGAAGTGTTTTCTAAAGCTATAGGAAAAATTTAACTCTATGTGTCACTTAATGTATTCAAAACAATTTATTGATCTTTCGAGATACTTTGATAAATCGAATTCTACCTCTTTTTATGATCGATACATCTTATGATTCAAGTTCTAGAATTTATTGAGTGACAGAGATAAAGATTACCGGGCTAAATGCTATTTGGATGAATAGGTTATTTAATAGGTGAATTGTGAAGAATAAGAGATTTCATTTAAAAAAAATGAATAAGAACAAATTGATAGTGATGTCGGATAAAGAAGATGTGATCACTGAAATCACTGAAAGATTATTTACTAAAAAGATAGAGTCCCAAGATTCTGGGGCTTGAAATTTGTGTAGGGTCTAAGAGTTTCTTCAAAATTTGGAATTAATAACAATCTTCATGATGCAAGATTTGGAGAAAAAATAGTTAAAATATGAGAGTTTAAATTTTTTTCCAAGATCACAGATTTGAAAAAAAAAATCATATTTATTAAATAGTCGTGCAGTCATAATTGTCAAGGTTCTGAGACTTGGAAGTATTTTAAGAGTTAAAACAAATTACAGAACAATCGATAGAATCTTGCGGACAAACCCTGGAATTTTCAGTAAAATTTAAAAGTATTAAAAGTGTTGATTTCAAAAAACTATTGAGGAGGATCCCACATAGTTTTCGAAGGAGAAGTTCTGAGCAGAATTCCAGAATTATTCTGACATGAAGTCCTTAGAAGTTGTTAGAAGAATTTGGAGGGATTTCTGTGGAGAAGATTGCAAGTTCTAAATTAAATTGTTAGGTAATTTTTGAAGAATCCCAAGAGATATATGATGAGAATTCAACAAGAAACAGAGTTCTAGTGTGTGTGAACAGAGTGTTCTGGCGATAATTTCAACCCTAGTGTGAATGATTCATGAAAGAGCTCCAACAAAATTTATTTAAAAAAAAATGCTAATAATTAGGAAGACATTTTTTAAAATACTCCAAGGGATTTCTAAATAATTCCAAATTTCGAAAGATTTATGCTAGAGTTAGAGGAAAATTTTGAAAAGGATTTCAATGAAATCAAAGTCTCCGAATATGTTTAAGGAAATTCTAAGACGGATTCTAAACAATTTCTTAGAAGGGGTTTCAAGGAAATTCCAAAAAGAATTCACTGGTAATTATTACGCAGAGTGTTTTCTGATTAATTAATAATTCAGCGCAGAATTCAAAGTTCATTCCGAAAATCATATCATGAGAATTTTTAATAAAATTAAAACTCGGGAAAAGAATAGTTCATTTTTAGTTTTTACAAATATTTGTTTCGTAAGTATCTTCAATATTTTGTGTTAAGGCCCATGCACTTTACATCTGAAATTGAATCGCAAAAATCAATTTGAAATATTGCTGCGTGATTAAATTCTAAAACAATAAGGCGGGAATCTGAAGAAAATTATGCAGCATATAAAGAAAGACATTCATTTGGTAAAAAACCACTCTGTTTTAATGGTTAATTCTGAAATTCTGGTGTGAAAAATTTATTCCTATGGTGTGATTAATTTATTTTTCCCGGTTCTCTAATCGAACTCCCGGATTTTTCCCGGTTACTTTTCAAATTCCCGGATATTTCCCGGTTCGCTGGCCACCCTGTATGAAGGTTGTTTGGAACGAGGGTGACGCGCTTGGCATAGACGGCCCACAGCGACTCACGAAGAACTACTGAATCCGATCAGTAGCGGTGCGGCTTCTTCCTCCTTCTTCGTTGAATGGACGCTCATGTTGGCTGCAGCCCACTGCTGCTTGCGGAATGCGGGCAGTCTTTCGTTGTGTACAGGAGAACAATGTTCAATGCTGCTGCTGATGACGACCGACCGAACACCACCACACACGGTGATTGTACCGTTCGGCGAGACCGGATGGAGTTCGATTTTGAAATCTGTGTTAAAGAAAGCGCTTTTTGCAGACAATCGGTGATAATTTTGATCACCATTGCAACAGTTGGACATTTGTGGCTTGTTTAGAATTATTCTGGTTTTTTTTAGATTACACCCCTAATATTTTGACGTCAAAAAATAACTATTCAACTTTCAATGTTTGTTGGAATATGTTAAGGTTTAGTGGTTCTTCTCGGTTCTCCTGGCTACTTTTCGAATTCCCGATTATTTCCCGACTTTCCCAATTGGGTGGCCACCGAGTCTAATGCGCAGTTTGTGCACAATCTATGTAAATAATACATATACTTAGCTATCGTTTCAAATGGTTTCAACAACAACTAAAATGTGATAGAAATTAGTCATTTAATCTTGGTTTGTTACAATTTGAAATTGGGTTTGCTTGAGCACTTATACCAACTGATCTAATTTCAATTATTTTGCTGCAAAATGGTTTTACTGGGAGAGATGCCACCCTGCTAAAAGCTTCCCTTAATTTTTCCTCGTAATCTTCATGTTTCAACATCGGCGTTTATCTGGATCTATGATTTAATGGAAATGGGCTTCTCAATTTCAGCACCATTTTTCTCTTAGACCAAACGCAGTACGTAGTCGGTAGGTATTGGTGAGAGCTGATGCGGAAAAACGGTTTTGCTAGGTGCGCTTAACCGGATTTTACCCTAATTGTTTCAAGCCCGGTTTGTTGCCGCTGTTGTACTCGGACAAGAGTGCTACAAATAAACACGGCACAGATATATGGGCGGATTGATACACACAGCAGCTTAGCCAGACATCGAGCTGCTATTTATGGGTATGGCGGTATTATTTATGTGAGGAATGAAGGGGCAGCAGCAGTATCGAATTGGGAACATCTCACACCACCCAGGGAAAAAGGTTTACCTTGCTTCTTCGTCGGATACATGCAGCACTATCCTACATGTATAGATAATTTAGATTGCTTTCATCAAATTAAAGGCCACTTGAAGAACGGATGGAGAAACGTACTTCAAGAGTCTGCCTGAGGAATAATTTGTTTCAACGCAGCTTTCTCCTTAAGATCGGTACTTGAAATGAATTTCGAATGCAGTTTCAATTAATTTTTCAAAAACTGAACTCAAGTAAACAAACACACATCGATTTGGTGCGGGGTTAAAGTTGTTGCGATATCGATCAAACAGAGTTAAATTGCCACCTGTTTTCGTTTCGTCACTCGTTTAAAAGGCGTTAGTAAAGTAACCCATCTTCGTGAGTGAATTAGCCTGGCTATACACACACACACACACACACACGGTAGGATAGTTCCCAGAAGCTACACCACTTCTGTTTACCCCGTGTTCCGTGACGGGAGCTCTCCAAGAGTTATCTATGTGCCAGGGAAAAATCAAATATTTACTCAAACAATGTTCCTACACATGTACGACGTACAGTTTTGAATATTCGACTGGGAACTAAGTTTGCACAGCCTACAGGTCATATATGTATGTGTTGGCGTTACTTCCGAAGAAAAAAAATAAACATCTGCACAGAACGTAAGCAACGTGTACACGTGGTTATGGCAGAATCGGGTCGGTGTTGGATTTTGCAACATGAATTCACGAGAGGTGTTTATTTACATTGTAAGCGGAGCTCTTTGTGTGTGGATTTCGACTGGCCATCTTGACTCGCCTGTACAGAGACATGCAGTCATCGTTTGTGCCAAATTCAGCTCTAAATCGTTTTTGTTTTCTCGGCCAAAATGCTTCTATAAAGCACATAGAGCAACGATGAATTTCGAAGCTTTTATTTAAAAACTTTATTAAAGTGATTTCAAAGGACAGTTCATTACATCGAATTTCTAAGTAGCATGAATTTTATCACAATTCCACGTGAATAGAACATATAGTAGCATTAGGGAAATGCTGATTTAATGCTTATTCCGCATCAACAATTGAAAAAGGCAGATCAACCATTAGTAAACAATGGTTTCAAACGCAAATATAGCTCCAGCATCTGAAAGAGCAAACTTTCTTTATCGAATGGTTTTGTTAGTTGGCGTAGGTGTGTTTTGCTTCTCGAGAAATTTCAAATGGTTGATCCGCCCTATTCAATTGTTGAATTGTTGTATATCTAAAGGAATGTGGCAGTTCAAATTTACGACTCTGTCTGTTCGATTATCTACAGTGGCAACCTTGACACGCAAAAGGAAATTGTTTCCTGACACATCATCAATAATTGACTTTCCAATTACCGGCACACACACACACACACACACGCCATACAATCAATGAGTATTGATAATAATCCACCTCCTCTATCGAACTGAACCAGCAACGGTCATTACCAAGAGCAGCTAGCTGCCGGCGTTCGGATCCGTGAGGCAAAACTTCAATCATTCAAAAAACGAAAAATCGATCGATTGGAAAATATACATCCAATTGGTACGTCTCGTTTTGATCGTCAATTTATTACCGATGATGATGATGATGATGATGACGACGACAACAATGACCAACACCCGCATGCGAGCATAAACAAATCAATAATTAATTTACACCGAACAAAATGGAGCGCCACCGGCTTTTTTTTCTTCTCGTGCCTCCTCTGCCACATTGAATCGATGTGTTGTTATTTTCCATCTCCGGCCGGCCAATTTGTGTGTTCCAATCAAAAAGCATTTAGCATGCGCCAATGAGCGTAGGGAACAAACATTTCCAATCAAGTGCGAATGGTGGGATGCTGCATACTATTCAATGTACAAGCTGGCAAGGCAAGTCACGATTTGCAATTCCTTTCTAATTACTCCAAACTGAAACTCTCAAACTTCAAACAATCTAGTGCAGTGGTTCTCAACATGTGCAATGATCAGAATCCGCCATCTTTGAAATAGTTTACAACCGATTTCAGCATATTTGGCATTTTTGAAAATAGTGATGCAAGTCAACATGAACCTCAATTCTCATGAGAAGTTCCGAAAAAGTATTTGATGGTTCCTATCAGTGTTGGAAAAATATCAAAAAATCAAATCTCACGAATCCTCAAGATCACGCTTGATTTTTTCGTAGACAAAAATCAACAAGCAAACAACTGTGGTTGATTTTGCAAGCTGTAATATCGCAGCTCGGAATATCAAGCTAACAAAACTCACCAGCTGCAAATCTCAACAAACTGCGGTGAGATTGAGTTTCATGATTTTTGTTTTACACCCGAGCGCAACCGAAACTTCCTTAACGGCTGGCAGCAGTCACTTCGTGTCTGCCATCGGTGAATAGTAAAAAGAGATAGCAAATTATACTTTCTCTTTCAAAGAAAACGATGTGCAACGGAATCATTTTTGTATCGAGTCAACTCTCCGCTTGATTTTTGCACGTTGTGAATAGTCTCGCAATATCAAAGGAGCTTGTAAAATCAATATCAAGCATGATATTTTGTTCCAATATCACGCGTGATATTGAGAGTGTATGAGAGCGGAGAAATATCATTTCATTGACGATTTTGCCAACACTGGTTCCTATGGCCATTGTAGTGTTCCGGAAATATTTCTTTGAGTTTCTGAAATTGCGAATTTCAAAATTTCCTTAAGAAGAAATTATGGATATTTCAACTCTTATATTATTGCATGACCGGCTAGAAATTAAAAAAAAATATTTTCGAAACTCAGGAATAGCCATTTCGCAGATCTTTCTTGGAGTTTGCAGAATTTCTTCAAAAATTGCTATTTTTTCTGAAGTTAGCAGAGCTCACACAAGTCAACATTTTTTTTCTGAAGTTCGAAAAACTCTTTGATGTTCGCACGATTTCTCTGAAGCACGTAGAACAGCGCTGCCCAACGTGCGGCCCACGGGCCGAACGTGGTCTCTGGATCTCAGCAAGAATATCATTCTAGCCCAATTTTATCCATCATTATGAATTTTAGTCTAGAATGAATGAGATAAGCAAAATGCATCTTGAAACATGTTGATCGATCAAAGATACAGCCACTTTAAAAAAAATCAAGTTTAGAAAGATTGGTTAACTGCCTAGGTCCAGGATTCTGCATTTTCGAAACAAAGAAAGGAAAATGAACTCTCCGCAGAATCGCTTCATTTCGAGCAATATCATTTTCGTGTAAGTCATCGTGTTTCTTGTTATCGAGTCACGATGAACATTGCTCTTTTCAAACATGACTGGACTATCACTTGTTTCGTTCGTCAAGTGCTTCGAATCATTTCCTTTGAAGCAAAGACTTGTTTCAATTGACACAATGAATGACTCGAAAACTGCTTCCTCCGTTTTGTGCACTTTCACTTCAATTCGGGCTCACTCGACTTGTCACGACCTGACGACCGATAGGGATGGCATCCGGATTATATGTAGTAATAATATATTATTTTATATTAAACAAAAATTAAATTAACGAGGCCATTCTGGAGTCCAAGATGGCAGCCATCGGGGTCAGGGAAAGTCTCAAATACCCTACAATACGGGTATTTTCGGAACGGGACGACGCGTAGATGCTGAAAATCGGTATCCGACGCCATTTTGAAATTCAAGATAGTGGCTATTGGTTTTATGAAGTATCAAATACCCTAAGATATGGGTATTTTCGGAACCAATACGGCAGCCATCAGGATTCAGAAAGTGTCATCTATCCTACAACATGGGTATTTTCGGAACGGGGACGACGCGTAGATGCCGACAATCGATATTCGACACCATTTTGGAATCCAAGATGGTGGCCATCAAGTTTCATAAATCGTGTCAAACAGAGGCGTCGCGTGCCTCATTTGTTTACCTGTGCACCAAGCTTTGTTCGTTATAGTATTCCACCACTTATTAGTTTTTGTTTTATTTTTCAATGCTCCATGAATTCAAGGGACATATTCTCCATTACTATATTACCCAAGTAACAATTTTGGTTTTATGAGGGTTCTGTAGACTACGATTTAGGTTCGTAGAATGCTATAAAACCTCTTTAAAGCTTGCAATGTTACTTGGGTAATCAACGTAACATTTGAAGGGCCTATCATCTTGTATAAACAAAACTTCTATGGCCCTTTTCGCGCTAACCGAAGTAGGAGGAATTGCAAAACTTAACTAATTCCAGCTGAACATTGCATTAGGTTCTAAGTAATATTGATCGATTTTCTTCGTCGACTTTCTATTTCGTTAATAACTTGAGCACATAACCATTTCTTGTTGTGTTTGTCGTATTAGATGCTTGATAAAAGCTTCTTTTATCGATTGGTGTGCTGAAACTACCTGGGAATGTATTTACATGGCCGTGGATATACAAAGAGAAAGTCGACGGAAATAATCTGTCAATGTTACTTAGGAACTAATGCAATGTTTAGCTTGAATTCTCGTTTTTATCACAATGCTAACTCTTTCGACTGAAGTGTAATAAAGAATATCCGTCAAACAGTTCCGAAAACATTTTTTGATACAAAACAGTGTCAAAATCTAGAGAAAATTCATGGTCCCCTGGGTAGCAAACTTGAATTAATCAACTCTTTATTCATCAGAATAACACTATCAGAATAAACCAGGGGAAGCTCATAAGTTTTGACAGGCGCACCGGCGCAACTATCGGTAATTGAGAGATTCACAGCTGACAAGAGAGTGAGAGCGGCTTTTGCGCTCTCTTTCTCCATTACTCTCTTTGTCTGCAATCAGATATCCAAGTGCACAGCGAGAAATGCACACTTTGGGCACCCATACATCACAAATGTTCTTCTAATTTAAACTCACACATTCAAACCGGTCTGCAAGTATGATAACGTCCAAAGCGTACCAGACTGCTGTTTCCGTGTTGCTCCCGTTTGACACGTGACTGCTGAAAGTTTCAATTACAATTAGTGGTGCAAACCGCCATATATTGTGGAAAAATGTTGGTATGTCTCAAGAAGTGATAGAAGGTCTGCTTGGCTTACATCAGACATTTGACCATTCACAAACTTGCCACCCACCACCCAAAAAAGCTCGCTTTTAGGTGCACTATTTAACGAGTTTTTCCATGGTAGTGATATCGACATGCTGAGAAATCAATGCATTAGGGATTAGGCAGACCATCCGAACTGAATTTAACCCTTTTTGTAGCAAACCAAGGTCGAAGATTTAATTGAACCACACTATAAAATAGTGTATTCATGGTCACTTGTGGTCTGGAGTAAAGAAGTACAGCTATAATGTGACAATTAAAATCTATAAAAATCTAAACGTATTTTTTAAAATTATTTACACCTGTGTCGTGCACAGGTTGCACATGTGGACGCGCGACGCCACTGGTGTCAAATACCCTAAGATATGGATATTTTCGGAACGGAGACAACGCGTGGCTGCCGAAAAACGATATCCGATGCTATGTTGAACTCCAGCAAAAGTTATTTCCCCGTTTTTCTGCATCTGGAAGCCGCCATATTGGATTTCAAGATGGCATTTGAAACTGATTTCCGGTCTCTATACGTCGCCCCGATTCCAGAAATACCCATATTGAACAGTATTTGCTAGTATTTTCCAGTTTTCCTACAACCGGAAGCCACCATCTTGGATTTCAATATGGCATCTGAAACTGATTTCCGGTCTCTATACGTCACCCCGATTCCGAAAATACTCATATTGAAGGATATTTGCTGGTATTTCCCAGTTTTCTTACAACCGGAAGCTGCAATCTTGGATTTCAGAATGGCGCCAGACATTGATTTCCGGTCTTTATACGTCATCCCGATCTCGATCCCGATTCCAGAAATACCCATATTGAACAGTATTTGCTAGTATTTTCCAGTTTTCCTACAACCGGAAGCCACCATCTTGGATTTCAATATGGCATCTGAAACTGATTTCCGGTCTCAATACGTCACCCCGATTCCGAAAATACCCATATAGAAGGGTAATTGACAATATTTCCCAGTTTTTCGATAACCGGAAGCCGCCATATTGGATTTCAAGATGGCGTTTGACATTGATATCCGGCCTATATACGTCATCCCGATTGCAAAAATACTCATATTGAAGGATATTTGCTAGTATTTCCCAGTTTTCTTACAACCGGAAGCCGCAATCTTGGATTTCAGAATGGCGCCAGACATTGATTTCCGCTCTTTATACGTCATCCCCATCTCGATCCCGGTTCCGAAAATACCCATATTGAAGGGTATTTGCTAGTATTCCCCAGTTTTCCTACAACCAGAAGCCGCCATCTTGGATTTCAAGATGGCGTCAGACATTGATTTCCGGTCTTTATACGTCATCCCGATTCCAAAAATACCCATATTGAAGGGTATTTGACAATATTTCTCAGTTTATCTGCAACCGGAAGCCGCCATATTGGATTTCAAGGTATCGGTTATCGATTTTCAGGCTATAGGCGTCACCCGGAATCCAAAAATACCCATATCGAAGGTTTTTTGTCAGACTTCCCATTTTTTCTTCAACCCGAAGCCATCATCTTGGATTGCAAATGGCGCCAGATATTAATTTCCGGGATATATACGTCATCCTGATTCCAAAAATACCCATATGCAAGGATATTGGGATTATTATCCAGTTTTTTTTTCTAACCGGAAGCCACCATATTGGATTTAAAAATGGCGTCAGACCTTGATTTCTGGTCTCTAGACATCACCCCGATTCCGGAAACACCCATATTGAAGGGTATTTGACAGTATTTCCCAGTTTTTTATTTAACCGGAAGCCGCCATCTTGGATTTCAAAATTGCGTCAGGCATTGATTTCCGGTATAAATACGTCATCCTTATTCCAAAAATAACCATATTGAAGGATATTGGATTTCAAGATGGCGTTGGTCGACGATATCCGTTCTCCACGTCACCCTGATTCTGGAAATACCCACATTGCGTAATACATCATTTGAATTCACAGTTTTTCTGTATTCAAAAACCGCAATTTCGACTTGACACTGCAAAATTTTATTCATCAAATACAAATTCTGTTTAGTTATCTGCCATCACTGGCAATTCTGAATAATGCGCACCACGCATATAAACATACAACAGTACCGGATCGGTTCTTGAATTCAAAACATCATCCTTGTGAACACAGAACACCGCTACTGGAAAATCAGAACCGCACCGTGTGCAGCGAACTGGTGAACACGGTGCGGTGTTGCTTGCAACTACCAAACCGAACCGAAAGCAGCACCAAACCACAGACAAACAGACGTAACTCTTCATCGTGTATATTCGTGCACGCCTTTAACGGTTGATTTGAATATTATGAGTTCCGCGAACTACTCGCCGCAGCGCTGGCATCGGATCACTTTGACGTTTCTATACATTCTATAGAACTTTAATGCAATATTGTTTGCGAGTTGGCGAACAAGCTTGTTTTCCGCGAGAAGCCCGAGAGATGTCGTTACTGAGGTTCTATGTTTTGAGATACTATGTTTTCAACACCAAAACTCTCGATACAACAGATCAGCACATTGGTTATGATTTAGAAATCCGTACCGGTGCTGTACCGGTGTTTTGCCCATCATGCTATTTGACACTTCTTCTGTAATCGGAAGCCACCATCTTGAATTTCGGCGTTGGACATTGATTTCTGGCTTCTAGACGTCATCCTGATGCTAAAAAAAAAACCGTTTGTATGGGTATTTGATAGAATTTAAAACTTTTTCTCAAACCGGAAGCCACCATCATGGATTTCAAAATGGCGTCGGATATTGATTTCCAATCTCCAGACGTTACCCCGATTCCAAAAATACCCATATGGATTTCCAAATGGCGTCGCATATCCATTTTCGTTCAGTTGACTTCATACCGATTACAAAAAAAAAACTAATATTGATGTGTATGTGACTGTATTTCCACTTTTTCGTAAATTGGAAGCCGCCATCTTCAAATTCAAAATGGCGCCGGATATCGATTTTCATCCTCTAGATATCATCCCGATTCCCAAAATACCTTTATTGATAAGTATTTGACAGCATTTCCCACGTTTTCTTAAAGTGGAAGCATTTCAATTTTCGATCTCTAGACGTCACCCCGATTAAAAATACCCATATTGATGGGTAAACAAACAATGATTTATTTTTTACATCCACGTGCACAGATCTGAACCGAAATGAACCGAGTGAACAAGCCACAAAAGTCATAAAAACTGCACGAATTTGGATCGAACAGCTTTGCTTCAAAGCATGCAAAAGTAAGTTCATTTGGCAATGAAAGAAGAAGTGAACACGAGTCAAGCCAAAACAAACAGCATGAAAACTGATCGAAAGTGGTTCTGTTGATGTTGAGGGGGATCTGCTCGAAGAGAAGACAGAATGGCTTTCAATTGAAAGTGATGGTTGACAGCTTCGTTGTCGCTTGACGATTTTCGATTGAAAGTGACTTTGTGGGGCCCTGCGCTAGGCCTGACGTAGAAGGCTTTTGAAGCTTGCAGAACTTTTCTGGGGTTCCCACAAACAGCGGATACATAGTTTGTCCTGAAAACGTACATCCCGGTTGATTTCCATAGTGACTCCTACTCATATAGGGGAAATGCATGTAATGTCGGCCTAAGTGTCCCTAATTTGGGCCCATACATAATTTCAGCAATCGACTAAATTTTCAATAGCAACCAAAAACATCCATTAGTACCGTCCCAATGACGCGTTCATCTAGTTAAAATTGATAAATAGCAGATTTTTAGCGATGGGCCCAATCTTAGATCCATAGGCCAACATTAGAGCCATTTCCCCTATTTAAAAAAATGTCCACTTTAATTCTTCTGAACCAACTCATGAGAGTTGATATTTAGTTTGAATGTCAAATACTTTATCTCTAAACATCAAATTTGGATTTCGTTGAATTTTTCCTTTATCTTATTATCTTCAAAAATATCCCATAATTTTAAATTGTTAAATAAAAATTGGAAGCCTCCCTTAGCTCAGTCGGTAAAGGCGCAGCTACAAAGCAAGACTATGCTGGAGGTGGCTGGGTTCGATTCCCGGTTCGGTCTAGGAATTTTTCGGGAAGGAAAATTTCTCGATTCCCCTGGGTATGATTGTACTTGCCACACAATTATACTAATTTGCGATATGCAATAAGCTTGAAATGCGAATAAGAAGAAGAAATTGTTAAATAGCCTGAAGAAATAACTATCATCTCACGGATGTGGAGAAGGCCTCACAAAAACGGTCACCACCAGGTCATCGAGCCCCTTACACCGCAACAATCCACTACGATTGACGATCGGTCAAGCCCGGCATAAAACTATTCAAATGAAATTACGGGACGCACGAAGAACGACTAGAATCAGTACAAAAGCAATGTCTATTATTTGCTCGTCGTAAATTAGGTTATATTCCCTCTTCCATCTTATGAAGCACGCTGCATGGCATCAAACAGGGTGTCCATTCAAATCTAATTTTTCAATTCCCGGTTTTTTCCCGGTTATTTAATAATAAAACAAACTCAAACATCACCCCTGTCTTATACAAAAAAGTTGTTTAAAAATAACCGTTTAGAGTAAATCATATAATTTTATGCTCTACGATACGCATATTTTGTAGAAAAAAATGAGATGTGATCAAAATTATCGCATCCATGTGTGATCAAAATTATCACCGATTGCCTGCAAAAAGCGCTTTCCCTAACACAGATTTCAAAATCGAACTCCATACGGTCTCGCCGAACGGTGCCTATTCAATCACCGTGTATTGTGGTGTCCGGTCGGATGTCATCATTATCAGCAGCAGCAGCAGCAGCAGCAGCAGCAGTGCTTTCGGCATGTGGCGTTGAACATTGTTCTCCAGTACACAACGAAAGGCTCCCGCAAGCAGCGAGCTGCAGTACACATGAGCGTCCATTCACCGAAGAACGAGGACGAAGCCACACCACTACTGATCGGATTCAGTCGCTCTTGGTGAGTCGCTGTGGGCCATCTATGCCAAACGCGTCACCCTCGTTCCAGCCTCATCCGTGACCGTGAAGAACACCCTAACAGCTCAGCATTACTCAAGCAACACGACAAAACGGTCCTTTTCAGGGGCACCATCAACTTGTGGAAGAGCATTTTCTGGACATTTGTCAAGGTCATCAATCGAATGTCAGTGCCCATCAATTTAAATCTAACATACCCTGTATTTTTAAGGCTACGAATGTGCAACTGTTGCTATGATAATTAAAATTATCACCGATTGCCTGTGAAAAGCGCTTTTCCTAAAACATATTTCAAAATCGAGTTCCATCCGGTCTCGCCGAACGGTGTTTATTCAATCACTTCACAATCGTCTTTAAAGCATGAGCAGCTCTTTAACAGATAAAAGCTACTGAACGCTTAAACTTAAAATGCTTGAAAGTCTATTTGAATTCAATCCAATTTAGTTCCTAAGAAAATTTATTTGACCTTTTGTCATAGATTCCACAATATTTAATCCACATAGGGTTTAGATCTTATTTCCGGCCTGCTAAGCGCAACCCGCACTTTGAATTTTTTTTTTGATGTAGGACTACGTCTGTGATTTCTATATGGGGGTACACTTTGTGAAAGCCAAAAATGGAACATGTAACAAAATTATGAAAGATTTTGAACGTTAATAACTCAGCTGGACCTGGGCCAATTTCAATGATTTTATCACCAATCGATCAGAAATATTTCTACGCATCTGTTGAATTTAAGACTTTATCATTTTCCAAAATGTTACTATTGAAAATTACACGAATGTGCAACTGTTGCTATGATAGTTAAAATTATCACCGATTGCCTGCGAAAAGCGATTTCCCTTGCACAGATTTCAAAGTTGAATTCCATCCGGTCTCAGCAAACAGTGTTTATTCAATCACCGCGTGGTGAGTTCTCCAGTATACAACTAAAGGCTCCCCGCAGGCAGCGAGCTGCAGCCCACATGTGCATCCATAGCAGGAGGAAGAAGCCGCACCGCTATTGATCGGAATCAGTAGCTTCACCGAAACCGACATGAAACTTAAACTTAACTGTTGATCGAGAATCCATAACGGCCGATTCAAATATGCAGATGTCAGTTTTATGTTTTGATCAGAATTGTCATGGTACTTTGTAAGGTCATTCATGTCGGTTTGTCGGTGAGAGAACCCCACTCAAATTCCTATTCCTACACAAAACACAAGATCCTGCTGCAGTTAACATTCCTTATTAGAGATTTGAATGGATTTTTCTCCTTTACTTAAATCTTGGGTTATTATTAGTTAGGTAGGTTCCAATTGTACACGTTGCAGTTTCATTTTAATACCTGTGATTTTGACATTTTTACCAAGGGGATGAGTACTTAAGCGGGTTAGGTTTTTGATAAGTCTTTAGTGAGAATGACACTGACTGCACATTGTAGTCGAAAAACGCATCTGTCATGGATACCAAAATTAATTAAGTGTAATTTATTGTAAGATAGCCCTTTTTTGCTGTTTTAAAACAAATAAGATTTATTATATATTAAGACCACGTAGCCCTACGTCACCATTGCGTACAACCCTTGTAGGGCTGTCCCCCGATCGAATTTTCACACAAAATTAATTGTTTCTACTACTGATGGCTTCTAAATTTATTTACCTTTCCATATGAACCGTTGGATTTGATAAATAGTCACTGCATCTTGATTCCAAATTCGGCCTAAGGGTTTCAATTTCGTACAAACTCATAGGAGTATCACAATTGAATTTACTTCGTCATACGGGATGAAGACAAAGATGGAATGGAAAAATGGATTCGCTTGCAGTACTTCTTTTGTTTTTGAGAACGAAGGGTTTAAAAACTCATGATTCAGTGCTGATAACTAATACCAATCATCTACTATCTATTGAATCCTTTACAATTTCAGGTTAAGATATCTCTGCGGTATTAATGCTCCGAAATCCAATCGAAAAACCGGATGTCTGATGAGATTTTCGGACTTTGGCAAATCCTAGAACGTAACGAGACGTGCCGTTAATTCGGAACGGAAATCCGCAATTCTGAGCACTTCCAAGCGAGTAGCTTTCGACAAAAATCCTCCCGGGACATCACCATCATGATTCACTTTCCGAAAGCTTAATTCGCCTTTTGTCTCGTCCGATTTACAGCATTAGATCACAGGCGACCAGCAGCCCAGTAGTAGTTATTTCTACCATCATGCATCAGTCTCAATCTCCGTCGGTTCGCTGTCGGTGTGTCCCCATATATTTTCCTCGACCGACCAGATCAGGGACGACGAAAGCCAGACAGATTACACCGATGTGCGCTCGTCTCGAATGAAAAGCTGACGTCCCTTTCGCTTGGATTCCTTTCCGGAGACGAACAGAAATTCTGGACTGCTATAGATAAAACTACACCCCCCCCCCCCCCCCCTGCCACGATAGAGACGACGACGGTAGTGACTCGTGTCTCGAATCTGGTCTTTGTCTACCCAGAAAAGTGGAAATTACATCAGCACTGTAGTTGCACCAGTGCGCGTCGGTTGGCGAGGTCGGGAATCATTCCACCGGAATTAAGAAATATCTTTCCACTGCCGGATCGTCGGAGTATGTTCGGGGGAGGGGGTGTAAGATTTTACGATTTCCTAATAGAACTGCTCCATCTTTCTCGTTGCTTCCAATGGTGAGAGAGAGAGAGAGAGAGAGTCAAGTGGTGCTACAGGAGTACTTGCTGCATTCCAGACGACGGCGGAGAAGAAGAAGAAGAATGGTATCAGTCTGGGTGTTCCGGTTATTTCGAACCCAAATGGGAATTTCCTTAGCAGCCAGGAGGATGGGAGGAATGAAAACAAGTCCTTCCGAACTATAAAAGATTTTCCAGCGTGCCATACGTGTGCCAGTCTGGTAAAGTGGAAGAGTTTATGGGTCTCGACTCCGAGCGAGGGGTTGGTCAATGTTCGAAAATTTTCAATACCTGAACAACAGGCCACGCTGAGAAGATCCCTCGTCGCACCGGCAGTCATCTGGCGAACGAACCGGATGATGAACCGGATGGTTGTAAAAATTCAAATCGACGAAGAAAAAGGGAAACACCCAGACGGAAGAAGAAGATGCAGATGCTGATGGCTCTGCACTGCACTGGAATGTATGCAATTTTCCGTTCCACCATATCGGGGCAGAAAATGACCAAAACCCTACTAAGCTCGTCCGTTGTCGTCGGCGTTGTCGTCACTTGCAACAAAAAAGCAGCATCGATCGTTTTCGTCCGAGTAAAATGCCTTGAACAACTGATAAAAACTTAATGTGAAAAGTTTTTCCCCCAGTGCACCCATTTCCGGACTCTTTTTTTTCCGTTGAGGTAGGTGTTGATATGCCGGCATAGGTTTTCTTAAAGGGCATATCAACTGATGGGAAAATAACTTCCCTATCGGAGAGTAGGAGGCACTTCGTTCTGCGGTTTTAAATATCACAACGTGCGTCATGAAACTATTTTTTGTGCTCATAAGTTCGTTCGAATACTTCAACGCCATTATCATGCTCTCTTCATACGATGGGTTGTGAGTTACTGACTGCGAGAGGGAACTTTGCCTTTTTTTTGCTGAATAATCGTAAATCAGTGTAAGATAATTCGGTGACTTGGCTGCAACGCAAGTGATTAAATACAAAACACTCCTCGTAGGTCAGAAAAAAAGTTGCAGAAACTTGATTGCAAATGAAATTAGTTTCATAAAATTATCAAGAAATATGGCTACAGTACTGGAACCCGTGCATAGTGCGATAAAGCGAACTTCTAGGAGCTCGTATTTAGCACTTATTACTCGACCTTATCGTTGACGTAGACTACGTTAAGCTGTTTAGTGAACTTTTAGTGAATTTTCTAGACATTGATATTAACCTATCATTTTGGATCGTACTTAGTTAAACTTGACCAAATTCAGAAACAGTGCATATTTATTCTTTTACATTTCGTCCCCAAATTTCAATCAGATATGAATATTAGACTAGGAACATATGACGAAATTTAAACAAGTTCCCTACCTTAGTTTTTTGATTTGTGGAGGCTTTTTGACGAAAGTTAGGTTAGGTTATCTTTATTAGCGAGACTTTCAGCCAGAGGCTGGTTCATCTCTTGACGAATATTGGGGAACCCAGAAGAGGTCCCCACTAGTGACAGAGTTTTAAATAGCGGTGGGGAGCCAGAAGGGGCCCCCTAGTTATAGAGTTAATGAGGTGGGGTATCCAGAAGGAACCCACTAATTAAGAGAAATTGACAGTCCAGAAAAGACCTCCCTAGGTTCTTGTCAGTGAGTTAGGTCAGATGTTCTTATACATGTTGGCGTCCTTGATGAAACATATAACAGCTGCTTCGGTTAAAGGGTCATTGGCCAAGGCGTTTCTAATGTTCGTCGGGATCCCATAAAGATCCCTAATTCCCTGGAAACCTGGGCAATTCACTAAGAGGTGCTCTGCCGTCATCGTTGTGTTGCAAATATCACAGTGTTTTCGGAACGAAGTCGCACTTCGCATATTGTGAGTAGTACGAGTATGTCCTGAGCGGAGACGAGAAAGAATCAGTTGGTCATTACGGTTTGGGGAATCTTGCCACTTGGTGGTTCCCCTTTGATTTTACGGAGGAACGGTTCTCTTTTTCTGGTCCACTTCTGGGCCCAAGCATTCCGAAGTTTGAACTTCATCCAAGTCTTGATATCAGGTCCTGGAACGGTTTTAGTAGCGAGCCTTCCAGATCGACCCGTAGCCGCAAGATGGTCTGCTTCATAATTCCCCCGGATGTCGCAATACCCGGGGATCCATAGGAAGGTAGTGTTACCATCCTGGAATCGTCTAGCAACCGAGAGGTCAACGTGAAGGCTTGGTTCTGCCCATCCTTTTGTTCCGGTTCAATGTAGTCTCGACACTGGGGGGAGCTCCTGATGGGCCAGGTTCCTTAGAGCTCTGTTCCCCTCTCTGAAGAGACAGACTTACCAGGGTCTCGGCAACTTGGTACCGAAAAGGCAGGACACCGAAATCAACACATGCCGAGTCCGCAGGAGTGGACGGTAGGAGCCCAGCTGCAATACGGATGGCTTGATTATAAGTGGGACTTAGCCGCACAATGAAGAAGATTTTACTGTTGACGATGGCTCTGTTGGTTCCTGTTGGGGGGAGAGGTAGCTCATCGATTCTTCCGGTTCGCCTCCTAGCATCGTGCTATAAGGTACCAGGCGATAACCAGGGTAGTTGATCGATAGCTCGATGACGTCATTTCGTTGGCGTCTGCAATGGGGAATTCTCATAGCAGGCGTTGACGATGGGACGTTGTCGAGTTGTTGAATAGCAACTATCGTGGTAACTCACCGATTACCTGTCGATCTACCAAATTTGGAAAGACGTCTGCATATCACAAGAAATTGCGAGTAGCTGAGTGGAATGGAGATAAGTTAAGCATTGGGTACAGGACCAAGTCACCCCTGGGTGGTGCCAAAAGATGAGCGCAATAGAATCATCAAGTTGCCATAAGGCACGGAATGAGACTATTGCATGGCTGGGTAGTCAAAGTCTTCTATTCGTTAGTCATTTCAGGTGGATTAGAACAGGTTTAGGTGGGCGTTGGCCAGATTTGGATTTTTCAGATGTAATCCTGGATAGGACCCTGTCATTGAACGTCGCGTGAAAGTGGAACTTAATGAAGGCCTAAGTACTTTTTCGTAGGTTTTAGTTTTCGGATTTGAAAGATCGTCGGTTACAGTGGCTTGCTTACTGAGCAGAAAAACGCGGTCCCAGGTCCTTACATATCAAAGAGATTTATGGTAAAATCGCTTGTGTATCGTGTATTTTGCGAAACTCGTTGTTGTCGTTGGTTCCGGGTTTGAGTGGATACACAAATTTGAGCAACGGTATTATGTGATATGAGGGTCTCGGTGGCCTTAGAGCAACCGTTTTTGCTTACTGAGCAGAACATCATGAGTCTAATCTCAGGCCCATCCACATTCAAGATTCGTCAATCGTTTTATTTGTTAATATGACTACATGGTAATAACAGCAACTCGGTGATTAAAAAGGTGCTCGTCTGCCTAGTGGCAAACGTTTTAGCTTACTGAGCAGTAGACCGTGGGTTTAGTCCCAAGCTCCTTCGCGTTATATGATCGTTAGGACATCAATTCCGCTTATCGTTTACCAAAACGAACCCTGCTGCAAACCCAACCCTCTTATCCAACATCCCAGTGATTCCTCGTGGAAGTGCAGAGGTGTTCTCGGCTTCCATCAAAGCGAGTGTCATGTCAACACAATCCTTCCCATTCCTTTCTTGACCTGTGTTCGGGCGCGGCCAGCGCTGGTATTGCCTAATTCAAGATCACCAGTTTTTACACATTGAGGATGATTGCTAGTCCCAAGTATCGTCTATTGGTTCTCTGTGTAATTACAGCTGATCTGGCAGTAACAGAGTAGCAACCGTTTGCGGTCAATCAAGCTCAAGCTCAAGCTCAAGTCTAAGCATAATGTTCCTGTTGTTACTAAGATGAGGGCTGGAAAGTGTCCGCAATAACCTAAGTCTTGTGCGGCAGCTGTTCCGTACATAGTTAAAATGGGGAGCGAAGCTTAACGTCCGGTCCAAGAGCACCCCAAGTGACCGTCTTCCGGAAAGGTATTGTGATACCATCACACTTAATGGCTGATTGTAATGGACGGTGTGAGGACCGGCAGATGTGAGAGACTACGCTTTTGTCGGTTGAGAGCACGAATCCCACCTGGGACGGCCATCTTTGTGTGACCGATACAGCTGCCTGAAGTTTCCTATGAAGGGCTTTGAGGGTACGGCCAATTGCCAAGAGAGTTACGTCGTCTGCATAAACGAAAATATAAATCTCCTTTGGAAAAGGAGCCTCATAGGTCCCGTTTATTGCGACCAGGAAAATAGTGACCACATCTTCCGCTCCAATTGAGGAGTGGTGGTTCCCGATTAGGACCTGGAAGGTCCGGCCGCAGAGAAAATGTCTAATGAAATGTAGGATGTGGCTTCACGAAACAATTCCCAAAAAATACCAGTAGCTCCATCACTAGTTTTAATTTAGGTCTCTGAAGCAAAGAAAACAGAGCCGGTAGTAGGTATGTGACATAATAGTAATGATTTTAGTGACTAAAATAACAAAAATAGTAACCAAATAGTGACTTTAAATGAAAAAAAAGGTGACCAATAATGACAGTGATTGAAAAGAGGGAGACATTAGGGAGGCTCAGTTATTCAACTTCAAAATCAAATCAAAAGCTTGACTGGTTCTAATTCAGCAGTTTTGTAGAGTTATTCCCTATCGATTGGTATATTTTGATTTAAATTTCATCTATCAAGGACAAAGTTATAATCGTTCAAAACCGAACACCTTTTCGTGACGGTCGCATTGCACGTAAAAAAAAATTGAAGGCCACATTTATTAAATTTTTCTCAGTTCAAAGTACCGCAAATGAATGTCTTTTGGTTTCAAAATTTTGTTTGAGTCCAAGATTTTGAAATTTTTTGAAATCTTTAGTCTCAGACATTTGATTTATTTTAAGCTAGAAATTAAAAAGTCCGGCATTTCAAATATCAGTCACAGAGTCTTGATGACCTGAAATCTTTTGTTATCATGATAATTCACAAAGCTTTCGAAGCCTCGAAATCTTGAGAACTTTCTCAAATCTGAATCTTTCGTTACTTCGTTACTCTTCTCTAGTCACTTTCTACTTTCTCTAGTATTCCATTCATATTTTTGCATACACTCTAGGTATTGACTACAAACTCTCCTTCGAATTCTCCCGAAAATTCTCTTGGAATATTTCCCAGCGTTTTAAGAGTATTTTCCCAAAACTTAAATGTAATTTATTTGTGAAATACCTTTGATTTCTGCTCAAGAGTTCTGTGAAATGTTCCTCTAAATTCACATGGAATTATCATGTTCTACTATTGGCAACTCGACATCAGCTGCATTTTGTAGAGCGTATATTTAAATTGAAGAAAAATGTGGCATAACAGGATTGCTCAATCGTAAAAATGTAATGTAATGTGTTGTACATTTTGACTATAGTTTTAAGATGTATTGTATTGTGACCTAGAATCCTCGGCTCTGTAAAGTTAATTCGTTAGAGCTTTATCAAATAAATTAATAAACAACATTTCAGAATTCTTTTAAAATTATCCATAAAATTCACCTTATAGCTCCTACTAAATTTTCTAAACATTCCCTAAATGTTTTTAATTTTTCTGAAATTCCCGCTAAATCATGTTTTGAACTCCCGTGGTATTTCTTTGCAGAATTCCATTTGAATACTGCTAGAATTCTCTTCAGGATACTTTTGGAATTCTTCTCAGTTCTACCTTGAAATTCCCCTTAGTATTCATGCTCTCCTTGCATATTCCTTGGAATTATTCTAAGGAGGAATTAGGATGATTTTTTAACAGCTTTGAAAGTAATCCACAGATTTTTCTTGTAGTTCTCCTTATTTACATTTGTATACTTCTTAGAGTTTCTTTAGAATTCTCTAAATAAGTCGCACAATAGTCTAAATATTCTATGAAAATTATCATCGAAATACTTTTGAGTTCAAGAACCTTGAGAATTTTCCAATTATTTTTGTTTGTTTTTAAATCTGTGATCGTGGAAAATTGTCGAAATTTCTAACTACACATCCGATTTTTTTTTAGAGTTCCCCAGTCTTTAAGATTCATCCTTGTCTGTGAGATGTCTTTAGATGTAAATTAATCAAAACATTTTCTAAAATAATTTCTATGCCCCAAATACACACAAATGACCCAAAAAGGTCAATACCGTTCAAAAGCTTACGAAAAATCCCAAAATTAAAATTTTAGAGACTAAATATGAAAAGCTTTGCAATTAAATTCGAATAATTTGTTGCAATCTTCTGGGCTGTCCATAAACTACGTATACAGATTATCAAACAAAATATAGCTTGTATGGACCTTAGAACACATCCACCTCACACCCAAGCTATCTACGGTACTTGAAGGACCGCCCCTTAGTCAAAATTCAGGATCAGGAATTTTTCAAAATACTGAATAGATATTTTAAGAGGGAATCAGGGAGGGAGGTTCAGTCAGGAATCCTTATTGGTAATAGGTAATGGGGACGTGAATAAGGAACCGCGAATAAGGATACTCACAGATTATGGGATTTTCACTAATAGGGGCTGTGGTCATTTGTTTCAATATAGCTGTCTTCGACATAGTTGTTGTACTGGGGTAGATCAACAAGCCTGTCTCATTCGATTCAGAGGCGCTTCACTTTCATATTATTTATCAAGGGCGGTATATTACATGGAATTTGGGTCCAAAATAGAATATCTCTCGATCCTGGTCATGTAGAAAGTTGCTGTCTGCAGAAAAGTTGTTCAAGTGACCAAGTCCTTTCGGGTGGTGGTTCAGAACTCACTCACTACGCGGCGCTGTTGTGCACGTGAACTTCCTGTACAACCTGTTTATCTAGATCGTTTCCATATAGAAGGTTACTGTCTTTAGCAAAGTTGCTCAGATGCCAACGGTCTTCCGGATGGGGTTCATATTAGTTCAGAAATCTCCCACTACGAGGCACTAGTGTACATGTGAACTTCCTGAATATGCTATGTCTCGAAAGCCTGCTCATATAGGATGTTGCTGTGCAATGTGAATATTTCCGGAACATGGGGCGGATATCGATGCAAAACGCCATTTTGGATTCCAATATGGTGGTCATCTGTTTTAGAAATACTGTCAAATACCTTACAATATGGGTATTTTCCGAACGGGGACGACGATTTGCGGTTGAAAATTGATGCAAGATGCCATTTTGTAATCCAAAATGGCGGCCATCCGTTTTAGAAATACTACCCTACAATATGGGTATTTTCGTAAAGAGACCGACGTGTAGATGTCAAAATTCTATGCCCACTGCCATTTTGAAATCCAAGATGGCGGCCATCGGTTTTAGAAAAAAATGTCAAATACACAACAATATGGGTATCTTCGGAACGAGGATGACTTGTAGATGTTAAAATACGATGTCCACCACCATTTTTAAATCCGTCGGTTTTTGAAAAAAAAAACTGCCATATACGCTACAATATGGGAATTTCTGAAACTAGGACGACTTGTAAAGGTCGAACGTCGATGTTGGACACCATTTTAGAATGCAAGATGGCGGCCATCAGTTTTAAAATTCTGCCAAATTCCCAAAAAATATGGGTATTTCCGGAACGGTGATGGCGTGTGTAGATGTCAAATATCGATTTTGGACACCATTTTGAAATCCAAGATGGTGGCCACTGGTTTTAGAAAAACTGTCAAATACCCAATTTTCGGAACGTCCCGTGTCATTTTGGAATCTGGATTTTTTTATATAATGCGTTTATTTTTCAAGGCTCATTTGCTGTAGCTTTGCGGAGCCTGTATTCATTTTTTAGATTATAAAATTACTTAAGATGCTGGACATCAGTTTTTGAATAAAGAGCTTTCAAATACTCTACAATATAGAAATTGTGGGAACGGGGACGACATGTACAGGTTAAAAATCTATGCCACTGACAATTTGAAATCCAAGATGGCGGTCATCGGTTTAAGAAAAACCTACAAGGGTTGTACAATGGTGACGTAGGACTACGTGGTCTTAATATATAATAAATCTTATTTGTTTTTAAACAGCAAAAAAAGTTATCTAACATTAAATTCCACTTAATTAATTTTGGAATCCATGACAGATATGTTTTTCGACTACAATGTGCAGTCAGTGTCATTCTCACTAAACCCAAGTAACAATTTGGGTTTTATGAGGGTTCTGTATACCATGATTTAGACTTGTAGTATGCTATAAAACTTCAATAAAACTGGCAATGTTGCTTGGGAAGACTTATCAAAAACCTAACCCCCTTAAGTACTCATCCCGTAGGTAAAAATGTCAAGACCACAGGTATAAAAATGAAACTGCAGCGTGTAGAATCGGAACCTACCTAACTAATAATAATCCAAGATTTAAGTAAAGGAGAAAAATCTATTCAAATCTCTAATAAGGAATGTTAACTGCAGCAGGATCTTGCGTTTTGTGTAGGAATAGGAATTTGAACGGGGTTCTCTCATCGACAAACCGACATGAATGACCTTACAAATTACCATGACATTTCTGATCAAAGCACTAAACTGACATCTGCCACCGTGTTCGAGAAAAATGTGTATCCTAGCCACGAGCACGCGTACAAATGTATGAGTTGGTTCGTGTCTAATCTATCGCGGACAAATTATTTTTTATGTAGATAAAAGAATTCTATGGTTTCGACAGATATTTGAATCGGCCGTTACGAATTCTCGATCAAGAGTTGAGTTTAAGTTTCATGTCGGTTTGTCGGTGGTTCTCTCTGTTTATACTTTTTAGGATGACATAGATGGCCCACAGCGACTCACGAAGAGCTACTGATTCCGATCAATGTGGCTTCTTCCTCCTTCTATGGATGCACATGTGGGCTGCAGCTCGCTGCTTGCGGGGAGCCTTTAGTTGTGTACTGGAGAACACCACCACTCACCACGCGGTGATTGAATAAACACCGTTTGGTGAGACCGGATGTAATTCAACTTTGAAATCTGTGTTAGGGAAATCGCTTTTCGCAGGCAATCGGTGATAATTTTAATTATCATAGCAACAGTTACACATTTGTGCAATTTTCAGTAGTGACGCTCTGAAAAATTATGAAGCCTTAAATTTAGCTGATGCGTAGAAATATTTCTGATCGATTGGTGATAAAATTATTGAAATTGGTCCAGGGGCAGCTGAGTTATTAACGTTCAAATTCTTTCATAATTTTGTTACATGTTCCATTTTCGGCTTTCACAAAGTGTACCCCCATATAGAAATTACAGACGTAGTCCTTCGTCAAAAAACTCAGCGTTGGGAGGAAATGCTATACAGGTCGGACTCGATTATCCAGGGGTTCGATTAGCCGAGGGTTCGATTATCCGGGGCTGAATTATGCAGAGGAAATGGCTAGATTATCCGGAGTCATATTTTTTTCTCTGTAGTAAAGTAAGTAGTAAGAGTAAGAGTAAGTGAAAGCAAGAAGCAATAACTATTGATGCATTCTAACCACATTGAGCCAATTTGTACTTGATAGAGATAAACAAAGTGATATAGAAAGGTTATGCGTCCATACCACACCATTCTGAGCTATGAGGTGACTTATTGGATAGACAAAGATTTCTGATCACCTGATGGTCTTTGAAATATTTTCAGAGCCCCCTTGCGTCATGAGAGAATTTTCAAGAGATGTGATTTGAATTGATGAACAGTTTGAGATCTTCTGATTAACCTGAAATCTTGAAAAAAATATCCAGACGACTGTATGGATATCTTAAAACACATGAAGGACTTTGGAATAATTTCTAAGCTGCCGTGTTTCATATGAGAGAAAATCTGAAAAATGCGATATGGACTACGGAATACCTGGATATGTTTAAAATGATAATTAATCAATCTGAAATCTTGAAAAAACCTGAGGTGGAGATGTGATTTGATTTGTTGGGTAGTTGAAGATCTTCAGAATGATGTCTGATCAAGCTGAAGTCTTATACAAATGTTTTGAGGATATTTTGGAGATCTATGATCACCTGGAGATCTTTGTAATAAATGCTAAGAAACCCGGTATCTTGAAAGGATATGTGGGAGATATTTTTTTTTACTAGGCTCAGTCGTATGTGACACTTTGCGGAGCCAAAATCAGTAATATTTGAATTTACATTTCAAATAGCAGTAGTTCTAGGTTAGTATTGGGTACCAATTACTCGTGGCGGGCTCGAGGTTAATGGGTAACAATTTCGATTGGAAGGAGCTAGGTAGGAAACTGGTTTCTGAAGCCTTCTTCAGATACTGCTCTGGGACGGTTGACCAAATCCTGGCTGGGCTGGGAGATATGATTTGAATTGTTGTGCAGTTGAAGATCTTGAGAATGATACCTGATCAAACTGAAGTATTAAACAAATATTTGCGGACTTTCGGAGATGTCTGATCACCTGAAGCTCTTTGGAATAATTTCTAGGCAACCTGCTTTTGGGGAGAATAACTGAGATATGTGATTTGAAATGTTGGGCAGATTAAGATCTTCAAAATCATACATGATCAAGCTGAAGCCTTGAACAAATATCCTGAGAACCTTTTGGAAATCTCTAATCTCTAAAAGTCTTTGAAATAATTTCTGAGCAATCTGGTATTTGAGAGAATAGCTGGGATATGTGATTTGAATTGATGAGCAGTTGTAAATCGTTAAAATGATCAACCTAATCAAGCTGAAGTCTTGATCAAATATTTTGAGGAATTTTTGGCGATCTATGATCACCTGGGGATCTTTGGAATAATTTCTGAGCAACCTGGTGTTTAGGAGAATAGCTGGAAAATGTGAGTTGAATTGTTGTGCAGTTAAAGATCTTCAGAATAATACGTGATCAAGCTGAAATCTTGAACAAATAACCTGACGACTTCTTAGAGGTCTAGATATTTGTTCAAGACTTCAGGTTGGTCAGGATTTTTTTTATGAATTTTAACTGTCCGTCATGCCACGTTGGAAGATCAAAGTTTTTCATCAATTTGACTGGATATTGCAAGGCCTTGGATCAGGTGTATCAACAATTGAAATCTCAATGCTTAAATCTTCTCACATGTTACCAGAATTCTCATAAACTTTTCCATCTAATCAATAATCTTCGCCCGCTGGATTTTGTTTTATATTTTTATGATTTCTGGTTTATTAGGTTTTATTCTGGAGATCATAAATGATCCAAATCAGTAGAGTCAAAGTCAGTTCTCTATCAAATCTTAAACTCTCCTCTACTCGATTTCTCAATGCACACAAGATTGTGCTTTTAGTCCCAGGCTTCTTCACATTATTTCATTATGGTCATATCACTTCCCTCCAATGGTAAACTCTTTCAACTCGATGATAAGTGGTGTGTCGCAATGAGAAGGGCTCGGTGCCATAATGGCGACTGTTTTTGATTACTGAGCAGCAGTTCGTGGACTCAGTTCCAGTAATCAGCATGCATACTTTATATTCAATATTAGATATATTAGGAACGATTATGCATACACCAAAACAGTGTTTTGATTCCAATGTACACAACCTGTGACCGAAGTAGACCAAAAACAAACTTCAAAGAGCGACCCATTTCACTTTTCAACAACAAAAAAGTGCAATTATTGCTTGCAATGCCCGACGTTGACAACCCCCTTGTAGCAGAACCCAATGTCCAATCTTCCACCAGTGTCTCTGTGAACACTCCCGGCCTTTGAATTCAAACCGTGTGCAGCGCCGAGGACTGTTTGGCACCGTCGCCGTCGCTTGGTGGATTTCGCGTGTCTGTCTGTCCGCCGACCGATCCGGACAGCAAATAATACCGGGTGTAGTAAAATGGGTCGACGTATATTTATTTGCTACCTACTAATGTCATATTGTGAGCGTCGTCGCCATCGTTGTCACCGGGTTGCAGTTGTTCCCTCCGCGGCAGGACAGTGACTCACATAGATATAGATATGTATACGGAAAATCTTCCGCATCGTTCGAGTGGGACAGTAATTAACAACCAACCATATGCCGAAAATTGCCGCTGTCACCCTACAGGAGTTGAATGTTTTGCTCTAGCTTCTTTTTTCGGCAGCATGAATGGGCGCATTGCGCTTTCGCTGTTTGCAGTAAAGAGTAGTGTTGTTCAACGCTTGTTTGTATGATTCTTTGACGTTGTGGGAAGGGTATCAAAGTTTGCTTTAAAATAAGCACAAATGCTATGAAAGTTACTGCAATCGGTTATACCGTATCTGAGATATTCCCAAATTCTCCATGATGAATCTTGTCCTAATTGTCCGACAAGCATAGAGCCAACTTAGTGTCATTACTACTGGTACTAGTAGGTGAATTATCCCATCGTTTTTCCCCACCACTAACGGTAAATATCGCCGTCGATGTGAGTTCTGTTCCAACGACGACAAACACGACCTGGCTGGCTCTGGCTCCGGCACCAACAAAGCTATAAATGTTGCATGTTGTGAGTGCTGGACACTTGAACTGATGGCGCACTGTTTTCTCATTCTCACATGCCCAGCTGCTAGCTCCACACACGCACAGCCAGAAAGGGCAAACATCCGTCCGTCGTCATAACTACTTTGGGGTGGTGTACGTAGAGTGCTGACAAGCGATCGACCGAAGAATTTATCAATTTGGGATTTTTTTTTTGGAGAGGGACCTGTCCGGAACCTGCTGCCGAAGATCCAGAAGCATTCTGGAAAATGACGTTCTCAGCAATTTCAGAGACCTCATTGACCCTAATTACTTCCCGTTCGCTGAATTCCACGCATGACAGCTCATCGTGCGAATTTGTGCAAATCTCATCGCACAGTGCGTTTTTGCTTGTTTCCTCGCGCGAAAGCGAAAACTCGTTTAAATCGGCAATTTACAGCAAATTAGTCATACCCATATCTCCGTACCCACACTAATAGCTTCCATACGCAGTGATTCACTGCGCGGTAGTAATTCAATAGAGGCACGCAATTCCCGTGGTTCGTGGATCTCTCCAATATTTAACATCAAATATGCATCTTTAATCTAATCGTTGATCACACACGTGCCTTATCAGCAGAATCACATGTTTGTTGCTTTGGGTAAAAATGCACTACGCTAGAACCCAGAGCGCCATTTAATTTCAAACCAACGGGGTTCTACGGTATAGTAGGAGAAGAAAGTACTTACATGGCTGAATTTCGTTGCAATCTTGGTGTGCTCTTCCTGGTACTGCTTTCGCACCCGCCGTTTGTCCTGGTACAAATGGGCCAACTTGTCCAGACAGACCGACTCCAGCTGTTCGGCGTTGGCTTTGATCTGCTTGGCCGTGTGCTCCAGTTCCTCCATGAAGGTCCGCCAGGCCCGGGTGATGTGGCTGCCTGTGTGATTGGAGTATACGGTCAAAAGGATGGAATTAGTTTTCACGCTCATTAATGGTTCGTGGCATTGCCAGTGTCGGAAGATTATTTCCAGAAAAGAATGTCGTTGGAATTTTTAAATCTAAACGTATTAATTTGATGGATTTGGCAAGCTCGCAGCATTTTGACCGTTTGTAAGCTCGTTTGCAGCTACTGTCACCCGAAAAAATCGTAGACCGGACCGGGAATCGAACCCAGCCACCTCCAGCATGGTCTTGCTTTGAAGCTGCACCTTTACCGACTGAGCTAAAGGAGGCCTGAAAAACATATCTCGTGTTCTTATTGTCTTCGTTCGGTAGTTTTTGAACTAAAGTATGATTCCAAACGCTTAATTTACTTGTTAACGCAGAAATCGTGGATCTACTTAATGTTTTCTGCTCGATAGGCCCGATGTGACATCACACTGAAAAGGAAACTGAAAACTCAACTACATTTTTCTACTTGATCACAAAACGAGTATTCAATTTACAGTATTCTGTCAAAAATAGTGATTTTATAAAACTAGTCGTTCTGATGGCATACCAAATGAATGTTTGATGTTTTAGACTAATTCAATTAGAACCTCAAAAACATATAAATATGTACGATAGGAACCTTTAAAGCGAAAGATTCTATAGAAAGACTAAACCTCCAAGTGTCTACTGCCTGAAAAAAAAAAAAACAGAAAACCGGGAATTCTCAGGGAATTCAATTTCTCCTGAAAATACCTGGAAGTCTCAGGGAATCTTATTATTACTCAATATTCATAGTTATTTTCATTCACACATTTGAAATCGGAGCATAAGTCCTCGTATTGTTTTTTTTTGAGAATAATTAGGGGGTGAAGGGGATGCTAAAAGGAGGATTACAATTAAATCTGAGAATAACTCCAGGAGATCTTCAAACAGATTCCAAAAAGTAATTCCAGAAGAGATTGCCAAACAAATTAAGGGGAGAAATCTAAGGAATTTATGAGGAGACTGTAAATGAATTCTTAGGACGCTTTCAATGTGAGTAGAATTCCAAGGGAAGGAGTGAGATTCAAAAAGAAACCTGAAATGAATTTAATGAAAATTCTGAGAAATCTGAAATGAATTTATTGAAAATTCTGGGAATTGCTTTGAAATTATCCTCATTAAGAAATCCCATGGAAAGGGATTTCTTAATAAGGAGAATTTCAAGGCAATTCCTAGAAAAAATTAATAAAATTGATTCGGAGGATAATTGCGAGAAGTATTCTAACTATATTCTAATGATATTTTTTAGAGAATTCAGAGATGCGTTTCAAGTTAATTTCTGAAATAATTCCATAAGAGTTTCGGGAGAATACGAGCGAATGATGAGGAGAACTCCAAGCAAATTTTCATGAGAAATCTCCGTTGAATATGTAATGGACTATTCTGAAGTCTGCAGAACAACTTGAAAGTTCCCAAAATATTCCTGAAGTTAATGAAACTGCCTTGAAGCTCTTTTGTAGTTTGAGAAACAAGCCCGATGCTCAAAATACTTCTCAGCTTTGTTGTTAACTTCTCTAAACTTTTTCGGACCTTCTAAAGTTTCCACGATTTTCCTAACAGTCATGAATCTTCTCTTAAGTTTTAACAATTCACTGAATTTCTCTAAACTTCTTTAAAATTTATGTAATTTCGCTGCTCTGGAATATCTCTGCTCTGAGGATATCTGTTCTTTTTTTTCAGCGAGATCAATATCTTTCTTGAAGTTCTCGAAACTTTTCTAAAGTGTTTGCAGTTTTCATGAAGCTTGTTGTATTACCCTGAATTTAATTGAATTGTTCTAAACAAAATTTAAGCTCCCGTGAACTTTTAGACTTATGTGAAAACTCTTAAGTTCTCTGAAAATTTGGGAACTTCTTGAAATTTTCCGCTAATTTAGTGAAACTAATGGAACTGAACTCCCCTGAAATTAGCCTTGTTTTTGGAGCTTTACTAAACTTATTTGAAATGCTTCCGAAATGTCGATATAAGTTCCTGAAGTTCTCGGATCTTCCCTAGGGTTCCATAGACTTTTATGAAGTTCTCGAAATGTTCCTGAAGATCCCTGTACTTCTTTGAAGATTTCGAAGTTATTCTGAAATTTCGACGAAATAATTAATATAGTATAGATTTTCACTTTGAGAACTTTGTCAATTTTTCGAAACTAATTCATACCTTCTTCAATAGTCTAGAGTTTCCTGATGTTTTCAAAACCGCCCAAAATATTTCCCAATTTCCTTAAAATTCTCTAGACTGCCCTGAATATCTTAGGATTTTTTTAAAAGAACCCACAATTTTACTGGAATTGATTGAATTGCCTTTGAGTTCTACAATTTTCCTTAAGTTTTATAAAGTTGACGGAGTTGTCTGGGTGTAATACCAAGGTTTATTCGAGAGAGTATGTAGGGAGCGTCAATTTCTCCTAACAGCAGCTTCGCAACAAATACTCCCCCCTATTCTGCGAGTCACGTGACTCTCTCTCACCGGTGAGGTGACAATTGTCACCTCACCGGTGACAGAGAGTCACGTTACTCGCAGAATAAGGGGGACTGCTTTCTGTTGGCTTCGCCTGCTTTCCAGAGTTGTCATTCCTAGCAGGCGACAGCGACTCTCGTACGGTGGTAAATCGTTTGGGTTATTCCAAGACAGGAACCGGAGCGCGTATCTTACGAATCGTGATTGAACTGCTTCTATCCTTTTTATCCAGACCTCGTGGTGAGGACTCCACACGACAGAAGCAATCAAGCTCCACTCCAAGATCCCTGATGCTTGTGACTCTTTCCAATGCTTCTCCACGAATCGTGTATGGCCAGCAGATTGGAGATTTCTTACGGGTGAAAGATATCACGGCACATTTTTTCACACTTATAACGAGATGATTCCTGACACACCAGCCTTCGAAGAGATCAATATACTGTTGAAGCTTCTGGCAGTCTTCTATAGATCGTATTATCAAGTACAATTTTAGATCATCTGCATACAAGATTTTTCATCCGTCTGGTAGGAGAGAGCAGACATCGTTGAAAAACAGGGAAAATAACAGTGGTCCAAGATTGCTTCCTAGTGGAACTCCTGAGCTGTTGCTGAAAGTGTGCGACTCAAAAGTGCCAAGTTTCACGCAAAGACGACGGTTCACAAGGTAAGATTCCATCCATTTGACAAACCGAGTTTCAACTCCTAAGCGTTCGAGTTTTGCGAGCAGGATTCGGTGATTGACACGATCGAATGCGGCATTTAAGTCCGTATACATGGAATCCATTTGATGACCATCGTGCATACTTAGAAGGCAGCTAGATGTGAACTGAATCAAGTTAGTGGCAGTGGATCTCCCTGAAAAAAAAACCATGTTGATCCGGGGATATGTACATCTTAGCAGCACGAATTAGCATGTTGTACACCAGTATCTCCAACAGCTTCGACCCAGCACACAATACTCCACGGTAATTTGCGATATCTCTTTTGTCTTTCCTTCCATTTATCGGGAAATACAGAGTCTGAAAGTGATTTATTGCAGATAAATCTCAAGGGCCCACAGACATTCTCAGCACATTTTTTCAGAACGGTAGCAGGAATTCCATCTGGTCCAGCTGACAGCGAAGGCTTCATTTTCCGGCACATCCGTATCTGCGATGTCACCTACGCGGAAGTTGAGAGCATTCGCTGGAACATCCGAAAGAGCAATTCTTATTTGATCTTCGTCCACCATAAGTTCGTCAAATACGCTTGCAAAGTTTTCAGCGAACAGGTTACATACACCATCAATAGAGTCAGAGGATTCGTCTCCCAGGAACATGTTCGTTGGAAGGCCATTTTCCTTTCTTTTGTTGTTAACAAACGTCCAGAATCTTTTCGGGTTTTCTTTGAGATCTGATTGAAGCCGACGAACATGTCTTGCATACAAAAAGCGATTATACTTTTTGTATCTGTTACTAGCAACACAGAAATTTCTCTTGGAGAAGGGGTTCTTGTCCCTCGAGTATTTCCTCAGTGCTGCTGCTCTCTCACGTTTGAGTTGTCGGAGATGGCTATTTGACCATAGCGGTGATGGGCGAGAACGTGGTGGAGGGACATGTTCACGGAACAACTGGTGCAAGATGATGGTGAACACATCAACTGCTTCATTAACGTCAACAGACTCATACAGTCGGGACCAGTCGATGGAAGAGAGAGCCAGATTCAGAGCGGCAAAGTCAGTTTTACTGAAGTTGAACTCTCTGTCGTCGTTTAATTCTTCAAACCTGGTGGGCGGAGAACACTGCAGTAGAACTTGGAATGGCGGATGTAATTGATCCACGCTTGTTAGTGGTTCAGGGGGCTCAGAGACGTCACATAATGGTCTGGTGTCTGCGTTAACGAACAAAAGGTCTAAGGTTTTGTTTCCTACATTTTTGATCGAAATCAACTGCTTTGTACAAAGTACAAAGTAGAGCAATACTGGATTGTGGAAACGAAGATTCGTGGGGATCCGTAAGGGCAAATCTATCCGGGGTTGGGTACCATACAAGTGAAGGTTGATTAAAATCTCCAAATACCATTTGCAAATCCAGCTCTTGAGCCGAGTTTAGAACTCTATCAGCTGATTCAACGAACTTACTAATAATGTTCACGTTGCCTGCCAGATCAGGAGGAATGTAAGCGGACCCTACGTAAATATGTCTAGCTCTTGCATCTATAACTACCCAAATCTGTTCTATATCTGCATCCACTGCGACAGAACAAATGCTGGAGCTCAATCGAGTATGCACAGCTACTAGTACCCCACCACCTCTTGTCTTACCAGATCGTATGGGATCGCGATCCTTACGGTACACTTGATACTGTGGCCCAAAGATTTGTCCATCTCCGAGACAGCGAGAAAGAAGTCTTCTATTTTGGTTCTGAGGCCCCTAACGTTCTGGTAGTAGAAGCTTACGATATTGTCGGAACGAATAACACAGCGTGGGCGACCAGTTTCGTGGGTTTCGACGTCGCAGGTGGTAGTAGTAGGCTGAAGCAAAGAGATGGTGGACTCTTCTCTTACTTACCTTACCAATCAGGCTAAGGCCTTGTTGTCCTCTGCTGTCCGAAGAAGTCGTCTCCACTCTACTCGATCCATGGCCACAGTTCGCCAGCCTCGTAGTCTGCGAAGGGTCCGCAGGTCACCTTCTACTTGGTCGATCCACCTTGCCCGCTGCGCGCCTCCGTAGTCTGCGAAGGGTCCGCAGGTCACCTTCTACTTGGTCGATCCACCTTGCCCGCTGCGCGCCTCTTCTTCTTGTTCCTGTTGGGTCGTTTTCTAGAACCATTTTCACTGGGTCGTCGTGCGGCATTCTTACGACGTGCCCAGCCCACCGTAGTCGCCCAATTTTTGCAATGTGGACGATGGATGGTTCTCCCAGCAGCTGGTGCAATTCGTGGTTCATTCGCCTCCTCCACGTTCCGTCATTCATCTGCACTCCACCGTAGATGGTACGCAACACCTTCCGTTCGAAAACACCAAGGGCGCGTTGGTCCTCCACGAGCATAGTCCAGGTCTCGTGGCCGTAAAGGACCACCGGTCTAATCAGCGTCTTGTAGACAGTCAACTTCGTGCGGCGGCGAATTTTATTCGACCGAAGCGTCCTCCGGAGTCCAAAGTAGGCACGATTCCCTGCCATAATGCGTCTTTGAATTTCTCTGCTGGTATCATTTTCGGCGGTCACCAGTGAGCCCAAATACACGAACTCATCGACCACCTCGATTTCGTCACCGTCAATCTGAACTCGGGGTGGGAGGCTAACATTGTCTTCCCTAGAACCTCTTGCTTTCATATATTTTGTCTTTGATGCGTTGATGGCAAGTCCAATCCGTCTAGCTTCAGCCTTCAGTCTGATGTACGTTTCCGCCATCATCTCAAAGTTCCGTGCCATAATGTCAATGTCATCGGCGAAACCAAGGAGCTGGATGGACTTCCTGAATATCGTGCCACTCGTGTCTATCCCGGCTCTTCTGATCACACCTTCTAACGCGATGTTGAACAGCAGACACGAAAGTCCATCACCCTGCCGTAACCCCCTTCGAGATTCAAAGGGACTCGAGAGTGTCCCCGATACTCGAACAACGCACGTCACCATCGTCGCCTTGACCAATCGCGTCAGTTTATCCGGAAATCCGTACTCGTGCATAATCTGCCATAGCTGATCTCGATCGATTGTGTCGTATGCGGATTTGAAATCGATGAACAAATGATGTGTGGGCACGTTGTATTCGCGGCATTTCTGCAGAACCTGCCGAATCGCGAAAATTTGGTCCGTGGTAGCGCGGGCACCCATGAATCCCGCCTGGTATTGCCCCACGAACTCTCTTGCATATGGTGACAGACGGCGGCATAGAATTTGGGAGAGTACCTTGTAGGCGGCGCTCAGCAGTGTGATCGCGCGGTAGTTGCAGCAATCCAACTTGTCGCCCTTTTTGTAGATTGGGCATACGACACCTTCCATCCGGTAATATCTCCTCCTCCCAAATCTTGGCAATTACCCAGTGCAGCGCTCTAGCCAGTGCTTCACCACCGTATTTCAATAGCTCACTTGGTAGTTGATCTACACCAGTTGCTTTGTTGTTCTTCAGCCGACCGATCTCCTCCTCAACTTCTTGAAGATCAGGGGCCGGTAGCCTGTCGTCTTCTGCGCGTGCTCCAAGGTCTGTTGCCGTGCCACCTTCGTTTTCTGCTGCTTCACCGTTGAGGTGCTCGTCATAGTACTGCTTCCACCTCTCAATCACCTCACACTCGTTCGTGAGAAGGTTACCGTCCAAGTCCTTGCACATATCGGCTTGCGGCACGTAGCCTTTGCGCGAACTATTTAGCTTCTCGTAGAACTTCCGTGTGTCGTTTACGCGGTACAGATTTTCCATCGCCTCGCGATCTCGATCTTCCTGCTGACGCTTCTTCCTTCGGAAAACCGAGTTTTGTCTTTTCCGCGCTTGTCTAGATCGCTCCACATTCAATCTCGTGCGGTGTTGCAGCATTCTCGCCCGTGCTGCATTCTTCTCCTCTACTAACAGTTTGCATTCGCCGTCAAACCAGTCATTTCTTCGGTCCGGGATTGCAGTACCTAGTGCCGCTACAGCAGTACTACCTATGGCTGAACGGATGTCCCTCCAGCCATCTTCAAGAGAAGCTGCGCCAAGCTGCTCTTCCGTGGGTAGTGCAACTTCCAGCTGCTGCGCGTAGTCCTGGGCAACTCCGGTGTTCCGTAGTTGCTCAATGTTGGGTCGTGGCGTTCGACTTCGACGTGTGTTATGCACCGTCGAGAGTTTTGAGCGCATGCATACTGCAACTAGGTAGTGGTCCGAATCTATGTTCGCACTGCGGTACGTGCGGACGTTGATAATGTCGGAGAAGAATTTCCCGTCGATTAGAACGTGATCGATTTGGTTTTCTGTGTGTTGGTCAGGTGATCTCCAGGTGGCTTTGTGGATATCCTTGCGGGGGAAAAAGGTACTTCGAACTACCATTCCTCGGGAGGCTGCAAAGTTCACGCATCGTTGGCCGTTATCGTTCGATACGGCATGCAGGCTGTTTGGCCCGATTGCCGGTCTATACATTGCCTCCCGTCCTACCTGAGCGTTCATGTCGCCGATGACGATTTTGACGTCCCGTTGCGAACAGCCGTCGTACACCTGCTCCAGCTGCGCATAGAACGCTTCTTTCTCGTCGTCGGGTCTCCCTTCGTGTGGGCAGTGCACGTTGATGATGCTGTAGTTGAAGAAACGGCCCTTAATCCTCAACTTGCACATCCTCGCGTTGATCGGCTGCCAACCAATCACGCGTTGGCGCATCTTACCCAGCACTACAAAGCCGGTTCCCAGCTCGTTGGTGGTGCCACAGCTCTGGTAGAAAGTAGCCGCTCGATGCCCGCTTTTCCATACCTTTTGTCCCGTCCAGCAAAGTTCCTGCAGTGCTACGACTTCGAAGTTGCGTGGTTGAAGTTCGTCATAGATTAACCTATCGCAACCCGGGAAGCCGAGCGATTTGCAGTTCCATGTTCCGAGTTTCCAATCGTAGTCCTTATTTCGTCGCGTAGGTCTGTGCCGATTGTTCCGATCCGTATTTCTTTCTTCGGTATTTGCAACTTTGTTTTTTTTCCAGGGCGGCTTGTTGGGCCTGCCCCAACCCCCTGTCTCGCCGGGGGACCATCGTGCACAGCTCTGTTTAGAGTCCCACGCTGGCACTAGGACGGTGATCAGCCGCTCCTAACATGGAGAACAGACGCCGTTTTGAGCCGCACCTCCATGGTGAGCAGACGCTCAGGTTTGGTGAAGCATTTCCTCTATCACCGTACTATGGTTACCGCGCCAGTGTTCGCGTCGCACCTCTTCACTTTGCTATTGCCGGACTGGCAACATTGCCCAGGCTACGCCAACCAGCTGTGTCCATGTTTCAGCTGGTAGTCTTTTGTTATCATATGACTCGAGGAGGCGTGAAGTAGGAACTTGTGAGGACCAGGTGGACTCTTCTCGGACAGGCTGAAATAGGTGGTTACTATTCAGAGATTGTGCAGTATCCTTTCCGGCTTCGGCGGGACATATACCACTGTTTAGCTTACCTGGTGAAACAGGAAGTGCAACCGAGTGATATGCACAAAAATCCCCAGTGCCGAAAGGCGCGGTGTTTACAGTGATGTTGATATCTTCAATGCCATCAGAGGGCGTTGTGTTAGCAGAGGTTTGTACTGAGTCGACAGCGGGCTGGAACGTGGGAACAATATTCAATTTCGTGATAGCATCTTGCCCGGCTTCGGCGAGACATATACCACTGTTTGCCTTACCTGGAAGAACAGGGAAGGCCGCTCCTGAGTGGTTGACGTCATCGGCCGAGGTGATGATTGCGTTGTCGTTAAGAGATGTGCGGCAAAGGTTGATATCTTCATTGCACTGTAACCAAGAAGGCTCATTCAAATTTGGTGCAGTATCCTGCCGGACTTCGGCGGGACATATACCATTCGTAAGCTCACCTGGAGAAACAGGAAGCTCATGTGGTGTAATGTATGCACCATTCGCTGATGATTGCTAGCTGGAGTAATCAATTCGCTGCTTCGCATTCTTCAACCTTTTCTGGTAGATGGGGCAGTCTGAACTCTAAGACGCGTGGGAGATTTCCAACGCATCATCAGCTGGCAGTCGTTGACGCTTATTAAGTTTATCGCAGTTAACACATTTTTCGTAATCCGAGATGCATTCATTGGCTTGGTGACATCCGCACATCTTGGGCAGCAGGACGGATTTGGACATGAAGAAGCTTTGTGTCCGTATTCGGAGCACTTGAAACACCGGAGAACATCAACTGCCTCCAAAACCTTACAGCGATCCCATCCAACTTTAACTTTCTGCCGTTTCATCAGAGTGTCAAACATCCCAGAATCAGTTTCGATCAGCGCACTCATTGGATTTGATGGTCTATTCACATTTTTCATCAGTCGAATGACCTCGAGCGAAACCGTATCTGCGAGATCATTCTGCTTTCTGAGCTTGTCGATTAGTTGCTGCTCGTCAATCGTATCCGAAAAGCCAATGATTTTCATCCTAGGTCTGAGAGGCTTGAGAACTTCAATCGAGTACCTGTCCGACAACGACTGGTTTGCAGAGGATAATAGCTGTGCTGCTTTTTCGTGTGTTTCACATCTCACCGCAACTTCCCCGTTTGCTTTCTTGTGCACTTCTTTCACGGAGAATGTGACGGGATCCAAGTTACTGCGAATGTCAGCTTGGGTGATATCAGCTGTTTGGCTTCGTTTTGGTTGAAATACAACTGTTTTCTCAATTTTCAATATTTTTGCAGGCTTCTTTCCCGGCACGTCAGGACGGGTCGGTTCCGTTTTTTTCTTGATTCTACGTTTATCGGATCTCAATAGACCACCATCTTCATCGTCGCTATCTTTATTGTTGTCTTTCTGTTTGGGTCTGTTA
Source organism: Ochlerotatus camptorhynchus (assembly GCF_037179485.1). NCBI lineage: Eukaryota > Metazoa > Arthropoda > Insecta > Diptera > Culicidae > Ochlerotatus > Ochlerotatus camptorhynchus. The sequence continues at coordinate 1,016,494 of NW_027040574.1, read as the reverse complement.
TTACCTGACTCACTCTCTATTCGCTTCTTTTTACCTCCAACTACATCAGCATAGGTGTCCTTTGCCTTCGTATCACTCGAAGGTAGAAGCTCATTCGTCAGTACATTGAATTTAGCCTCAACCACAGCAGAAACACTTGATTCTAGATTTACCAGGAGCTGGTGCATCGCATCAAATCTTTGGGATAGCTCTGTGCATTTCTTGTTGACATCGTTCAACGAGATTTGTTTTTTCCTGCATTCAAAACAGAAATACTTCACAGCCACATTCTCCTTTATTGCGGTAGCTGCAGCTGTAGAGATATCAGAGCAGCGCGTATGGAGTATTTGTTCGCACACTGCAAACAACTGACGTCATGATAGTATACACTCTCTTCCCCTTTAGCCCTGGGACGGGCGTGAAGATGTGGTAGGTTGATTATACGATCGCTTTTGTTTTGTTTCACTGTTAGAAAATATCTGGAAACTAGTTTTTACGATATAGCACTATGGAAACTGAAGCAGTCCATAAATCTTCACAATGTCCGTATTTTACAGAGCCAGAGCTTCCAATTACACAAAAAACATAGATTAAAAACGTACGAATTACCGAGGAAACCAAGAAAAAAAACGAGCTTTTTTAACGTATGAACTCACAAAGGTCTGCACCATTCGTTGTCCCGTGTACAGGAACGCTTAACTTCCCTCTCTAGAGCCGAATACCGCTGACGGGCCTCGTTCTTGGCTCCTCGGGTCCTTGCTCGCTCTATAGCGGCTTTTGCTTCTCTCCGCTCCTCGATCTTCCTCCAGGTATCATCGGTGATCCTTCCTGTGAGTGCGCAGCTCACCCAGGTTGTTCTCGCTTGTTTCAATAAAGGCATCCACTGTTCTACTACGCTGCCACCTTCCAGAATATTAGCTGCGCGAGCCTCGAGTTCTTCGACGAACGATCTCTTCACTGCTGGGTCTTCCAGTCGCCGTGTGTTGAATCGCCGCCCGAGTCTCTCCTCCCGCCGTAGAACCCGCGCAATGCGTAGGCCGATCTCACCGACCAAGAGATGGTGGTCGGACGCGATGTCAGCGCTGCGTTTATTCCGAACATCAAGAAGGCTCCGTCTCTATTTTCGGCTGATGCAGATGTGGTCGATTTGGTTCTCTGTATATCCATCACGGGAGACCCATGTGGTTTTATGTACTGGCGATGGGGGAAGAGCGAACCCCCGATCACCATGTCGTTGTTGCCACAAAACTCTGCAAGCAGCTCGCCGTTCCAGCTCATATCTCCGAGACCATGGCGTCCCATAATGCGCTCATAGTCCGAGTTGTCGGAGCCGATCTTCGCATTGAAGTCGCCTGTGTAGATCTTGATATCATCTCTTGGAGTCTTATCCACGACAGCATTCAGTTGACTGTAAAAGTTCTCTTTTTCCTGCAATTCGGCAGCATCGGTTGGCGCATAACATTGGATTATGGTAAGGTTTCGAACCTGTGTTCTGAATGAGAGAATAATCCATTGATAGGTTCCCACTTGATGAGCGCAGCTTGTGTTTGGGCGCTAAGCAGAAAGCCAACTCCACGATGTCGCGGAGCGTTTTCACCTCGCATACCAGAATATAAAAGTACCTGTCCCGAAGGCAGCTTGTGTTCTCCAAAGTTCGGCCACCGGACGTCACTAAGTCCCAGGATTTCTAGCTTCATACGGCGGGCCTCACTGGCGAGTTGTGCCAGTTTACCAATTTACAGCGCTAAAAGTCGTTGCCATAAAATCAGTTCGTAATCTTTCACTACAGGTTTCTGTAACAATTTGAAGGTTTCGGAGATAGTAGGTGGTCTCCTATCCGCCGTGATGGGACTGTCATCTTCGGTATAGCTTTCGTATTCAGCCACTGGATGCCAGTCAGACGCTGTTTGAGCCGCCCTTAACATGGAGAACAGTCGCTCGGGTTTTGTAAGCCACGTCCTCCGAAAAGGATGCAGCTCCCCCTTCCCTGTCAGCATACGACCAAAGTTCCCACCGGGGTTGGTTATCCGATCTTCCCTTAGTTTACTCGTACCCCAGCCGGCGCCGCGGGGAGGAAGGGATAGGAGTTACTGGGCAAGAGGCTAAGGACCACTTTCACTTGCGTGACGGGTCTATTTTATAACCTTCAAGTACGCGAACTACCGGTGGTACGCATTATCCCAGTCATTTGCCAGTTTCTATGCTTACCTTAATTTCTCTAAATTTATCAAATGTTCCGGCAAATTGATAGGTCAAATTTTCCCAACGGAGAGACGGTATGTCGATGCACCTTCGACCGTTGGCAGTCGACGCAGTCTTTGGCAAACTCATTTATTTCACGGTTCATAGCTGGCCAAACGAATCGCTCGGAGATTACCTTCCTGCTGCCTCGAGCTCCTGGGTGAGAAATTCCGTGTAGGCATTCCATGATGGTTCTCCGTTGAGTACTTGGAACGAAAGGTCGTGGTTTTCCGGTCGAGACGTCACAGTAGATCGGTTGAGAACAACCACTCATCCGTTTTGCTTCAAATTTCAGCGAAGTAGATTTGGATTGCATCAACTGCTGAAGCTCCGCGTCGTTTTTCTGCTTTCGTCCGATTTCTTCATAGTCCACCGAAGTAGGCGCTAGTATACTCTACACACGAGACAATGCATCGGCGACGTAATTTTCACTTCCACTGACATGTTGTATATCCGTAGTAAATTCCGAAATGAAACGTAGGTATCGTTCTTCATGCGGTAGCCGAGAGCTGGAATCGGTTGTTAGCGCGTATGTTAGTGGGCGATGGTCAGTGAAGATCGTGAAGTTGCGTCCTTCAAGGAAGTGCCGAAAATATTTCACAGACATTTTCATCGCAGTCAGTTCACGGCCAAAAGTAGAGTATTTCGTTTGGGACATCGAAAATTTTTCGGAATAAAATCCGAGTGGTTCCCAATTCTGACCATTTAGCTGCTGCAAGACAGCCCCCGCAGCAATATTTGAGGCATCGATCATCAGAGCTAATGGTTTCGACGAGTCAGGATAGTGAAGCAGTGCTGTCTCCGCTAATGATTTTTTACAACGCTCGAAGCTTGATGAAGCTGCATCTGTCCACTGTAGTTTACGTATGTCGTTTTTCCTGTTCCCGGGAATAAGCTTCTGCAACTCAGCTTGGATGTCGGATGCATGACGAACGAAGCGTTTGTAGCCGTTGGCGAGTGCCAGAAAGCGACGGAGTTCCTTGACTGTTGTCGGTTTCTCGTAGTCCATAATGGCTTGGACGCGTGACGGGAGCGGCCGCACTCCATCACTGCTGATCAGGTATCCTAAAAATTCCACTTCCTTTTGGGCAAACACGCTCTTACCCAAATTTAGAACGAGTCCGTGCTGGCGTAGGCGGTCAAACACTATGCGTAGATGCTCCTGGTGTTGAGCAAGGGATTCAGAAGCGATGCATATGTCATCTATAAAGACAACAACGAAATCAAGATCACCAAAGATTCGGTTCATGTAGCGCTGGAACGTCTGACTTGCGTTACATAACCCAAATTTTTTTTTTTTTTTTTTTTTTCCTTTATTTACAAGGCTTTCAGCCATTGGCTGGTTCGCCTTGGGAACTCCAGAAGGGAGTTCCAAAAGGTTTGTAAGAGCTGCTACAGTGTTTGTATAACCATTAACACCATTAACATAAAACACAAATCAGTATAAACATAAAGGACATATTAAAATAAGAACTGGCGTGGTACATCTGCGTTAATTCAGTTGGACTTCCAATTGGATTGCGGTAAGTTGTCATCAGGGTTCAGGGTTGAAACGTATCGTGTATGCCGGTAGTTGGAGCTAGTCATTGAGGGTTGCGTGGGTCGAGTAGTTTAGATCATATTGAAGAGTCCGGTTTCCTTCAGGAAGATAAACAGCGTAGCAGTCCGAACGGGATCATCGGAGAGGACATCCCGGATGCTGCCGGAAATGTCGTAGCTTCTCCTGGTTCCATCGTATTTCGGGCATATGCAGATGAAGTGCTCGACGGTCTGTGGGATGCGGCAGTGGTCGCATATCCTCCGGAAGGGTCCGTCCCCCTTATAGTTGTGGGAGACGTTTGTGTGGCCGGACCGGAGTCGCGATAAAACAACCTGCTCACGGTGGAGGGGTGGATCCTCCCATCTGCTGGTGTCCCCTTTTATCTTCCGTATAAACAGTATACTTCCGGCGAGCCAGTCCCGGCTCCAGGATTGGTCTACGGTCTTGGTGACCCACTTCTTCAGATCCTGCCCGGGGATAACCCAAATTGCATGCGGGTGAACTCAAACAAGCCAAACGATGTGATGACCGCCGTTTTGGGAATGTCTGCTTCCTCCACCGCAACCTTATGATACGCTCGCTCCAGATCAAGAGTTGTGAAAACGGACTTACCATGAAGCGAATGCAGCAAATCGTGGATGTGCGGTACCGGATAACGGTCAGGTGTAGTGATATGATTTAAGCGACGGTAGTCACCAACGAAACGCCATTTCCCGTTCTTTTTCAGCACACAATGCAAAGGACTTGCCCAACTGCTACTCGATGGTCTGCATATTCCTAGGTCACACATAAGGCGAAACTCTTCCTTAGCAGCTTTAACTTTGTCCGGATGCATTCGTCGAACTCTAGACGCCACGGGTGGTCCACGAGTAACTATGTGATGGGTTACGTCACACTGCGTGACAGAACGAAGCGTCGATGGCAGAGTTATTTCCCGGTACTCCATTAACAAATCGTGGAACGGATGATCGGCACCAACAAGTGTTACACTGTGCAGAGCAGCAGTCATCATACCTCCAGAAGACTTCAATCCTGTCTGGCCATCTATCAGTTTTTGGTTTTTCAAATCGACGAGTATGCCGAAGTGCGCCAAAAAATCAGCACCGATTATTGGCATCGTCACTTCAGCAACGAGGAAATTCCAGGTGAATCTTCGTCTCAATCCTAGGTCAACAGGAATAAATTTCGTTCCAAATGTCCGAATTCTACTTCCGTTGGCTGCGTGGAGCTGTTGTATAACGGTACCGTTCAATCGATCTCTCCTGGAGGCAGGCAATATTGTGACGTCCGATCCAGTGTCGATTAGAAAGCGTGTATTGTTCGTCCTGTCAAAAATTACCATTCGGCGACTTTCCGACACTCCGGCCACCACCGCCGATGATGGTGGGGAGGATGCTAGTTTTTTGAGCTCCATGAACACGGTTCTCGGCACCGCTGAGCATCGTTTCCATATTTCCTATGGTACCAGCACAGTCCGGATCGTGATGACGAACGAGAACCACTTCGGTTTCGCGAAAACGAACGGCCTCGCTCAGGGTTGGGAGCCTTCAGGCGTCGGATTTCCACTGTGAGAAGTTCGATCTGCTCTGCTAGCTTCCTTTCACCACTGTTGCTGTACGTTGGTTTGTTGTGCACCATGGCAACTGCGGAGGACTGACCGTTGGAGGCGTCGGTGATCTTGTCTGCCATTTCAGCCAACTTCTCGATGGTACCATCGTGGCATGTGAGAATTGGTCGAATGTTTGCCGGGAGGCGTTGAATGAAAATCATTTTGAGCAGATTGTTATCCACGCCCAAACCCGTCGACAACTCTCTCATCTTTGCTAACAGATGCGTTGGGCGCATATCGCCAAGATCGTGGGCCCCCAGCAGCTGTTCGAAGCGGCTTTCAGCAGACAGGGCGAAGCGAGCAATTAGGCGATCTTTCACTGTTTTGTATTTATTTTCCGCTGGAGGAGCAGCTACCAAATCGGCTATGTGACATATAACCGATTGATCCACTTTGGCCACGATGTGGTAAAACTTGGTTTCATCATTGACGATTTTCGCAAGGTGGAATTGCGCTTCCGATTGCGCAAACCACATAGCCGGATCAGTTTTCCAAAAATCCGGTAGTTTTACTGCGACAGATGCTGCTGCGTTGCTCCCGTTATCGTCCGGCATTTTGAGGCTAGTTTCGGCTTTGAGATCGAATATCGGCGAATAACCGTGAAATCGGACCGAAACTTTTAGATTCGCGACGTCGCGGGTCACCAATGTAGTGATCGGACACGGAATAAAGAACGATTAGTTACGAAATACTTAAAATCTTTATTTTTACTTTCAATAGAAAAACAACCACATTCGCGCGTTGATAGCTGCGTAGCAAAGATTGACAGCTTGAGTTCTTTTTCTTCGACGACGACCCGATGGAAGCCAGGCTGACCAGTGTTGCCGGGCGATGCCACATGCCCTTTAATTCTATGATCTGTCTTGATGTTCTCCGAGCTTCCCTAAAGCTCTCAATTCTAATGAAGATCTCGGTTCTCACCTTTAAGTTTTCATAAATTTTCTGAAGGTCTCTGTACTTAATCCTTCGGAACATCTTAAGGGTTCGAGATTTTAACTCGATATTTTTAACGCATTTCATAAATAGCTTTCTTATTATAAACCTGGAGATTATCCGCCAAAGTTATGGAAAAATCTGGAAAACTCAGGGAACTTTATTTAGTCAAATGAGTGGACACCCTGTAGATAAAGAAAGACGATTAAACGTCAAAATATTCTATACAAGGTCGTCAACTACGAATTGTTCAAAAATGTAGGCCTACACACTGCAAGAAAAATGATCAATCTTGACCTAAATTCATGTTAAAAAAAAGTTTTAAATAAAGGGAGGAGACTTTTTAGTGACTTGCTTGAAAAAAGTGACTCGCTACCCGCCCTGAATTTAATGGAATCAAAACAAAGCTGCAACAACATATTTTTGAAGAGCAAATGTTCAGCAAAATGAAAACAAAATTTGTTATAAAATTTGTCAATCGCGTAAATTGAAGTCAAATTATGATTTCAGTTCGATGTTGATGTCTAAATTTGATTTCGATTTGCTGTCATGCTGGTCTCAACGCTAGCATTTTTCCACCACAAAGGATAGACAAAATAATTAAGGATAGGCTTACTGCCCATGAAAGCACATCACATCTTTGATTGATTTCCTATTCTAATGAGACTGTTATGCCATCATGGGTAGTGTACTCTTTTGTTGAATAATTAAATGTGATTTAAATAATTTGTTTAAAGTTACATCAGAATTGAAAGGTAAACAAAAATCAACACCCGATGCAGAGTCAAACAGCGCAGCATTTGGCATTCTACAACCAGTTGAGCTAATTTTAATCGCGTCCACTTTTCCGGTTTAGAACTTGAAAAAAAAATCAAAAATTAAAAACAACAAATCAGTGCCACAGCGACAGCGAGCGGGTTGTAATTCATCGTGCCCTCATAGCTTTCTTTTGTTTTTGTTTACACTACACACATCCGATTTCGACTTTTGAGGGCTGCCACATGTGCGAACCCAGTCAACATAATATGATTGTGTATGCGCTTTAGATGAAACAGGTTGTCGAGGTGGTCCGTCGCACTGCTGTTGTTGTTGTTGTTAGTGGATCGCATCCAAAGCTGCCACGACGAAGTTGAGTTTAGTTATTGAATAACAGGTTGTTTTTGGTTTGAAATTGGCTGCAAAAAATTGACCGGTTTTGGGCAAACCCGTTGACGACGGAACTAAGCCGCACTAATGACCAGACCAGCTGGTTCACTAATCACGCCCAGACACATTAGATTACGCAACAAATGCATGCTTTTGTGTACTAACCCTGGAGATCATCGGTCCGGTCGATCTTGAGACCCTGCTGGGTCACGGCAACCAGGGATGCTGCATACTCTTTGTCGCACTTGCTCTTCTGTATCATGCAGCGTTTCATCGTCTCCAGCAACTTCAGCTCGGCTTCCTGGCGGTTGAGCAGCGCTTCGTGCGCCGCCCGCCCTTGCAGCGCCGACGAGAAACCCATTTGCGTTCGATATTCCTGTCGCACTTACATTCAACACACTTCCTGAACTTTTCCTCTTGGTCTTCTTCAATGTTGCTCACCACTACCACCACGACCGTCGGTCACAAACAAACCACACACACACGCGTACGCACACAGGCGCCCAAACTAATCAATGCTCCGTTGTTTCGAAACTCTTCTTCCTTTATCTTCTTCACCACGCAACCCCTTCCTGGGATTATTACGTCACTCCTTGCTATATTGCGATTAGTGCACGATTAAGTTGTCACTGAGATGATGACAAAGTGTGCGCCCTCGCGCTCGAAGCGATTTAACAATTTCCACGGTCTGCGCCGCGCCCTTCACTTTTCCTCTTCTTCTTCTTCTCACCGGGAAAACGACCTGTCACACGGCAAATATCAAAAACCGAAAAACCTGTGAACCAACCGACGACCGATTCCGATGGCCAGAATATTATGCACAACTTAAATGGACAGTGAAAGCGAGCCGCGCGCGGTCTTTCACTTTTGGACGTTCACACAGAAACGGGCATTTTTCTTCTTCTTTGTTGTCGTTGTGTTTTGGTTGGTGCCTGTCAACTCAAGAGCTAATAATCGCGTCGCTTTTGGTCATCGCTTATTCCTGTCACACATCGATCAAACGACAAATTGCATTTTTCGTTGTTTCACTGCTTTAATTTCCAGGTGGACACACGCACTCACGTAGTGGCTCTGCTTCGATTAGGGGTTGAAAGTACACTACCACTACTACTGTCATGGGGATTTATATTTTTATTTTTTCTGCACAGATGGTGGATCGGCACTAGTTTGGAAGGAGACCTGTGGAGGAGGAGCAAAAAAAAAAGTATGTGATTAGCATAGAAAAAAAGAGTTGTCAACGCGGTCACCGTGGCAAAAAAAGTTCGCGTATTGCGCAATACCATATTCAATCCGTTACGGATCGCTACCAATAAACGATTGGATCGGTGTTTTTTTTTTGTTGGTCAAGTCACCCGAGCAACAAGCAGCAGTAGGCTTTGATGAGAATTGAGCATTGATTTTAAAAATTATTTTTATTCCATAGTGACCTGTGAATGTTTGTCAATACAGTTCTCTGTTCGCTTTACCAAAAATCATTAGATGAATTAGAAGATCAACGCACGGCCTACAGTGTTTCAAAAAACTACAAGGGACAGCCCTATGAGGTTGTACGCTATGGTGACGTAGGGCTACGTGGTCTTAATATATAATAAATCTTATTTGTTTTAAAACAGCAAAAAATGGTTATCTTACATTAAATTCCACTTAATTAATTTTGGAATCCATGACGGATGCGTATTTCGACTACAATGTGCTGTCAGTGTCATTCTCACCAAAGACTTATCAAAAACCTAACCCCTTTAAGTACTCATCCCCTAGGTAAAAATGTCAAGATTACAGGTATAAAAATGAAACTGCAACGTGTAGAATCGGGACCTACCTAACTATTAATAACCCAAGATTTAAGTAAAGGAGAAAAATCTATTCAAAGCTCCAATAAGTAATGTTAACTGCAGCAGGATCTTGCGTTTTGTGTAGGAATAGGAATTTGAGCGGGGTTCTCTCACCGCCAAACCGACATGAATAACCTTTAAAATTACCATGACATTTCTGATCAAAGCACAAAACTGACATCTGCCGCCGTGTTCGCGAAAAATGTGTATCCTAGCCACGAGCAGGCGTACAAATGTATGAGTTGGTTCGTGTCTAATCTTTCGCGGACAAATTATTATGATTTAGATAAAAGAATTCTATGGTTTTGACAGATGGGATCGCTGCATATTTGAATCGGCCGTTATGGATTCTCGAACAACAGTTAAGTTTAAGTTTCATGTCGGTTTTGTCAGCGGTCTGTCCATGTTTATACTCTTTAGTATGACATAGCTGGCTCACAGCAACTCACGAAGAGCTACTGATTCCGATCAATAGCGGTGCGGCTTCTTCCTCCTTCTGTGGATGCTCATGTGAGCTGCAGATCGTTGCTTGCAGGCAGCCTTTCGTTGTGTACTGGAGAACACCACTACTCACCACGCGGTGATTGAATAAACACCGTTTGGTGAGAATGGATGGGATTCAGCTTTGAAATCTGTGTTAGGGAAATCGATTTTCGCAGGCAATCGATGATAATTTTAATTATCATAGAAACAGTTACACATTCATGCAATTTTCAGTAGTGACATTTTGAAAAATGATAAAACCTTAAATTTAACAGATGCGTGGAAATGTTTCTGATAGATTGGTGATAACATTATTGAAATTGGTCCAGAGGCAGCTGAGTTATTAACGTTCAAAATCTTTCATAATTTTGCTACATGTTCCATTTTCGACTTTCACAAAGTGTACCCCCATATAGAAATCACAGACGTAGTCCTACGTCAACATCACAGTGGTTACCGTTTCTGATTACTGAGCAGAAGGTCGGGAGTTCAATCCCAGACCCGTCCCCTTCCTTGCAATTTTTCACTTTGCCTTATTCTATCCCCACTAGATTTAAATGAAAAACGAATTCTGCTTTAACCAACCGATCGCATCACTTACCACAGTTGAATCCTGGTCTAAAAATAACCCACCTCACTAACACAACTATCCTCCCCGTGAAAGCCGTGGAGATGAAGAGTTGTATTCGATGTAACAACTAACAACGGACATCGAACTAATCATCATTTCCTCCCCAAAAGACCGTAAGGACGTGGCCGGCGCTGTGATTGATCTATAAATAGATTGAATTAGTGAGCTTGTACATCGAAGAAACTAATCCCATGCACCATCTACGTGGTTCTGATCAATCACGGAGGAGCAACTACGAAATGCACGGACTTTAAAAAAAATCGGTGATGATATTTGTGTCAACAGATTAAGAATTAAATCTTTTAAAGATGTTAAAACCAAAGTGAATAGGCGATTTTTCTGATAGCCATAAAACTGATACAAATGTATGTATAATACATTACATATTTAGATATAAGCGAAGACAACAAATCAAGAAGACTTACAACTCTTCCATTTTCTCATACGAACGCTATGAGACCGGTACAATCGCGTCATCTGCCGCTTAAGGTGGAAGTTAATACTTTCCATTGACACTGAATCCACACCCGTTCAAACCACATCCAAATTCGAAATGCACCAATACCAACAAGTATTGGAAAGTATTGAAATTTTGAACATATTCGTAAACACAATATTATTGTATAATTATAATAATTCTACTACTGAAATGACAACTTCAATCCCAAGATTCCAAGTTCAGGGTAGTCTGACTAATGCTCAGGGAAGTCTTGCCGTAGTTCAGGGAAGGCCTGCCGAACTTCAGCGTAGTCTTGATGAAGTCCAGGTAAGCCCTGCCGAAGTTCAGGAAAGTGCTTCCGAAGTTCAGGGAAGTCTTTGTGAAGTTCAGGGAAGTTCTGCCGATGTTCAGGGAAGTTTTTCCGAACTATAGGGAAGTCCTACGAATGTTCAGAGAACTCCTGCCGAAGTTCAGAGAAGTTTTACCGAAGTTCAGGGAAGTTCTGCCGAAGTTCAGGGAAGTCTTTGTGAAGTTCAGGGAAGTCTTTTCATTTCAATTCTTGAAATTGGGGCGAAAAGCGCTACGCTGGTGGAATGAAGATACGAAAGCCGTTAAAGCCCGGCGTAAAGCACTTCGCCGTGTAAAGCGCCTTCCTATCGGACATCCCGACCGCGAGGACGCGCTCCGTCACTACCATGAATCGCACAATCAATGCCGGCAAGAAATCCGTGCCGCCAAACGAACCAGCTGGATGGACTTTCTGGAAGGAATGAATTCGTCACAGTCTTCGGCCGACTTATGCCCTCAGTGGGAAACGGCGCATGACACCGCTCCACGTACAGATTAACGGTGAAGCTGTTTCTGACCCTGCAATTGTAGCGGACGAACTCGGCTCGTACTTTGCCGATCTCGCAGCCATCGAGAGGTACGAAGACGAATTCAAGCGGAAAGCTAAGCCTTCGACGTCATCCATTGCAAGTTTTTCTGTTTCTTCTGACGCTGGAAACTCGGACATCAACCAGGCATTCTCCTGGCAGGAATTGCAGCATGCCCTCCGCTGCAGCAACGGAAAGTCAGCGGGTCCCGACGAAATCGGGTACCCTCTACTCAAGACGTTACCAACGCCAGGCCAGCTACGGATGCTGGAGCTTTTGAACAAGCTCTGGCTCACCAACTCGTATCCAGCGTCTCAGAGCTTAGTCATTCCCATCCCAAAAGCCAATGAAACAACCCGTGAAGCTAGCAAGTTCCGGCCAATAGCCTTGACATGCTGTATGGCCAAGGTCCTGGAGCGAATGGTCAATAGGAGACTAAAGCATTTCCTTGAAGCCGAAAACCTGCTAGACCATCGACAGCACGCCTTCCGTCAAGGGTACGGAACGTCATCTTATTTTGCAACATTAGGGGAGGTCCTCAAGAGTGCCAACGATAGCGGTCTCCACACCGAGATCGTCTCGCTGGATATATCGAAGGCCTTCAACAGGACGTGGACGCCCCTCGTCTTAGAGCAGCTTGTCAACTGGGGGCTGTGTGGACCCATGGTCCACTTCATCAAAAATTTCCTGACCGATCGCTCTTTCAGAGTCGCAGTGGGCAACACGAGGTCCCAGCTTTTCAGAGAAGAGACGGGCGTCCCACAAGGTTCAGTTATTGCCGTTACCCTCTTCCTTGTGGCCATGAACGGAGTTTTCGGAGGACTGCCGAAAAATGTTTACATTTTCGTGTATGCAGACGATGTACTTATCGTAACTACCAGCCCAACAGCAGCACGCAACAGGATCAAGGCCCAGGCAGCAGTCTCTGCTGTAGCCAGGTGGGCCAGCGCGGTAGGTTTCCAGCTTTCGGCCACCAAAAGCGTCAGGTGCCACGTGTGTCCATCCCGGCACCGTGTCAGCGGGCCACCTATTAAAGTTCAAAGCCAGCCCATACCACTGAAGAAAACGGTCCGTATTCTGGGGTTACTTGTTGACCGGTCCCTCAACTTCGAGCAGCACTTTAAGGCGATCAAGAACGACTGCCGCAGTAGGATCAACTTGATCCGCACTATCTATCGCCCCCACCAGTCTAACAATCGTGACACTCGTTTCCGGGTTGCAAGAGCCGTCATCGATAGTCGCCTACTGTACGGTCTTGAGATGACGTGCATCGCCACCGAAAAGCTCGTGCAGATACTAGCACCAACTTTTAACACCTACGTTCGGATTGTCTCCGGTCTTCTTCCGTCAACGCCCGCCGATGCCGCATGCATCAAAGCGGGTATTCTGCCCTTCCGCCATCGTATAACCACAGCAATTGCAACGAAAGCCGCTGCCTTTACCGCAATGATCTCCGGAAATGACAGGATCTTTCTCCTCGATGAGGGGAACAGACTTCTCCGCATGACTGCCAATTCGGAGCTCCCCCCAGTGGCCAAGGTCCACTGGTACGGAGACAAAAGTTGGCGCATACCTCCACCAAAAATCGATAGTCGGATAAAAAGCTGTTTCAAGGCTGGAGATAACTCTGCAGCGCTGAAGAGAACACCCAACCCATGCCCACATATACACAGACGGATCACTTTCCCGAGCCGGCGTCGGAATTGGAGTAGCTGGAATTTCAGCACCGATGAGTAGCAGCCTACCACCACAATGCTCGGTTTTCTCCGCCGAAGCTGCGGCCATCTTTGTTGCCGTTACAACACCCTCGGACCGGCCCATACTGGTGCTATTCGATTCGTACAGAGTGATACAAGCCCTTACATCGGAGACCATGACTCACCCCTGGATACAGGGTATTGTGGAGGCCACACCTCCGAACACGGTGTTTTCCTGGATCCCTGGGCACTGCGGTATCCCAGGAAACAGCGAAGCCGACAGTCTTGCAGGGTCTGGACCAGCTGGCCCCCGTTACACCGACGAAGTGCCACTACAGGACATAAAGCGATGGATAGTCAGCAAAATGTGGGAAGCCTGGGAAGCTGAATGGTGCCAATCCCAATCCCTCTTCATCCGAAGAATCAAAGGAACGACGAGCAAGTGGATGGATATGTCGAAACTACGGGACCAGAAGGTGGTTTCTCGTCTTAGGACAGGCCATACAAGGATCTCACATAGTTTTGGTGGGACGCAGTTCCACAGAATGTGCTACGTTTGCGGAACCACTGCATCGGTAGAACACATCCTATGCCTGTGCCCGCAATACAAACAACTACGGGAGCAGTACGCACTTCTCAACAGCATTAGGCTCATACTGGGCGACGAACCTTCCACTTTAGCGACAGTTATTTATTTCCTCAAGGACGCTGGGTTATACAACAACATTTAGGTCCTTTTAACTTTCTTTTGGCTGACGGTACATCTCTACCGGACGGGGGATTACCCCTCCTACGGTGGAGCTCCGAACTCTTTCAAAACCCTACCTAACTTTGATGTACCAGATTGTTTTTTTTTTCTCGTTGCCTGTATTGTTAGTCTTTTTACTGGAATCTGTTTTAATTGCTTCTATTTGAGTACATGTGAATTGTAAGCCAACTCCGTAACAAAATTTGTTGGCAGAACCCCTCTACTAATAAAGTTAAAAAAAAAAATCTTGGAAATCAGGGAAGTCCTGATGAAGTTCAGGGAAGGCCTGCCGAACCTCAGGGAAGTCCTGCCGTAGTTCAGGAAAGGCCCGTCAAAGTTCAGGGAACTCCTGCTGAAGTTCAGCGAAGTCCTGCGAAGTCCTGCGAAGTTCAGGGAAGTTCTGCCGAAGTTCGTGGATTTATCTAATTATCTTTAAAAATACCACGATATATCAGAATATCTTCATCAAAAAGGCTGAAATTTTCACAGAACATCATGAAATACTTGTGAAAATCAAGCATCATATTTTGTTCTTGATTTGTTTTCCGTCGATCTTGTTTTCCGTGCTGAGCACCAATGCTTCCGACGCCAGGGAGGCAGCTCCCACACCTGGACCCTACCTATTGACCCATCAACTCATGAGCCGGGGACCAACGGCTTTACTTCCCTTCAGAGATGTTATGCCTCAGAACATCCCGGTGGCGTCAACTGGGACTGAACTCAGGCCTGTTGGGGTGAAATTTGATCACGCTTACCACTACACAACCGGCACCACTCAGGATCAATTTGATTTAAACAATATTTTATTTAGCAATGGCAAAGGTGGGTGATTTCATAAATCGTATAATTTATCTAATTGTCTTTAAAAATATTCGGATATATCAGAATACCTTCATAAAAAAGGCTGAAATTTTTACAAAATGTACTCAAATACTTGTGATGCAACTTGATAAATTTGAAGATCAAATTGGTTTAAAACATATTTTATTGATCAATGGCAAAGGTAGATGATTTCTACAATATTTGAATGTATAGTTCAATTTATCTATTTATCTTTAAAAATACCAAGATATAACAGAATAAGTGTACCTAAATTAGTTCAATCAAACACGAGGTGGTAATCGGAGAAGTATTGCTCCATCAAGTTTTTCAAGTATTTACAGGTACGATCTCTAACAGCACCAAGCGCAATGAAATTATAAATTCGTTTGATGTAAATTGATTACCAACTCAAAATCCATTCACCGTAAAAACAAAAACGCTGAATAATTTTCCTCGAATAACAACAAACGTGTTCAAACCGAAAGTCAAGCGAAGTTTTGAACAATGGCAGTGTTGTGCGATTTGAGAGATGATTTGTTTTCACCGGGATCTAGTCTAGTTAGTTCAGACTACAGAGTTATTGCAAGAGATTCGCACCTGGTAGGACTCCTGCTCTAAAAATAAGTACACCAGGGCCGTCTTAACAACCCTTGGTCCCCTATGATTTGACATCAATCTTCGGATTCTAGAACACATGAAATAAAACTAGGTATTTGCGTCCAGTGCTCTGCCGAAGCTTTACAATGAACCGGAGTTTTGTATCTTAAATACAACGTGTTCAACCCATCATTTCTATAACGCCTAGCTAGGCTATCAGCACGAAACGAAAATGAAAAAGAAGCACGCTTAGAACGAAAAGCTGGTTGTGGATTTTCGCGTCGTTGCTTTGCTCATCACTTTCAATGAAAGTAACGTCGATTATCGAATTGCAACGAAACCTCATTATGGCTTTCAATCCCTTTCACCGACACTCTATCACCGCTCTTTCAATTTGTTTAATATGCGTTATGTCTCGTTATCGTTACTATTTTTCTTACGTAAATGTGTGGATGGAAGATAAATTAAACAAACATCGTGTAGTCTTCAAGTGTTTTCATGTGAGAAATGCTTTAAATATATATTTTCATTTTCCGCCATATAGGGGAAATAGATGTAATGTCGGCCTAAGTGCCCCTAATTTGGGCCCATACATAAATTCAGCAATCGACTAAATTTTCAATAGCGACCAAAAAATAGTACCGACCCAATGGCGCGTTTACGAGATAAAATTGATAAATAGCAGATTTTTAGCGATGGGCCCAATCTTAGATCCATAGGCCAACATTAGAGCCATTTCCCCTACGTCATGAAACTTCTGTTGATGTGTTTCACGAAAGACGAAGCTAAATCTCGATTCAAAGTAAATCTGGACGCACGGTTTAATACACCACCGCGCGCCCCTGTTGGTTGGAGCAAAAAACGTTTGACAGGCATTTGTTGATGTTTTATTGACGAAGAAATTGGTGAAATTTTTCTCGATTGATCGACGCATCCCGAAATTACGGATCATGGAACTTGAGAAAAGAAAATTATTTGTGCACAAACATCTAGAGAACCCTTCGAGGTCTGCCTCAAAAATAGCAAAAGTGTTAAAATTCCCAAAGTCAACGGTGAGTCTTGTAATCAAACGTTGCATCTATCATAAAAGTGGCACTAGGGACAAAGAGCTGAGGAGAAAGGTATTGAGGTACGTGAAAAGCAACCCAGGTGTCTCCATACGGGATTTGGCAAAGAAATACGATTCCAACTTTTCCACCGTGCGTAACAGGTACGATCAAGATTCAAGAGAAGGATATAAGTCTTTTTGTGCCAGTAAACATCCGAATCGCTCCCTGCAACAAAATTCAGTGGCCAAAAAGCGAGCACGATTACTATACGAACGAGTTTTGACGAAATTTGATGGCTGTATTTTAATGGATGACGAAACATATGTCAAAATGGATTATAAACAAATCCACGGACGAAAATTTTACCTGCCAACTGGTCGTGGGGATGTCCCTTCCAGGTATAAATTTGTTTTTGCTGATAAGTTTGCTCGGAAAGTAATGATTTGGCAAGGAATCTGCAGTTGTGGCCTTAAAACCAAGGTTTTCATCACATCTCACACAATGACGTCGAAGGTTTACATTAAAGAGTGTCTGGAAAACCGGATTTTACCCTTCATTCGGCAACACAAGACCAACGTTATGTTTTGGCCGGATCTAGCCAGCTGCCACTACTCTAAGGAGGTACTAGAATGGTATGCTGCAAACAATGGTAATTTCGTCGCCAAAGAGATTAATCCTCCGAATTGCCCTGAGTTTAGACCGATCGAAAAATATAGGGCAATTGTCAAGCGAAAACTTTGAGGAAGAAGTGACAAATGCTATGCACAACAAATACGTTTAAAGTGGAATAAGTTCGCTGGTACAGTGTCAAGCGACTGTGCAGATCATGATGGCATCGATCACAAGTAAAGTGCGACAGTTCGTTCGAAACGGTAAAATGTAATAACTTGTTATATATCGTTTGAAAGCTGAATAAATACCCTTTTGTTTGACGTTTTGATCAACCGTGTATGTTGTTTGAATCTTGAGTTATGATCACTTGAATGCGTCCAAATTTACTTTGAATCGGGCTTTATCAAAGTCAAGCGTTTTTCCACTCGTCCGCTTCACCGAAGCTTGAAAGAAAGACCAATGAAGCGACGGAGCGAAGAGAGAATAGCCTAACCTGCTTTTATGTTAACACACATTTAAACTGAATACACTAACCCTGTTTACGACTCCTTATACTTGCGAATTTGTTAATTGAAGTGTTCTAAGGAGAGTTTTATGATAATCCCAAGAAAATTCCAAAAGATTCTCTCAATGGCATTTTGAGATTTGTTATCATCATTACATTACCTCAAATACTTGAGGTTATTTTTGTCTAAACCTCAAAATTAAATCCTTCGGTTTTCTACAATCACCAGTCTAGGTCAGCCTAGAGTGCCAGAGCTGTTCGGAAGGCTAATGCGTCTCTCTTCGGCAGTCTTAAACTCAAAAATTCCATAACCAAGTGCTGTGAACACCTTCATGTGCTCCAAAA
Source organism: Ochlerotatus camptorhynchus (assembly GCF_037179485.1). Lineage (NCBI taxonomy): Eukaryota > Metazoa > Arthropoda > Insecta > Diptera > Culicidae > Ochlerotatus > Ochlerotatus camptorhynchus. Next base: position 998,411 of record NW_027040574.1, on the reverse strand, counting down.
GTGTTCGACCATCCAACTACCTACTATGCAAACAAACAGATCCATGATTCGCTTACCTACCCACCCCACTTAACAACATCAAGAACCGCACTTTCCGTTTGCAAACAGTCAACCTTTCGCACACGCAGCTAGAGATGTTCACATTTTTCAAAACAACCGAGAAAAATAGGCTCACAGCCACAATAATTGTGCACACAGGTACAAGGAAGGTAAAATGTTAATAACTGAAAGCCGAACGTCAACAAATCACCACCACCAACCAACCAACGTCAGTAACATGAGGTGTGTGTTTAAACAAATGCGATTTTATTATGCCTTTATATCTCGGCGGCACACATCCATCCAATGATCCACGAGGCAGGTATGAAGCGTTATATGTAGCTAACATTCATCTTAGTTGGCATTAGAGCTGTGTGTTGTGGTGGCTTTTTGCCTGTTCTTCCTCTTTCTCTCTTCTTCGTTCTCCGGCGAGATGGGTTTCAAATGAGCACAGCACAACTTTTGCGCGAGCTTGCCGTGTTGTTGTTGTTGTTGTTGTAGGTTCAATGCAAACTTTGGGGCCTGTCACATGTGAACGTGTTTCCTCTCAGCGCCTACTACATATAGTTGTTGTTTTCTCAAACGAAAGAAAGGTTAACGTTTATTGTGTTTATTCTGCCTTCCTATTTATTTATTTTTTGTTCGCACTCAGACCTTTTAGTCAAAGCCTTTTTCTGGTTTGTCTGGGTGCCTTCGTCCGTCCGACCGTCGTACAATACCGGAGGTGACTTCTTTATTGGTATCATTTAACGCTGGCTTTGTTTACGGTGCCTCATCATCCTCCGGGGTTGCTATATTATCCACATCCAGCATCCATAGTTACGCGCGGCGCAAAACATGGTAGTGGGAAGGTTGGATGACGCTCCACTGGAGCGAACAAACAACGTCACAGCAGTTTTCGATAGGACTAGAAAAAAAGGGGGAACCAGCAGCCCATTACCCATTAAAGCCAGCGTTAGATTGGAGGGGTTAATTCCATTGTCATGGTTAACGATCAATTTTGCCTCGGCTCATCTCAGAATCGATACGCAATACATAGTTCACTATTGGAGCGACAGAAGAAGCAGGAAAAAACCAAATCACTTTATTACTGTTATCCACTCGGCACTCGGCCGCAGCACTAGCGCTTCGTCATGGAGATGGAGAGGTTCCTTCCGTGGATTAATTATCGACTGACTGACTGACTGCGGCGATGGTGGGGAAGGTTTTGGATCGAAAAAAAAAAGCGCCTGCAACAACAATGGAAAAACCTAATTGACTCAAAATAACTTCTGCCATTCATCTTCTGCTGGGTCTGGCTACATTGCAACTCAGCAATGGCGATGAAGACGCCCAACCAAGCAAGCAAGCAACCGACTACCGAACAGAGACCGAGATAGATTGTATGGTTTCCCGATGGGAATAGTTGTTGCTTGGGATACAAGTTGGAATAGCAGGCCATTTTTCCTCAGCGCAATGGACGATGATGGGGGGGAGTTTTTTCGACGAGCTTCAGAGAAAAGTAAAAATATAGGGATTTTTAACGAATGCAATATACTAACATGCAAAGTTTGTTGTAGAACGAAATTCTTAAAATCAATCAAATCTATGGTATGCTACATCAATTCCGAAAAACGGTTTTTTTAATATATATTTTAGATATTACCCTTGAAGGTCCCCCTACTGAAAGATTTTGAACTGAAAAAATTAAGGGTTGTGTCTCAAGCACGTAGAACTACGAGTTTGTTTTTGTTGCTAATTAATTTAATTAATAATGACAAAATTATTGATTTGGATAAATAAACAAACATTCAAATCAAAATTTTTGAAATTAGAGGACATTCATTATGATTGAATTGAATTTTTATATTTCAAAATACAGTTCCTATCCCATTCAAAATTAGGTTCCAAACATGTACAACCGATTTTCAGGTCCTTCTGTAAAGTAACCGGAGTGAAAATTCGCTATCTAAAATGCATTTCACATAACAAACCGGTTTATAATACATATAAGTACGTCACACCACATTATTAAATTTCAATGTTGCAAAATTATGACAGATAAACTGAATCTCATTTGAGTTTTTCCTCTATATGTGTTCAAACAAACATCTATCAAATAGCGAACGCTGTAATTCAATAAATTTAACGTAAATTAATTTGTTTCATATTAACATATTTTTGTGAGTTTGAGCTGATCCATCCACGTTTACACAAGACATAGGGTTATATTTGAATTATGGTACCATTTTGATAAGTCTTTGTCCGGCTTGCTTTCGCTGATGGATACCATGAAATCGTATACTGACAAATCAATACGTTACAAGCCAATACGTTACATTTGTGTAATCTTTTAAATAAATCTTTCCACAAGTAACGACTGCAGTCCCAAAACAGCAGATGAAATAAAAGTTAAAGACAAACCAATTTCGATTTAAAGAATTATTATTTCAAAGACACCTGTACTTGGTGACAGAAGTCTGAAATAAACTGTGCACCATCCAATAGGTCTCTTACATCAGAACAACTTGGAAAAAGGTAGCAAGTCAGTTTGTAGACTGGTTAAGAAATTTTCAACTAAATTAGTTACCATACAATAAATCAACTTTGCCAAAAACAGCAACCATCTAGCTAGTTGAGGTTTCGACTTAAAGCAAGTAATTATAAGTCAAATCGTATACTCGCCGGGCCTGGCGTGAGAATTTAGAACTGAGCTGTCCACTATACAACAGATCTTGTTGACAGCAACCTTCTATCTAGTCGAGATGTCGACTTAAGCAAGCCATTAGTGTAAAAAGGCACTAGTGGTTAGTTATTTTTTTGAGCTAGATACAAAAAGTCTTGTCATTCAGAACTAGGACAGCAAACTTCTATCAGTCTAAACCAGTACCATTTTTGCATTAGTATTATTGTGTGACAAGTACACCTCACAATTCTGGATCACTTCCATTTGATTAACACACAAGACTGACTGATTTATAATTGTGTGGTCAGTGTGTACAATCATACTCAATGCCCAGGGAAGTCGAGACATTTTTTGACCGGGACATTTCCTAAACCGGATCGGGAATCGAATCCAGTCGGCTCCTGCATGGTCTTGATTTGTAGCTGCACCTTTACCGACTGAGTTAAGGGAGGCCCCATGTTCAACCTTATTCAAATGATCAAATCTTGTCACTGATCTGCCTAAATTTTACCGAACACTTCAGCTATTGAGATTTCGGTAACAATGACCGAAGTCGGCGATAATTTGTTGTCTTTTGACGTAGAACTACGTCTTTGTCGACTATACTGGGGTGCAAATCAAAAAATATGTGTGGTGAAGAAGTGTTAGGTTTTAAACGCTTGTAACTTTGTCATTTATAGATGAAATTGAAATTCAAATACGCCAATCGATAGGATACTACATTACGAACCTGCTGAGATAAATATTTTCCAATTTTTCTGTAATTAAACTATTGAAAATGTACAAATGATAATTTTATCACTTTTTTCATGAAATAAGCCTTTTTCCCAAACCCAGTCATCATAAACGAATACCACTTGGTTGCACATCATTCTGCTTGAACCTGAAAAGGTATAAATCAGCGCTGCTCTCCTGCCTCTGCTCATTCCCGCTTCGGACGGCGTGGCACTAGGTCATGCCCTTGCTAGGACTCGGTCAGCGGCTAAACGTGGATCACGGCGTGTCCACCACAATGAGGAATGAGACTTGAAAAATGTGCATGTAAAACCCCCTCCTCCTTAACTACCTCTCCCCCTCCCCTCTTAACAATAACCCGAAAAAGACATGGACTCTGACGATCATTTTTTTCCGGGAAATAAATTTTAAGTAAACCACAATTATGTATAAACAATTAATTTTTTACATGCAGAGCCAGCATTTTCAAAAAAACAATTGCTTGACAGGAGACATACACTCGATGGATTACCAACAACTGACTGTAAAACATATCTGGTACCTCTATATATGCAATTATATTAACATCCAAAGTCCATCCTTTTTTACATATTCTGCACAAAAGAAACTTTTTGCTCCGCCCCATTCATAAAAAAACGGCGGGAAATCGTATCAGGTTTGGTTGCACATCGGTCTGCTTGAACCTGAAACGAAGTATTAAACAGCGCTGATGTCGTGCTTTTGCTCATCATCTCTCTGCTTGAACGTCAAGCAGTTCAGTTCGGTCTTTGCTCGCTTTGTCGAGTTGTTCGATAAATCTATAGTTTGTTACAAACGTTCGCAGATATACTGCACGTCGCGTCGTCAGTAGTGTCGGTCGCATCGCGTGATGGGAAGACAGCGCTCTCGGAGCCGACTTCGTGAGCAAGCGGAGAAGAAGAACATTGGTGAGGGTAGCTCGGTACCTACCTCAAATAGGTACGCTACTGTGCCCACCGATGTTGGAAATACCAACCCAGTCCCGGTGAAGCGGACAAAAAAGAGGAAGAAGAACCAAGGACAGTCCGATGGTACGAGCGGACGCGACGATGTTACCGCGACGAACGCCAGTGACATCGGTGATTTCGGCGACGCCGTCGAAACCGAGAATTCTGTCGGCCCGAGTGCGGCGAAAATCAAGCTTCCTCCACTGGTGGTGAAGGTAGTCCCACTCAAGACGCTCATTGGCGATTTCGCATCGCTGGGCATCGCAGCTGAGTACAAGATCAGCAGGATCGGCACTAAGGTGATGCTCCGGACGAAAGCGGAATACGAAATCGCAGTCAAATTCCTGAAGGATTCCAATGCGGAATACTTAACGCACGACATCCCCGGTGAAAAGCCCTTCAAGGTAGTCATCAGGGGTCTGCCGGATGTTGATCCCAAGGCGATCGAAGAAGAACTCAAGGACCGGTACAAGCTGGCCCCAATCGCTGTCTTTCGGATGACGAGGAGAGACGAAAACGTGAAGACGTACCCGGATTGTCTTTTCCTGGTGCACTTCCAGAAAGGGACGGTGACGCTGATGCACTGCAGGCTATCCGCTCAATCTACTCCATAATCGTACGATGGGAGCCATACCGTGGAGGCCATCGCGATGTGACCCAGTGCCAACGATGTCTGAACTTTGGACACGGCACTCGCAACTGCAACATCAAGCCACGCTGTAGCAACTGCGCTCAAGAACACGCCACTTCTAACTGCCCTGCGGATGGAGCCGTGGCGTTAAAATGCGCCAACTGTGGTGGTGCTCATCACGGTTCCGACAGACAGTGCTCCAAACGCGAGGACTTCAAACGCATCCGAAAACAGGCGGCAACTAACAACCAACCAGGACGCAAGAAGGACAAAGTCCCGGCATTTCGGACGGAGGATTTCCCGCCCCTTCGTGCTCCTCAGCAAAGGCAAGTGAATTCGCGGGTGCATTCCGCTCAAGCAACTTCCGGTGATTCTGCTGGCCAAAGCTCTCCATCCCCCCCTGGATTCTGGAGACAACCAACAGCGCAAAACAACAACCCCGATCTGTTCTCAGCGGATGAACTGATGGAAATTTTCGTCAACATGTCCGGTGCTCTTCGTAAGTGCCGCAATAAGCCCGAACAGATCCAAGTGCTCGGTAAGTTCATCATCCAGTATGGCGTCTAAACCGCTAACTATCGTCACCTGGAATGCTTGCTCTGTAAGAGCAAAAAAGATTGAGCTTGCCGACTTCCTCCGCAAGCACAGCATCGACGTGGGCCTTCTAACCGAGACCCATCTAAAGTCCGGCGACAGCTTCTGGTTGCCTGACCACAACATTATCCGGCTTGATCGCACCAGCTCCAGGGGGGGTGGTGTTGCGGTCGTCGTCAAGAAAGGAATAAAATACCACACTCTGTCCCATATCCGCACCTCTATCATCGAGGCCCTTGGTGTGGAGGTGGAGTCGTCGACTGGATACGTCCAGTTCATCGCCGTCTACTGCCCTCGACAGTGTGCCGCCAGCAGTGGACTAGCGGCTAAATTTAAGAAGGACCTGTCCACCATCACTCGTAACGATTCCCGCTTCGTAGTAGGAGGAGATCTAAACGCGCGCCATGAGGCCTGGCTTAACTACAGGCAGAACCAGAACGGTCGTCTGCTGTTCGACCACTCACAGCATGGGCTGTACTCCATTTGGTTCTCGGATGAGCCAACATTTATCTCACCGGCGGGCAATCCATCGACGCTAGACCTGTTCCTGACAAATATCGGCTTGTCCAAGCCGGTAGCCTTGAACGAACTCAGTTCCGACCACCAACCGGTGGTGTCTGAGCTAGGCTGCAACGTGGCTCCTGCTTCAAGCCTGCGCAAGGACTATCATCGCGTAAACTGGGCCCAGTTTTGGACGCGTAGTAGACAGGCACATCATCGACAACCCGCCGCTTGACACCGTTGAGGACATCGACCGAGCGTTGGAGGAACTCCACCAAGCCATAACCGTGGCTGACGAGGCGTGCGTCCGACGAGTTCCTATGAGGGGTAAGTTTATTGCTATTGATTCCCACACCCAACTCTTAATTCGCCTGAGAAATGTTCGTAGACGCCAGTTTCAGAGGACTGGAGATCCAGCGATGAAACGTGAAATGGCCGATCTGAACAAGGAGATTGCTTCCAGAATGGTCTCACTCCGGAACGAAAGTTTCGGGCGGCTTGTCCAGAATCTGGACGACCGCTCCAGACCATTCTGGAAAGTTGCCAAGGTCTTAAAGACGCACCCTAAACCCGTTCCGCCACTAAAAGATGAAAATGATGACGATCGGCTCATAATCACCCCTCAGGAGAAAGCAAATGCGATTGGTGAGCATATTGCCAAATCGCACTTGCTTGGCTCCAACATCCAAAGTCCGCTCGAAGTTCAGGTTGAGCAATGCGTACTCAACCTTGATTCCTCCCCTTGTGCCATCCCTCCGGAGGATAGAATCACAGTGGAACAGATTTGCTCAGCGCTGAAATGCACCAAAAACATGAAGGCCCCCGGGTTTGACGGAATATTCAACCTAGTGTTGAAAAATCTCAGCATGAAGGTTCACTCTCTGCTGGCTGCTGTCTTCAACAGATGCTTGGAACTGCACTACTTTCCAAGTATCTGGAAGACAAGGAAAATCATACCTATCCGCAAACCCGGGAAGGACCCAACGCTAGCTCCAAGCTACAGACCAATCAGCCTCCTTTCAGCGCTGAGCAAATTGTTCGAGAAACTAATTCTCAATCGTTTGCTCAAGTTTGTCGAGGAAGATAACATTCTCCTTCCGGAACAGTTTGGGTTCAGAAAGGGGCACTCCACCAATCACCAGCTAGTGCGGGTGATGAATAACATCCGAAGTAACAAAGCTGTATCCAAGTCCACAGCCATGGCCTTGTTAGACGTTGAGAAAGCGTTTGATAATGTCTGGCACAATGGGCTTGTATACAAACTCTGTAACTTCAACTTTCCATTACATCTGGTTAAAATCACCCGTAACTACCTCCAGCAAAGGTCGTTTAAGGTATCGTTGAATGGTTGTCTTTCAGACACGTTTTCCATCCCAGCAGGAGTCCCGCAAGGCAGTCTGCTGGACCCCTTGCTTTACAGCATTTACACTTCCGACATTCCTCCCCTCGGAGACGGTTGCGTGTTTTTCCTGTTCGCAGATGATACCGCAATAGCCGTCAAAGGAAGGATGCCTCGCGAAATAACGAACAAACTTCAACGATGCCTTAACGCCTTTGCTGATTATGCCACCACGTGGAAAATCAAAATCAATGCCACCAAAACACAAGCGATCATGTTCCTCCATCGGCAATCGCCCAAACTGAAACCGGCTCCATCTTGTACTGTAATCATGGATGGCACAAGGGTTGAGTGGTCCGCCGAAGTAACCTATCTCGGGATGTTGTTTGACGAAAAGCTCCTATTCCGCTCGCATGTCGAGAAAACCGTAGTCAAGTGTTCCGCCTTGGTTAGGTGTCTGTTTCCACTGATTTGCCGCAGATCCCGCCTCTCAAGGGTGAACAAACTGGCCGTCTACAAACAAATCGTAGCACCTGCGATTTTCTACGCAGCTCCGGTGTGGGAATCATGTGCACAGACTCACAGGAACAAAATTCAGGTAGCTCAGAATAGAGTGCTGAGGATGGTTCTTGATCGTCCTTTCGACACTAGAATAACAAATTTACATGAAGAGGCAGGCATTGCCAAAATAGATTCCAAAATTAACGAAATTAAGACTAAATTTGCACAAAAATGTAATTTATCAGAACATGCTTTGATAAGCAATTTGTATATAGTAGGTTAGGTGTGGTGGTCATACTTTAAAATAGGCCTGATAGGACTATGAACTGTAAATAATAATTAAAATCTCAAATGTACTAAAGTTGAAAAGACGCATCTGTGTCACTTAAAAAATTCATACATGTAAACCACACAATCACAAGAAATAAAGATCATTTAAATGGCAAAAAAATGCTTTTGCTCATTGTCGCCTAGGACACCGTGGCACTTGGTCCTGCAGCAAGCAAATTGAGAAAAAAAATTGCTTGAAAGACATATTCGATGATATTATGTTGGTGAATTGCATACCACTGACTGTAAAAGTAGTAGTAGTAAAATTTCGTTTATTTCTGTTAATTATGATGTATACAATGATTTTACATTTCAATTGATTAGCTCTTCATCTTTGTTCATTGGATATTCTAATTTAGTATTTGCGTATTTCATCTAAAGGGTGATACGGTCAAAATTTGGTCAATATCAACTTGACGTATTTCTTTCAATTTTGCATTTAAAAAACCTGAACACCCCTCATTTTGAAGGTGTGTGTGTGTAGAATGTTGCTCCTATTTTGATTTTGGAATTCACTCTTCAGTTGTCAAAATGCCGTCCAAGCAAGAAGAGCAGCGTATCAAAATTTTGCTCGCGCATCGCGAAAATCCGAGCTACTCGCACGGAAAGTTGGCAAAATCGCTAAAAGTTGCCAAATCAACCGTTACAAATGTAATTAAAGTGTTTGGGGAACGTTTGTCGACAGCCAGGAAGTCTGGATCGGGGGGAAATCCAAAACCGGAAGCCGCTGAGACGACAAAGAGAGTTGCCGGTAGTTTCAAGCGAAACCCTAACCTCTCTCTCCGAGATGCCGCAAATAAGCTGGGTGTATCGTCTACAACCGTGCATCGAGCCAAAAAACGAGCCGGACTATCGACTTACAAGAAGGTAGTGACTCCAAATCGCGATGATAAACAAAATACGACGGCCAAAGCGCGATCCCGGAGGCTGTACACGACGATGCTGACGAAGTTTGACTGCGTGGTAATGGACGACGAAACCTACGTCAAAGCCGACTACAAGCAGCTTCCGGGACAGGAGTTTTATACGGCAAAAGGAAGGGGAAAGGTAGCAGATGTTTTCAAGCACATGAAACTGTCAAAGTTCGCAAAGAAATATCTGGTTTGGCAAGCCATCTGTACCTGTGGCTTGAAACGCAGCATTTTCATAGCTTCCGGGACTGTCAACCAAGAAATTTACGTGAAAGAGTGTTTGAATAAACGTCTGCTGCCTTTCCTGAAGAAACACGGTTGTTCCGTACTGTTTTGGCCGGATTTGGCATCTTGACATTACGGTAAAAAGGCCATGGAGTGGTACGCCGCCAACAACGTGCAGGTGGTTCCCAAGGACAAGAACCCTCCCAACACGCCAGAGCTCCGCTCAATTGAGAAATACTGGGCTATTGTCAAGCGGAACCTAAAGAAGACCAAAAAAAACTGCTAAGGGCGAGCAGCAGTTCAAGGCAAACTGGCTTTCTGCGGCGAAGAAGGTGGACAAGGTGGCTGTACAAAATCTGATGGCAGGAGTCAAGCGTAAGGCCCGGCAATTCGGATTTGGAAAAGCGGAAGCCTAACTGAATATTTTTCCTGAATTTTATACTAATTGAACTTGAAAAAGAAATTTAATTTGATTTTTTAAATAAACGATTTCACCGATTTACACGCGTTTTCCCTTGACCAAATTTTGACCGTATCACCCTTTAGTTAACAGAATACCCCTTGAAACATTTGATAACCTACCTAACTACGAGTTTAACTTAACTAACGTGCCAGATCACGTATGATCTGAAGATCTGATCTCAGACAGGTGTCTCTGAACCTTTCCAAGGAGACCGTTTGTCGCTCTTCGAGAGGCTGAAGGCCAGCCAGGCAGTGAACCTCAGAATTTCGGGTCCGTGGAGGACTGTTTAGGATCATCCAAATGATCTTGTTCTGGAGTTTTTATGTGTTCCACACATGAATTGTTGCAATGTGATCAACAAATCAATATATATGTGTCGGCCACATACTTAATATATGTACATATAAAAACCATGCGTGACCACACATACCATTCATTTGCGTATAAATGTCATGTGTACTTCTGAGTGGATTCTGTTTAAGTGTGGTCAAATGAAAATCATGTGGAATTTCACATTAATATATTTGTCAAGAAAAATGTTTAAATTGTTTTGAGTGAACCATAACCGAAACATTGAAATACTTGAAACTTTTAAGATAAAGTATAAGAGTCAAAAATGCATGAAAAACATCAATTTTGTTTTGTTCTACGTCATGCTGCGGTCGTGTCTAGGACACAACCCTTTAATTTTTTTTATTCATGATCCAAGGTTGCTATTGGTTTCCGTCTGGCGTCATCTGGCTGCCAAGATGTTGGAAACATTCGACTTTTTCTCCGCTGGCTATCCAGCTACCGTAAAGTCCGAAGGGTTGTCCGTGTTGACATCCAACTGTTCGGCCTTTTCAGGGGGAACGACACCCATTCAGATGCATTTTATTTCAAATAAATCGGAATGAACAGCGATGTTTCTGACGTTTGTCTTCGTTGATGTGGTTCAGAATGTGGATTAAAGGATAAAATTAATGTGAGACAAGGATGGATGAGGAGGAGTCGTTCGCGTTGGGTCATGTTGACATTGATGTTCGACAGTATAACGGAATATTATTTGAAGACATCACCACCATATCGTGCGTTGACAAATTTCAACGCCCGCTGGAAGGACTTCCGATGATTAATCACCTATTGTGTGGATTTTACGCATCACAATCATAAGCAAAAAACTCCCATCTTGGTAGCTTTCTCGACGAAGATTGAATTAACGACGAGGGTCCCTCTGTTTCGCATTCCGCGCCTTCAGAATGCTACTGCCGCATGACCAGCGGAGAACGTGCCCGCAATATCAATTCTGCATTTGAATACCTTTCCTGAACAGTGAGCTTCCTCCTAGCGACGACCAAGATTTCAAGAGACATCTTCAACATTTTCGATATAGACTTCCTCCCAGCACAAAAAAAAACGCTGCTGTAAATTTCTCTTAACGTTACAAAGTTGTCATGAAACTTGTACCGTAATCGTTCCCTTTCATTTCTTCTCAGAAGGACCCCAACTATGGCGATGAACGACTTTCTTCACACGCTGCGCAATCCTTTTCTCGCCTTCCTGCTACGTTAAACTAGGTAGGCAGGAACCTACATAACCATGGAGGCAGCCGCACAATAGACGACGTCAACAAGCCAACCAACGACGACGACGACCATATCGATGCTGTGATGGTTGTTGGGCTTCTTTTTAGTTGTTTGCTACTCTCCTAGGATATTAACCCCAACTTGTTGCTTGTTGCCAGTCTGACCAGTCAGTACATACAGGCCGGCGCTCGCTGCTGCCTGCCTGGCTGCCTACCGACCGACCGACCGACCGACCATTCAAGATTCTAGACTCGGTCTCGATGGAAAGGGGAGGGAGAGGGAATCTGGTTTGTGCGTCTTCCAAGAAGAATAAAACAAGCCCACCAACTTGCAACCCATCGCATCGGTGGTCGCTCGGTGGTGTTTGCTATAGTTTGCTCCGCTCCTTGACTCCTTCGCCACCCACTCTCTCGCAGCACAGCACAGCACAGTCTGTTTCTCTCTAACACTGTTTGTGTTTCTTCTTTCGGTTTTGGATGTATCATTTCTCACTTCTCAAGGGTTCGGTCTCTCAATCTCAATTTTTTCGTCGGTTTTTTTCCTCGGAAACCCAACAGCATTATTTTTGCTGACTTGTGCCTTAGGCCGACAACATAGTAGAAGCGATTCGAAGCGATTCGATTCGTTGGCAATAAGCGGAGCGCTTGCGTGAAAGCACCCTCTATGAGCGTTCTATGGGAATCGCCCAAACCAGCCATAGTGAAAGCGATGCGAAGAGGTGTAAAGCGTTCAGCAAAGCGACAGAGCTGTTCGTGTTGTGTTTTGACGCCTTCGAACGCAAGTGGACTGATTCTAGTGAGGAAAAATGGACACCGAAAATTTGAACAAATATTTTGCACTGCGCGCGCGACTGTAATGTTTTCAAAAACGCTTTCACTATGTCATAGATTGCTTCGCTTGCCGCTGCATTTCGCTTTGCCAATTGCTATCGCATCGAATCGCTTCGAATCGCTTCTACTATGTTGTCGGCCTTACAAGAAGGGCATTGTTGTTGTTGGTTGGTTGGTTGGTTGGTTGCTCGAAACACGAGTTGATGATTTTGTTATTATTGTTGGTATTTTTTTTTATTTCGGTTCTCTGTATGGTTCCTTCTTGGGTTCTGCTCACTGTACAAGCAATCGGTAAGGGCTTCTGGGGGTTAAATGCACCTCCGAGGTAAACATTTTCGAAGATTTGCGAATCAGCAATGCTAGTTCAATGGCTCAATTAGCAATTCTGCTAGATAAATATCCGAAAATGTGTTGGAAATGTATTTCAAATTGAAAAAAAAAGTAATTTTTCCCCGGGAGTGCATTTTACCCCATGTTCCCCTATGTATATGTACAACTCGCAGTTTAACGCAACCTAACCCTTGGACTGGTGTATGACTTTCAAGTTTACCCCGCACAAGCAATCGTCCCTCCAATATTCGCAAATTTGCTGATGGTTGCCAATGAGCTATCCGAGATTGAGCTATTTCGAGATTTTCCGTTTCTAAACTTGACTTTAGTTGGGCCGTTCGCAATGCTGAGTTTCACAATTGTTTCAAACCACTCGACAGTTCTTAAATTTGAAACTGTCAAAGCTGAAACTACAAAACGATATGTGCAAGGCAACGGAATTTGGTATATGTGAGTGCGTGGGCACAGTTTGTTTGCTTCGGTGATTTTAGCACGAACAGAGAAAGTGATTCGGATTCAAGAATGTTTCCTGGAACAAGATGATTACAACAACGTAATCCAGTGTCAGGTAATGAGTTCGAACCCCGAAAAAAGGTTCCGGACGATTCTGCTGTCGAAACATGCAGGGTGGCCACCAAACCGCGAATCACTGAGAGACGTTATTTGAATTGTTGGAGCTTGAGCTTGAGCTTGATTGACCGCCCACGGTTGCTACTCTGTTATTGCCAGATCAGCTGTAATTACACAGAGAAACAATAGACGATGCTTGGGACTAGCAATCATCCTCAATGTGTAAAAACTGGTGATCTTAAATTAGGCAATACCAGCGCCGGCCGCTCCCGAACACAGGTCAAGAAAGGAAGGGGATACCACGATAGTTGCTATTCAACAACTCGACAACGTCCCATCGTCAACGCCTGCTATGAGAATTTCCCATTGCAGACGCCAACGAAATGACGTCATCGAGCTATCGATCAACTACCCTGGTTATCGCCTGGTACCTTATAGCACGATGCTAGGAGGCGAACCGGAAGAATCGATGAGCTACCTCTCCCCCGACGTTATTTGAATTGTTGGACAGTTGAAAATCTTCAGAATAATACTTGATCATCCTGAAGTATTGAAAAATTATCATGAGAAGTTATTGGATACCTATGAGCACCTGAGGGCTTTGCAATAATTTCTGAGACACCTGGTATCATGAGAGAATTTCTGCGAGACGTCATTTGAATGTTGGAATAATTGATAAACCAGACGTATTGAAAAAAAATATTCAGAAGCTTTCGACGTAGGACTACATCTGTGATTTCTATATAGGGGTACACCTTGAGAAAACCAAAAATGGAACATGTAACGAAACTATGAAAGATTTTGACCGTTAATAACTGAGCTGCCCCTGGATAAATTTCAATAATTTTATAATCAATAGACCAGAAATATTTCTACGCATCGATAGCATTGTTGATTTTCAACAAGAAACTATTGAAAAAATGGTAAGTGTCAAGCAATGTCCAAAAGCGTAGAAATGACTAACAAATCTACCAATTACGTACATGCGTACGTACGTACAGGAGTCATTTGGTTTCTTGAAAGATGTCTACGATGTAAAGCAAATTTATTTGCTCGATCAATTTGTCGACTCCGAACAATAACAGAATGAGATTTCGTTTCGTCACCTCGTTTTCATCTGGTCGTCTGCCAACTGTCAGATTAGAAGCTCCAAAAATACATCCATAGAAATTTGAAACAGAGTTTCATACGTGTTTCAAACCCACTCATAAATAAAACAGAATAGTCGAGTAGTTGTATTTTGAATTTTTCTTCTAGATTCAAAATGACTGAATTTTCAGCTCAAACGTGAATTATTGACCATAACAAACAATGCAAAGTATAATGCAAATCGAAGAGACGGCCGCTTTTTTTTCCCTTGATTTGTTTTCCGTCGATTTTGATTTCCGTGCTGAGCACCAATGCTACCGACCTGAATATTATCCCTATCCGGATATTTTTAAAATGGATAACTTTAATCTTCCTCATCTGCGATGGAATCTTGTCGAGGGCATTATCTAATCTAATCTAATCTAATCTAATCTAATCTAATATAATACAAACGCAGCCAGTACGAGAAAGCATCCTGGAAATTGATTAGGTTAAAAGAGGTCTAATATTTTTTCTTGTCTAATTGATGTTTATAGCATATCTGAGATATGATATAAACAGCAATACGGCCAGGCCTACTGCGTTGTATTTGCCGCAAAGATGATTCTTGGAAATGAATGGGAACAATTCAAGACCAACAATTGAAATGGCCATTTTATAAACAAACCTTGTAAGATCATTTTCTCGCGCACCGAAGTCCGCAAAGGCAAACCAACATAATGAACAGGTAGGGGAAATTCTCCACTACCCGATTCTGGTTTAGGTTTGCGAATGAAGGTTTCGGTTCGCGAGAAAATGGCCTTACAAGGTTTGTTTACAAAATGGAGTTGAGGCCATTTCAATTGTTGGTCTTGAATTCTCAAATCTACAGGGGTGGAAGGATGCGTGGACATACCGTACCAAACGCTCCGAGATACTATGTGTAGTTGTGTGTAATGTGTAATATTTGTACAATATTGAAGAATCATAAAATAATGCAATGGAAGGATCTTACCGAATTTTCTCCTATGTTGGTAATGATTCTTTGCACAGCTGAACAACGACTTTGTGTTTGTATGTTCTGATGAAGCCCGCATATAACCAAAAAGGCGAAATAACGTGCCTATGGTTGCTTGGGTGAACATCAAATGATAGATTCCTCGAAATGAACTAAACTTATCTTTGTTTTCTTCTTCCGTCATGTTGAATGGATGAACCTTTCAAATCCCCATACTCCAGGCTTTTAACGATCCCCAGTGGCTGCACATTTCGGGAAACTTAGCAGAATAGAACGAAACATTCATATTGGCAACCCTCTGCTCCGTGCCCCACAAGCTAGCTGCTCATGCTACCCGGCAGGAGCTTTGAATGTCACTCATCATTTTGCACACAATTCACACGCGTTTCTGTTATGCACTTTTCAACATTGATTTAAAAGCTTCACGACACTTTACAGCCATTACAGCATTAAATTAAAAATTCATAAATCAGCGGAAGAAAAAATAAGCAGCAAAAATTCACACGTCAGTCTTCAAGCGCAGCCTACTTCGATCGGCCCGATGGAATCTTGACGAGGGCATTAATGGTTTTATCACGCCGTGTCTGATACTGAGAGAAATTGTACAGAAGCTATGTTTGCCAATGGCTTGAGGCAGATTAATAACATTGTCAACACGAACGAAAGACTCCTTGACCTTGCGTTCACCAATCTCTTGGAGTATCTTGACCTGATTGTAAACACACCTGCATCGCTGATAACCATCACCCACCAGTCATCATACTACTTGACGAGAGTGTTGTACCATCCGTACTTGACGGTCAGGACAAGTGATTCAAATTTGACTATTTGGCATGCGACTTTGACTTGTTGAATTTTTTTATGAATATTGAGTGGGAACGATTATCAAGTTATGCCTCATGTAGACCAGATGTTATCAGCTTTCTACGAATCTTCCCCTGAAGTACCATCATGTACCTCGAAAGAGACTAGCACCGATTTCTGATTTCAACAAATCGTGGTGGACTGCAGAGCTACGTACACTTCGGAACAATCTACGTAACCTGCACAACAGGTTTTTTTCCAAACGAAAAATGTGTCCGATAAAGCTAGACTCCGTGAGCTTGAGTTGGAGTACAAAACTCTCCTTTCTGCAACACATGAAAACTATTCGTGTAGGATACAGACAACCGTCAAGGAAACGACATCCCTGGCTCAGCAAATTCCGATGGAACCACTTCTCGCTCAAGCTCGGAGACAGCTAATCTCTTCGCTAATTTCTTTGAGAGCGTATTTAGTAATGTTCAACGCCTGTTCAACGCCAAGCAGGCTTCGAGCAGATTCCGTCTCATAACATTAATCTACCATGCATACAGTTTTCTCCAGGCGAAGTTCAGAAAGCCCTCGAAGATCTCGATTCAACGAAAGGACCCGGAACGGACAGCCTGCCACCTGTGTTGCTGAAAAACTGTGCCGCTACGCTAGCGTCGCCCATCGCTGCTATTTTCAACCGCTCGCTCCAAGACGCATGGTAAACGGCATCCATAGTACCGATCCATAAGTCTGGAAATAGAAAATGCATCAGCAATTATCGTGGTATATCCATATTTTGCACTCTCAGTAAGATGTTGGAGAAACTGACCCACACAGCTCTGTGCAGAGTTGCTGCCCCGATCATCTCCAACAGCCACCACGGTTTTATGAATCACCGCCTAATGACATCAAACCTAATGTGTTATGTATCAGCGATATCACGTGATATTGCATCAAAACAGTAAGTGGATTCGGTTTACGTCGATTTTGCGAAAGCTTTTGATACAGTACCGCACAACCTCATCATTGGCAAAATGAATCACATAGGATATTTCCAACCTGGATCACGGAATGGCTCAACTCTGACACTCCATCTGGCGTACTACAAGGCAGTGTCCTCGGTCCTCTTATTTTTATCATCTATGTGAATGACTTGTGTGAGCTGCTCTCATCGTCCAAACTGTCTTATGCTGATGACTTAATTGTTTCTCCTGCCGACTGTGTTGCAGTATAAGAAAATATAAATCGTTTGCTAGTCTGGTGCGGCGACAACGGCATGCGAGTCAACAGCAAATAATGCAAAGTGATATCCTTCACCCGCTGCAATAGCGTTACTCTTCATCCATACTGCATGGGACCGGATTCCCTAGAACGTGTAAACTCAATCTGCGATCTAGGCGTTACGATCGATTCCAGGTTATTATGGTTTCATTCGTCGTCATGCTACTGGTTTCACCGATGTGTATTGCGCCTTAAGACACTATTCTGCTCACTGGTTCGTAGTATCTTAGAATATGCTTCTCCAGTGTGGCTTACGATTGAACGGATTCAGAAAAGTTTCATGAGGTTTGCTTTACGTCAGCTCCAGTAATTCTTCCTAGCTATCCAGGCCGATGCATGTTGATTGATTCGGAATCTCTCTCAGCTAGGCGTATCAAATTGCAACGACATATTCATATTCGACCTAATTACCGGCAATGGGAACTGTCCCGAACTCCTGGAACGGATTTCATGGAACATTCCTCCTCGCAGATTTCGTAACTCCCCGTTACCCCCATTTTAGTCCAAACAAGCAGAAAACATCAAATAAATCCATGATTTCGATGTTAACAGGTAAATGGTGCGTTTGGTACGATACTGTAGTTCAAATGCTACCGAACGAAGTCAATAAGAACGCATGATATGAATGTTTGCACCCAATATTCTCAAATACAAATGAAGCGCTCCGACCGAATCAATCGTTATCTTCATACGATAAGTCGAAGTAAATTCATTGGCGTTTCAGTGTGTTAGGCCGAGTTTAGAATCCGTAGGCCGAGTTTGGCGTCAAGAAGCAGTGTTAGACTTTTAAAAATATCTCAACAATTTGTTTCTCTTTATCAAATCTTACGGTACGTACGGAAAGGTAAATCAATTTGGAAGCCATCAGTACGCTAGATTAAGAAAGACTAAGTGCGGGTTGTGCTTAATAGGCCGGAAATAGGGTAATTAACCCTTCCTAGGTATCCTAGTAAAAATCTTCAATTCCATGGCAAAGAGGCTTCGGAAGTTTTCTTTAACTTCAGCACATCTTCAAACAACGTCACAAAACGTGAAATGACTTCAAAATGCCAGCGGAATAAATCGGTTTTCTTGACCGCCCGAGGATGCTACTCCGTTATTGACCAATCAGCTGTAATTACACAGAGAACCAATAGACAATGCTTGGGACTAGCATTCATCCTCAATGTGTAGGAACTGATGATCTCATGCTTTACAATAGGCAATACCAACGCCGGCCACGTCCAAATGCAGGTCAAGAAAGGAATGGGTAAGAAAGTGTTGGCGTGTCACTCACTTTATTGGAAGCCGAGAACACCTCTGCACTTCCAGGAATAATCACTGGGATGTTGAATGAAAAGAATGGGTATGCAGCAGGATACGTTTTGGTAAACGATAAGCTGAATTGATATCCTAACGATCCTATATCGCGAAGGAGCTTGGGATTGAACCCACGGTCTATTACCATGTATTCATATTAATAAATAAAGCGGTTCTGCTTAGTAAACAAAAACGGTCACTCAAATGCCATCGAGCCCCTCATATCACATCGAGTTATTGTAACCAATCAAACCCGGCTCCGACGACGACTTTCGCGAAACACACGATAGGCAAGCGAGTGACTATAAATTTCCCTAATATGAATGGAACTGGAACTGATTCCACGTTCTTCTGCGAAGTATGCAAAAACGGCTGTCTAAGGTAGCCGAGTTCCTCATATCACAACACACCAGATCTGATCAAGTTGATCAACGGATACCAAACCAGGCCCCGATGACCCTCCCAAAATGTGAGCCTACCCGATCGCAATCCCACACCGCACCGGCCTCCCGAAGTCTACACGGGAACCACTATGGGAA
This sequence comes from Ochlerotatus camptorhynchus, assembly GCF_037179485.1. Lineage (NCBI taxonomy): Eukaryota > Metazoa > Arthropoda > Insecta > Diptera > Culicidae > Ochlerotatus > Ochlerotatus camptorhynchus. The sequence continues at coordinate 979,220 of NW_027040574.1, read as the reverse complement.
CCTACCGTTCACCCCGTCTCAGCCCAGCACGACAATGATCTATGCTATCTGCTCCAACGTGAACTCTTATCAGCTACAGCCCCACTGATGGTCACCCTTCTATCGAACTCTACGGCAACTAGCCTTTAAACGATTTCCAAGCCGACACTCTCTGACATGATCCATTTTAGCTCTTAGGGCAACATTGCACTCTGCACTGTGACATATTTAGTAGCCTGCCGATGCTCCACCAAAAACGTGATCCTCAGCAAAGCAGTAGCCGAGAGAATTTTTCACAAGCACAGACAGCAAGCCCATCTTAAAAAACCCATATTGATCCACCAGGCAGGTGAATAGAACCTTTGTTACACAGTATAATCTCGTTTTTTTTTTCAAATCAGTCCAAATCATAATTCAATAATCAATTGATATATGTCTTCACGTTTTTCCTAACATGACAATAATTTTAAGATATAATCTATGTGGAGCAGATTTACGTAGTGCGATGTGTGAAGTGTATATAAATCACGTTCTTCTTCTTGGCTTACAGCTGGAGCTTTATGACTTTAAACTTAATCTGCTTTATTTTACTCTACATACTTTAAGCACAATCTTATTATATTGCAATAATATTTAAATAATCAATCAGCCCGATTCTCTTCATCGATTTTCTTTTTCGTGAATAACCCGACTGCAAATGAATTTCCCATTCAGTGTGTTGATTAAGGCGCAAGCTAACTATAATCGCTATTTTTAAAGTCTGGCGGATAGAATTCCGATCTATCAAAAAGTGGAACCAATTCAATATATTGTAGACCAACAATTGAAATGGTACTGTCGAGTTTTATAAACAAAACGTTGATTTTTCTTTCCTCGCCAATCGAACGCAAATTACCGGCATCATCGGATAGGGGAAATTTTATTGGTGTTAGTTTGCGTAGGCGTGCCTCAAGTAACGAGAAAACGGGTTCCGGAAGTTTTGTTCGCAATAGTTGGTGTGCTTTTTTCTGTTGTTGCTCGTGATTTGCTCGATTGGTTTCGCTATTTGACAGCTCATTTGGTTCCCGAGATTCTCTCCGTCAGGCTATGAATATAGCGACTATAAAGCTAACATCATCTTCTGTCGAACTGTCGAGCGAGCTTAGCGAGAAATTCGTTTATGTTGCCGTGGTAAATCGAAGGGAAAGTCGATGAAGGGAATCGATCAACAAGGATAGGCCCTTTTCAAATGTTACGCGAGAATGCAGATTTAAATTCTGAAAAATGTGGCATCACTGCCTTAGGCTACGGGGCTGATCGGTCAGACAGTTTCCAGATTTGTTTCACGATGTACCAGTTCTAATAGCGATTTTTAAAAATGAGGTTGATGTATAGACCAAGATTTAAAGCGCCAGTTACACTATCCTCCTTGTGAATATATTGACATGTGTAACGTCCGCTTTAGATATACAGCCATTCCATAGCAAAACGATATAGTGGTTCTCAGAATTTCGTAACAATTGGCAGTTTTGTTCCTCATCGAAAAATATTAGACCCGTATTTTTTTATTTTCTCATTAGGGTGACCATTTTCCTGTTAGGGTAGTCCAAAAAAATCGATTTTTTTTCTATTTTTTCCAAAAATGGCATTTTTTTAAAAATCATAACTTTTAAACCATTGAACCGATTTGAATGATCAAAATATCAAATGAAAGGTTATTAAAATTACTTTTTAGAAAAAATATTAACTTTTTTGAATATTGGAGTTTTGTATCGAATAATTTTGATTGTATTTGTTTTTTATGGTTTTCATGGTTTGTAGACAATGTTCGTAACACGTTTTTATATTATTTTTTTTGAAAATTTAGGCTTTTCTACACAACATATAAAAAAATCAGCGATGTATTTGTCTTCGTTTTTGAGTTACGATTTTTTGAAATTATCATGTTTAGAAATTTCGCTCATTACTCCAATACGACTAGATTACCCTGCGTCTCCATTGATACATATCGAATGTAACATGGTTACATTACTTACTTATTTCAATTTCTGATCCTAGACTATCATGACATTCATAGAAAATTGAATCAAATTTATTGATTGCTTTTGCGTTATGTGTAAATAATAATTACTACAGTGATTCATAGCATAGGAATTCAAAGAGAATATATTGATATTAAAGTTGGGTAGTACATCTTTCACGGACTGTTTGCAACTCCATATCTAGTCCATATTTGGACTAGAATCAATGCTTTGATAAGACAATCTTATGGTTTCTAACTATGCACATGGCTGGTTTGAAATAAAATTCATTAATTTTTTATTTTTTTTATTTGTAGTTGAGAACGAGAATCGTTTCACAATAATATAATTTTCATTTTCTGGCCTAAAACTATGATATGATTGTGTTCCGGAAATTTGTTTGACACGATTATAACGGGTTTTGAGTTTTCTTTCCATCGCTTTATGATCTGCGTCTGAAAAAAAGCCATAGTGCATTTTTGAATCGATTTTAGAAATTGCCCATGTATAAAGCTCTTTAGCTTCTTGCAAATTTCACAATACTAATCTTCGTTGTATATTAACCTTAGCATCAATTTTTTTTTTTAAAATAACATAGTCGCGTTTTCGTAGACAGGCTCGGCTTATTTCGTCACTGGTATAGAAATCACGCACGAGTGATAAAGTTTCTTCTGCTGAAGACGCCCTGCTCAGCTTTCTTCCTGGTGTCGTCATTATCCCCTTGTCCTCCTGTAGTGTTTTGGTCCGATCCGCCATATATTGAGAAAAACCGAATTCCTTTGTTATTTTATATGCTGACCAGCTTCTAGGTAAAGTCGTGAGAATGCGATACTTCTCATTATTATCATGAGTTTCTAGAAACTTTTCCTTGAGTTGCTGAATGAAAGTTAAAAAAACATATTTGACATTACTGTAAACACTACACTACATTCGAGCCTGACGTTACAAAGTTTTCAGAATGCTAATACATTTTTTAAATACTATATTCACCTTGGCTGTTGACAGCAGGAACTCCGGATGGGCGGGCTCTTCGGGTGCGGGTTTATATAGTTTGAGGTAGCAATTTCTGCATATGAAGGAACTGCCATCTAATTTCACTTTTTTCTTCACCGCATGAACTTGAAGAGCTTGGGTAAGATTCCGCTTTAAAGCATTTGAAACCAACAAACAACAACAAGAACACTTAAAATTCATCTTTTATAAAACACTGGCTGTACAGAATATCTTTGGATTAACAGAGCTTTTGTTTCCTTACTGATTATTTCACTTCTAAGTTCATCCTTAAATATACCACCATGCTACGAACGAACACCTTGCCTACCAAGTTTTCCGTATGATTTTAGCATCTGCTCTGTCTAGGTAGCTATTTACTTGGAGAAGTATTCACTTTGAATAAACAAGCCTATAAATGCAGAAGCAGAACATTGATATGGATTATGTGACTATGTCAGCTATGTACCAATGGAGACGCAGGGTAATCTAGTCATATTGGAGTAATGAGCGAAATTTCTAAACATGATAATTTCAAAAAATCGTAACTCAAAAACGAAAACAAATACATCGCTGATTTTTTGATATGTTGTGTAGAAAAGCCTAAATTTTCAAAAAAAAAATATATATATAAAAACGTGTTACGCCCATTGTCTACAAACCATGAAAACCATAAAAAACAAATACAATCAAAATTCTTCGATACAAAACTCCAATATTCAAAAAAGTCTATATTTTTTCTGAAAAGTATTTTTAATAACCTTTCATTTGATATTTTGATCATTCAAATCGGTTCAATGGTTTAAAAGTTATGATTTTTAAAAAAATGCCAGTTTTGGAAAAAATAGAAAAAATCGATTTTTTGGACCACCCAAACAGGAAAATGGCCACCCTAATGAGAAAATAAAAAAATACGGGTCCAATATTTTTCGATAAGGAACAAAACTGCCAATTGTTACGAAATTCTGAGAACCACTATATCGTTTTGCTATGGAATGGCTGTATATAGATGTTTAGATGTATGGGCAAAAACAGCGCAGGGTGCAAGCTATTTCTAAACAACCCAAATTTGAGTAGGATCTACTCATATCCACCAAAATTGAGTAAACAAAGTTGGAACTGGCAAGATGGTGAATGAACAACATCGACCTAAATCCGAATTATAATTTGTTATCTTGTCAGGGCTACAAATGGTGAGTCGACAAACTGGAAGGAGAGTTGTCCCAACAGCTCTGGTCCTCACAAGTTCCTACCTCACACTTCCACGGGTCAGCCGATGACAAAGACCGCCAGCAAAAGATGCTGGTAGCGTAGCCTGGGCAATGTCACCACGATAAAAACATGGATCCGGATCGTGGTGATAACAAAGTGAGGAGGTGCGACCCTCGAGCGTCTGTTCACCATGGAGGTGCGGCTCAAACAGCGTCTGTCTCGGAGCGAGCGGCTGAATAAGAAATGCTGTATCACGTCAGCTACACCTAAGGTGGCAGCCCCACCAACATGATGTAGGTATCGCGACCCCGGTAAGGTAGCATACTGAAACCCCCAACATTACTCAGAAAAACGAAGAAAGAGAAAACAACGAACGGAATTTTCGGCAACCGACCCGGCAACGAAATAAGGACAATGAATGGAAACTCGGTACTTGGAATGTCAGAACCTTAAATGAACCTGGACGAGCGGGCCTTTTGGCTCGTGAACTGCAAAAAGTGAATGTGAGCGTAGCTGCTATTCAGGAAGTACGGTGGCCTAGATCCGGAGAACGTGAATTCCGGGCGGTGGTTCCCATCGCCAACACTTCCTTCAAGTATCATATCTATCACAGCGGTGGCGATAGGGCAGAACATGGAGTAGGGTTCATAGTGATCGGGAAGCAGACGAAGCGTGTTATGCGGTGGAGATCGGTAAGCGACCGCATCTGTGTATTAAGGATTCGGGGCAAATTCTTCAACTACAGCCTGATCAACATCTATGCGCCAACCAACGATAAATCCGATGACGTGAACGACGCGTTTTATGACAGTCTCGATAAAACTTATGATGAGTGCCCAAAACACGACGTGAAGATTGTAATCGGAGATGCAAATGCGCAGGTCGGGAGGGAAGATTTCTTTCGTCCAATCATTGGTACAGAGAGCCTACATACAGTAACCAATGATAACGGCCTGAAACTGATAAACTTCGCCGCTGCTAGAGGTATGGCCAGCACCTACTTTGCACGCAAGAATATCCGAAAGCACACCTGGAGACACCCAAATGGCGAAACTTGCACCCAGATCGATCACATGTTGGTGGATGGCCGGCACTTCTCAGATGTCATTGATGTAAGGACTTTTAGGGGGCCTAACATTGACTCAGATCATTATCTTGTTGTCTGCAAAATTCGGGCGCGTCTATCGACCGTTACGAATTCAACGAACCGGAGATCGATGCGTTTCAATATCCATCGCTTGTCAGTAGAAGGTGTTGCTGCAGAGTACCGCCAGAAGCTTGATGAGCGGATTAGCGAAATCAACGTGAACGAGGACCTCAACAATCTGTGGAACACAATCCACGGAGCGGTGAACACAACAGCACAAGAAGTGATAGGTACAGCTCAAAGACGACCACGTAATGGCTGGTTTGATGAGGAGTGCCAGAGGTTGACGGATGAGAAGAACGTTGCCAGAAGCCGGATGTTAGTGTCTGGTACCCGGCTGAACAGAGAGCGGTACAAGGTAGCAAGGGCAGCTGAGAAACGAACCCACCGCAGAAAGAAAAGGCAATACGAAGAACGCGTGATTGCTGAGGCGCAAGAAAGTACGGAACAGAACGATATGCGAAGGTTCTACGCGACTGTCAATGGTGTGCGGAGTAAAACAGCGCCATCTCCCGCCATGTGTAATGACCTTGAGGGGAATTTGCTGACAGATAAAACAATCGTGGCTGCCAGGTGGAAAGAACATTTTGAGACATTGTTGAATGGAGAGAGTGAGGGAGTATCGAGGAACAGAGTAAACATCGCAGACGACGATCAAGCTGTGGAGCCTCCAACGCTAGACGAGGTTAAAAAGGCAATACGTGAGCTGAAAAACAATAAGGCTGCTGGGAAGGACGAGCTCCCGGCCGAACTTTTCAAACACGGAAGTGAGCAGCTGCATCAAGCAATCCACCGTATTCTAACGAAGATATGGGAGGACGAAGAACTGCCTGCTAGCTGGTTGGATGGCCTCATTTGCCCATTATTCAAAAAAGGGCACAGACTCGAGTGCGCCAATTATCGAGGAATAACTCTTCTGAATTCGGCGTACAAAATACTGTCACGCGTTCTGTTTAACAGATTGAGACCGCTTGAGGAGTCCTTCGTCGGTGAATACCAGGCTGGTTTTCGTGAGGGCCGATCAACGACGGATCAAATGTTTACCCTGCGTCAAATCCTTGATAAATTCCGGGAGTACAACTTGCAGACTCGCCATCTGTTTATTGATTTCAAAGCAGCATACGATTCAGTGAAGAGAAATGAGCAGACTTGGAAAAACACCCACCGGCACTGCGAGCCGTGCAATAATATTGCTCCCCGTTCAAAGCTAACACGCACTCGGTTTCGGTACCTCTTGTCGGCTCGCCACCGATACGAACAAGAAACCTGAACGCGGAGCCGTTTTATTCGGCTTGGTGCCGTGCTATGGTTATTCGGTGCGCTCCGTACGGCTCCGTGCCAGGGTCCGGTGCCAGACAAAATACCGTGCTTCTTCTTCTTTGTTTCCATTATCGCAGTCTACCTGCAGCTAATTTTTTTTTTCGTTCCTTTTCTGATTGACCTTTCCGGCGATACTGTACCTCTTTACTCCTATGGGAAAACCCCACAAACAACTGTCATTCTGTGCGTGAAGCATGGCGGGCTGTTCCGTACTTTGTCGCTCAAATGAAAAATCTCAAAGGGGCTGTTCATTAACTACGTATACAGTTTTTTGGGATTCTTGACCCTCCTGAAATTTTAAAATTTGTATGGACCGTGGACAATTGCCAACCCCCCCCCCCTCCAACCTGTCTACGTAGTTTATGAACAGCACCTAAGGAACTATCACACTGTGAAGAGCCAATGCCGTCAATGCGAATTAATGCAATAGCGATTTTCACCATGTAGCATTAATGCGGCAAATATAATTGCCTTAAAACCATAGTTTTTTTTCCGCAAAGGTCAATTACAAGTTAACTGTTTTGTTCTTATTTTCACTGGCGAATACAATTTGCTTCACTATAACGTTAGGGGCTGTTCATTAACTACGTAGACAGTTTTTTGGGATTCTTGACCCCCTCCCCCTGCGTAAACAATTGTCCATACAAAAATTTTAAAATTTGTATGGGCCGTGGATAATTACCAACCCCCCCCCCCCCCTAAACTGTCTACGTAGTTTATAAACAGCCTCTTATTTAGAAAACTTTCTTTAGTTTACGCAGCGCGGCACAACATGTACCAAACATAATCGTACACGAGAATGATGAGTGGTAAAATTAGTACCAGAGCACCAAAGAAGTTCTGTATTAACAATAGAAAAGGGCCCTTCAGCATTTGTAAACAAACCGTTCTAAAGACCTTTCCTCACTAAGCGAAGGCCACCCACGCAAACCAACGCCATATCATGTAGGGGAAACTTTCCCTTATCCGATGATGGTGTTGGTTTGCGTAGGCGGCCTTTGCTGTGTTAGGAAAGGGCTTTAGAACGATTTGTTTATAAATGCTGATGGGCCCTTTTCTATGGTTGATCTAGACATTTTGGTTCACCCGGTTATTCATAATTTTCAACATTTTGAAAATGGCCAACACATCCGTATCCGAACGGACCCTGTTCCTGTCGAGAGAAATGACGGACGCAATTAAGAACGCGTTTTAAGTTAGCTTCGCACCATGGATTCTTATGTAAAGGGAAAACCTACTTGCCCATTTTTCTAAACTATTTCAGAACAAATTTCTTGAGTTCATCGAGTATAATTAAACTATGAGCTACTTGCTACCACTTCCATTGAAAAACTCAGTTTTGACAAAAACGCAAATGGGACCGAGTATAGCGCATCACCAACAACGAACGATACGAAATCATGAGCTCCGTTGGCTCCGTGCCGCACGGTGGCGAGCCGAAGCCCGTAGCACCGCGTTTGGGTTTCTCTTTTGGTTCGGTGGCGTGCCAACATGTTGCACCGACACCGGGTGCTTTATCGAAGAAACCCAGTGCTGTGCATACATGAGTAGGTTGCCACCGAGCCGCACCGAGCGGTGTTTTTACCAAGTCTGGAAATGAGCTTTGGCAGATTATGCTAGAAAATGGTTTTCCGGCGAAACTAATTAGACTGATTCGCGCAACGCTAGATGGATCGAAATCAAGTGTAAGGGTTGCAGATGAGATTTCGACCTCGTTCGTGACCTTAGATGGATTGAAGCAGGGTGATGCACTTTCAAACTTACTGTTCAACATTGCTCTTGAAGGAGCGATTAGGAGAGCTGGTGTGCAGAGGAACGGTACCATCATCACACGATCGTACATGCTCCTTGCCTTTGCGGACGACATCGATATCATCGGAATTGACCGTAGAGCAGTGGAAGAGGCGTTTGTGTCTTTTAAGAGGGAGACGGCGAGGATTGGGCTCACGATAAGTTCTACCAAAACGAAGTACATGGTAGCCGGTAGACAGCGTGGGAGCAATAGTGGTGTTGGTAGTGTAGTGTTGTTAGATGGTGAACAATTTGAGGTAGTGGAAGAATTTGTGTATCTTGGAACACTATTGACATGCGATAATGATGTTACCCGCGAGGTGAAGAGACGTATTGCAGCTGCAAACAGGGCCTTTTACGGATTACGTAGCCAGCTGAAGTCCCGTAGCCAGCTGAAGTCCCGTAGCCTGCAAACGAAAACGAAATTCGCTCTGTATAAGACGCTGATACTTCCGGTAGCCCTCTACGGCCACGAATCGTGGACGTTAAAAGAATCTGACCGGAGAGCATTTGGTGTCTTCGAGCGTAAGGTGCTGCGAACAATACTCGGCGGTAAACAGAAGAATGGCATCTGGCGGCGTCGCATGAATCACGAGTTGTACCAAGTGTATAACGGTACGGATATAGTGAAGCTTATAAAACACGGCAGACTACGGTGGGCTGGGCATGTAGTGCGGATGCCGGAAGAACGACAAGCAAATATTATATTCAGCAGAGAACCCGGTAGAGGTCGTCGACTCCGGGGTAGACCTCGGACACGTTGGCTATTTGCAGTTGAGGAGGACATCAGGTCGCTAAACGTTCATGGCGACTGGAAGCGATTGGCTCAGGACCGAGTCCAATGGAGAAGAGTACTTCGTTCGGCGTTGAATCAACCTGGCGATTCGTAGCCCATCAAGTATCAAGTAAGTATCTTGTCAGTTACAATCTAGTTTGCTCTAGATTGTTTAGCTCTACTTCTAATGGAAATTTTGATTGTTTAGAAATAACGTGAGCAGAAAGGTGGTAAAAGTCGCTGTACACGGCCAACGAGATCAACCCAAATTTGATTTTGCTTTACTCATAAATCGAAAAAAGTGGAGAAATTCAGCAACACGAGTAAATTAACTTCATGGTTTTCCAGTTTTTCCGCACTTTTTCAAGGAAAAAGTGCCAGAATATGAAAACATTAACGATTGGATTTTCTCGGTCTATTGGTAATACTACTAGACAGTGTAAAATTTTCGTAAATTTTCCTCATTTTCCAGCAGATTATTGAGGTTTTTATTTGGGTTGATCTCATCGGCCGTGCACAAATTTGAAGGGACAAAATCTGACAGGTCTTATAGAGCTTTTCGACGTCTAATCGGCGCACACTACTGTACTATTTAAATTCAACGAGTGCGAGCAAGAGGGAAACAGATAAGTGGGAAAATACACCGTCGATTCATACATGTGTGATAGATAGAGAAAGACGATTAAGCATCGAAAAGGTCTATTGGACATTTCACTATTTTGCGTACGATTTCTTCTTCTGATGATACTAAACATAAAGCCTTTCCCTGACTTAAAAAAACGGAGTTAAACGACATGCACGTATCAACCATATTGATTGATCGGATAAGCCACTCGAAAAAAGCTTGCCTAGATGAAATTGGGAATTGATTGGGTTCTATCGATTGGGAATGATTTATACAGGTGAGATAGCTTGTGTGGATGACTATCGGGCGCAGACGGCAAGACGTGTGAAAATCGATTCTAATACCAATGTAACGGTAGTAACAAAGGTAATATTCCCCCTTATCCAACACCAAACGTCAGATCGGTATGATTTTTTTTCTACAGGTAGATATGGATGAGGTCTTTCTACTGTTAAAAAATTCATGTTGATGAACCGTGTACCGTTGATTTTTTAAAAACCATAATTAAAATCATTCTGCCCTATAAGTTTCCAGAACCGGAAGTCAGATCGTGAAAAAAATCAATAGCGATCAATGGCGCAATGGGGCCTTTCAAACGAGATATCAACCATATTGATCGAATAAGCCATCTCGAAAAAAAAAAACTTGCCTAGGTAAAACGCGTCCACAGACGCGCATACAGACATCAGCAAATTTCATCTTGTCGGGTCGATTTTTCATGTTCAATTTGATTCTACGATGTCGTACTCAAACTGTCGAGCCAGATCGAGCCGAGTTCTATCGATTGGGAATGTTTAATACAGGTGAGATAGCTTCCCAAGTAACATTTATGGTTTATGGGGGTTCTGCAGACCATAGTTTAAACTTAAAGAATATTTTAAAACCTTGATAAAACTTGAAATGTTGCTTGGGTTGTGTGGATGGTTATCGGTCACAGACGTATGAAAATCGATTCTAATACCTGAGACCGCGACCAAACCTCTAATCAGCTTTATAAAACATTTGTATAAACAGAAAAATTAAAAATTTGATCAAAAGTTGATGTTTTTATATTTTTTGTAAATTTTTGAGTGTCCAGTTTGAAAATTTCGCAAAAGTTAGCATGAACGTTTAAATAAAAAAATATTAAAAAATATTGAAGAGGGTAAAATTTGTACGTTATTAACGTTTTTAAGATTATTTTTTTTTTATTTTTTACCCAAAATGACTCGACTTTTTACCGTGTATATTTTTTTCGAAAAATAAATTACTTTTTTCTACAACTTTGTCTCAGGCAATATTTCAATTTGAATTGACGTTTTCGAGTTATGATTTGTTGAAAAACATGGAATATTCTTGCATGATTCAAAATGGCCGAATTTTAGCATACATGTAAATGACAGCCCATGCATATCGCTTCATCTTTTGGCGTGGAACTGCGCTTTTAGTTTTTAAGTCTTAAAAGACTAGTATTTTTTTAGATTTAATGGACAAGTCCGGAGGATTAGTGGCGACGGTGGTGTAGTGGTAAGCGTGATTACCTCTCACCCCAGCAGGCCTGGGATCAATCCCAGGGAAGTAAAGCCGTTGGTCCCCGGTTCATGAGTTGATGGGTCGATAGGTAGGGTCCAGTTGTGGAAGCTGCCTCCCTGGCGTCCGGAAAACAAGATCGACGGAAAACAAATCAAGGAAAAAAAAAGTCCAGAGGATTCTTGGGTAAGACGACTATCAGAGCAAATCCAATGAGCATGAAGGGCAATGACAAATGTCTTTTGATACATGTTCGGGAGAGCTAAGAGATAAGCCCAAAGTAACTAAGGGCTGGATCTCGCAAGCAAGTCAAAAGCTACATATTGCAGAGTCACTCGAAATGGTTGTCAAACAAAATCCAACAATCAGGACCAACACCAAGGCTTCCCAAGTAACAATCTATGGTTTTATGAGGGTTCTGACTTTTAGAATGCTATAAAACCTTTATAAAGCTTGCAATGTTATTTGGGTTACGTCCCTTAAGAAGATTCGTTCGAAAGATAAAAGTACTAGGATGAACACTCAGAATTGTATCCTTAAATTAAATTGTAAAGTAATAATACAAGTGTAACTTTAAAGACCGTCCAAATTTATTCAATATTTATTCAATTATATGAATCCTGAGGACCCATTGTTTGTTATGGTTTGTGATTGAGAATTTGTGTTGCTATCAGCGTCTGATGAAACCGACGACGGAGCTTAGCATTTGACATCCGGTTCTGAGGCTTCAAGCACTGAAGACCAATTCTTCAAATCGTGTTATTGATTTGTTATCCACAATTTGTTTCAATTCAATTACTTCCGTTATAATTGTGTGACAAGATTACAGATTTTTTTCAATTCGTTAATTTATCATCAACATAAGTTCAACGCTGAACCCACCGTGCTTTCTTCCACAATCAAAAGAAAAGTCCATTCTGCCTCTAAGATGGCATCACACACTGCGCAACGAAGAAATTAGAGGGAAATTAGAAAAGACCATCAGATCTTAAATTTAGAAAACAAACAAAAACAACAACAAAAAAAACCGCTGTCAGTGTCAGCAGCTGGTAGTAAACATTTCGAAGGCTGCGAGTAAGAGAGCGGGGTTTATTCGTGGCAGTGATTCAATAGCGAATATTTTTGCGATATTTCATCATCTCTTTGCTCTCGACGCGACCAGCAGCGCGCGGATCCAACCGAAATGCTAGACAATGCTCATTTTTTTGTTTTTGTTTGGTTGGTCACCCGCATGGACGTAGAATCATCTCAACAATGAGAAGTTGAAGCGACGGCCATCATCACCTCCACCGCATCCTGTGCGTGTAGCTTCACTTGGCCGCTGCGGCAAGTACCCTAATAATTATCTGGAGTGTGCAGTGGAGGTAGGACGAGCTGCAGCAGCCAGGGCACAAGAGAGGTTTTAAAAACTCAACGTTTTGTTTTGAAGAGGCATCCAACCAACCAACGAACCGGTATGCCCCATCCATAAGTGGTTCATAATTGCACCTAGAAGACTTATCTCCGCGAGCTCCTTGCCCAGAAGAGAGAAACAGCAATAGCATTGAGTGTGTACTGGAGACTGCCGGAGAAGGCGAAGAAATGGACATATTCCCTGCTGGCTGCTGTTGTTGCTGGAGAGCAAGAACTGGTTTTGGTTCGAGTTGTGGGGGGGGGGGGCGGTCTCCGCAACAGCAGAAGAAGAGAAATATAAATTTAAAGTGTTCAGCAAGACTTCAACAACCGGAGTCCGGCGTGAGTGTGTGTGTGTGTGTGTGTGAGAGTGTCAGTAGTGGCGGTGATCAAGCGATGGGGGAAAAAAGAAGTCGAAGAAAACCGCGACCAGAACCAGATTGACTTGATTTTCTTCGGGTTTCGTCGGTGTGGCCACCACAGCAGAAGAGGAAAGAGCAAAACAAACCTGAGACGGGGCGAGGGGGGGGGGGAGTTGCACTGCTGCATGGCAAAAGGGTCCCCCGATGTCGGTGGTCGATGTCGTCGTCGTCGAGGGCTTTTGGCCAAAACAAAGACGGCGAAATCCGGGACTGTTATGTTGGTAATATGTTATTATTATCGGTTTTGTTGTTACGAGAGAGAGAGAGAGAGATGGAGAAGAGGATGACGCTCTGTGGGAACCGTGTGATTATATTGTATAATGGTGGTGCATCTTGAAGTGGGTCACGCTGTAAATTTGTGTCGTTTTTCGGGGTGAAATTATGGAAATTTACCCCCTCGGAGAGGCATAATCGATCTGGAACCCGAGGGCGATAATGATGATCGTGGAGTCATCTTTTGACAACGTAGCGTGATTGGTACGGGATGGCTGAGGTTAGTTGGTACACGTTTTAATTTTGAACGGATATTGAACCATTTCTGCTCAGCAGTTATCTAGTGGAGAAGTATTAGAATTTCCCTGAATTTGAGTTCAAAGTTCACTACGTCTGTCCAAATAGGTCATCCCGAGTGATGTCCAAGCTTATTTGGACTCACACCGTGTGAAGTCTGATGGGAAAAAAAACCTATTTGAGTAGATATGACTTGATCACTTTGCTGAAACAGGCGTAAGTGTATCGCCTATCCATCGGTCTAGGTTGAATCCGATGACGAAAAGCTTTTAGCAGCGTAATTGAAGTCAAAAATGGCGCGGGGTCCAAGGCGTAGGACGTTTCTTGGTCGAAGAATTTGCTCAGATGCATAGATTTCCAATTTCGCTAAAATCCCAGGAGCATCAATGTCAAATACAGCTTGGCTAACCGTCCGCCTATGATCAAGTGTTTCAAGACCTAGTAGCTGCCAGCAGTTCTGGAACGTACAAGTTTCCTATGGACGGATTCAATCGTCGCAATCCAAACTGCTTAATATGGGCATCATACCGTTGCACAGTGGTCCAGTATGAGAATTTAGCAGGAAAGTTACATATAGAGCCTGAAATTTAACTTTTATAAAAAAAAAGTTTCTTGTACAAAGTTGTTCCTTACAAATAAGCTCTAATTTGGTTTCAATTGTTAATAGGGTGGTTATTACAATTGAAATAAAAAAAACTAAAAAAAGGAGACATTCTGCGGCAAAGTTGTAGCTCAGCTAATTTCAAGTAACTTTGTGTAAGAAAACTTTTTTATATCTCTTAAATTGACGGATTTAGAGCAGTTTTTCTCATTTGACGTAGGGTGTCTCTAAAAAACCATTGTTTTTATTTTATTTGCCCACCAAGAGTTGACGTTTTTCTTATGAAAAAAAACGTTCTTTTCAAATATTAATATCTCATGTTGGGGCAAATATAAAACATATCTTTAGAAGACATTTAAAAGGTTGTATATTATTCTATATAATATAAAAAAATAGAGATGTGTTATGTTTTTAAGTTCTATAAAATCAATTTGACTTTGTTCATTGCTAAACATATAATTGGGAAAAAACTTCTTTATAAAAAGAAGATGCAGCCAATATTTTAGTAACAAAACATGTGTTTCATGAAGATTCAAAACTCATTTCATGAGAAATTTGAGTTAAAAGAACAAGAACAAACAAAATTTTAAAGGACACCCTAATTCAAATCTGAAAAAAATTGCTCTAAAATGAGAACGTTAGGAAATAGAAAAATGTCGTGGGCAAAGTTTTTTGGAATGAAAGGCACCATCTTTTTGTACAAAAAAGAAATGTACTAAACTTGTACTAAACTGCTATTCAAATGTAACTTCTTAATTATTCATTCTAGAGAATTGGCGTTTTCTACTAAGTTGTTTATTAGTCAAAAATATAAAACTCTTACTAAACTCTTATCGCATTTGGATTTCAAGATATTGATTTTTTTAGATTACATGGTAAAATAATCGGTTATTTACACTGAAATATGACTTTTATCATAAAAAGTAATAGATTTTTTTTTATTTTTTTAAAACGTAATTCTACAAAACTTGAAACTTTGCCGGAGGTATCACCCTGTTTTGACAATTCGTTTAAAAAAGTATTGATCCAAAACCATTAAATTCCTTATAGTCCAAAAATCATATCTACGTAATCGCACCTTAGATTTGTCAGGGCAAGTTGTATTTTATATAAAATCTAAGTAGTAGAAATTTTAGGTAGGAACTCCTTGGAACATTTGATCCGTGAACAAATTTGTGAAATACAAGTTCTTTTAAGAATTGATCTACTTTTTGTATATAGTCAATTCTACCTAACTCGATGGAAATCCAGGCTACTTTGACCATGTTCCAAATTTCTAAAATTTCCCTCCAAAACTCAATGTCAAATAAATAAAATTCTCTGAGCTTTCCAGGTTTTTAAAGAAAACTGCTTTTTTAAATACCTACGTTAAACAATATGCTATTTTAGGTAAAACAATTAATAAAATGCTACAAACGTGTTTACTTAACGTAAGTGCCATAAACTTTTTTAAAAGAACAGCTTTATAATCAAAACTATTAAAGTTTTCAAAATTTAAAATTTAAAATCATAAAATAAAAATCAAAGTGCCAGAAATCTAAAAACAAATCCCTTGCAGTTTTCTGCATAATATTTGAGAAGTTCTTTACAGGAGGCTCTTTGATTCAATCTGAAATTCTCTTCAGATCTTAATTGGGTTCGCTGTATTACATTGGAATTCCCGACTCTCCAGAAAAAAATCTCCCCAGTATTCACTAACTAGTCTGCTAAAATTCTATAGGAATTATCGTCGGAATTTCCTCTAAATTCCACACACAATTATCTTGGAGTAGTACCGTAAATTCCAAGAAATGCTCTTAAGAATTCCCAAGGAACTCTTAAAAATATTACATTGAAACACTCCTAAGTATTCCTTTGAAATTGCCATGAAACTTTCCTTGGAATACTTTTAAAACAGTCTTTCGTATTTTTTCATTGAATTCTTTTCAAAATTCCCTTTGGATTCTCCTTCTTCTCGTGGAGTTCTACCCTCTAGAACTTGGAGTTCTGCTTGCAACTCTCCTCAAAATGATATGGTAATTTTAGCCAGAGCTCTCTTGAAATTCTCATTGCAATTACCTTCCCAACCAACATTAGAATCAGCATAAGAGCTGATTATTCAGCCTTTAATCAGCTCAAATTGTTTGTTGGGTTTGAATCCCCCTCAGAGTTCGGTTGTGATTTGATTCCTACTCATGATTCTCTTGGGATTCTGCTCAGAACTCCCTACGTTTCACCTAGAATCTGGAGTTCAACAGAACTAACTTGAAAGGAATCCTCAGATTTCAGATTGAAGTCCATTAGCTGTCATTCTTTACCAAGCCCTTATTTAAAAAAATAATCTGGGTTCTTTGAAAATATTCAATGTCTTCAACATTTATTTTCGGAACTGATTCTTGAAAATTTCTCCATAAAAAGATCGAAGTGTGCTGTGGTCGACGTTGGACGCAAATACTTTTTTCTCCTGTCAATATTTTAAATTTTGCTCTGCTGTTCCCTGTAACGGGTAGTTTTGGTTGGTGTTACGTGTGCTGTTTATTGAAAACAGCCCAGCAAAGAATATTGCGAGGAACAATCAGTTGAATTCGACAAAAACAAAATCGAAGCTGGCTCTGGACCACCGTCAACACGCCTTTCGTCCAGGACACGGTACAAACACGTACTTCGCCACACTTGCCCAAGCCCTTGATGACGCTACCTCGAGCGGACACCACGTCGAACTGGCAGCTTTAGACATAGCAAAAGCTTATAATAGAGCTTGGATGCCAGATGTCATCCGACAAATGGCTGATTGGGGCCTTGGCGGGCACCTGATGTATTTCGTGAAGAATTTCTTGGCAAACCGCACCTTTCAGGTACTTCTGGGAAACCACCGTTCCGCAACATTCCGAGAGGAGACTGGCGTACCACAGGGCTCGGTTATCGCGGTCACCCTTTTCTTAATTTGTATGAATGGAGTTTTCGTTAACCTTCCTAAGAAAATTTACATCTTTGTGTACGCTGACGACATTATCCTCCTGATCACTCACAAAACCATAAAGGCACTACGTAGAAAGATGAGCGCTGCCACAAGGGCAGTCTCCCTGTGGACATCACTGACTGGCTTCCAACTCTCAGCCGCAAAATGCACACTAGTGCACATCTGCTCTCACCATCATGCCGTCCTTAACACTACCATCTGTATCAATGGTACAGCTATTCCCATCAGGAGGTCAGCCAGTATCCTCGGAGTTCGATTGACCTTTTCTGCCCACTTCGACGAAGTCAAGAACGCCTGCAAGACACGTCTTAATCTGCTACGATTCATCGCAGGTCGACACCCAGACAGTAACCGGCCCATTCGTCTTCGAGTTGCTAGAACAATTTTAGAATCACGTCTCCTTTATGGAATCGAAGTTACCTGTCTCGCTCGCGAACAACTTATTACGAAACTAGCCTCTACATACCACCAAGCTATCCGTATCTCATCCGGTCTACTACCATCCACGCCTGCAGTTGCAGCTTGCGTGGAAATTGGAGTACTACCATTACATCCGTTACTCCGATGGATCGGTTTCCCGTGAAGGGGTTGGCATCGGCATCACGGTTGGGGGCCGTACTTCATCGACTTCCAAACCAGTACACTATATTCTCGGCAGAAGCGGTCCCTGCTTTTATTGCTGCTACCACTCCCTCAAACTAGCCGATTTCCATATTTACGGACTCCGCAAGTGTAGTTTTAGTCCTCAACTCAGACTCAATTAAGCACTCATGGATCTAAGCCATTCAGCATTATGCCCCCAGAAACACTACATTTGTATGGATTCCGGGCCACTGCGGTATTCGTGGTAATACGGAGGCGCCAACTGTTCAGTGGAACACATAATCTGCCACTGTACTCAATACGAAGGCTCACGAGAGCTGTACGGCATACCGGGCAGCATGAAGGACGCACTGAGTAACGACCCGACTAGAATCACAGCAATAATGGGCTTCCTCCGCGAGGAAGTTCCGTGAATTGTTGGCTCAAGATGTTTAAAGGGACCAGACGTCTCCAGGCAGCATATCGCCGAGCTTGGTGAGACCATTCCTATAAAACACAAAGTGTAATGGCTCATTTCGTCCAACAATTAAATACGCGCCGGGTTCAAGAACATTGTTTTTGAATCTGAAAGTTCGCATGCGTGCCATCGTCCCTTTGATGATAGTATTGCAGACATTCGGGGCTTAAAGCTTACTTCAGATAGAATTGGAACAAAAACAATTGCCTGTATTTCAGTTATTTATTATTGAATTCAAGATCTTTTTTATACAAATGTAACACGGCTCATTAGGCGACGCACACCTTCTTCGTCCATCGTTTTAGCTATCTTATTCCACCAGGTCTTCATCTGATTGATGTCATTGACAACCTTGAGTCTCCTCTTCATGATTGCCCAGTATTTCTCAATAGGGCAGTTGGGTGGGTTAAGGTTTTTCGGAACAAACTGGACCCCTTTCTCTGCATACCATTCTTGAACGACTTTGCTGTAATGACAGCTTGCCAAATCTGGCCAAAACATTACGGGATGGTCGTGGGATCGAATGAACGGCAAAATTCGTTTTTGGAGACACTCTTTTTGGTATAGTTCCGACGTCATTGTCTTATTTGTAACGAAAACTTTCGTTTTTTTGCCACAGCTGCAAATGCCCTGCCAAATCATAAATTTTCGTGCAAATTTGTCGGCAAAAACAAATTTAAATTTGGCTGGAACATCCCCCCGAGCCGTTGCCAAGTAAAATTTTTGACCTGGGATTTGCCCGAAGTCAGCCTTGACATAGGTTTCATCGTCCATCAGAAGACACCCGTCGAACTTGGTCAGCACCTGGTCGTATAGCTTCCGCGCACAGATTTTGGCCACACTATTCTGTTTTATGGTCCGATTTGGCTGTTTGCTAGCTCGATACGACTTGATTCCTTCCCGGAGTCGAGTTCTCCTCACGGTACTATGGGCAGCACCGAAATTTCTGGCCAAATCACGGTCCGACAGATTGGGATTCCTCTTAATCGTCTTCAAAATCTTACCACGCAGTTTCCGGTCGACAGTTCCACTCCAACGATTGGCTTGAGGCTTCCGAATCGTCGTCAATGTTTCCTTATACCGTTTGATAACGCGCCATACGGTATTTCTGGGCAATTTCAGCTGTTTAGCTAGCCTAGATGCAGACCACAATGGATTTTCCAAATAACTGTGCACAATTTTTTCCCTTCTTTCGGCTTCCATGTTGATTGTTTACAATTTACGATTTGCGGAATGTCAAAAATACATACGTGAAGCTGACAAAATTCCCGACACGTGAGCGCCAAGAACTTCCAAATCCGTCCACCAGGAGCACCACAATGTGAGCAAAAGTTTGTTCCAATTCTAAATGAAGCAAGCTTTACTGGGTGTGAAAGTACCCTCGAAATGGACGTGAATTATCAGGCATTCTGAAATGAGTTACAATGACTTTCAATAATTTCCAACATGGAGATTTTAAACAGATTTCTTCCATAGTACCACTGCCAGTTAGACTGCACTCTCTCTCTCTCTCTCACACACACACATACAGATTCTTGGAAATTTCTCCATATTAGAGGCTCATGATGAACATGTTCTAAGGGTAAAATGTACAGAAATTATCCATGTCTAGGGCTGTTCATATGTTTTGAGCGGTTTCAGACCCTCCCCTCCCTTTGCGTGGATCCAAAATTTGTATATACTGTGGACCTTTGCCAACCATCCCTCCTCCTAAACTATCCGCGTGGTATAACACCCATGAAGAGTGATCCTGTGCAATCTCAAATTGAATAAAGCTTTCGATACATTTAATAGAATGAAAAACAAATCGCGTGTTGCCAAAAACGGGAAAACACCACATTTTTTATAATTTCACAAATTTTTAACATTGTAAGCGCCAGGTAATTAGTTCAAGCGGTAACAGGGAGGAGAGCGATGTGCAAATCCACAAAAAAGGCTTGCTTAATTGCCTCAAGTTTTCAGCAAGTCCATGATCCGTTTCTTATCTCGATTTACTGCAGGGTACGAGAAGAGGTCTTTGGCATGGCAATTTCCTCACCCTTAGAAGATCTTTTCAGACTGTTTCAGAACTCAACGCTAGGGGCAGAAGTTCACGCAATTCTCCTACATCTTACATATAAAGCACTTGTCTTTAATCTAATTATATTTTTTTCCCTTCGCTTGAGTACATTTTGAGACCCAGCTAGGCAAGAAAATCATTTCGTAAGCGTATAGCGATTCTAACTTCAAATTTCTGTAAGTCAAGTCCACCTCAATTGCAAATCATCATCATCTGTTAAAGCTGGGTTTATACAAGGCAAGTCAATTGATCAACTCAGTTGAAACCATAGCTCTCAACTGATTTGATCAACTCACTCGAATTGAAAAAAAGTTGAACCAGGCTCAATTGAAGCGAAGACAACAAATCAAGAAGACTGGCAACTTTGCCAGAATCCAAGCGACAGCTACAGTAGCGCTGCACTTGAGTGAAGGTGGAAGCAACGCATAGAAAAATTAGCAAATACACAAACCCTTCTTCTGAGGATGTAATCTTTGCTATCAAATTCGTTCGAAGCATTTACCTTTGAGCGGCAGATGACACGATTGTACCTGTCTCATAGCGTTCGTATGAGAAATTGGAAGAGTTGCCAGTCTTCTTGATTTGTTGTCTTCGATTGAAGGCAATTGAATTCAACTGAGTTGATCAATGACTTGCCTTGCGCTCAAGGAATTTATTGTTGTTGGAAACAGCTGGATTGAGCAGACGCACCAATCTACTCGGATGTTAAATTTTGTCAAACGCAATTAGGTGTAACATCTATTAAAAGACGCAAATGCTAATTAGCAGCTTCTAGCGTCTACAGACATGAATTCGTATCTCAGTTCAAATCATAAATGTGAAACACTCAGTGGGAGCTGGATTTTGAATAGACTTAAAATCATCTAAATACCCTTTTACTATATTTGAGTCACTTTTGCTCAACTTGCAAAAATGCAACATCACGCATTGAACGTGGTTAAGTTTGCAACTCTTCTTAAAATTTGAAATTAAAAACCATACCATAACCTACACCGAGTAATTAAGCTGTTTGAAACTAGCGAAGTCAGTCATACTTATTAATAAGTTTCTGTTATAAAGAAATATTTCCCTGAATTTGAATTAAATTCCCTGAGATTCCCTGATTTTCCAGGTGTTCCCAAGCAGCCACCACCATGGGAATATATTCAGGGCTCGGTGGCTTTAATGCGACCGCTTTTGCTTACTGAACAGAACAATGACAAGTCAGCTGAAGTCACTGTTAGGATCAACAAAAGATTCAATAAATGTCTTATGTCTACAAAATCTCTTGTCCAGATTGCAATAAAATCTACATTGGTCAGACGAAAAGGACTTTGGAAACAAATTTTAAGGAACACATCGCAGAGGTAAAAAAGGCTAACAAAGAGATGAATAAAGGACTTTATTATGAATTTAAATCCAAGGTTGCAGAACATATCGTTACAAAGGGGCACAATTTGACAAAATCCTTCTTCTTCTTCGCATTTCAAGCTCATTGCATATCGCATATTAGCTTATAGCGTGCTCTCAACTTAGTGTTCTAGATGCACTTCCACAGTTATTAATTGAGAGCTTTCGATGCCTGTACCATTTTTGCATTGGCATAATTGTATGGCAAGTCCAATCATACTTCTATGCCCATGGAAGTCGAGAAATTTTCCAACCCGAAAAATTCCTAGACCGGACCAGGAATTGAAACCAGCCACCTCCAGCATGGTATTGCTTTGTAGCTGCGCCTTTACCGACTGAGCTAAGGGAGGCCCCAACAATTTGACAAAGGATAACATTAATATCCTGCGGACTGTATCTTCGCCAAGGGGTGAGACAGCTTTACTCTGAGTTGTTTTTTTGCAGCGAGTAACTCACTGTACCTCAAAATTTAATCGACGTTCATCGACGTTTTTGTTTGATTACTCCTTGGCTTACTCCGTTTATCCCTTTCACATATTAGACGTAAGTCTTGTTTGTAAACAAAATAGGATTGTTCGAAACGACGTGAATACCATATTTTGTTCAGAAAATGGCTTGAACGATGCTGGTAAAGCTCCGAAAGGGGGCGCATTGGCGTGAATTTTCATCTGCTTCTCTGTGCCGATTGGCTGCTGTTATTGTTTTGGAAGTGCTTTTTGTTTGTATTCCTCCGTTTCAAAACGTTCAATGTGAATTAACTGTAGGTTGGTGGACATATACGATTTGTTCTCGTAAAATAACCACCGAGGAGAACGTGAAATCGTTGTGGGAAATCACTGGCATACATAGGAAATATGTCCAGGAAATCCCCAGAATGTTCATCCAGAGCATCAACACAGTCGACATTGCTGAAGTCGAAGAGGACAAGGACGTTAAAGACACAGCTGCCAATGTTTCCGGTGAGTACGATCCTCATCCGGACTTCAAACCCATCATCGATCTACCCGACGAAATCGAAGTGAAAACCGGTGTTCTGCGTTCGCTCCAAGCTACTGCAGATGGTTCAGAAAGAGTGGGAGAAAAGGGTTCTTGGCGATCTGAAGATTCTCAAGAGTAAATCCGATCCAACCAAGTACATAATAATCACTACAGACTTTGCTGACGAGAAACCGAAGAACGAAACATGCTCCAAATATAATGAATAATAGTTAAAAAAAAAAACTTTTTTCCTTCTGGATAAAATATTTTCTTTAATGAAGTTATGTTCAACTTCAACGGAGACTTCCTTCGACGGCGGCAGCAGAATCTCGGTGGTGTATCGCAGAAAACGGCCCATTTCAGTATCGGAGGACGGCGGGGTGTATAATTTTCCGGATCTGGAGTATTTGCTCAGGTGGATCGAGTTCTTCTACCAGAACATGCCGGTTGTTTGTTGTTGTTTTGCTTGACAGTAGCTTTTCGGCTTCGCACCTTCATATGTTGCTGTGATGTGAAAAGTGAGAATGCAAATGACAGTGATCTGGCTCACTGAGCAATACGAGCAACTTGAGGTGCCTCAAAAGCAACTCTAAAATTGCTCATGATTAGGAGCTGTCTTACCCCTTGATCTTCGCCTTGGAAACTAGACATAGCTGAAGGTTTAGAAATATTTAAACATAATCCATCAACATTGCTTAATAGAGATCAAGGAAACGGATACTATTACTAGAGACTCTTTAGCATGCTACCTAAAACAACACATCGTAACGTGCCTCTATCTGTTGGAGACTGAATTTAGCTACCTGGTTAGGTAAATTTTGACATGGCAGAGGATACCTGCTGATTTTTAGTACCTATTGTTTAGTATATAACTCGTAGATAAAAGATGGATTCTTCAGTGGTGTTGAGTACTTGGCACTGATGAAGTCTGCAAGTAGTAGACGAAATACGCGTATCTGTCAAAAGATAAGCAATTATAACGGAATTTAAAGGAAATAAACCAACCCACTCAAAGCTCTTCATAAAGGGATTCCGTTAAGAGGTTCGACAAATTTAAAGGATAGAGCAATGATTTCAACTCAAGCCCCTCCAGATTCAAGATTCGTTAATCGCTGTATTTGTTAATATAAAGACAAGATAATAACAACCACTTGATCACAAGTGGTGTGTTGTAATATAAGGAGCTCGTTTGTCTAGTGCCTAGTTTTTGCTTACTGAGCAGAAGACCGTTGCTTCACTCCCAAGCTCCTTCACGTTATAACGCAACTCTATTTAAAATTTGAAATGAACACCCATCCGCAAGCTACAACTAACGAAATAAGTATCAACGATTGAGAAATATTTCCCTGATTTTGAAAGAAATTCCCTGTTTATCCAGGTAATCGACACCCTGAACGAATACTGTCCAGAAATTGATCGATCAACAGATCTCGCCGACGCTGCTCCAATAACAATGTGATCCGATAGTTGATAGTGGTATGCCAAATTCATCTCATACTATAAGCATCCAAACCCACAAACAAACGTGCTACGTTGTTCTGCGTCTCCCGTTTGTTGTCCATCCGATATAGTGGTAGCCCGTGATTGTGATGGTACAGTTGTAAATAGTAACCACATCGCGTACTTTCAGAGAGCCTTTGTGAGTCTTATCCATAGGTGATGGATAAATGATAAATGTTGTGGTATATGTCTCACGATGCCGTGGATGACCATGTCTTATCCGAGTACTCGGTAGTAGTAGGAAACGATTGCATAGGAGAGAGAATTTCTCTTGTAGTAAACAACGATAGGTGTGCAAATACTTAAATAAATATCAGAATTAAACAAACAAAAAAAAAATAAAAAAAGAAGACACGACATGATGATTTTTGGCAGAGCTGGGTACCCATGCACTCCAGCACGCACATAACGGATAATCGAAAATGTAAGAAACTGTACTATTTGCTCGGTAATTGTATTAGACGCCAACACCGATAACTCTCTGCCATGGGCATGAATGGACTTAAAGAAGTGGAACTCTTCGAAAAACAGATATTCCATCACTCTGCTATCTTGAGCTCTAGCGAAGAATTGGGCAAACAACCGAATGAGAGCAATTTAAAACAATAATAATTTTGAAGTACTTACCAATATTGGCGACTAGAGAGGATCTATCTTTTGTTGATCGCCGAAGCAACTTTTCCGAACACAGTAAAGATTCTTCACCCAACAAATTTCTTATGTAACTATCCCTCCGAACTTCTAAAATCAATACCGATTCTGCCGGAAAAATGATATTTCAAATGCGTAAATTTCAAGTCGATTTAACTTCAATTGAACAGTCTTTAGATTGCCTTAAAGATGAGCTGCAATGCATTCACTTTACTAAAGAACTCCTCACGTTAGTTGACCTAACGTTTTTCTCGTAAAAACAATCATTGAATATTCATAAAGACTCATCGATAAGGAGCACACCGCGCACGGTTCTCCGATCTTGGTGTTCTCAGAAGCTTTGTCAAATGTCAACGTTTGAGTGTCCATAAACGAATACATTCACCACCAAGCATGTAGCATTCGGAAAATCCCATAATCGAACCCCCAATCGCTAGAATAATTATCGCTTATTTTTAGAACCACCCATTTATAAAATTAACAACAAATTTACAAGTCCCGATTTCGTACGACACCTCTAAATAGATTAGACAGCGCTTCTCCGTCCTACCAAGCTGCGCCTAACGGTTCAGGTTGAAGCGAATGACGAGCCCTTGGACGAGGAGGCAGGGGTGGATGGTTGGGAGATCTTCTGATCGTCGTCATGTGTGTGGTCACGAATGAATGGTCGGACGCGGAATGGAGAACCCCTCACACCCCCCCCCCCCCCCCGCCCAACCCTGGCGAACGAAGGAAGGTGCTTTAAACCTTTCACACACGACGACGAACATGTAAACACGAAATCGAACGCTGAGGGGGGAACCTATACCAACGCAGATATCGGCCGCGTCGCACTGACACCGAATCGACAAGAAATTAAAGAAAATAATAAAAATAAAGAGAAAAACCGGACACGAATCGGTCGATCCAATCCGGCGCGGCGTGGCCCATACTGATGACTCTGCTCGGTGTGGTGCAGAAAGTCTTAAAACACCCCACACCAACCAGCCCAGCCGCAGTCCCGCGATTGATGGTTCGTTTTCTTGTGTACCAACCAGGGAGGACGACGACGTTGGGACGGAGATCTTTCAGGTTCCTAATGTGAGTCTGCTGCTGCTGTTGATCTCGCTGCCGCTTGTTGCTTCGCGTCCGATCCGACGAAAAACTCTTCACTCTTCCAGACCAGTACGTTGTTGAAGGAGGATAAACACAAACCTTTCGTTTCGTTGCTGTTTTCGCTCCTTCTCAGCTTCCACCTACAAACACTGCACTCCGACTGTTTCTTCTTCTGCTGTTACTTTGTCTATCCAAAATAACAAAAAAAAATCCAAATCCACGAACAACTTTTCTTCTATAAACACACACGGGACACACCACACACTGTGCGATCACACGGCCGAATGGGCAATATTAAAATAATAATAAAACAGAATCACGGATGATAGGACCACTGACTGAGGATTGAGGAGTCGACCGCGAGAAAACCGGACCCGAAAACGAGACACGGACGCGGAGCAATGGGAGTCAGATGCGTCTACACAGTACCAAGTCCACTACACGAATGACGAACGACGAACGAACTTGCATTCGGCTGTTGGTTGCTTTTGTGCCACATTCCCGAAGATATCGAACTAGCACACACACACACACATACTCACAGAAAAGCATGCATAGAAGAGAAAATTTGGGTGGGTGCGGAAAATCACAAGAGTGAGAGAGTCGGTCTCGGAGAGAACAACAGCCAAAAATGTATGAATGAACGAAGAGGGAACCAAAACAAGCACAGTGAAATGCATCAGCCAACGCGGGTGGCGTTCAATGAGTCGAGTGAGATTGCAAGAGTGAATTTTCAAATAGCCGTATCTGCTTTTGTAAACAAAGATTCAAACGTTGATTATCTGTCTAAACTCTTAGCTCGCCCACGTAATTTAACACAATGCACTATGGGCAAAAATGGGTTCAAAATTACCCAAAATTCAATATCTCAACAGCATGCTGAATTCCGGCCATGAAAAACGACTTTTCCGAAGGGAAATCGTCCAGGGAATCGATTGCACGTGGTCCCATAGACAGGACTGGTAGCGAGTCACTTTTTAGTGACTTGGTCACTTTTTTCAAGCCAGTCACTAAAAAATCCCTTTTTTTTTCAGATCAAGTCACTAAAGTCACTTTTTCTTGTAATCAGTCACTATTTTCAACTTTTTTAGCGTGAATTTATTTCAAGATTGATCATTCTTCTTGCACTGCACTGTGTAGAATCTGATAGTCCAATCGATGCCTACATTTTGTTCTAATTTTCGAAAAATTCGAAGAAGTTTTGTGACGTTTAATCGTCTTTTTCTAACTAAAGGGTGTCTGCTTATTTTTATAAATAAAATTATCTGAGTTTTCCAGGTTTTCCCAGAACTTTAACGGATAAATTCCAGGCTTATAATAAGAAAGCAATTTTTTTAAATGCGTTAAAAATATGCCTTTTTATTTTGGGTAGATCAAAAACAACAGCAATTAACCCAAACGTTTTAAATACATGGCAATCTGTTTTAAAGAAACAGCTTTACAATGAAATCCATTGAATGTTGAAGTTTAAAACTTACATAATTTCTCACTTTAATAAAGTTAAAAACAAAAACTTTGAGTAAGTCCAAGATCTAAAAAATATTCAATATCTTGAAGTTTCGTATTCCATGTACAAGTTCAAGATATTGAACATTTCCAAAGTGCCAGAATTAAGTGCCCATTAACTTCACAACAATTGTAGGAACTTTGGAGAAGTTCTGAGGAATGAAAGGAAATGCTGAAAATTTCAGTGTAGCTCCATAAAAAAAAACTGCGGGAACATAAGGTAAGTTAACACGCTGAAAATATGGGGAACTTACTGGAAGCTTTAAAAACCTCAAACCGGATCTTTTAGCATCCGAAAATTTTCAACAACTTCTATGAATTACAAAGAACTTCACAGGTGTCAAGTGAACTTGAGAAGTAAAGAAAACTTGTGGGGTATTGTGCAAATTTTTAAGAAAAGCACATCAGAAAAGCTATATCTAGAGATCCTTCAGAGAATTTTTGAAAACATCACAAATATGTCAGTATCTTCACAGAAGTCCGGAGAATTTCAGGGAAATTAAAAGGTGTTTACGGGAATTCCATTTATTTCCGAGCAGAACCGAGATCTTCAATAGAATTGAAAGCTTTAGGGAAGCTTCGAGAACATCAAAACAGATCAGAACATCAAAGGGCAGTTCAAAAATTTCAAGGAAATTGTAGAAACTTTAAAGAAGTTTCGAGAAACTCAGGGAATTTTGGAAACTTCAGCAAAGCTCCGAGAGAATTTCTGGAACGTGATAAAAATTATGTGAACATCCGGAAAACGTGAGAGTATTTAAGGGTGCTATATTTCGATCAATACGAGAAAAGGGCCAATCATTGTTGATCGATTTTCTTTATCGATTTTTTTCTCCAGAGATTACTTCAGAGACGTTAAAAAGTTAATTGAGGTCTTCGCATAAGTTCAGAAGTTCACGGAAGGTTAAATATTTTTAGGACAGTTCAACAAGCTTCATGAGAACAGCAAAAAAAACTTAAGAGAAGTTTTGAGAATTTCAGAAAAGAAGAGAAAACCTCAGAGCAGTTTCGTTAACATTAGAGAAGTCACATAAAAGTTTAAAGAAGTTTCGAAAACTTCAGCGTATTGTTGACCTTTAGAGGAGATCCATGGTCGTTAGAAAAATTGAGGAAAATTTAGGAAGCCCTATAAAGTTCAGGGAAGTTTAAGAATTTGATGAGAAGTATTGTAAGCACCAGGTCAGTTTCTCAAACTGCAAAAGAACTTCAAGGCAGTTTCATTAACTTCAGGAAAAATTTGGGAACTTTCAAGTAGTTCTGAAGACCTCAGAATAGTCCATTCCATATTCAACGGAGATTTTCATTGAAACTATCCTCCGAATTCAATTTTCGTTTAGTTTCCTCGGAATTACCTTGAAATTCTCCACAATACGAAACCCTTTGGAAAGATTCTTCGAATATTCATTGAATTCATTTCAGATTTCCTTGTGAATCTCATTCTTTTTCTTGGAATTCTACTCACATTGAAAGTCTCCTAAAGGGTGTCCACGATGAAATTGCCACACACAAAATTGATTCGCAAAATTCGAGTTTTCATCCGATTGCCATCAAATTTTCAGGGATTGAGAAATAACTATTAAACTTCATTTTACCATTTACTCGTATTTTATTTACAGTCCATACGCAAATGCCCGCACCTTGGCCTTAACCCTGGCCATAAGATTCTGCACAACCTGTGAATCAACCGTTTTTTGCATGTAAACCCATACTTTCTTCAGTTCCTCGACTGTCTTCACTACCTTAGGTCGTTTAAGAAGGTGCTGCTTCATAATCGCCCAGTACTTCTCGATGGGGCGGAGCTCCGGAGTGTTGGGAGGGTTGAACATTTTCGGCACGAAATTGACCTTATTGTCCGCAAACCACTTCAGCACGTCCTTGGAGTAGTGGCATGAGGCCAAATCCGGCCAGAAGATTGTTGGGACGTTGTGGGCCTTCAGGAGAGGAAGCAGCCGCTTCTGGAGGCACTCTTTTATGTACACCTGTCCGTTCATCGTGTCCTGGGTCACGAAAGGTGCACTCCGCTTCCCGCACGTGCAGATGGCTTGCCAAACCAGGAATTTCTTCGCAAATTTGGACATCTTCTGAGTGCGGACATGTTTCGGAACGCTGAACTTATCCTTGGCCGTGAAAAACAGGTTGCCGGGGATCTGTTTGAAGTCGGCCTTCACATATGTTTCGTCGTCCATGATGCAGCATTCAACTTTCGTCAGCATGTTGAGGTACAACTTCCTGGCACGGGTTTTGGCGGACTTGTTCTGCTTCTCGTCGCGATTAGGGGCCTTTTGTACCTTGAACGTTCGAAGCCCAGCCTTAGTTTTGGCCTTCTGGACAAAACTTCGGCTTAGGTGCAGCTTCTTAGCCACATCCCTAACGGAGGCGTTCGGATTTCGGTTGAAGGCCCCAACTACGCGGTTGTGATTTTTGGTGTTGTACGGAATACTTTTTCCTTCACTTCTGGGCGTCCGATCGGTGGTCAACCGTTCTTCGAACCGCTTAATCACTCGCGACACCGTGGAATTCGCGATTCCCAACGTTTTAGCGATGGAACGATGCGAGAGATCCTTGTTCTCGTGATGAATGCGCAAGATTTTATCACGCACGAGCTGTTCTTTCGACTCCATTTCCGCGAGTTTTGATCACAGGACTTTAAAACTTGCAGGATGTAAATAATGCACTATGAACTAAATCCACCCAAATTTTCATTAAATTCTACCCAACGGTTAAAAAGTTAGAGCAATTTCATAGTGTGGCAATTTCATCGTGGACACCCTTTAAGATCTCATTGGCATTTCTCCTCACAAATTCCTTAGATTTCTACTCATAATTTGTTTACAAACTCTCCTGAATTTATTTTCCAAATTCCTTTTTTTTTTGTTTTTTTGTTATTCTTAGATTTAATTGTAATCCTCGTTTTAGCATTTTCAAAACATTTCCTGTACTTATGCTCCGGATTCGTTTTCTCCAACAAACTTTATGAAATTATCTTCAGAATCCCCTTGGAATTTTCTTCTGAAGCTCATAGGAGTTGTGCTCCTTAGAAATTGAAATGCTACTCAAAACTATCAGGCTTCACAGGAAATCGAAAATTCATCAGAACTACCTTGAAAGCAGATAGCATTTGATGTTTATCTGAAAGATTATTTCCCAGAACTCCTGAGGTCCTTTGAAATTATAACAAAATTCCACGAGCCTCTAAAATTGTGCATGGAATTTGACTCCAGATTCTTGAACATTTCTTGAAGTATTATAGCTATTAAGACCAGAACTAGTTCAAATTTAAAATTTGTAGAAGATATGCATGTTCCAAAACCAAAAAAAAAGTCATTGCAAACCACTGATTTTTTAAAAATTTATTTGTTACTGAAGATTAATCCACTGCCTATAAAGTTCCGTGTTAATAAAAATATCGAAAAATATGCTTGTATTTTAAAATTCATTATTTTTTTAAATATCCTTAGCAAGAAAATTATTAAATTCTCGGAGACTTCTGGTATTTTTTAGGAAAAATAAAATTTCCTAAGGATACCCGGTTTTCCAGGGTTTTGTAGTAGACACCCTGACTAATACCGTGGGTTTGACCATAAGCTTTCTAAATAAAAATAAAAATAACGACTACTTTTCTTCTCTTAGGTCACTTTTTAGTCACTATTTTTACAATTATAAGTCACTATTTGGTCACTTATTTCTTCAACATGGTCACTAAAATCACTATTTTTGACAGCAGTCATTGCTACCAGCCCTGCATAGACCGGAGAGCCTTGTAAGTATGTGTTTTGGACCATTTTACCCCATTTTCCCCTACTTTTTGGAGGAAATGTTTTTTCACAGCTCTATTTTTCGTAAAACATAAGCTAAAGTGCTTTTATAATTTTTGAACTGTTTTGCCGATGACGAAACTCAAAATACCAAATGAAAGATAATTAAAAGTATTTTTCAGAAAAAAAAAATACGATATAAAAAAAATGGATTTTGTATTGAAAAAACATTGATTGTATTTTCACTTTTACCCCTTACTCCCCTATAAAGTGTACCGAGTATTCCCCTAATATCTCATGAACTGTTGTTTAAAGACATAGTATTCTAAAACCATGCATAAAGTGCTTATGTTTTACGAAAAATAGAGCTGTGAAAAAAACATTTCCTCCAAAAAGTAGGAGAAAATGGGGTAAAATGGTCCAAAACACATACCTATAAGGCTCTTCGGTCTATGAGACCACGAGCAATCGATTCCCCGGACGATTTCCCTTCGGAAAAGTTGTTTTTCATGGCCGGAATTCAGCGTGCTGTTGAGATATTGAATTTTGGGTAATTTTTGACCCATTTTTGCCCATAGTGCAATGGGTGGCATGAGTTTCCCCAACATTTGCAAGTTGCAGCAATTGCACTAAAAAAATTCCACACATTTTAGTTAACGAATTTTCATGTGAAATTCCACATGATTTTCATGTGACCACACATAAACAGAATCCTCTCAGAAGTACAAATGAAATTTATGTGACAAATGAATAGTATGTGTGGTCACACATGGCTTTTATGTGTACACATATTAAGCATATGTCCGACACATAGATATCATTTGTTGATCGCATTGCAAAAAATCATGTGTGAAACACATAAAAACAATCTTTGAAATTTTCTTAGTGTAGTTATTTCATGCTGCTTCTGAGAGCACTCACCACCAGAGGGCGAGCAGCCTTCAATCGTACACTTAAAAAATTCCACACGCTATCATGATGTGTCTCACACTTAATTTTGCGCTTATTGTGAAACACGTCCATTTCATGTGTGAATCTTATGCTATGAACCATGCCTGGACACTATGGATTTGAATTGTGACACACTTGGATTCTATGTGTCTCATATGGTGATATCAATAGCTTTGCACACCATAGTTCAATATTCTACAATATTCTACTTTATCGACTTCTACTTTACCGACTCTAAAAATGAATCGACAAATATATAAACAAATTTCAGAGGCCAGAGCTTTCACACATATCTTTTTAATGGGCCTGACTTGGGATTCGATCATGGACTGTTGGGGTGTGCTGCTGTTGGAGTCTTCGTTCGATCTCACTGTGCCAGGGTTGTTCTCATATATGAGGCGGGTTAATAGGATAAAGTCACAACTCTTGTTTTCGATGTTTACCTTTCAGAGCAAGCAATTCACATCGTATTGAAATGCAAAACACTTTAAATCCATCTGTTTTGAACAGTAGCGTGATTCAATGTGCAATACACTTGAATAGAAAGTAAAAAAAAATCAACATTTCAAAGTTTGAAACATTCTAAATTAACGTGTATAACACATCGAACCAAGGTGAAATACACTTAAAGTAAATGTGATTCTGCATTTAAAAAATCAAGTGTTTAAACACTTCGATCAAACGTGTGAAATTTTTTGAGTGTATGGTGGAAAATCGACATTTATCTAAAAAAAAAAAAAACTAAGAAATATCATTAATGTTGCGATCAGCGTTGCCAGTATTCCAGATTTATCTGGATTTTCCAGATTTTTAGTCGTATTGCCAGATACACAGACAGACCACGTATATTTCCAGATTTTTTTAATATGTTCCAGATTTTCTCAGATTTTTAAACATGTTGTTTTAAAAATATCACTGCAATTCATTTATCCTCTAATAATAAAATAAAAAGCCAAACTTGCTTGTACTTAGGTAATACCTTACCTACAAAGCAGTTTAAAGGGAATTATCGGATAAGTCTGAGAAGAGTATGACGGTCATTCTCAAGAGTGTACCAACTAAATTGTTAAGAATATTTTAAGAAGTTCAAAAAATGAGCCAATTCTTGGGAATTATTGCCAATTTGAGGAAGTTGTGGGATTGAAGAGTGATTTATAAGAGATTACAAGAGGTAATGCCATAGAGGTAACTCTAAGACTAGAAGGTCCCGAAATAACGTGCTCAACTTTTTGGCTCGGCTCTGGTACTCTCTTCGGTCCCAAGCTAATCGATTCACCCCTCGAAACATAGGAAAAACCAATAACCCCTCATTTTATCTGTCAAGCTTTCATAGCGAATCAAAACAAACATTGCGTAGTACTAGAATTTCGACTAGAATGGGGTACGTTAATCGTTTGCTTGGGACCAATAGGCTAGTCAAGTAGTGAGCCAAATTAAAACCGTTAGTTTCGTATTGATTGTTGGTAATGCTAAGAACTCTTAGAATGTTGCTGGAAAAGTTTAGATATTTTCAAAATTATTTTAGGGGAATATAGAAAAGAAATATGATATAATTCTAGGATGATTCGACTTGAACTAAAAAAAAGGCGAAGATATCCTATAAAGAGTTCCAAGTAAATTCAGTCTTACAAAAAATTCATGATCTGGGACGCAGGAAAAATATAAATTCCGGAATTTAGAATCATTGCAAGATCCTGAGACTTCAAAAATTAAGCTATCAGACTTTCATTTGAATAATAAGGACTTTGGGCACACCGTGTCAATATTTTTCAACTTTTGGATGATTTTAGCAATGCCAACAAGTTATTTACTTTATTTAATTTATTTAAAAATATAATGTAAAACCATTCTAGTACTTTAAATAAATTCCAGATGATCATACTGACCTATTTTGTACGGGAGATTGACACATCACTTTGATTTCAATTGCATTATGTTAAAAAGAGGATTTTTTGGAGCATTCCCCAGCATTTGTCCAGAATTTATATTTTACCTGATCCAGATTTTTCTGAAAACGCAACGCTGGTTGCGATATATTATTTCTACACGGCGAATGAGAACGACCCAAATTTGAGTTTAGTTAACTTATAAATCACATAAAGTGCAAGAACTCAGCGATGAGTAAATTTGCCTCATGTTTTTACCACGAAAAACTTCCCGAATATGAGAAAAGTAAAAATTATATTCACTCAGTCTATTGGTACTACTCCTAGACTGAGTGAATACTTCGTCAATTTTCCTCATTTTCCGGTACTTTCCGGTTGATTTCCTGAACTTTTGGCGATTATGAGTAAACTAAACTCAAATTTGGGTCGTTCTCGTTCGCTGTGTACCAAATTTTACCATTACCAACCGGTGGAAACCTAAGAGGAAGAGGTGACAACTTTTATGAACCAATTTTCTGTCAAAGGCGAACCAGCGCCTGATTGGTTGCGCGAACGTATAGATACGCGAGAATTTTTACAACAGGGAATCTATTTTCTTGTATTGTGAAAGTCGACTGCGTCGCCCACAATGAAATATTTTTTGCAAGGTCGTTTCCGCGAGAGAAGAAGAACAGGTCACAGACAAAAAGAAGCCAGTTGTCTCCTCTTCCTCTTAGGTGGAAACTAACGATTTAAAATTGGCTCACACTGGACTAGCCTATCGGTCCCAAGTTCATCGATTAACGTACCCCATTCTAGTTGAAATTCTAGTACTACACCATATTTCTACTTCTTTTTCTTCTTCTTATTTAATTTATTTAACGTCAGTCTCTGTTCCGTAATCTAATGCCAATCACCGAAGGACATCGATTGCCATTCATTGACGGTAATCAAACGTGCAGGAAGGCAGCTTCCACACCTGCGAAGGATATCGCACCCATTCAACAAACTGGGCCAGGACCAACGGCTTTACTTCCCTTCCGAAGAAAGACGTGACCAGAGATTTTTTGCCTCAGAAAAATCCCACCGACTTCGGCTGGGATTGAACCTTGACCCATTGGGGTGAGAAAGCAGTAAGGCTTACCACTACACTACCGGCGCCGGCTACATTATGTTTGTTTTGATTCACTATGAGAAACTTTGACTGATAAAATGAGGGGTTCGTGGAATTTCCTATGTTTCGAGGGGTTCATCGATTAGCTTGAGACCGAAGAGAGTATCAGAGCTGAGCCAAAAAGTTGAGCATGTTTCTTCGGGACCTTCTGGTCTTAAGGGCCACCCACATTAGATCCGTTTGCGTGGCGTTGACGTAAATTTGACAGTTAGTCTATAGATTTAGCTGTCACTTTGCCGCAACGCGTCCGATCCGGATCTAATGTGCGTGGGCCTTTAGAGTTACCTCTATGCTTTTACTAAGAAGAACAAAATGTAGAAATTTTCTCACCGCTAGAAGCACAGTTTGAAGAGAAATCGACAATTTTTCGAAAATCTTCATACCGTAAAATTGGTTTATCCACCACTGGCAGGGCAACATCCGTCGGATTTGATGGCGGAAACTATTACTCAATTTGCAAGTTCATTTATGCGAAACAAAGTTCAAAATATTGGCCCTTATTACCGATGTCACTTCACGGTGAAGTGACAACTTATCACTCACGGTGAAGTGATTCCCAAGCGGTCACTTTACTTCGTTTTCACCGTGAAGTAACACTCGTAATAAGAGCCATTGTATCAACAATCAATACGAAACTAACAATTTTAAATTGGCTCACTACTTGACTAGCCTATTGGTCCCAACCAAATCGATTAACGTTCCCCATTCTAGTATAAACTCCAGTACTACACTATGTTTGTTTTGATTCGCTATGAAAGTTTGATTGATAAAATGGGAGGTCCGTGGATTTTCCTATGTTTCGAGGGGTGCATCGATTAGCTTGGGACTGAAGAAAGTACCAGAGCTGAGCCAAAAAGGTTAAGCTCGTTTCTTCGGGACCTTTTGGTCTTAGAGTTACCTCTATGATTGTATCGCACACTGCACACCGAACTAGACAAATAAGCACGTTTCCACTTATTAAAATGTGGTCCATATTACCGATGTCACTTCACGGTGAAGTGACAACTTAACACTCACGGTGAAGTGATTCTGTTTACCTTGCATGCAAAATCTTGTTTTCCGCGATAAGCTCAAGAGATGTCGTTACAAATGTGCCATTTTTTTTAGGTACAATGTTTTCAAGAAAAACATGCTCAAAGCATTACGTCTGTTTGTCTGTGCTGCTACGGTCCATGCGTATCACTAATATCGGACTACACTGTAGCTTGAGCACGATCTAGTACGACAGAAAGACTTAAAGCTTCGCTCGCTCATTCCTTCCCAAAAAGCTCTGAGTTTTATCGGTCACTCACGGACGATGAGATCCACTCAAAATTAAGTTGAATGCAACTCAATTTGGCAGAAAGAGGATTTGCTCACAATTCTGCGAGTTTTTCCAGGAAAAACTTCTCGAATATGAGGGAGATTTCAAGTAGTCTTTAAGAATACTCCTAGACTGAGTAAATTTTTGTCGATTTTCCTCATATTCTAGAATTTTTTTTCCTGGAAAAACTCGTACAATTTTACTCATTTACTCACTGGAGACGAACCAGCCCAAGGCTGAAAGTCTCCTTTATAAAGGTATATAAAACAAATTGCTCACCTTGTGAGCAATTCCACATTTTGCATAATTGAGTCGAATTCAACTCAGTTTTGAGTCGACCGCTTCGTCCGTGCACTTGATTGCTTTTCGCTGCTGAAAGCGAAAAGCTATCAAGTGCGGGCAGTGCGGGCGATGCACTCAGAGCTTTTATCGTAAAAGTGCACGTTCGTTCAAACCGACTCAAAATTGAGTCGAGTAGAATCAAATTCGGTAACTCAAAAGTGAGTTTAATTTTCCGGGAATTTCCAGGAAAAACTTCATGAATATGAGGAAAATTGAAAAGAGGTTCTTGGATATTCCTCACATTCGAGAAAATTTTCCAAACTTGCCACGGCTTTTGCGCGGAAAATTCAACACACTTTTGAGTCAATCCACAATTTTAAGTTCATCTGAACGACCGTGTACTGCCCATAATCGCAAGTAAGTCCCATCTGTAGAAATCTGAAAATGAGAAAAAACGGCGTTCAAAGATTTTTCAAGTTTTCTGATTTGACACTTATTTTGGAGAAAACGTACAATGTGATAGAATGCATCTATGTTTACCCAAAAATATTGGAAAAATGTCGTGAAATTTTTATTTTATGGCCAACATCTGAGTGGGACTGACTTGCGATTACATTTAACGTCAATGAAAAAAATAACCGCAAGTCAGTCACAATTCCATGACGATGCTGCATTAGTTTAGCACAGTATTGAACAGTAGAAAAATACCATGGTTCCAACTTTATTGAATGTTTCTGGATTTGTTCCGCTGGAGCAATGGCCGGAACATATTCCGGTGAGTATGGGTCTTCATCAGACCAGAGCTTTTCATAAATGTGCTAAACCCACCATGCGACAAATCAATTCACATGAGAATTCAAAAATAAGATCAATAAGAATCATGATGAGTGACCAGCACCATGTTGGCCACACAAGGACATGTTCCGAATATCCCCGGGGAAGCGGTAAATCCTTTTTAAATCAAAATCCATCAAGCGATACATCAAAGAGAGCCATATTCATTGGCGGTCAAACTGAGTATCGTAAGAACTATATTGATCACATCCGGACATGTTCCAGATACCCTAGGGTAAGTGGACAATATCTGTCTAGACACAAATCTCATGATGCCAACATTTCTAACAATTTTTTTTTTCTAATGGGACTGGCTTGCGTTTACTTTTTGCTGTGGGACAGTTGGACTTGGTATTGTTTCTCATTTTTCTTGAACAAACCATCTTTTTTCAATAGCACATTTCAAAAAACATAGAAAGATGAACTGAATAATGATGCTAACTCAAAATTGATAAAAATGCAGATGGGACGTACCATGCGATAACCGGCAGTGTAGGTGCTAGTGAAGCTTTTAGTATACTGCAGTGTAGCCCGATATTAGCAAAATGTTGGTTAATTCAAATTTGCTACTCGTCTCGTATGAGAACGACCGAAATTTGAGTTTGCTTTACTTATAAATCACAACGTGCAGGAACTCTGCGTTGAGTAAATTTACCTCATGTTTTTCCTGGTTTGTCAAGGAAAAAAATCGCGAATATGAGAAAAGTAAACATTGGATTGTCTCAGTTTATTGGTACTTCTCCTAGACTGAGTAAAATTTTCGTAAATTTTCCTCATTTTCCGGCATATTTTTGAGGTTTTCCACAGGAAAACATGCGGCAAATTTACTCATCGCTGAGCTCCTGCACTTTTTGCGATTATGAGTAAACTGAACTCAAATTTGAGTTGATCTCATTGGCCTTGTATAACGCCATATACGCCATTAGAAACTCGACATCTAAACGTAGGACAAGACAGTGAATACCGAATCCGAGCTATGTTTGACCGAAAATGGATCAGATTATTCATCTGCACCGGAAATTACTGTCAGGGTGGACGATAGACTGATGGGGAAAGATACTAAAAGCATGAACGATCAGATCGATGGAACTTCCATCATTCTTGTCAAATGGGGATGGAAACGCTTGGTAGTCAACCACTTGTTCGAAATCTTCAGTGTAATTTAAAAATGCCTTGAAAGTATAAATATAAATGAGCCTACATTTTTACTGAAATCCTTACCCCGCCGGCAGTCAAATACCCTTCAGTGTTCGTTTCAGATTCGCCTTGCAGTTGCTGTCCATGTCCTTGTAGAAATATTCGTTGAAGAACTTGTGCTTCCGGAGCATCTTATACAGACGTTCGCCGTATTTCCTGTTTAAAACCGGGATCAAGCCAAATCGATAGTGAACATCGTCAATCTAAAGCAACTTACCTAGTTTCCAGGTTTTTGTCTGTCAAAAACTTGGCCAGCATGGTAAGGATCGCTTTCCTGGTTCTGGGGTTCGCGTTCGTCCCTAGGATGGCATCCAGTCCGGAAAGGGCACAGATGCACACCAGCAGTCTGGCGGTGGCGATGCGGACCAACGGGTTCTTGTGGCTGGTTGAAACCGAAAATGTACTCAGTATAATACTGCTTAACTTCATTCAAAACTTACACAGGTCCCCTCGCCGACAGGGCTCGCACCGAGTGCGAAATTGGAATATACGTCACCAATTTATCCAGCGCTACGTTGGCATCCTTCTGTATGAACCGATTGGGATCAGCTGTCTTGCACAGGATAACATCAACAAGTTCGTCAAACTCCGGTCGTATGGTTGACTTGGCTTCCCGGAACAGTTCTCCGGTGGCCTGGCAAGCCGTTCGACACAACGACGATCGTGGACTCTTTACGAAATCGATCATCTTTCTGTTGATCATGGCCATATGCTTTTCGTGCTGCTTCCAATCGATGTGGCTAGCGTCTTTCATCAGTTCGCGAATTCCCTGTAGACTAACCTCCCAGATGTGATCTTGCAGCTTGTCGATGATCTTGTTGATCCGAGTCGTCCCAAAGGTCGAACATTCGTCGCCCAAGGAATCGTTCGATGGGTTACTACTTTCCGAGCTCATGTTCAGCGAATCATCCTCGTACTCGACTTTGTCGCTGTCCAGCTCCGTGCTGGTGTTCTCCACCTTGGATGCCGGATATCTTGTCTTGCATTTCGGTGACTTTGAAGCCGGCAGCGAGAAGCGATCCCTGGAGCGAACGTTTCGGGTGTACTTCCGTTTGGAGCAGGGCCGTTTCTTCTTCGTTCCAAAGTACGGAGTGGTGGGTGCGACCGAACGATGATTTTTCGGTTTGATCAGGATCATGTCCACGGGCCTGGCCGTGGACTTGTGGTAGGGCTTCTTGGAAGGGTTAGTTACCACGGTGTAGGAAGCGTTTTGTTGAGTCTGGCCGGCACTGGGTGCGTTGGAGGACGATTCACTATCCGAACAGCCGCCACCATCGTCGTTCGGATGGGGCGAGAGGATGTTGCGGACGTCGTTCTCGCGCTTCTGGGATTCGTAAAGTTCGACGATGGTTTTGCTCGTTTGACTGCACATGTTCCGAGGGAGCAAGGGAAGTTGGACACCGGACTGGTGGTGACTGTACGAGTGGAAGGAGTTCTTCTTGGTTATGAAGTTGTTCGGAAAGCGAAACGTTTGCTTGACTTTGATGATTTGGGGGTAATTCTTTTCGGACTGGAAGGGCGGGGAAATGGGAAGGTGGTAAGAGCTTGGTGTAGAAGAATTCGTTTGAAGACAGTTCAAAATTTAAGCAATGATCTCTTAAAAATCTCTAGAATAAAGATTTCCATTCTATTTAAGAATGTGACTCATCGTTTCTATAGATACTCAATTCGGTTTACATGATTTTAATTTTCTGATGTCATGTCATCGATATTTTTCATACAATAGGATTGAACGCAAAGTGGTCCACAGCAAAAATCGCTAAAATCGATTCCGATTCTGTGCATATGAAAAAGTGGGCTTGCCGGGATGTTTTTTTTTTTTTTTTTTTTTTTTTGTAGTGATCCAGTGGCAGCAACTTGCTAAAACTCTACACTGGACCCCTTTTATTGATAAATTTTGCTTCTATGAGCCTCTATTTTAAATCAACACACAGACGTTCCTAGGCTATGGTGCCCGTGTGGTCACTGTTGTTTTTGTGCTGATCCAAATAGTTTTGATAATATAATTGCGCATTCTTGTTTTTTTAAAAGGTTGATTTTCGTCCCAGTCTTGTCTTCTGTCGTCACTTATTTTGTCATTTTGTCTTGTGTATTAACCCCCACTTGTCTTGTTTATTGTGTCAACTTGTGTCTATTGTCCTTCCCCATCTGTTACTCTGTCATGACTAATTTCATTGATATATAAAAATAGTAATATCAATTACAGGATAATATGGTTATTTCTCGATTACTTTTTCAAAGGGAAGCACCAGCTCCTGCAAACAATGCATCCGATCGTCGATCCGGCGCAACCGGCATCTCGCACACGCTTATCAACACTACCAGCAGATAGAGGAAAATTTCCCCTATCTGATGATAGTGCCAGCACGCGCGGGCGAGCCACCAGTTACGCCAAATCGACGACCAAACGCACCGCCTACAAAAGCCGATACGCTCCCTTGAAAAAGTTATCGAGATTTCTACTAATTAATGAATTATTGACAATTACCTCTCATGATCCTTGGCTCTGATTTTAACTTACCACTTTTTGATTATTTATCAAATACCTCTCCCAGAATATATAACTCCCCGATGCTTTGTTGGTTTCTGGTCTCATTTGGATTGGTCCTGAATTTGTTTGACATCCTGTTCGAAGTAATTCTTTGAGTTCCAGCTTGTACGTGTCTCACGTCATATAAGTCGCCATTCATAAAGATAATGGGTTAAAAGGTAGATTAGTATTAGTTGTACTTGATCCAAACAATAGAAAGAAGCATAGATGACTTAGTAGAAAAATAAAACTAATAAATAACTAAAAGTGCAATGGATAAGTGTTAGTTCCGGGATCATTTTAGTGTTAGTAGTTATGTTAGTTTTGATCCGTATTCAGCCCTGCTGGCCCCTCAAGCACTATTTGCAGCAATTGTGATAAGATTATGCGACACTGCTACTACTACCCTACTACTATGTTAGATGTATGACTTGTCAATTTTCGCAACGCAATGTCTTTCAATAAATCACTCAATCAATTTGATGTTTGAAAATTTGCTCAAAAGGGCTTTGTTGACACCTCATACCTTACCGAAAACTAAAGCACAACAATCCTAATTCTTATTTCAAACCTATCAACATATTTAACACATCTTTCCTAAAACTTCACTTGTTCGTAAGCGCCTGGTTGAAGATATGACTTTCGCTATTGACATTGTCTGTAATTAAAAAAATACATTAAATAGGAAGATTTATTATACAACTTCATAGGCTAGTCGCCTCGCTAAGCGGACCCCCCGCGTCCTATCTCTTATGTTAATTAACTTTCTGAATTCTATAATTGAAGTTTATTTAATAAATAACTGAAATCTCTAATCTACCTACATAACCCATGCTTTTAAACTACAATTTAACGTGTTTCAAGTACTTCTGGCTTTTACATATCTTATCTTATATCTTTGTTCGTCCCAGATGACACCTTCAAGTGACTAAAATGCTTCACTTTGAAGTTAGTTTCCAAGCTAATTTTAAATTGTATATTGTATAGGGTAAATGTTCCAACTACGCTCTCACGTTTCCACTATGTCGCACCACAAAAATACACATGGGTATGTCACAATAAAAGCACACCACAGTGGAAAACCCGAGTCATAGTTCAAACACTTATCCCAAATCAAAATGAAGCACATATAAGATTAGTTACAATACCATGTACAAAAATGATGTTTAACATTGTTTTCTGAGTAATACTTCAATGAAAACAACAATGAAAGCTTGTCACGCAAATAGAAGGAGCACTGTTGGGCACTTTCTGAAATATTTCAATAGTATAATTCCCTTGCAAACCCAAATAAATCTATCTGCGTAAAAAATAAATAAAATAAGAGTGATTTGCGGCAAAACCCGCCAGTATCACACCCAACGTCAGTGCCTATACGTAAGCGTACTACGACGCGGCTCTCAATAAAAGGAGTAACAAGTGTGATACTATCACTGCTAGACTAGATCTTTGGTTCTCTCATGCAGCGGTTTATCAAAGAGGGGAAGCTTAGTAATCCCCATCGCCTGCCCATGTCGCCATTCTATCGCGGCATGAGCCAGCAACGCCGACCATAAACCTACCGTCTCCAACACTCCACTATAAAGCATGAAATTAAGCCCGCCCACCAACAGCAAGGTGCAAAAACTAGCCAAGGGGAGGGGAAAAAGTGGGCTTGCCGGGATGTTGAACTCTAACCCTTCC
This sequence comes from Ochlerotatus camptorhynchus, assembly GCF_037179485.1. Classification (NCBI taxonomy): domain Eukaryota; kingdom Metazoa; phylum Arthropoda; class Insecta; order Diptera; family Culicidae; genus Ochlerotatus; species Ochlerotatus camptorhynchus. Next base: position 936,176 of record NW_027040574.1, on the reverse strand, counting down.
CTCTCTACGGCAGTGAGTTGGTTATAATAGTTAAAACATTACAGCTGTTTATATGTGAGTCATTTTTATTGAATACACCCTTTAGATCATACATAGTATAATTATTGAAATACTTAATTAATTTTCGAAGAATTTTTACTTAAATTACTTTCAATTTACACTTACAATCTGTATTTTTAATGGGTTTTTTATCACAAAACTATTTTTATTTTAACTTTCATAATTTTAAATATTATTCCTGGACATTAGGGTGGGTCATCATGATCATTTTTGCAGAACAATGTTTGCTTGATTCCCTACTTTTTCGTATTTTCATTCCTAGGGACCACAATTTTGCTTCAACCATGCAACTAATCACATAAAAATATGGCTCAGGAAGTGCCTAACAACTTTTGGAGTTTCTTATCTTAGAGATTTGGTATGTTCATCTGAATTATTCAAAAACAAAAGCTCAATCTCATAAGCGTAGTTAAAAAGGGGAGGGGCTTACTATACCCCCGCTGCCTCACTCATATCAATGGAAGTAAAGCTTCAAACTGAAATAACTTCGGTGTTTCTCATCTTGTATGTATGTATGTATGTTCGAACATTTGCTCAATCTCATAGGCGTAGTTCAAAAGGGCAGAGCCGCCACTACTATCTATTGTGTTTGCTGAAACAAAAAGCAACTGTAAAATTACAGTTTACCAGTGGTCAATTAAATCGCGTAAACTTGTATTTCATTTCACGCAAACGAGCAACATGTAAGCAATGTTGTTAACAAATGTGGGCTTTTGTATACAATCATTTAGTATGCAATCATATTTAACACATACATTTAGACAACTTTTTCGAACTGTGCACTCGAATTTTGCTCGTTAGGTTTGCTTTTAGTTGGGCTGTCTGCTCTCGATTTTGTCAGCCTGCAGATTTCACTACATTTTCAGTTTTTAAACATGAATTCTTAAACTTATTTTCTCATATGAATTCGAAAAATGGATCAAGGATCAATTTATGGTAGTTCTGAGTAGTTTATTTATAATATTAAGCCAATATACATAAAACGGGCAATAGGGCTGCCCATTCTTGAAATTTAATTTGTGAAGATATCAAAGCTTCTGGTCATTTCCGGATGTGACACTATCGCCCGGAGGGTGTCGAGCCATTTGGACGAATGGTCATTACCACAGACTAAATAAATTTTGACGAGCCTTCTTACACAGTAGTTATATTTTTAAGAATGTAAACAATTAGATATTTGTTCTGACTATTTGGACGCTCCAGAATCTTGGAAATTTATCCATGTCCGAAATATTTTAAAATAAAACTACCTGAATATCTGGATCTTGATTCTTTCTTTTTGACCAATATCAGAAAAAAAAAATCTTTTTTGGAATTATCCTAATATCATAGGAAATCCTATTCAGAGTTTGCTTGGAATTCTACTCAGAAATATCTAGAGCTCCTCGAGACTACCTTGAAAGCAGATTGCACTTGATTTTTTCCTCACAATTCTTCCCAGAACTTCCTTGGAATCAGTTCTCTAGAAATTATCATCCAATTGCATGAGCCTTGAAAATTATGCTGTTTTTTTTAATCTGTGATCAGCGATAAGAAATAGAATGTCTAAAAAATATTTAAAAATTTTAATTTGTAAAAAAAATCATATTCCAGAAATTCAGTTTGTGAAAGAAAATAACGTGGACAATTAGATGTTTGCTTAATAAAATGTATAATATTCTTTAAAAAAATCCTTAGTAAGTGAATTTGAAAATTTCCTGAAAATTCTAGGATTTTCCAGAAAAAATAAAAGTCCCCGAGAAGTCCCGGTTTTACATGTTTTTTAGATAGTCGACAATCTGAATTTCTATAGAACTTATTTCTTCTTCTTTATCTTCCTGACATGTCCCGAGTCCAATATGAAATTGCCTTATTTATCCATCTATTATTTGCTGATTATTCTCTTCCTGATTATTCTTATTCCCCCGAAACACCAGAAACATGTTCTGATGTGATCAGTGGGTCCTGGGTACTCAACATAATAGCCAGTCATCATGTTTTTAATGTTCCTTTGATTTTAACATCAACATCACGGAATTCAGAAGCTCTACCTTTGGTCTTTGGCATATCGAGTTATAGAATCAAAATAACACTACATAGATCATCGACCAAAGGAGGCATCGACTTGTAGAAATATCGACTTATGGAGAGTACGATGGATGGGAAAATGAAGGGCCCGCAGAATCCATCGAGTTATATAAAAAATCGAGTTATAGAATATCGAGTTGTGGAATACATTGCACATAAAACTTTTGATTGACTTTCAATTTTCAAGAGATTTCGCCATCGTCAAAACTCGAATTTGACGGAGATACATAATATCGTCATTTGAAAGGCACGATGCTTCAGCGCAGTCAGTCCTGTCAGCTTTTGTTTAAGCCGCCAACGCAACTTCCACTGTAACATTCCCCTACTCGACAGTACTGTTTATTTACGTGGGCTACCTTCGGTTTACGATCAAAGGACTGTCACAATTTTGCTCACAAAAGCTGATAGCCCCTTTTCAATTCGAGTATAAGTACAAGATACTGAAGAAGTCTGCACATTGTAGACGAAATACGCGTATCTGTCAAGGATAAGCAAATAACAAATAAAATACTAATCTTTCTCTCTCTCTCTCACTCTCTCTCTCTCTCTTTATACCTTTTCAATTGTTGGTCGATAGGTTCTAGGTTTTTTTTTTGCAATACCACTAATATTTATTTATACAAATAAACGATACTTACTGTTAGAGGAATCAGTCTCCTACCTGATTGTGTTGTTAGTTTTCAAGATTGAGCTTTTATTTGCGAGAAATCGGTGATTGAAGTAATTGTTTAAAAACACAGTTACGCCAAATCTTAAATCAGTCCGGACATAAAGGTTCGCCGTGGTTTGTTGTTAGGCTCAAGGGAATGAATCTACTTAATTTTAGTGCATTAATCCCAATCGCCACTGCCCCCCCCCCCCCCCTCCCGCTCCTTTGTCATCAGTTTTGTCGATTTAACCACAAATTTAGCAAACCACTTTTCCTTGTTATAATAAATTGTCTACATTTAACAGGTTATACCCTTTGGAGCCGTTAATACCAATCTGTACCAAAAATCGCCTTGGCCTCGCGTCACCCTTAGAATCTCGAGTTCTCACGTGTTGTATAACATATTATTTAAAATACAAAAGTCTACACCTCACGGGCACTTAAGGGTTCTGTTATGGGACCATTCCGCATTTCATCGACGCCACATCTGACAATCTACTTGAAGGAAAGCTAACGCCTCGAAAAAAAAATGGTGGTGTTGTGTATAAGACACGACCGCATGGTTGACGTACACTACGTTAAGCTGTGTGTGAAATTCTCGTGCATTTTTCTAGATATTGATTTAAAATACAGTAGAATTAACCTATGAGTTCAGTCCTATGCACATATTTTGGATTTCCTACTTAGTAAAACTTGGTTAAATTCAAGACCTCATTAAAATGCGAATGCATATTCTATTATATTTGGTTCCTAAATTACAATCAGATATGAGCAAGGCCTGCTTCAGGTGATTTATTGAAGCGTCTAACAAATACCGTCATGATGGTTGATATTCCCTATCACTTCAAGATTTCTAGGGCACAAATCTTAGATGTTTGTGACATCACGCATGAAATTGAAGCTCCTTGTGTACTGCACTGCAGCAAACGTGACTAAGACTAAGTGCGGTTTGTGCTTAATAGGCCGGGAATGGGGTAGTTAACCGTAATGAGATTGATTAGAAATAAGGTTTCCACAGCGATTCAACTTCAAAACGCAAAAAAATGCACACAAAAAAACGGAGCGCAAAATTTTGCACCAATGTTATGCAACATTTCGTAGTTGATCGGGAATATTTCGATTAGCCATAAATCCCTCCAATAAGTTATCGATTTTTTTCTTTTGTTAATAACTCGCTTGGATTAACATTTCTCGGTGCGTTTGCTGTTGGTTTTGTTACAACACCACATTGAAAAAAAAAATCAAATAATATTCAAGCTGAACTTTGCATTAGGTGCTAAGTAACTTTGATCGATTCTCTTGGTCGACTTTTTCTTTCGTTAATAACTTGAGCATATAACCGTTTCTACCTGGGAATGTCTTTAAATTGGCGAGGGGATACAAGAAGAAAGTCGACGAAGAAAATCTTGTCAATGTTAATTATGACCTGAAGCAATGTTCTGCTCGAATTGTTTCGCTTAGCTATTGCAATGTAAAGAGAAAAATCGATGAAGAGAAACGATCATTGCCAGTAGGCCCGTTTGAACGCTCACTGTTGAATTTCAGTAGCTAGCACTAAAAAAACTCGACGGTACCTCTATTTATGGTATAGAACGGTTTATAAAATCCCAGATTTTTTACTGATGGGGCGAGGCATAGCAAGCCGTTCTATTTAAAAATTCTTCAAGTAGGAGGGACTTGCAATGCTTACCTCGTAAGTCCCTCCTACTTCGAGAATTTTGAAATAGAACGGCTCGCTATGCATTGCCCCCATTAGCAAACAATCTGCGATTCTATAAACCGTTCTATAGCATAATTCTAAATGGAGTTACCGTCGGATAATTTCAGTGCTTGGTATAGAAATCTGTAATCTGTGCAGGGAAATCCTTTTTTTCCCACCACAGAAACACCTCGTGTTCGTATGCAAAATAATGGAGAATCAAATGGAGGGATTTCAAGCCTTAAATATTCCTATCGCGAGATATTAACGATTAATACCCAAATTTCACATAATGTCCAACCCGTTTTGTGTGTGTATGCTGCTGATTTTCACTGTTGCCCAATGCTTAGGGAACTTTCATAAATAACGTAGTAGTTGAGGGGGAATCAAATTCTCATGTGCTCATGTTGAGGGGGAATCAAATTCTCATGTGCTCATGTGGGCTGCAGTTTGCTGCTTGCAGGCAGCAGCCTTTCGTTGTGTACTGGAGAACAATGTTCAACACCACGCGCCGAAAGCACTGCTGCTGCTGCTGATGATGCCGACGACCGGACACCACCACACACGGTGATTGGAACTGAATTCGATCAGCGGTTGAGGGCAGCCTTGATAGCTAACTGCTTGCGGGGAGCCTTTCGTTGTGTACTGGAGAACACCACCACTCACCACGCGGTGATTGAATAAACACCGTTTGGTGAGACCGGATGGAATTCAACTTTGAAATCTGTGTTAGGGAAATCGCTTTTCGCAGGCAATCGGTGATAATTTTAATTATCATAGTAACAGGTGCACATTCGTGCAATTTTCAATCGTGACATTTTGAAAAATGATAAAGTCTTAAATTTAAAAGATGCGTCGAAATATTTCTGATCGATTGGTGATAAAATTATTGAAATTGGTTCAGGGGCAGCTGAGTTATTAACGTTCAAAATGTTTCATAATTTTGTTACATGTTCCATTTTTGGTTTTCACAAAGTGTACCCCCATATAGAAATCACAGACATAGTCCTACGTCAAAATAATGAGAATTTTTTTCTCGATTGTGTCTGTTTCCCGTTTTTATCGTCCTAAAATTTGAGAACGGACTGGAAAAAAATCGGTAAAGGTCTGTATTTTTCGCTGAAAAACATTATTTTTCTCTACGCGACCAATCAAAACAACTCAGCGAATGAATTCAATTGACTCAGAGCGTTGTATTTCAATACAAAATTTACTCATATTTGGGAAAACCTGCAGTTACTCATTAGCTATGAGTTTCTGCAGGTTTTTTTTTCCAAATATGAGTGAATTTCGTATGGAAAGAAAATGTTCTGAGTCCAATTGAATTCAGTCGCTGTGTTGTTCTGATTGGCCGTGTACAACTTTGTCTCATACGTCACTTCGAGCTGAAGTGCCGTTACCGTGCTAAAATTGAAAAAATGTCAAAGATGCCATTTAGAACATTTACCGGTTCCAAAATGGCCGAATTTGAGCAAAAATGTGAATCATTCATTGCCCATAACCAACAATTCTATATAGAGCAATAAACAATGACTTCTATCGTTGATTTCTAGGAATTTAAGGCACGTTCACGCAGACCAACCTAACCATCGGATAGGGGAAGTATTTCCCTACCCGATGAGGATGCTGGTTTGCGTGGGCGAGCCTTGAATTTCTGTTCCTTTGGTTTGTTTTTTCCGTCGACCTTGTTTTCCGTGCTGAGCACCAATGCTACCGACGTGCCAGGAAGGCAGCTCCCACACCTGGACCCTACCTATCGACCCATCAACTCATGAACCGGGGACCAACGGCTTTACTTCCCATCCGAAGGAAGGCGTGATCAGAGATGTTATGCCTCAGAACATCCCGGCGGCGCCGACTGGGATTGAACCCAGGCCTGCTGGGGTGAGAGGTAATCACGCTTACCACTACACCACCGGCGCCGTTAAACCTTGAATTTCTAGAAATCATCAGGAGAAGTCGTTGTTTACAAAAGCTGTTAGGCCCTAATTCCAGCTCTATCTAGAATTTTGCAAAGTTTCATGCAAATCGGAGAAGGTCGAGTTTTTTCCGATTTATTATTTGGAGTGGAACTGCTCCAATACCAACATTTTGCTAGACATTTTTTTTCTCATGGTTTTCTCCCGTGCATCTTCCCCAAATTGTATGTAACCCGTTACATCTAGATGATCCATAATATTTGGCTAATAACCCTCAATGCATACCTTAATCGAAATTGGCTCCAACTGAATAACATCCAAATCCTGGACCGTTGCCCCTCCGGCAGCGAACAACGCCCTCGAATTCGACGACGACGACGACGACGAGGACTCACTTTGTTCCGAATTCAGTAATTCTCCAGCCTTACTGTTGTTGCTCCAGCCCCGATGTAGCTGCTGCTGCTGCTGCTGCAACTCGAACGAATCCGTTTCAAACAGAGGAAACTCCTTCTTCAGCTCGGAGATGTCGTTGTTCTGTAGAAGAGAAATTTTTCCCCGTCAAATCACGCGCGGACTGCTATGCTCCGTTCCTAGATCTTACCAAAATATTCTGCAGGTAGTCGTTCATTCTGCGGAACCCGCGCACCAACAGGACCAGCAGAGCGAGAAGAGCACACAATCCCCGACGAGCAGGGCTAATTTCACGTACGGGAAGGTTGAATTTCGAGCGAATTTTGACGGCGCGGATCGAGAAACCGGAAAGGCGAATAGTGATGACAGTGGCGTTGACAGGTTGCTTCGATTGACTAGTGGATTCGTTCGGATAGGAATGATGACGGCCGGATGAGAATCACTATTATCTTGTTTTTATTTTCCTCTGGTTGGTTTGTTTTACCGTTAACACTTATTTTGCGCCTTCAGTTTTAGAGCCTTCTCCTTCGGAAAGGGGGAGGGCCAACAATAATTTATCAGGTTTTACCTTTTTAGTTCTTGTTTTTTTTTTGCTGTGTGTGTTTGTGTGTCCAATAATTTTTATACGGTTGGGTTTAATACGGTAATACGGTTGCGACTTTTTTTTTCTTTATTTGGTATTTCGCCTAAATGATATCTAAAGCGTACACTTAACGAGTTCCATACGGGTATTGTTTTTACCTAAACTCACAGTTTAATATTTTTGTGTGTATGTGTAATTTTCTGGTATCATTTCAATAAATTCTTCACGTTATGGGTATTATTTTTTTCCAATGCGTTCCCTAACAGTTTGTGTCACTACTAACCGGTTTGTTTTTATTTCAGGAGGGTTTGTTCGTCTCTATTGTAAAGCCACCATTTTATGCTTCTTCACTGGTGTTTGTTTTAGGACTCATGCAGGGTTCCCGCAAGGAGGGTAGTTTCACTTTCGCTACCACCTTAGTTGATTTAGTTGTTTCTCTATAGTTTTTTTTCTCGCTAGCAGTATTTAGTAGTTAGTAGTCGCGCCTATTGCGCCGGGTTCATCTCGGTTCTTGGTTGTCTATATTCTCATCTACGGTTGGTGTATAGGACCTTCTTGTAACAGTTGCATGTATGTTTTCATCACCTTTCTCTCTAAATGGTCGTCACAAATATAATCAGTTTGTTATCATCGTTACGTTCTAACATTTTGCTTCGTTTGTTTTTTTTTGTTTTGGTTGGTTACAGCTTTGATTCTTTTTGATTTTAAGAGGACCTGTGCGGTTGGTTTTAAAACGTTTTTAAATTTTGTTGGTCTTCTCCAGCGCGCGTGATATGTAACCGAAATGAAATTCTGGTTGCTCCATCGGAGTTCGGTCCGGTATGTTTGAATGAGGAATCGAAAAAACGACGGTCTAACAACCTACAAAACGAAAAACTTGAGTCTGTTCAAAAAGTGTTTGCTACAATTCAGGTTTTCGGTTTTTTTTTGTTTTGGGATGGTCATCGAGAGTAAAAATGATTATCTTGATTCCCCTGGGGCAGACATGGGTTGCGGTTTGTTAAGTGTAGTAGTGCACACGGAAGGAAGTTCGGTTGTTGTACAATTACGATTACTATATAATGTAGTTATCTCCTCTATGATAATAGGTAGGCTATATATTGCACCTGAACCGGAGAGGGGGAGATGAGGAAATCAACTTCCTAAGCGTTTCGAGATCTCATTAAAATATCTACCTTCTTCTACGGAATGACTAAGTTTGTTTTCTGGTTTTTTTTTTCTTCGATAAGCTATGGCCCACTAGCGTAGGGTTTCTCAATCTCAGCTTACATGTCTATTTTCAATTTATCTTTATTTGTGTAAAGTACCTTAGTATTTTCTTCTATTTAACAAGTCCTTTTATCATTCCGTTTTCTAGTTTTTCCCGCTCTCTCTCTCCGTATATCCCACTCTACGAAAGTTTAAATCACTTCTTTTTCATTCAGTTCTTCCTTGATTTTTGGACCATTGCGTTGCATCGTGTCAAATGGAATTGTGATTTGAAATCGTTCATTGTTTTTTTAAAGCATTAAGAAACAAAACGATAGCGTTGAGGGAAGCCAATGAACAGTTGTGAACAGTTGAAAAACATAGGTTTTGAAATCGAGAAAATTTACCAATCTCACACGGCAAATTAATCTGACTCATATTTGAGTCCCATTCACTTAAATTCGTAAAAACGTAGGTCGCTCATAGATGAGTAAATTTTTACTCCTATTTGAGGAACATTTATTCATATTTGAGTAAAATATGACTCATTCTACGTGTGACCTACTTCTGTTTTATCGAATTTGAGTGAACGGTCATGAGTCAGATTTATTTGTCGTGCACGCTTTCTCGTACGACCCTGTACCAAAGAGAACAGACGTTGAGGCTCGAACAAAATTTCTGTAAATACTAGTGTGAGTTAAGTGCCACCAACGCTTACTTCAAGCTCTGGGGTTGCACAACTTGACACTAAGTGCCGGTAGAGCCGAGTAGCAATTTTCATCGGAAAATGTATCGAAACTTGCGCCAAGTTGGTCGAAAGTGGAAAATGTATAGAGGAAATCAGGAAATACTAGCGCCACGTACCGGCGATGCTCCCACTTATTTTAACACAAGTTTCTAGTGGAAGTTGGACGTCTCTTAGCTGTGCCTGTACGACCTCTAGAAAACATACACATTCTTCGCCATCTACGGCTCAGAAAGGAAATCTTCCATCAAATTTAGCGAAGATTTCCACCTTAAAAGAGATCTTTACAGATCTGACTCACATTTGAGTCCCGTTAACTCAAATTCGGAAAAACGTTGTTGGTTTCTTGAACAATTGATAGATTTCGGGGACAGTAGGTTGTTCGCCTAAAGTCTCCTATCCGCCGTGATGGGGCTGCCATCTTGGGTGTAGCTTCCGGGGAAGAGCCTTTCTTATTCAGCCGCTGGATGCCAGTCAGACGCTGTTCGAGCCGCACCTCCATGGTGGACAGACGCTCGGGTTTGGCGAAGCATTTCCTCTACCGCCGTGCTATGGTTACCGCGCCAGTGTTCGCGTCGCTCCTCCGCACTCTGCTACTGTCGGATTGATAGCACTGCACCACAGACAAACAGACATCTCTCGAGCTTCTCGCGGAAAGCATGGTTGCTCGCTAAGTCGCTAACGATGTTGCATGCAAGGTAAACAGAATATACAGAAACGTCAAAGTGATCCGGTGCCAGCGCTGCGGTGAGCAGTTTGCGCAAATTATAATATTCAAATCAATCGTCAAATGCGTGAACGATGATCCTGAATGCAGCGCTACGTCTGTTTGTCTGTGACTGCAGTGCGGTCCGAAAAGGCAATTTAGCGCACGGCGAATGAGAACGACCCAAATTTAAGTTTAGTTCACTCATAATCACCAAAAGTGCAGGAACTCAGCGATGAGTAAAATTTGCCTCATGTTTTCCCAGGATTTTCCAGGGAAAAATTCCCGAATTTGAGAAAAGTAAAGATTGGATTCACTCAGTCTATTGGTACTACTCCGAAATTGAATGAAATTTTCGTCAATTTCCTCATTTTCCGGCAGATTTTTTAAGTTTTCCACAGGAAACCATGAGACAAATTTTACTCATCACTGAGTTCGTGCGCTTTTGGCGATTATGAGTGAACTAAACTCAAATTTGGGTCGTTCTCATTCGCCGTGCGGGAATAAATCGTTTCTATTCCTTTTAGAGCAACCATACCAGTCGTTGCCATTTGCGACCAGGGTGCCTTCCATTCATTTTGACTAAAAAAATGTTTTATGAAATTATGGAATAATAAGATATTATAACAATATTTTGTTCGTGTAAGCAACAAGAAAAGATTGTGGAGTTTGTGTTTGACACATAATACCAGCCAATGTTGCAGCATGAGAGTCGCAATAAGTGATTTTGTCATTTATCTCACCCACTCTTCGCTCTTCACTCTTCGCGAAGAGGCGATCAGAAAATCGCTCATTGTGGCTCTGTCAAAGCTAAATTTGCAGGTTTTATGTGTCAAACACAAACTTTAAAATCTTTTCTTGTTCCTTACACATACAAAATACCATCATAATATCTTATTATTCCATAATTTCATAAAACATTTTTTTAGTCAAAATGAATGGAAGGCACCCTGTTTGCGACACTATTTTACTTACGCACAGCGTTTCCATTTTGGCTTAATCACTCCTCTCCACACCGGTCGTTGCTATCAGAGTCATAATTTAAGTTACCGTTTTCCACACCGGCAAAACAAACTTTTGACGTTTATTCAAAATAGCAACCGTCTGATGCGTTGCTACCGGGTTGCTAAATTTATGAACTCGCTACTTCCCAAGGTGCTGATTGCTATTTCCCCCACCTGAATAGCAACCCCTGGTACGCAAGTAGCGTTATGGTAGAGGTTGGTAAATGTGCCTTATTTACTCATTGGTACGGTTGCTCTTAGGGGGTAAGGCCCAAGCACAATGACAGCGGAAGCGGAAAAGCCCGATCTGAGTAAGCCTACTTGTCGGATTGAAAACTAGTTAGGATCAAATCGACTTCGGTTAGGCATCTTGATGTCATTTTTGACAATTCAAGATAGAGCTAGAATAAGGGCGTAACAGTTTTTGTAAACAATGACTTCTTTCGATGATGTCTTGAAAGTCAAGGCTCGCACACGCAAATCAACATCACCATCAGGTAGGGTAAGACTTCCTCTACCCGACGGTAATGTTTGTTGGCGTGGGCGTGCCTTGAATTCCTAGAAATCATCGAGAGAAGGCATTGTTTACAAAAACTGATACGCCCTAATTCTAGCTCTATCTAGAATTGTTAAACTTTCCGTTTCCGTTCCGCTGCCGCCCACATTGCGTTTGGGCCTTTAGTGTCTTGCTAGAAGATGTTTATAATTAAATGGATCTTTTTTTCGTAAAAAATATGATTAGGGTGGTCCTCATTTTAACTTAAATCATTAATCTAACTTTTTTGCTTTAAGTTATAGGTGGTTACATTCTTCAGCAAAGTAGTAGAAAGCAATACTGCAAGCAACTTTGCTTACGAGATATTTTTTCTAGCTCTTCATTTGACTATGCTAGATCTTTTTTCTGCTTTAAGGTAGGGTGCCCCTATATTTTTTTTTAATTCTAATTTTTTTCATCCAATTGTTTTGAAAATTATGACCAACATTTTTGCAGAACAAAGTATTTGGGTATAGCTTAACTTTTAAAAGTTATGGGTAGCAAATTTTTAAAGACACTGCACAGTGGTCCAGAATGTAGATTTAGGTGGAATGATATGTTTTGAGCCTGAAATTGAAACTTTAGACCATAAGTCTCTTCTACAAAGTTGTTCCTTATAGTTAGGCCCTCATTTTTATGACAACGAATTCCAGGGTGGTTCCTATTATCATTAAAATCAAAAATCTAACTTTTTTGTTTGAATAAATTAAGGTATACATTCTTCGGCAAAGTTATAGCTGAGCTAATTTCAAGCAACTTTGTTGAAAATAACTTTTTTGTGTCTCTTGAATTGGCCGATTTAGAGCTATTTTCTTGAATTGAGTTAGGGTGGCTCTTTAAAAAAAATACAGTTGTTTTGCTCTAGTTATCTTATTTCGAATTTCTCAGCAAAGGTGTCTTCAAATAACTTTTAGATCTTAAAAAGGCGCAAATTTTTGCTGCACAAAGCTTGCTCTTTCGCCAATTAAGAGTTATTGACGTTTTTATACTAAAAAATGCACTTTTCAAATGTTAATATCTCTGGTTGGGGCAAACAAAAAAAAGTTTTTTTTTACGGCATTTGAAAGGGCGTATGTTATTCTCAATAATATGAAAAAAAAACTGAAGGTATGTTGTTTTTAAACTCGTATAAAATCAATTTGAATTTATTCATATTTTTTACTATATTTGGGTATATCTTTTTTATTAGAAGAGATACCGACAACAAATCCGGCTATAAAACAATCGTCTTAAAGAGTTTTAAAAGTCTCTAGAAGATGACTTTCATGATAAATTTCAAATAAAAAAGTTATTGGCAAAAGATGAATTTCATAGGGCCACCCTAATGACAAATTTAAAGCAAATGTGCTAGTACATTTGTTTCAATATTTGGACATTTAGTGTCTTCGAAGAAGTTTTTGTTCTTAAAAATTCCCTTCTTTTGGTGTTTACAAACTTCAAATTAGGGAATTTTTAAAACTAACTTTTTTGACCCAGGAGAAACCTGAGTCCAGACTACCAAAGAAGTTTAGATAACAGCAGGACAGTTTAGAGAGCATTGGAGAAGTCTTATAGCATTATGGTTTAACTAAGTCTCGTACAGTCTTAAACTGTCTTTAGCCTTAAGTCTTCAATTGTCTCATTTTATTAAAGCCTAGAAGTCTTATTGAGACTTACTGTATATTGTCTTAAAGTCTTTCAAACACAACTTAATTCTGAGTAAGCCATATTGTCTACGATATGGTTTACTTTTCCAAGGGAACCCACGAGATGAAGCTAAGTATCATTATCGGAATGCTGGTGATGCAGTGGATCGCGTTCGTCGTTCTGGCTATCAGTGTTGGTAAAATCAGATATCAATTGATGTTTCATGCGCTCGCAATATCACGCGAGACATTGGAACAAAATATCATGCTTGAAATTGATTTTACAAGCTCCTTAGATATTGCGAGACTATTCACAACGTGCAAAAATCAAGCTGAGACTTGACTCGACACAAAAATGATTCCGTTGCACATCGTTTTCTTAGAAAGAGAAAGTATGGTTTGCTATCTCTTTTTACTCTTCACGGATGGCAGACACGAAGTGACTGACCAGCCGTTATGGAGGTTTCGGTTGTGTTTGGGTGTAAAGCAAAAATCATGAAACACAATCTCACCACAGTTTGGTGAGATTTGCAGCTGGTGAGTTTTGTTAGGTTGATATTCCAAGCTGCGATATCACAGCTTGCAAAATCAATCGCAGTTGTTTGCTTGTTGATTGTTGTCTATCAAAATCAAGCGTGATCTTGGGCGTTGGTTAGATTTGATTTTTTTGATATTTTCCCAACACTGCTGGCTATGCAGAAGGTCGATGATGAAAGCAGTGAAAACTACTGAAGTTTAATCAACGAAGAAGAAACACCTCGTTTTTCACCAAAATGGCAATTCCAGTCAACCGAAATCCTATTCGGAAACCTGCACGTTTGGTTGTCGGAACTTCAAATTCATTCCGATCAACGCAGAGCTATGCGATCGTTAAAGATTTACCAGAATTTAACGGTAATGCTCGAGACCTACCCACTTGGATTCTCAACGTAGAAGATTATCTTGAACAATTTCATGATTCATAAAGCTAATGACCTTCTTACCTCAAATAACACCCGCTGACAAACGCGACCTACATAACACTCGACAATCAGTTGAAGGTCATGGAAAGAAGACAACATGAAACTATCGAAACTTACTATAGTAGAGTGCATGAAGTGATCACACTGTGATGGAACTTGGAAAGGGCATGAGGCCGCTCTAATTAAACCCTGGCCCTCGACACGTTTATCCGAGGCCTAGGTGAACCACTATCACTATTATGCAAGAATTATAAGCCCGCTGGGTGAAATTGAAAATTTCGCTACGGCGCTGGACGCGGATAAATCCATGTCCATAAAATCTAAGACCGAAGAAGCGATGCTCCATAACCCGGAGCAATGATTTTGTCATTATGATGCTGGAAATGCAGTCGAGGTACGCATGTCGAATGCGGGGGAATGAGCGCTGGGGAACTACGGCATTCCGGGTAAAATTTCCACTAGACCTGGGCTTCGATGCGTGCACTGGAGTACGTGGTGTATAAGTTAATCACGGATCCACCCCAGCTACAACACCGGACTTCAGCGCAGTCAGCAACATCACAACCCAGGAACGGCCACGTGGACGGCTCGGATGTTAGCAGTAAGACGCGGACATTGGACACCTCGATCCAGGAATGCCACGGACGACGATCGGACCATCGTTACTAGGCGCAAGGCTAGCAGTTTTAGGGGGAAAAAGAGCAGAGCAGCTAGGGCTTTGATGATAGAGAATAAATCACTTCGTATCTAGTAGTCAGACCGTGTAGTTAGACCCTTGTGTTATTTAGGGATGTGAAAATGGAAATTCCTACATGGCTGCACTTGCAACTTTTTAGTTCAGTTGTGTTTTTGTTTTGATTTGCACAAAGAATGACGTTCGCAACGGAGGAGGTTCTGCTCGATTCCGGTGGAGACTTCGGATGCTTCCAACGAAAGTTCTGATGTGTTCTGATTTAGAGGGCAATTGATAAATGTCGTCAAACGAAAACACCATACGATGGTCGATAAGGTCTGATCGTATGAAAAATAAAGTGGACGATGATTCCAGTCCAAAACATCATACGAAGAAGTTAAGTTTTATTTTAGGATGGGATTGTTAAGTCGCCGACAGCTGCAGCCCGAGTCAAGTCTAGATAGAGCTAGAATTAGGGCGTAACAGCTTTTGTAAACAATGACTTCCCTCGATGATTTCTAGGAATTCAAGGAACGCCCACGCAAACTAACATAACCTTCGGGTAGAGGAAGTCGTCCCCTACCCGATGGTGATGTTGACTTGCGTTGGTGAGCCTTGATTTTCTAGAAATCATCGAAAGAAGTCATTGTTTACAAAAGCTGTTACGCCCTAATTCCAGCTGGTTTCACGGAACAACAAGTTAGAAAAGGCAGGAAACGTAAATACGTTTCCGTGAATTCGAGAAGTGAGGTTGACAGATTTCGTCCCTAAGCGGTCCAAAAGAATAAGAAAAGCTAACATTGCCAACACATCATTTTTTACGTTCTGATTCGCATTGTATGTAACTTTAAAAAAAGAAGATTATATGAAATTGTTGAAGTGGTGAATTGGATTGTAAATGCTTTCTGAAGGCAACCTGGTCTATACAAGTGTTGGTAGAGGCTAAAAGGTAAACATTGCGGGAGAGGATGGTCACGACGTCATAACACTCGAAAGTAACTTTGCGAAATATGATGTATAGCAAATCCTAGCTATGTTTGCATAATGATTGCGCTTGATTGTATTCTTTTGTAAAGTCTCCGGGAAATATCAGCATCCTTACTTGGAAACAGGCAAAAACTCACAGGAAAGCTGCTTTTTCATAAAATAATCAATAAATTATCTCTGTTATAATCCATATTACATTTCCTATGCAAACGCTGATTGAAACAAACGTTATGACGTCACGTGAATCTCAACGGAAATTGCTGATCGTCTCATCGAAAGAGGCATGGCGATCCTGCCAGGCTTGTGATAGTTTAAACTTAGTAGTCTTCATATCTACTGCTGTTAGTGAAACAAGTGTAGTGTGCGAACTAATTATGCGAATCACGAATAGTGCGTGAAATAGAAAAGCAGTGCGCAGCACACTTTGAAAGAGAAAAAAGATATTGGCAACGTTTATACCAAAAGAGGACATCACGATTTAAAGAACATGGGGCCAGAAGACAAGAGGAAAAAGGCCTAACATATGATTTCAAATCGAAGGTTGCAGAACGCATCTTCACAGAGGACCGCCAACTAAAAACTAAAAAGGGATAAGGATATATATGTTCTCCTTAGATTAAGTACACTGACTGTGACTCCAAGGATTAGGGGACTAATTGGATCACTATATGGATGTGAAGTAATCCGAACCTTTCGATTCGCGACGCGGCTCTAAAGGCAAAGTGTTCCGCCTGGTTCGTTCAGCAAACCATAAAACGAGCTGGGCTTCGTGTATTCAAGGTCCGGAAGGCACCGAACCGGCGTGATCAACAAATCACGATTTGATGCTCCGGAAGACATAAGGAAAAAGACAGTGGCCAAAAAATACTTGCTCTGGCAGGCCATATGCCAATGCGGTAAACTGAGTAAACCGTACAGCACAATGGGTACCATCAACAGCGAAATTTACCGCACCGAGTGCCTCCAGAAGCGTCTGTTGCCCTTCCTGCGGTCCCACGGAGGCGAGACATTATCTTGACCGGACCTGGCATCATGTCATTACGCGCGATCGACGTTGGATTGGTACAGAGACAATAACGTTGTTTTTGTACCAAAAACCGCCAACCCCTCAAATTCACCAGAGATTCGTCCGGTGGAAAGAACGAAGCGAGGCCTATGTACGATAGAATGAAAAACAAGTTCCTATTGCACTGGACTTCAACCCGATCGTACGACGTTCCACACAGGCAGGGGCCCAGTAGTATGCTTCTCCACATGCATCTCCTGAAATATCTCATCAACGAGTGAAATATTTCGCAGAGTGGCGGACTGTACGTAGATTAACTATTCACTACACTTGCGAGAACTCAGGCAAAGCTTATCACGGACAATGCAAATGTCCTTGCTCAAGTGTGATAGTTGTCTGTCCGATCAGACGAGTTGTGGCGAGCAGAATGAGCTGACCTCACGCGTCAAAAGTATAGAGGATGAGATGAAGAAGGTATCGCAACCCTCGGACTCGGTCACATTGCTGCTCAGATGAAAGAGATTAGACAAAATGTAAATGGTCTCTAGAAAAATAAATCTGCGAGAAATTAGACAGTATGAAAAGATCATTTTTTAACGAATCATCAGCCCAGTGCACCTAGAGAACGATCGAGTTGGAATCGAACCAACATACCAGACTCAAAAAAAGAGATAATTATGACGATGTTCTCCAAGAGAATGCGAGTTTTGCGGATGTTGTAAAAAGACCTAGTCGTGCTAGCACAAGTAAAACAAATGAGTAACAGAAGCAAACCAATTAATCGTTAGAATCGTCCGGTCATTGTGATTAAACCGAAAGAGTCCAAACAAGCTTGCGAAGACACTCGTGAGTTTTTTAAAAACACAGTTGGATTCTCAAAGACACAAAATCAGTAATTTTAGGAATTTGTCAGTGCATTGAATAAATTGAAAACTTAAGTCGTATTACACTGAACTTCTTCCAGGAACTTTTCTAAGCATATGCATACTGTAATGTTTTCTGCCTTATCAAGACTGGCAATATAGATGGTATGCGCTACATGTTGTGTAACGAGTGGTTTGAATAATTTGTAGTTATGGTCTAAAGAGATTGTAATATGATTTTACTACATGGTATGATATTGTTAATTAAACCGAAAGAGTTCAAACCAGCTGGCGAAGACACTCGTGAGTTGGATTCTCAAGGATACAAAATCAGAAATTTTAGGAATAATAAACGATAATAATGTTTCAGTTCATTAAATAAATTGAAAACTTAAGTCGTCTTACACTGAACTTGAGTGAAATCTAGTCAGCGTGTAGTATGATTTAAATAAACACACTCTGACACACACACAGCTGCATGTGTGAACGAACCGTGGCATGGCCTGAGTGTTTAGCCTTGTGTACGAATGAGGCAGTCTTGTAATGAATATTAATGCGAATGGTTGTAGTGTGCAAGTGTGTGATTGGTTCGGCTGGTATGCTGTGATCCATCGATTCAAGACAATGGCGCAGTCGGTAGGACTTGAGTTTTTTTTTAAAACACAGTTGGATTCAAAGACACATAAAATCAGTAATTTTAGGAATGGTAAAGATGGCTCCATTATTGTTGAGTGTGCAACAGGAGCTAATCTAAATGATGTGAAACATGGCATTGAAAGCAATCTGGGTGAAAACGATAGTTCTGTTGTTCGCACTTCGGTGCCAAGATTGAAAATAATGGGCATGAGCGATCAGAGACATTGTTGCGCAATAATTACAATAAATTTTGTATGAAAAGCCTAGGATAACTTCAGGGATGTTCAGAGTAGCTTTAGTTAAGTTCGGAGAACTTCGAGGCTGCTCAGGGAACCTTGGAGAAGCTTTTCAACATTTAGATAAGCACATAGAACCTCAGAAAAATTGGAGCACTTTCCGAGCAATTCCGTGAGCTTCAGAAAAAAAATCAGATAGCCTTAGATGAGCATGGAACCAAACACGTCGTCGACCCACGAGGGAACGTTCCAAATCAACTAGCAGTGCACAGTGAAAAACATGACGAGCATGACAAATTGCTCATAATTATACTTGTGTTAGTGATTACGCAATTGGTGATCACTGCGTAGAAGAGGTACAAGAGTCATTCCAAATCACATGCTCTCAAAGCGGCAAAATCAGTTGCCAATCAGTTGTCGAGCAAGAGCCCTTACTCGGCTACGGTAAACCCGCATTTCCATATTTTTGTGCACGCAATCGGATGCGTCAACTCCCGCGTAAGATCGTCCAACGCTAGGCTCGTGGGTGAGATCAACGTCCACGAGGCGATAGCCAACGCTGCTATCCTTAACTACGTTCGAACTCACTCCCCAGTTCTATAGGGGAGCCGACAGTGTCCTCGGGTCAGGAGCCAGGGAAGGCCAGCCCATTGACCTCGAAAACGAATCCGACGCTGGAGGAGCTAAAAACCTAATGCGGGCAACTGAGCCGACTGAGCCCAATCCCCATCTTTGGTGGACGTTCATCTTTGGACTTGGGTGACGCCCATAACGCCACAAGATACACTAGTACAGCACCCAGCAGATCTCACGCCTACCCTTAACCTATCAGATATGACGATCGAGGAACACCCCGAACGAGGAGGACAAAGCCCGTTTGTATTGGGCTCGCCTTCACCTACGGGTGAAATACCCGTACTGACCATGACGCAGACAGAAGAGGATGATGATGGTTCGCTTAATTGAGCGGAGCCCACACCGACACCCTCAACAAAATTTTTACTATATATATTTGTAATCTTGTTTAAACCACTCTGTGTATAAGGGAAGCCTTTTTGTCGGGGACCCCCTCCTGGGGCCCTAAATACTCAACTTTGTTATTTGAGGACCCCTCTTCTGGGGTTCCTAGAGATGAACCAGTCGACGGCTGGTCATACGCTTCTAATTACGCTCCTTAGCACTTAGCAGTGCTCGGACATTACACAAATCCGAGGAAAACTTCTCAGCCACAGAGACCTTGGCGACATCTACCAAATCTGCTGACGGAGATTTGACAACCACTTAATGCTTTCGTGTTCGTCTTGTCCAAACAGAATGTTTCTGATGAGAAGCTCGTGTTCAACCTCATCAATGGATAGATGAGACACGTTCATCCCTCTGTAGAGCGTTTGTAAATCCATTACGAATGCAATTGAAAAAAAGACTATGTTGAACTATCACGAAGAAGTTATTTGAAAATCCTAATAAAGAAAACAAATCCGAAATTTGACTTTTGACGAAAACCATTCATCAAATCAAACACAATAAATCTTTTGATCCGAAACAAAACCCTGCTCAGAACTATAAGTCGAATCAAGACTCAATAACCATCAAATTCACTCAATTTAACGCAACATTACTCCCGCTATTTGGTGTAGAAACGACAAAAAATGCAGACTTTCGTAAGGGTACGCGCACTAGTAAGATGATTCAATGAATTTCAGAACACAATAGTGGAGGAATTCAACGATCGCGTTACCATCGAAACACTCTATCCTGTTTGCTTGCCAAAACCTAACCTCCCTAGCTTCCCTTGCACACTCTTGGATTGGCTGATCTAACGAAATCTTGAACACTTGAATAGCTTTGATTTTTTTAGTTAACAATCAAAGTTTAAGAAACATGGCGTGTGGTGATCGAAACGAGCATGTCAAATCAAGCTTGGGCTTTAAGTGGAATGCTTTCCTCACGAGTATTCCAATCGACAATTTAATTGAGAGAACTCCCACTTACCTCACTGTGATGGGAATATGGTATGCTGCACCATTCCTAACTGAACCCAAGGACCCAGGTTCTAAGGATACACTCATTCAGTACCTCATGGGCTCTAAAGTAACGCCAAGATTTACAAAACGTACCCTAAATTTTGATAATATTGAGGTCGACAAAGATGCTGCAGAATTGTTGAGAGTGGCAAGTGAAGGGAATTACAACAACTACATTTCCTGTTGTCTGAGGATGATGAGGGACCTCAAGAAGAAGGACTTTGATTTGGAGATAACAAGTCCAGAGCTAGAGCAGAAGCGATACCCCGAGCTTGTTGGCCAAATCCACGCCCTACATGATGGTGGTTATCCTATACCTCCACCCTTACCAAAGAAGTTATCTGAGCCAGATAGGTCAGCCGGTAAGGGCTTACCTCCCAATAGAAACAAGAAGGCTGGAGTTGCTAGCCACGAGACCCAAACAGACGTGTCATGGGGTGAATTGGCAGAGTCAGAGTTCACTCAAGGCTACTTGGACACGACCCAGAAGGAATATCTACTCAACTCGATTCCACTGGTGAAGAAAATCTATAGTCAGTACCAGAAGTTCCGTCCTTTTTTGCCCTTCCACATCCAGGCTGTTGATGCAGTTCACCTGTGCCGGCTCTTAGCTGTGGAAGGAGGGGGTTTCGGACCATTTGCGGGGATTAAGAACCCAACTGTACACGACATGGCAGACATGGTTGAGCGTCTTTGGAACAACATGCTGCTTAAGTCGATGAGGGAGTCAGCAAACTATGACAATTGCATCTTGTCAAACACCAAGCCAATTGATACCTCTGTAATCATCCGTCAATCAGTCACGGAGTCAATGAGTATGCTAGGTATTAGCAAGGAACTGAGCAGTAAGATGGATGAGGTGATTAATTTCATTCGCCATGACAGGGTAAAATCTGCATCAGCATCTACGCCTGTACAGTTTGGTGAGACAGCAGCTCGACCAGTAGACGGCTTAGCTTCTCGACTCTTAACCGGTCTGACTCCCGACGTTTCCGTGGCAGGTCCCTCCCGACAAATGTCAGATGTTGAGGTTATTAAAATGTTGGGCCTGAAGTGACTTGCATAAGCTGTGATACAGCCAAGTTTTTTAATAAAAAAAAAAAACGTATTCAATCAATAGCCCACCCAGGTGAGTTCAATTCTACAACCCTGAGCATCATGAATTCTGTCTTGGCACAATGGGCCATCTTTGGGCTCCTTATTATAGCAGGCGATGCATTAGTAGCATATGATTGTGAGGGGGACCAGGTAAATAAGACTACTATATCATTGATAGACATACCAGACTGCACTAGAGCCAATCACACGCCAACGACACAGAATGTTCAAGTTATTATAACACAGACTTCAAGCCAGGAAGAACTCGTTGCCTATCGGTGCTCAATTCAAGCCTCACATGTACTCAAAAGATGCGGCAAGTGGCTTGGTGACGATAGTGTTGTGGGATATTATTCACAAGTTATTAAGGTTGAGAGGGATGAATGCAGGAGGTTGGTGATTGATAAGACTTATCGTGTTCCTTTCGCGTCATCTACAGTATTCCAGTTTCCGGATGTCGGATCTTACGAGGAGTCATTTGTGAGTTATGGAGGATATTCCGAGGATGGGAGCTGCTATCCTGGAGGAGATCTGAACTATGGTGGGAGGCACTGGGACAGAGTAGTTCGATATTCAAGCCAAAAGATAACTTTCTCGCAAACTAAGGCAGTGGTTGATTTTGAGGAGAAGGTTGTTATCTTCCCCAATGGGATTAGGTGTGATCTACTCAGAGAAAACTGTGAGCAGGCAGATTACGGTTGGTTGTATTGGACTGTCCCAATCCCGAAATGCCAAAATGATGTGGGTAATCAAGCAGTATTGTATAGGGGTATTGCCCAGCTCATCCTGGTTGAGATGGACAACAGGAATGAAAGTTTCATACAATTGAGTCACTCTGGCTACGATTTCCAGATTAAACTGGAAAACAAGCATACAAATATTTGTGGTTTCCGGTCCTACTATACAGAGCATCCCCGGCTTTTCGTGACTATGACGACAGACATTTCCCCTCCCTTCCCAGACCTTAAAGCTGTAGATCCCAAGTCTGTGAGTATGATAAACTACATAAATTCAAAGATAGTTTACTCTCTGAGGCACACCCGAAGTCAAGTCGAGAAACTCTTCTGGCTCTTTGAGAAGGACAGATGCCTCAGTCAAAATCGTATCACAAGCAACATGATGGCGATAGCGAACATTTCCCCGATACAATTTGTGTTTGCCTATTTCCACGAACCTGGTTATACAGCTGTGGTCCGTGACGAGGTTGCTTATGTCGCAAAATGCACACCTGTGCTCGTAGAGCTCGCTCAGGATCGGGTTAAAACATGCTACAACGAATTGGTGGTGTCCTACTGCAAAGGCCT
Source organism: Ochlerotatus camptorhynchus (assembly GCF_037179485.1). Classification (NCBI taxonomy): domain Eukaryota; kingdom Metazoa; phylum Arthropoda; class Insecta; order Diptera; family Culicidae; genus Ochlerotatus; species Ochlerotatus camptorhynchus. The sequence goes on along the minus strand of NW_027040574.1, from coordinate 913,196 downwards.
CAACATCCAATATCAATCTGAGTAAGAAATTAACCAGTAATAGACCCCCATACGGTAGTAGAAAATGCACAACTTAACAGCAGCAGTGACAATGTTGCACATTTCCAGGGTCAGTTCTTTATAAACAGTTGCTACCGCGTCGTCAGCGATGCGCGCTGGCTTAACTAGGTGCTTCGAGAAAGGTCAAAGTAAACATTGGTGAGTAAGCATCCTACATAACCGTTCCTACCGCGAGGAGCATTAATTCTTGTTAAAAAAAAACAGACACCGACTTTCAAAGAGAAAAACTATCTGTCTCGCTTTATATGTACATACTGGAGAAAAACTATTGTGTAGAGTTTAAGTAACAAATTCATGTATAAAAGGTTTCGAATAATAAAGAATCGGGGCAGTTGTTCTGAAGAGTTTATTATCCGAGGTTTGCTAGGTGCGGACGAGCACAGTTCCAACCTCAGGATAACTGATTCATCAAAGAGCTTTTTCCATACAGTAGAAATGCAATTGCACTGTCTTTCATTTTACGGAGAAAGAAAAACCACGCGAGTTGTTGCTCTACGTTGGGCACTTCAACACGGGAGTGAAATATGGATGCGCAACGGAGTATTGGGCACTTCACTACAACAACATGACCAGGTTCATGACACCCCGTAGCCGAATCCTAGTCAGGATGGGGTCTATAATCGATTGTTCGAATGATTTTGGCCCAATGTACAAGCTGCATAACCAGTGGGTGATGCAGGCACAGATTGGAGTCGTGCCCGCGAGGACCCCTATCACAATTGCCCCCGAGGACCTCTCGTATAGTTTCGAACCCCTTGAGTCCATCGCCAATGGGGGTCTGTATAGATCAGATATCATATTACAGTACCAAAAAGATCTTAACTTCACCCCTGGAGGAGACAATCATTGCATCTCGAATTGTGAATACACTCCAAACGGGGTCGGATTTACCTGATGGAGTCAACCTAGTCAATGGGTTCTATAGAAAAGGTGTATCAGACTTCAAAACTAAACTAGATTCTTTGTCAGACAATGCCAAAGTGTAAGGTACAAACCTTAACTTTTTCAATTTCAATTAGACATGCAAATTACGTTCCCACAAAACCGACCAAGTCATGACCAGACAAAACTATCCCACGACAATAAATTTCAAAAGACATTAACGTTAAGACCCGATCGACCCAAATTGGGTTGTTTAGCTTCGAAAAATATACAGATTTTTATACATCATATGATAGAGCTTCGTTTTCTAAGCATAACGATATTTTTATCAATCCCGTAGACATTCATCTCGATTTTTAAAGCAAGATTTAAATTTTTGATCGTTGACACTAAATCTATTCGTTGACAGCTCGTTCCCATATTGAGTCCCACCAAGGGGCGCTAAGATGGTGATTTTTGCTAATGTAATCGTACTTATTTAAAATAGTTCCAGTGTACCAAAATTGATGAAATTTTGGATTTCGGTTCCATTTTTAATGCAGATAACGAATATGTATTTATCTCAATACCCCTAAACAACCCAATTCACAAAATGCATGTTTGCAATCCGAGACGTACCCAACAATCCATTCCCACTGTAAAACAACATTTTCCAGAACCAATTTCCTAACACCAAAGACAACCATCATCATTTCACACTTGAGATTTCGAAAGGTTAATTTATTGCCTCAGAACGAACAAGTGACTATGACCATCCTAACTGCATACAGTGGGGGAAATTCGTTTAAACGCAATGTCATTTTTGCGTTTATTTTCAACACAAAAGATCGAGACAAAAAATCAAATATAGTTTGTCATAGCCCATCAGAAGTCTCGTATTTGAGAACACAATTTGAACGGAAGTTCATTGTGGTCTCTGAAAAAATCCAATAAAGGTGATTTTAGAGGGGAAATTCGTTTAAACGCACACTAACGTAAAGCCGCATTGAGCGTACCTATGCTCCTGTTATCTTGCGCATCTGTCATATTTACACTGTATAGCCCTCGTTCGCCATTAACACGAGTTTAAATTTGCGTTGCGCGGTAGTTGTTGCTTGTTTTCGGCAAAATGGGTAAAGGAAAGTATTTAAGCCAGTCGGAGCAAATACTGGTTCGAGAACTCAAAAGTCGCGGTGAGAGCAATCGCAAAATTGCACGTGTGATCCACAGATCGGAAGCAGCAATCAGGAACCTGCTGAAAAAAGGCAAGACGTATGGCGTAAAAAAGAAAACAAAGGGAAATTCGAAGATCACCAACCGTGTCCGAAACCAAATCATACAAATGGGAGACTCTGGAAACTTCTCTGCTGCGCAAATCAAGCAAGAAATGGGGCTTTCCATTTCTAAGAGGCGTGTACGGTAGATTCTACATGGAAGTGGCCACTTAAAGTACACCAAAAAAGCAAAAAAACCCAATCTTCAACCGGCCCACATTAGCGCCAGATTGAATTTCGCTAAAAAATACATGTCTTGGACTACGGAATGGGACAATGTTATTTTTTCTGACGAGAAGAAATTCAATTTGGACGGCCCAGACTGCACCGCATATTATTGGCACGATTTGAGGAAATCTCCGCAGGTTAAGTTGAGCAGGAACTTTGGAGGTGGTACTCTAATGTGTTGGGCCGCTTTTTCGATCCATGGAAAGACCCCTATTGCCACCATTTCAACCAGGATGAATTCGGGAAAGTACTTGGAGCTTCTGGAAGATGTTTTGATCCCGTTTACTGAAGACGTTATGCCGGAAAATTTCGTATTTCAACAGGATAATGCAGCAATTCATGTCAGCAAGCAATCTTTGAAATGGTTTTCTGAACGAGACATCAGTCTTTTGGATTGGCCAGCTCGTAGTCCGGATCTAAATCCTATCGAGAACTTGTGGGGCATCCTGGCACGACAGGTTTACAAAGGCGGAAGGCAGTTTAAAACAGTTCGTGAACTTGAGTCAGCCGTAAGAGAAGCCTGGAGCTTGATACCTGATACAACTCTGCAGAAGCTGGTGAAATCAATGCCGAACAGAATTTTCGAAACTATTCAGAAAAACGGAAAGCAAACGAAGTATTAACTATTGTTTATTGTTGATTTTTGAACTGTGAACTCGATTTGATTAATAAAACTAAAAGTGCGTTTAAACGAATTTCCCCCCCAAAATCACCTTTTTTGGGATTTTTTCAAAAGTCATTATGAACTTCCAATCAAATTGTGTTCTCAAATACGAGACTTCTGATGGGCTATGACAAACTATATTTGATTTTTTGTCTCGATCTTTTGTGTTGAAAATAAACGCAAAAATGACATTGCGTTTAAACGAATTTGCCCCACTGTACCTATCATATTCCCACCACACATGAAGAAACCAGAACGGTTGACAAAGAACGAAAACGTAAACGCTGACATCCACTCGAAGCACGCGACCGACGACAAACATTCCCACGGAATAGAAAACTCACCCACGCGACAATACAATTCTCCCTTTCGCGCGCATGAGCTTAAGCCCTCCGAGCGCACGAAAGAAAGATGCAAAATAACAACCAATTAGGATCGAGACCGATTACTCTCTCCGATACATATCCCTCTCCATTCATTAGAATGGTGAAGTACTAGATTATTTGAACAACACATTGTAAACATAAAAACCGTTTGGAATAAAGAAATACACAGTCTAGAGACATAGTCTAGAGACAGTCTAGAGACAGTCTAGAGAGAGTCTTGACAAAAGTCAAAACGGAGTTTATGATATCAGTGGATGATGACAAACCCCTAAAAAGGAGAACTCAGTGAAAAAGTAGTGAAGTTTGATGTGGCCAAATGGTGCCACAAATGGTGATAAGAAAATGTGCACAGGGCACAAAAGGTGTCCTACTCATATTACATTTCCAGAACAACGCACTCGAAGTGTCGTTGTCAAGCGCACTCGGTGCTAATAGCCTTCTCCGTAGTATCTCTCTTTCTCTTTACTCGCTCTCCCTTTACATCGATCACTGATTGGTGATCGAGTAAATAACATATACATAATTGACTCCAAGTTCCTCCAGTAGGAATTTGTAACGCTAAAAATGAAGCAATAAACAAACACTTATATTTCAGAACTCAAGTGATCAAGAGTGTCTCGTCATTCTATGAAGATATCACAATCATGCCAGAAAGAACGTTTCACAGGTTCTAAGGATACACTCATTCAGTACCTCATGGGCTCTAAAGTAACGCCAAGATTTACAAAACGTACCCTAAATTTTGATAATATTGAGGTCGACAAAGATGCTGCAGAATTGTTGAGAGTGGCAAGTGAAGGGAATTACAACAACTACATTTCCTGTTGTCTGAGGATGATGAGGGACCTCAAGAAGAAGGACTTTGATTTGGAGATAACAAGTCCAGAGCTAGAGCAGAAGCGATACCCCGAGCTTGTTGGCCAAATCCAAGCCCTACATGATGGTGGTTATCCTATACCTCCACCCTTACCAAAGAAGTTATCTGAGCCAGATAGGTCAGCCGGTAAGGGCTTACCTCCCAATAGAAACAAGAAGGCTGGAGTTGCTAGCCACGAGACCCAAACAGACGTGTCATGGGGTGAATTGGCAGAGTCAGAGTTCACTCAAGGCTACTTGGACACGACCCAGAAGGACTATCTACTCAACTCGATTCCACTGGTGAAGAAAATCTATAGTCAGTACCAGAAGTTCCGTCCTTTTTTGCCCTTCCACATCCAGGCTGTTGATGCAGTTCACCTGTGCCGGTTCTTAGCTGTGGAAGGAGGGGGTTTCGGACCATTTGCGGGGATTAAGAACCCAACTGTACACGACATGGCAGACATGGTTGAGCGTCTTTGGAACAACATGCTGCTTAAGTCGATGAGGGAGTCAGCAAACTATGACAATTGCATCTTGTCAAACACCAAGCCAATTGATACCTCTGTAATCATCCGTCAATCAGTCACGGAGTCAATGAGTATGCTAGGTATTAGCAAGGAACTGAGCAGTAAGATGGATGAGGTGATTAATTTCATTCGCCATGACAGGGTAAAATCTGCATCAGCATCTACGCCTGTACAGTTTGGTGAGACAGCAGCTCGACCAGTAGACGGCTTAGCTTCTCGACTCTTAACCGGTCTGACTCCCGACGTTTCCGTGGCAGGTCCCTCCCGACAAATGTCAGATGTTGAGGTTATTAAAATGTTGGGCCTGAAGTGACTTGCATAAGCTGTGATACAGCCAAGTTTTTTAATAAAAAAAAAAAAAAAAACGTATTCAATCAATAGCCCACCCAGGTGAGTTCAATTCTACAACCCTGAGCATCATGAATTCTGTCTTGGCACAATGGGCCATCTTTGGGCTCCTTATTATAGCAGGCGATGCATTAGTAGCATATGATTGTGAGGGGGACCAGGTAAATAAGACTACTATATCATTGATAGACATACCAGACTGCACTAGAGCCAATCACACGCCAACGACACAGAATGTTCAAGTTATTATAACACAGACTTCAAGCCAGGAAGAACTCGTTGCCTATCGGTGCTCAATTCAAGCCTCACATGTACTCAAAAGATGCGGCAAGTGGCTTGGTGACGATAGTGTTGTGGGATATTATTCACAAGTTATTAAGGTTGAGAGGGATGAATGCAGGAGGTTGGTGATTGATAAGACTTATCGTGTTCCTTTCGCGTCATCTACAGTATTCCAGTTTCCGGATGTCGGATCTTACGAGGAGTCATTTGTGAGTTATGGAGGATATTCCGAGGATGGGAGCTGCTATCCTGGAGGAGATCTGAACTATGGTGGGAGGCACTGGGACAGAGTAGTTCGATATTCAAGCCAAAAGATAACTTTCTCGCAAACTAAGGCAGTGGTTGATTTTGAGGAGAAGGTTGTTATCTTCCCCAATGGGATTAGGTGTGATCTACTCAGAGAAAACTGTGAGCAGGCAGATTACGGTTGGTTGTATTGGACTGTCCCAATCCCGAAATGCCAAAATGATGTGGGTAATCAAGCAGTATTGTATAGGGGTATTGCCCAGCTCATCCTGGTTGAGATGGACAACAGGAATGAAAGTTTCATACAATTGAGTCACTCTGGCTACGATTTCCAGATTAAACTGGAAAACAAGCATACAAATATTTGTGGTTTCCGGTCCTACTATACAGAGCATCCCCGGCTTTTCGTGACTATGACGACAGACATTTCCCCTCCCTTCCCAGACCTTAAAGCTGTAGATCCCAAGTCTGTGAGTATGATAAACTACATAAATTCAAAGATAGTTTACTCTCTGAGGCACACCCGAAGTCAAGTCGAGAAACTCTTCTGGCTCTTTGAGAAGGACAGATGCCTCAGTCAAAATCGTATCACAAGCAACATGATGGCGATAGCGAACATTTCCCCGATACAATTTGTGTTTGCCTATTTCCACGAACCTGGTTATACAGCTGTGGTCCGTGACGAGGTTGCTTATGTCGCAAAATGCACACCTGTGCTCGTAGAGCTCGCTCAGGATCGGGTTAAAACATGCTACAACGAATTGGTGGTGTCCTACTGCAAAGGCCTCAACATCCAATATCAATCTGAGTAAGAAATTAACCAGTAATAGACCCCCATACGGTAGTAGAAAATGCACAACTTAACAGCAGCAGTGACAATGTTGCACATTTCCAGGGTCAGTTCTTTATAAACAGTTGCTACCGCGTCGTCAGCGATGCGCGCTGGCTTAACTAGGTGCTTCGAGAAAGGTCAAAGTAAACATTGGTGAGTAAGCATCCTACATAACCGTTCCTACCGCGAGGAGCATTAATTCTTGTTAAAAAAAAACAGACACCGACTTTCAAAGAGAAAAACTATCTGTCTCGCTTTATATGTACATACTGGAGAAAAACTATTGTGTAGAGTTTAAGTAACAAATTCATGTATAAAAGGTTTCGAATAATAAAGAATCGGGGCAGTTGTTCTGAAGAGTTTATTATCCGAGGTTTGCTAGGTGCGGACGAGCACAGTTCCAACCTCAGGATAACTGATTCATCAAAGAGCTTTTTCCATACAGTAGAAATGCAATTGCACTGTCTTTCATTTTACGGAGAAAGAAAAACCACGCGAGTTGTTGCTCTACGTTGGGCACTTCAACACGGGAGTGAAATATGGATGCGCAACGGAGTATTGGGCACTTCACTACAACAACATGACCAGGTTCATGACACCCCGTAGCCGAATCCTAGTCAGGATGGGGTCTATAATCGATTGTTCGAATGATTTTGGCCCAATGTACAAGCTGCATAACCAGTGGGTGATGCAGGCACAGATTGGAGTCGTGCCCGCGAGGACCCCTATCACAATTGCCCCCGAGGACCTCTCGTATAGTTTCGAACCCCTTGAGTCCATCGCCAATGGGGGTCTGTATAGATCAGATATCATATTACAGTACCAAAAAGATCTTAACTTCACCCCTGGAGGAGACAATCATTGCATCTCGAATTGTGAATACACTCCAAACGGGGTCGGATTTACCTGATGGAGTCAACCTAGTCAATGGGTTCAATAGAAAAGGTGTATCAGACTTCAAAACTAAACTAGATTCTTTGTCAGACAATGCCAAAGGATGGGGGACTTGGTGGGCCACTTTTTTGTCGGGCCCCACGTTGGGCGCCAATTGTTACTTCCTAGCCAGAAGGGCTAGTCTAAAGGTTCCCCTAACCTCTGGTCTAGCCACGGAGGTCGTTTGGGGTGGGCTACATCCGCCTCTTTTTACTGGCTAGCTCGAGCTTGAGGCCTCTCATTCTCAGGGTCGGCTTTTGTCATGGAATCGCTATCCAAGAGTCCAATCTTTCATAGATTAAACGACACACAAATTCACTTTAATCCTTTTTATTTCTTAACTAACACTTACAGTGGGTTGGGTGTGTAATGGTTGGCCGGCCGGCTGCTGAGGGACACATACTTATGAATATTTTAGGTGGACAAAAAGGCGAACTAAGAGGTGGACGTCTGAGCTTTTTCACGTCTATATCGCTGTGCAAGCAACTGTAAACTCTAGAGGGAATTTATATCTTTAACCCGTTCTTAAATATAAATCGTCCAGCTCAAATCTTTGTAGAAACAAATAAACATCCGCATTGTTCCCACACTCGACACTAACCAAGAACTAACTTCGTAGCATAAGTTGAATCTGTAAATTAGTCTTAACCGATCACTGAACAAAAGTGGAGTATAGATTCAAGAATATATTTTTTGGACTTCCTTCACCGGCGCCCGAATATGGACCCGTTGTAGTGCAAGTACAAACTAAGTGTTTTAGTGTTTTAGGGATAAACTTAGTAAATTCACAGCGTGAGAGCCAAGTGGACACACTACTGCATTCAGTTTGGAAACTCATCCGGATCGCATCAGCAGCCGCACTAGCTCCTGGAAAAAAAGAACATCGCAGCCGTGCTGAGAAGGAGAGAAGACACCCATAGGACCCCGACCCAATGCATCGCCACTGCACCCGGTAGAGCTGGGCTTTAGGATTCGATAACCACCTGGACAAGCGCCCCCACGGATCGCGCAATCCTCTGGTGTTCCCAGAAGATGTCCAGCTTTATATTGTAGGTGTTAACTAATGAAATAAAATGAAAAATAGTGAAACAGTGAAGTGTAGACACATAAGTATTGACAGACAATAAGTGAAGAAAAAAGTTCATCTATAATCAAACAAAAAACCACTAAGAAACATCCTCAAATGTTTGAGCTTCACAGCGTTTGTGTTAAATCCTTTTTTTTTTCAAAATTGAAGACCTAATTTCTAGATTACAAGGACATTATTTAAATTACAATACGGAACAGCATATCCAAGCATTAACAGCTCTAGAAGCTATAGATCACTCCGACCGCCACTCTATCTCGTTGATGAAGCAGGAAACCCTGTGCATCCAGAGTCAATCGAAAAAATCCCGACCTCGTGAGGGATTTACCATCATTTTCCGGTGATCGTACTAAGCTTAACGCTTGACTCACCTAGTCAAAATAGCAATACCGCAAGACGAAATAAACTCCACGTGATCTGTAATAAAGCGATCTGAAGGAAGATTAGAGGAGAAGCGAACGATGCTTTAGTAACGTCGAACGTTTATATAAGCTGGAATTTAGACTATCAGTTGTCTGATTAGACTTCTATACCGATATTGCTAGAATGCTATCACTCGTCTCCAATTGCATTGCAACGGATGATCGGTTTAGTCATCCTGAAGCGGCGAAATCTTTACACTAGAAAATCAGTTGACGCTTTCGAAAAAGGACTGGATGGTGTAGTAGTTAAATTCCTGAAAAATGCCAATGTGGACTCTTTAGCAACCGCCTACATGGAGTTCAGAAAACATTTGACGAAACCAAACATTATTGAAAGCTTCCCCGGACCAAAGCTACCGCCATGACCAAAAGTCATGCAATTCCAAGAATTCCAATTAAACCAGTTCACCAGTAGATTCCTTCTTGAAATTTGCCGAGATTTTCCAAATCACGAATGAAACGACAGAGGATCTTCATTTTCTTAAATTTCCTCTAGATGTCTAATAACAATATTACCAAGGCTGATATTGAAGCCGCTGTCAAGATCCAAGTGAATATCAGAAACATTAGGTCAGGTGACCCGGGAGGGTACCGGGTTGTATGGAGCCATCATAGTCATAGCCACCAAGTCTGTTACTGTCACTCAGGCGACGGAATGAATTACGTTCGGTTTACTTATCGGATGAGCAGGAGATCGAGTCAAGGGAACAGTCAGAGAGTAAGAGAACCAACGACCGAATCCAATTTTTCTCGACCAGAACCACAACTATCTTGCGTGCCTTAAACTACGGCATGGTAACGGAACTATCAAATTACTCACCGATTCTGGTGCCAACATAAATTTAATTAGGCTCGGAATTCTAAAAAAAAAATCTGTCAGAATTAAACTACACATCAGAAACGCTCGAAATTATTAAAACAAATATCAAATTTTCAAAACACTTTATCACAGGTGATTCAGAGCAATTTAACCATCTAATCACTCTACCATGCGATAAAAATGGAGATTGGTTCGTAGAAAACCAATCTCGACTAACGAAAGACATAATCATAGAACCGGGAATTTACCAAGCACAAAATTGTAAAACCACTATCACAATCAGAAGCAATGGCCGTGAACCACTAAACACAGAAAATTTAAGAAAACTAATACTAGACGTTAAAAATTTCGAGACAATTTCACCGAGACTCTTAAACTTACACTTAGAGGCACAATTGCCAACACACTTGACTCAAAACCGACGAAAAGCTAACATCGACCACAGTAATAAAACACAGAATTAATACTAAAGACCAAGCACCAGTCTATACGAAATCTTACAGATACCCACATCATTTCAAGAAAGATGTGGAAGAACAAATTCAAGAGATGCTAAGCTACGGCATCATCCAACACTCAACTAGCCCTTACTCATCCCCAAAGAAAATGGACGCATCGGGTAAAAAAAAAAAAAGTTAGAGTGGTAAGCGACTATCGTAAAATCACCGAAAAAACCATACACGATAGAGGAAGTAGTCGACAACCTTGGAAAATCAGTTTACTTCAAAACAATCGACTTGAAATCAGGATTCCATCAAGATGAAATGGACCCTGTGTGGTGGATGCACCCCTTGCTACGCTTACGTTAGGCGATGAGTGGAATGTCGAGCTCAGGCGAAGGATGTTTATGCTTGAGAAGCAAAACATACTGTAACTGGAGTGCGATAAACTACATATTGCTTGCGCAGCGGAAAGCACGGTATCATGCCACGCTGCGCCATACACCATTATGAGCTAAATAAATATTCTTAAGTCTGCAACCAACCGAGTCGGATCACTTCGTAATATCACAGAAGATGTTAGAGTGCTAATTACTCAATCAAACAGACAGAACCAATTCAGTAGTAAAAACCAAAACTAGTGGAGCAAATATTAAGAACTCTTGAAAAGGTAAAATTCCTACAAATTCGGTTAAAGTTAACGCTAGTAGTGATCGATAATCAAGCGATAAAAGCAAAAATCATTCTAAAAATTATTTCCACTTACCACTTAATTACTTATACAATTTTCTCGGCCACCCAAAGACAACGGACTAAATTTCATTAATTTCGAAAAAGGTGAAACTATTAACCCTTATCGAACTGAAAAACCAACCGAGCAAGAACACCCTACTCTCCTGGACCCCCCCCCATGCGTCCGCCAATGGTGAGACTCACTGAACAGTCTGTAACTGGCGACCAACGCCTTCTGAAGGCACGTCTAAGGGACCCAAAAATTATGGACATTGTACGAACCTATCTCTCTTTCCTGCATGACCAGTCATCATCCGCATATATTCGCGGAATCACCAATACCAGTGCCATTCTAATGCTAGCAGCTGAAGGACTACCAAAAGACAAACATCTTCTGCATGAAATTTTCCTGGACGTCCATGAAGCACTTGGAATTAGACGAAACGACGACTTGGCAGGCCTGCAATCCTACTGTGCATTCAGTTAACGCATGCAACGGCTACAATCCACTAGGGAGGCCCCGCCCTCAAAGTTTACAATCCTGTAAATTGCTCGGCATGAGCAAACTACACCGTGTCCAATATATTCTCATACAAATTCAAACATCGATTATTTCACATCAGTTATTCAGATTTTATTAGTGATTGTGCTTATTGAAAGGTAATATAGTATGGATCAATTACAGCATATGCTTCGGAATAACACCGCCTTTAACCTTTTTGACCAGCTTCAAACGTTTTTCAAACCCATCGCAAGCGGCACGCACGACTTCCATCGGCATTTCGTCCCAAATTCGAAGGATTACGGCTTTAAACTGAACCAAAGTGGACACCTTGTGTTCGTTTATTATTGACAGCATGTATGACCACACAAAATAATCCAAGGGGTTTAGATCTGGTGAACTGGGAGGCCATTCATCCTTGGCCAAAAAGTCGGTTTGCTGTATGAGAAGGCGCTGTGGCATACGGAATGCACATGTAGCCAAATCCCACCTAGTAACAAACATACAGTCATACAACCGGCACCATGCCGCGTCAAACTAATTAATACCATGTCTTCGAAATGCTTATGCATCAAATGTAAATGAGTGCATAGAGCAGTTCGAAGACCCACAGCAGTTTTCAATAAATTACGACAGGGCACAAAAGGTGTCCTACTCATATTACATTTCCAGAACAACGCACTCGAAGTGTCGTTGTCAAGCGCACTCGGTGCTAATAGCCTTCTCCGTAGTATCTCTCTTTCTCTTTACTCGCTCTCCCTTTACATCGATCACTGATTGGTGATCGAGTAAATAACATATACATAATTGACTCCAAGTTCCTCCAGTAGGAATTTGTAACGCTAAAAATGTTCTGGCGCGGAGTTAGTGAAGAGTTTAGTGGTGAATCCTTATCGACGGCGGCTTACCGAAGAATTGTGATCAAACCAAAAAACACCAAGTAACGAACACTGCACATCCAAAAGATCGTACCTGTTGTTCCAGCGCTAGCTACCCCGGCGGATTACTGAGGATTTGCGGACAACAGTGAACCAAACCTGGCACGGACGACGTTTAGAAAAATGTTGCCTTGTAGAGCTCAATCCCTTCAATCAAATTCCCCACACAAAACCCTTACAGTTTTTTGTTTTTCATTTCCATCCTTTTTTTGACGGTTTGGTGGATGCACCCCTTGCTACGCTTACGTTAGGCGATGAGTGGAATGTCGAGCTCAGGCGAAGGATGTTTATGCTTGAGAAGCAAAACATACTGTAACTGGAATGCGATAAACTACATATTGCTTGCGCAGCGGAAAGCACGGTATCATGCCACGCTGCGCCATACACCATTATGAGCTAAATAAATATTCTTAAGTCTGCAACCAACCGAGTCGGATCACTTCGTAATATCACAGAAGATGTTAGAGTGCTAATGACTCAATCAAACAGACAGAACCAATTCAACGGACTAATTGGTTATCAATCACTGCAAAAACTCAAAGCTGATATTCTTACTTCTACAAATGAACTAAAATTTCCTGCAAAAACTAATCAAATGTTTAGAAGATACCCAAATTCCCATTCAATAAATTTCCACGAAAATGATTCAGTAATAAAAACGTTTCACACATCAATAAATAAAGGCGATATTTTCTTAAAAAAACGACATTGAATTGCATGAACATGTATTTTTACCATCAGGATTGTACAAAATTGAAAATCACATGATAACTCCTTCCAATTATAAGTTCCAAAAAGCAAGAAATCGAACTATATCTTGATACAGATGCTATTTTTACAGACATTAATAATTTTGAAATTTCTAATGTTCAAACGAGAAATGTCAAAACTAAATCAAATTTTCTTCAACAACTTCGACTTGATCATTTAAATGCAGAAAAAAAAAAATCTGAGTTTCTTCGTTTAATATCAAAATACCAAGACACATTCTACTTGGACGGTACGGATCTTTCATTTACGAATGTGATTAAACACAAAATAGAGACAAAGGATGAAACAGCAGTCCATTCTAAAAGTTACAGATATCCTTTTTGCCACAAGCAAGAAGTACAGGATCAAATATCAAAAATGTTGGCTCAAGGAATCATCCCCTTGGTGCTCTCCAATATGGATCGTACCAAAAAAGATAGATTCTTCAGGAAAACAGAAATGGCGTCTTGTCGTTGATAACCGTAAATTGAATGAAAAAACTGTTGACGACAAGTACCCTTTACCAAACATTACTGAAATATTGGACAAATTAGGAAAGTGTCAATATTTCCCGACTTTAAATCTTGCATCTGGTTTCCACCAGATAGAAGTTCATCCTCATGATGTGCCAAAAACTTGAACTAACTAAAAAAATGCTCCAGCCACATTCCAAAGAGTTATGGATCATGTGCTATGAATGATCTCGAAACAGATTGGGATAATTGGCTACCATACTACAGTTACTGCTATAGTGCTATAACACAACTCCAAATTCATCACATGATTATTCCCCATTTGAAATTCTTTACGGAAAACAAGCAAACACATTTGACAATATTGATTGGAACAACGTCGATCCACTGTACAACCACTGTAAAATCTACGAATTGAAATATAAACTACAATTACTACATACACATGTCTTTAGGAAAATAGAAGAGACCGAAAAACAAAGAGCACAAAAAGCAAATAACAGTATAAAACCAACAGAATTAAGTATTGATGATGAAGTATATCTGAAAATCGAAGGAAGGAAGAAATTAGACAACGTACAGAGTGCTCCATTCAAAATTGTAAAGTTAACAGGAAGTAACGCAGAAATTAAACTCAAAGTTACAGATCAAATAATAACTGTCCATAAAACCAGGTTAGTGAAACATAAAAACTGATTATAACATTGTAAAACAATGGCTAGGATGTAGAATGAGAATACAGCCGCCACACCTTAAAATTTCATAATTTGTTTTTTGGAACGTTTTTATGCTTATGTATATTGCAATGTGTTCTGCCTTATCAAGACTGGCAATATAGCTGGTATGCGCTACATGTTGTGTAACGAGTGGTTTGAATAATTTGTAGATATGGTCTAAAGAGATTGTAATATGATTTTACTACATGGCATGATATTGTTAATTAAACCGAAAAAGTTCAAACAAGCTTGCGAAGACACTCGTGAGTTGGATTCTCAAGGACACAAAATCAGAAATTTTTGTAATGGTAAACGACAATAATGTTTCAGTTCATTAAATAAATTGAAAACTTACGTCGTCTTACACTGAACTTGAGTGAAATCTAGTCAGCGTGTAGTATGATTTAAATAAACACACTCTGACACACACACACACAGCTGCATGTGTGAACGAACCGTGACGTCCGTGGCATGGCCTGAGTGTTTAGCCTTGTGTACGAATGAAGCAGTCTTGTAATGGATATTGATGCGAATGGTTGTAGTGTGCAAGTGTGTGATTGGTCCGGCTGGTATGCTGTGATCCATGGATTCAAGACAATGGCGCAGTCGTTAGGACCGTACCGACTGAACGTGTTGGTAGTCCGAAGTGCTCGGAGGTGAGATTTTAAATGTTTTATTTAAGAGAATGCGAGTTTTGCGGATGTTGTAAAAAGACTTAGTCGTGCTAGCACAAGTAACAACTATGAGTAACAGTAGCAAACCAATTAATCGTTAGAATCAAGCGCAGCAACAACGACAGCGCCCGGAAAACAACAGACCCAAATTCTTCAAATTCATCCTCATATCTTTTCGGCAACCTTCGTCTATGTACTCGGGCGAATGGAATCGCGTAACTGGTCACCATCACCTACGACGAAGTTACGTGATTGGTTGATTATGTTTGGAGACTAGTAAAGGTTACCTCCTACCGAAGAAGTACGAAATGTAGAGTTAAGTTTCTTAGACGTAAGTGGTGTGGCAAAATGTTGCCATCTGCTATAACCGTTGGGATATTCTCTCCCTTTTGATTATATTGATCCCTAATCAATAAATTAACTTAAAACTATTAATGCCATCTGTCAGGGACGCGTATGCATTAGGCATAACGCGTCTCGTAGAACATATGGTTGTTAGAATGCAGTATCGTAGGACATAGGTTTTGTTTGGAGCGAAAAATGTCAACAATCTTTCAATGAGTTGAAATCGTTGTTGATCAGCTCACCTATTCTACAATATCCTGATTTCAAAAAGAAATTCGTCATAACAACTGACGCGAGTAATGTTGCCGTGGGTGCAGTTCTTTCAAATGAAGGAATTAACTTGCCTATAGCATATGCTAGCAGGATTTTGAATCCCGCAGAGAGACGGTATTCAACTGTGGAAAGGGAACTGCTTGCCATAGTGTGGGCAGTCAAACATTTTAAACCATATGTGTACGGTCAAGAATTTATAGTAAAATCTGACCACAAGCCATTGGTTTACCTTTTCAATATTTCAGAAGCGTCTGATCGATTAATGAGATGGCGTATACTACTGGAAGAATACGATTTCAGAGTGATGTATACACCTGGAAAAACTAATGTCGTCGCTGACGCATTGAGTCGTATTGAGTTATGTAATTTAGATTCTGCAGATCTAATTACTAATAACATAGAAAGAGAGATAAAAAGCACAAAGCGCATATCTCAAAAAGAATAAATGTTATAACAAGGCAACAGGCAAAAGACCTAGCCAACCCACAAAAAAACCGATCGAAGAATAATTAATGTACCCATATCAAGTGGAGTAGCACAAGATTATGGAAGTTACATATTATTAAAGGATCCAGAAGTGAACAAAAATATTCAAGAAAAGGTCGACAAAAACAAAAACAATATTCATGTATATATTGTTCCAAAAATACTTGATCCAACTATCGAGTACGATTTTGACAAAAAAGATTTTGAATCTAGTAACATAGATGGTTATGGATTGATACAAAAATCAAATTTTCACTTCATAATAAGCAAAAATCATTATGCGCACAATGTTTGTTGTTATGAACTGTATAAAAATTTGATGAAACTCAAAGAAAATATTAGGGAAACAACAAATAAAATTTTAAATTTTCATTTTATTCCCCGTTCAATTGATGAAATCAACTGGAATAAACTGAAACTTATTGTTTCTCACATATGTTCAAATATGAATAATAAGTTGTGTTTTGTTAATTACACAACAAAAAAAATAAAGTCAAGAAATGATATAGAAACCGTTTTAAACGAGTTTCATAAAAGTACATTGGGAGGTCATGAAGGCATAGAACGCACATATAAGAGAATTAGTGAGAGATATACTTCGAAAAATATGAGACAAGATATCAAGCAATTTATCGAAAAATGTACCGAATGCCAGAAAAACAAAATTTTATCTAAAAACAAAATTCCATTGAAGATAACCAGTACATCTTCAAAACCATTTGAGAAAATATTTCTTGATATAGTAGGTCCTCTACCTACTACCAAAAAGAATAATAACTACATCTTGACGATTCAAGATGATCTTACAAAGCTGTTTATTGCAAAAGCGATTCCAGATGCTACAGCAGAAACAACTTGTAGAGCTTTTCTAGAGAGTGCAATTTGTGTTTATGGAGTACCCAACGAACTTGTGACGGACAGAGGTACTAATTTTATAAGCAAATTGTTTCAAACACTCTGTAAACTTTTACATGTTAGTCAAATACAAACCACAGCGTATCATCCTCAGAGCAATGGAGCTCTTGAGAGATGTCATAGAACTCTTAAAGAATATATGAGATCATACGTGTGTGAAAATTTAGATTATTGGGATGAATACATCCAATATTTCGCTTTTACTTACAATACAACCATTCATTCATCAACTGGATTTTCTCCTCATGAATTAATGTTTGGATACAAAGCGGAATTACCTTCATCAATATGCTCAGCATATAAAGAAAATGCGACATATTTTTCGTATTTATCTGATTTGAGGTACAACTTGGAAGTTATACAGAAATCAGCCAGTGATGATGGGGTGATAAAGTTCTTCTAGAAAATGTCACTACAGGCGCTGGAAGAAAACTTCAGGGATTATATAATGGCCCTCATGAAGTTATCGCTATTAGCACACCTCAAACTTGTACTGTTTTATTGAAGGGTACAAACAGGAAAATAGTTGTTCATAATGATCGTTTAAAACGATATAATGAATGAACAAATTTTTATTTTATTTTAATGTACAATTTTAAGCATGTGAAAATAATTTTTTTTTCTCCTTTGTCTTTGCAGGCAATGGATAAATTACTATGCTTAGTAATATTGATCATTGGAGGCAATTTCAAAGAGGCATCGAGGTCGGTAGAAGTTGATCCATTATACAAACATGGTATAATATATGAGAACTTAGAAAATGTAAAATTTCAGTTTGGAGAATGGATTTTACATTCTTCTTCAACAAATCTAAAAACTTTAACGAACGAAATTCAAGTAGTGGAAATTCTTTCAAAATATATAAATGACACATGTTCAAAACTTGATTCTGATTTTGGTTTTGACTGTGTTCAAATATTAAATGAAATTGATTTTGAAGTTAAAAATTTTGAAAGTATTAAAAACATCATAAGTGTGCAATGCAATATTGATGTTTCTATTCGTCCAAAGAGACAAATCAATTTTGTTGGTCATATTTTTAAGGAAATCACAGGAGTTATGGATAGTGACGACTCAAAACAACGAACAAAAGTTGATGGAACAATTACACAAACAGACAATTGCTATCGACTCAATATTTGGAGTTACAAATCATACGATTTATAATGTCCAAAATAAATTACTAAATTTCTCGCTTGCTATTGAATCTATCAATAAGCAGAAAAATGAAGAAAAAATGAAAAACCTGGCGAGAAATCACTTGTCAGATTTACTTGGCGAGATGAATTTATTGTTAACACGTGTTATTAAAAGAAAAGATTTTGTGTTAACTTTAATGAAAACAGGAGAAATGAATTTAACTCCTGATTTGTTGAGCCCAAAGTCATTGTTTGTTGAGTTGGGTAAAACAACAAAATCAATTACTAATGGGCTTGAGTTCCCTGTCCAATTGAATTATAATAGTATTATGAAATTTTATAAATTCAGTAAAATACGAACTAAAACTGAAGGTTGTGGATTGGAAATGAATATTATTATACCGATTGCCAGTAATGTTATATTTGAGGCTTATAAAAGTACAAGTGTACCAACAATAAAAGAAAATAAATTATTTATTGTTGCCCTTGAAAATGACGTTGTTTTAAAGGCTTTAAATAATAGCATGGTTACAACAATGAAATTCATGGAATATGAAAAATGTATATCGGTGCAGGATTTTAGATTATGTCCATTTATCCACATTTTTGAAACACGTGATTAATATTCTTCACAACAATAAATTATCTAATTTGGAACTCAATGGAGTTGGAAAATTAAACATAATCAAGCCATGCTTAATTAAATCCGGAAACATATAATTTCATTACTTTGCAAGTGGTTCATCTGATTTTGAATTTGAGCATGTAAAAATAGATTTTCCCCGAGCTCCGCAAGAAACAAAATTAATCGATGAAAAAATTCCTGATACAATAAAAGATCAAACTTTATCAAAATTTAATGAAAAAACACTTTTTGACGAAATCAATAATTTAAAAATAATGAATGCCGGAAAAATCCAATTAATGGATATTGAATTGGAAAAACACTCCTTTTCATTTTGGAAAATGGTTATTATTATAATACTTATTTCTTTTTCAATTTGGTTAGTTTTCAAATTTTATAAATTTTTAAAACTTAAATTTTGGGGGGGAGGAAACAACTCTAGATTTATTCGTCGTCCATCTGCTCCACCTCGTCCCTCTGAACCTATGCAAGTCGTTTTTACCGCTAATGAACGCGGAGAAGTAAATCCAAGAATTCTCGTATCCTCTAATGAAGGCAGTACCATTATGCCAGCTAGGCAGATTTTGGGTGAAATCTCATTTTGACAGTAATAAAAACATTTTAAAAACAAATTAAAAACTGCAGGTGTTTAAAAAAGAAAAAGAAAAAGAAAAATTGAAAGCAAAGGTAATTAGTTTAATTGTTATGAAACCTTTTGTATTACAAATAATAATAATCATAAAAACAGAGTTAGGATAGTGAAAATCAAAAAGTTACTATAATGCAAACATTAGTTGTTTTCATGATAGAAACTTTTTTTTGCCCTGGGGGGATAGTAATGTGGCAAAATGTTGCCATCTGCTATAACCGTTGGGATATTCTCTCCCTTTTGATTATATTGATCCCTAATCAATAAATTAACTTAAAACTATTAATGCCATCTGTCAGGGACGCGTATGCATTAGGCATAACGCGTCTCGTAGAACATATGATTTTTAGAATGCAGTATCGTAGGACATAGGGTTGATTTTATGACCTACCCTCATAAATAACAGATTGTGTAACGTAAGTGCATTAGAGTTAGAATGAAGCGGAAAGCACCCTTAGATATCCATATGTGCATAGACGCAAGTTTTAGCATTAGGGAGAAAAGGTCTAGAAAAGAGAGAGAGAATAACTGTTAGAATTAAGTTCGATATAAAAATAAAACGGAGCGTATGCTCCTGGTCCAAATCAAGTCGCATATTGTCATTCAACGATATCACACGTCACAGTGGTGCAAATAAAAATCAGTCAAAACTCATTACTCGAACCGGCAAAATGCCCCTTACTCCGAAAATATCACGAGCCATAGTAACCCAACGTTACATGGCAGACCGTGAAAGTGAGTTTAAAAAGCCAGTTTAAAGTGAGCCAGTAGTGAAAAAAAAATTTTTGCACTAAAACAATTATAATCAACCGAAAATGGGCAACGAACAAACAAAAGAAGAAAACTCCGAAACGATTGGAAATCAAACCATTACATTAGTGGAGAACCAGGAAATACACACTGGCTACCACGAACAACAAAATTGGAAGTTGAACCTAATTCTGGTTCTTCTAATTGAATCGTTAATAATTTAACATTAATAACGGTCGTGAAAGTAATCGCAAAACTCTGGACTAACCTATCAAAAGCTCCGAATAGAATTTATCGTAGAAGCACCATTTAAGGTAAACGTAAACTTACGAAGCAAGTATACGAGGAAATACAACAAAATTTACAAGAAATTGAAAGCGAAATACCCACAGATAAATTAGAAGAAACAATCAATTATATCTAATACTACAAGAAAAACAAGCAAATTCAAAACCCACGTTATCATTCAAATCATCCGTGTACGTTGTAATATTCACCGATTATCTAACCAAAAAATTGAAAATGCCATTCGACAAAACAAGAATTCTCGTGAAATATAAAGTTAAGTGACGAAAAATGGGAAAATCACAATGCGGACCCACAAGTGCGTATTGTCAACAATCAAGAACTCCATAGTGAGGTGTTATGACAGCACGAGTTCCTAATATGCATAATATTGGCAATTGTGACCATTCAATTGTTCATTACTTTGTACTCGATGCTTAAAAGACGAGAGCGTAAACGTGCACCAAAATTGGCGTAAAGTATAGAAAGAATAGCGGAGGTATCGTTACAACCAATGCCGTATAGAAACAAACTCTAGATCTAGAACAAAAACAACTAGATCACCCGAAAAAGAAAAACAAAATCGTGTTGCATGTCTCTGATTGTCAGATACCATCGAGCCGAGTTGGAGTTTTTAATTTTGTGTGATGGTGAAATGCACGATAAGCCGTGGCGAAAACCTTCCCCGGATCACTAATTACCGGATGAGAAAACTTATCAATCAACAGTGGACAAACTTTACAAAGAAGACATTCAAAGACATTTCATGGCCCAGAACATAAAAGTGCGGGAAGCAGGGAATATAGAAAAAAGGCCCTGCCGGAGGATACAAATGTAGAAACTTATGCAGACTTATGCTGAATACGAAGAAAAGCTTCAAAGAGCTGAATTTAACGACATATTATTGACTTGAAACTTTGTCATGCAAGAGATTTTTATTGTAGCAAATTCAAATTGTATACCCACATTATAGTTTTTTGTATTCGACTAAAAAGAAACATGGCCTTTGATTTAAAGTCTGCATCCTCGCTAGTGGAAGTGTTTGATGGGACTCCGAACAAGTTGGACCCATTTTTAGATTCTGCTGCTTTGTTAATTGATTTTACACCAGCAGCGAATAGACCAACACTACTAAATTTTTTTAAAAACTCGACTGGCAGGGAAAGCCAGACAAGCTCTGACCAATGTTCAAGATGAAAACCCGACAACACTGGTTCAAAAGGTGAAAGAATGTTCTGCATCAACCATTAAACTAAAAGCCACAAAGCAAATCGGTACAACAGAAGCATTTTGTACCGAGGTGGACAAATTAACTGATCAACTGACAAATGTATATATTAACGAAAATGTCCCCGGACCAATAGCAAACAAGCTTGCTTGTAAAGCCTCACTGCCTCAGAGTAAACCCAGTATAGTCAATGAAGCTTTTGAAGGGCTCGAAGTTCTGGTAACCAGCATAAAAAAATGAGCTAGCTGCAATAAACAAAAACAGCAGTTTAGCTGACAGCTTACAGAGAAATGAAAAAAAAGGAACTACTAGGGCGCTAGTCGAACTAGTGGAAAACATCCGGGATCGCCTCGAATGGAATACCCGTAGTTAAGACAAGAAAAATGAACGTTACTAATTACCTTCTCATCATTTAAGACGCCTCATCAACACCCCATTCTCCATCAAATTATACCCCACTAATTTTTTCTTTAAATTTGAGGTTGGGACATACCCTGGGAACTTAAGCTAACCTAGCTAGGACGCACCTTGTGACATGTGAATCTTACATGTCATCAAATTCTAGAACCATGTTTGCTATCCTTATTTCCAAGAACCATTAGTTTCAAGACCACACTCGTGGGACCTTGCTTCAAATATTTTCCCAAGCCAAAGAACTGCATAAAGCGGTTCGATAATCGAAAACACATGTCAGCGATTCCACTTTCTGTCCCATAAGGATCATATTCACATTTCACTGTTGCCAAGGACGCTCTAGTGATTTGTTACCAAGCAGCTATTAACGCCTTCTCCATTGCATACGCCATTCTCTCAGTTTAACACACTCTCTCAATTCGAATGACGATCACCGATTGGTGATCGCTTACATAATGCAGGAGTAAATAACTCGACTTCAGATGTCTCCCGTAGGTAATGTTGTATTTCAGTTGATTCAAATAAAGCATTAACGTTTAAACCGTCAACGAAAACGTTTCGTTCATTAAGGAGTATCACTCTCCCTGTTCTGGGCAAGTTACCCAATTGAAAGGACATTACATGGCAGACCGTGCCAAGTGGCCGGAGCCTACAATTCCAATCTTGAAGTGAAATCCGTGGAAGTTGAACAATTCAATGTTTCAACATTTATTGTAGTGCGAGTGAAATTAGGAATCAAACGCACTAATGCAACTAAAGAACAAAGTTCAAGTGAAGTGATCTTTTAAAAAAAAAAAACCAACCATGGGGAAACAACAATCGAAAAATGTGAACCAGAATGGTGACCCCCAAGTTACGGTCATACAAACTCAAGAAGAACACAGTGCAGATCATGAATTCCAAACGCTACTACTGTGGTTAATTTTAGTGGTGTCAGTGTTACACTTATTAATCGCACTGAGCAAAATGTACAAAAAGCGTGAAAGGAAGAACGCCATAAAAGCCGCGAAGTCATCGGCAGCATTGGATGCAAATTCAAATTTCGCCCGTCCAAAGTAGAAACGTGCCATGCCAGTGAACTTTGTTTGTGATTATTCAAATGGACCCTGTGCAAAGGCCCCAAAATCCAATATCAATCTGAGTAAGAAATTAACCAGTAATAGACCCCCATACGGTAGTAGAAAATACACAACTTAACAGCAGCAGTGACAATGTTGCACATTTTCAGTGTCAGTTGTTTATAAACAGTTGCTACCGCGTCTTCAGCGATGCGCGCTGGCTTAACTAGGTGCTTCGAGAAAGGTCAAAGTAAACATTGGTGAGTAAGCATCATACATAGCCGTTCCTACCGCGAGGAGCATTAATTCTTGTTAAAAAAAACAGACACCGACTTTCCAAGAGAAAAAACTATCTGTCTCGCTTTATATGTACATACATATGTACATTTCGAATAATAAAGAATCGGGGCAGTTGTTCTGATGAGTTTATTATCCGAGGTTTGCTAGGTGCGGACGAGCACAGTTCCAACCTCAGGATAACTGATTCATCAAAGAGCTTTTTCCATACAGTAGAAATGGAATTACACTGTCTTTCATTTTACGGAGAAAGAAAGACCACGCGAGTTGTTGCTCTACGTTGGGCACTTCAACACGGGAGTGAAACATGGATGCGCAACGGAGTATGGGGACTTCACCTGTATGCCCCAACGTGAAATTTGATGCTAGCAGAAGTGATACGTGAATCGCCGTCATAATGTAATAATTGACTCTACTAATGTGACTGTATCCACCGACGTGAAATTCAACGCCATCGGAAGTGTACCGGGTCGCTGGTCTGTGAATCGCCGTCCCAATATAAGAACTAATCCAACCGATGTGACTGAACCCACCAACGTAAAATTCAACGTCAGCAGAAGTACAAAGAGACTGATGATCCGTGAATCGCCATCCCAAGGTAAGAAGTTACCCAACCAATGTGACTGCTGTTGTGTTGCCCATAGTTACGAGAGACTTCCGTTATCTCCGAGCTCAACAGGTGAGCCAAAACCATAATGTAATATAAAACATAATTAATTATAATAAATTACGTAGGCGCATTTCTTTACATAGATGACATCATCATAATAGGATGTTCCAAGGATCACCACATCGCGAATCTACGAAAAGTATTTGAAAATTTACGTGACTTCAACCTTAAATTAAACCCAAACAAATGCCATTTCTTTAAAAATGAAGTGACTTATTTAGGTCACCATATTTCAAAGGATGGCATACAGCCAGATAAATCCAAACACTCAACAATTTTAAATTATCCGGTACTCAAAAATGCAGACGAAGTTCGGCGATTTGTTGCTTTTTGCAATTACTGTTCGCAATAGCGAAACTTCCTAACGTTCACCACCGTCAGCCGTGTCAACGCGCCACTCTCCGGCAAGAAGCGTTTACAACACTCGCGGTCCTTTTGTGTGTGTATGCGTTACGAATCGAGCCGTCGTAGAGAGAGAGGGAGAAGTACAGCCGACCGTCGCTGGCTTGGCCGAATCAACAGTGAGCTTCCATCAACCAATCACAGAGCAGAATGTATCATAAATGTAACCTTTTCGTAGTTTTTGTATATTATAAAAGCAATAGCCATTTTCGAACCATAATTCAGTTTTATACCAGAAGCAGAGGAATAAACATTGTTCTTATCAAACCCAAAGTAGCCGTTTTTCCAAGCAAGAAGAAACACCCCTGCTTGAACTGACCTGACTGGATTCGCCGATTAATTTCAGCGTCGCCTCGAAACAGCTTGAGCCCGACCTTCGGAGATAGCGTGGTTTCCTTTTCACCCGATGCACATAGCTCACTACATCCTACAAAAGAGTTGCACGTTGAGCTCTTTTCAGAGCTCAGCAAGAATTTTCGGTAGCTGAAGCTTATCGCTGGGTGATTTGGAAGCTATCTTGCTGGATTGCATCGTCGCCATCGTTCTTTAGCGTGCGTGTAGTGGTAGTGGACCATTATCGCCAATACTTCATTGATATCCAACGTCGGTAGCAGGCTGATTGCATTGTCGACATTAGCGTGAGTGTGCGTGCGGTGGCAGTGAGTCATCACCATCATCGACATCGGCAGTGAGCCGATAGAATCATTGTGGTTTTCACAGTGTGTGAACACAATCGCCACGACATCGATCAGCAGTGGGCTGATACGTGGATGGCCATCCATATTGTGCAAATTGTGAAAGTAGTGGTTAGCAGTGAGCTAACGTGTTGGTGGCCATCCGTCTCCATCAATGTCGGCAGTGGGCCAACAATTACTATCGCCGCTTTATCAAAAATTTCTCGGACATAGCAAACCCATTAAACAAACTACTACGCAAAAAAACAACATTCAAATGGGATGAAGAATGCCAAAGTTCATTCGAAACTCTTAAGAATAAACTGCTATCACCACATATCCTCCAGTTTCCTGATTACCAAAAAGACTTTATTATCACGACAGATGCGTCCAAAGTAGCTTGCGGAGCAGTACTGACTCAACTTTATGGCGATTTCGAATTACCAATTGCATTTGCTAGTAAAGCATTTACGAAAGGTGAATCGAATAAGTCAACAATAGAGCAGGAATTGACCGCAATACATTGGGCAGTAAATTATTTTAGGCCTTATATTTATGGTCGAAAATTTATAATACGCACTGACCATCGACCACTAATATATCTATTTTCTCTGAAAAATCCCTCATCCAAACTTACGCGAATGAGATGGGATTTAGAGGAGTACGATTTTGAAGTGGAATACATTAAAGGCAGTTCCAACGTGTTATCAGATGCGTTATCAAGAATACAGATAACCTCTGATAGTCTAAAGAATTTGTACATTATAACTAGGTCTATGACAAAGAAGAATCCACCTCCATCGGCTGACCTTCAGACACAGAAGCCTGATCAACTTCATCATTGGAGGCATTTGATTTGCCAAAATTAACGTTTAATTATAGTTTTAATAAATCATGCATGGATATGATAATATATGATAAAAAATTTAGAAAGAGGCTTACTCCAGCAGTAACCCTCGCATTAAATTCAAATATGGAAACAGAATTACAAAGGGCATTACAATATATAGATGGCAGGCCTGCCCAAACAAACGCCCAAAACAAACATACAAAGAAATGCGCAAATAAATGCACAAAAGAAGCTAGCAATTCAAATAAATGACGATATTTTTTCATACGTCAATATAGAAGTTATCAACATCATCCTATACAAAGGGTGACTCATCATCAGTATCTTCCCATAAATTGCCATTGACCAACAAATTCACGTTTCCAACTCTCCAAGTATCAACATCCTCCTCCTAAGGAAATAAGAATCATCAAACAGCTCATACCTCTTAAGAAAGTATGAATCATCATCAATACGCATCGTCCAGATCGCACCCGCAACATTGAACTTAAAAAAGCAGCAGCGAACTTGACTGATCCTGTATCACCAAACATAAACCATCATTAATACGCACTATCCAGATCACACGATCAACATTTAACTTGAAACAACACGAATCAACGATCAGCGAACGACGCAACTTCAACCATCCAAGCATCAACAGGAAATGTTTGCATAAACAATCATAATCTGCAGAGCCGACAAAAGCACATCGAAGTCACCAATGCCTAGTGAAATAAACAGAAGCGCATCGTGGAAACATCGAGAACATCGAGGTTGCTTTCATGATGGAACATTGCGAAATTATGATGCAATAGCTCTTAATATAAAACTGTTTTGATAGGGAAATAAATGAGTTCTAGTTTTGGTCTTCAACCGATTCACATCTTAGTTTTAATTTTTAAAAACGACATCCTTCTTAGGAATACTGCCATAATACTTTATGAAAAACCTATCGAAGTTTCAACATAAACACAAATTAATAGCATAATTAAACAATACCATGATTCTCCAATCGGAGGTCATCTCGGTATAAATAGACTTTATGAGAAAATAAAATCGCTTTATTCATGGCCAGACATGAAGAAAACGATAACAGATTATGTAAAATCATGCGCCTTATGCAAAATGAATAAACATTACATACCTCTAAAAACACCTGCCATAGTAACAACAACACCAAATAAACCATTCGACGTCGTGTCTATTGACACAGTTTGCTCTTACGGGAAAAGGAAATCGCTATGCAATTACATTGCAATGTGATCTTTCTAAATACGTAATTGCTATTCCAGTACCCGATAAATCAGCTCTTACGATTGCCAAAGCAGTAATAGACAGATGCATTCTTGTATTCGGTCCCATGAAATGTATAAAAACAGATCAAGGTACAGAGTACAAGGGAGTGTTTGATGAAATATGTAATTTACTTCAAATAGACCATAAATGCTCTACAGCATATCAGCTACACAGCGGCATTCTCGCGGACCACGATACAAAACTATTCATCATCATCATTATGGTTGGGATGCAACTTTGCATCACCATAGGAAAAGCAATAAAGAAACACTGGAAACTACAAGCTATAAAAGCGGCCAGGGCAGCGGCAACCATCAACCCCGCATAGGAATCAACCCCGGAAGGAGGATAAAATCAACCCACAATAAGAAACACGCATTCAAATCATATATCCTACCTAGATTAAGCACTACATAAAACTCTGTAATACTTTGACCTGAATGACCAATTGGTTAAAGGGTCTTTAAATAAAACAAACAAACAAACAAACAAACCCCGCGTACATCCATAAATTTAACACGCCATCGACGTGCTTACGAATGCATCAAGTGGTTCGATGACTTCAAGCAATTCTCAGCAATTCTGACCCGACAACCCAATAGTGTCATATTTCCTATTTTACTGTCGCCAAGGCACACATGGTGCCTTGTCTCACGACGCGTTCAGCGTGATTTGCCCTCTCCGTTATGAATATGTTTGTCTCTTTTATCTTTACCAAATTCGAACGTCGATCGCTGATTGGTGATTGAACGCATATACTTAGTAAATAGCCTGGCTTCAGATGTCTCCCGTAGGTTAAATTATATTTTACATTTTCATGAATAAACAGATTGATTCCAACCGTCTAAGTGATAACATGTCTATTAATGAGATATCATAAACCGGTTATCCCATGGACGTAACATGGCTGACCGTGAAGGTGAAAACCTTTTAAGAGAACAGAAAATATTCGCCGCGATAAGTGAAAGGTGAAAGATCGCAATACGTGAAAAGTGATCGATTTATAGAACAAAGTGCAATAACTTCAAGATGGGTAATGAAAATCAAACACCAAAAGTGGATCACGAAGGTGATCACGACATAAACATCATAAATACCCAGGAAGTCCACACTAACTTCCATGTGGACCACGAAAAAAAAAACTGCTCATTATTATGGCCATATTGGTGATACAACTATGCATCACAGTGTACAAACTGTTGTCAAAACGGGAGCGGAAAAGGGCAATTAGAGCCACCAAAGAAGAGCTCATGGAAGAAATTTTAATTATAAAAACAGGAAAACTAGCTAAAATTTTAGCAAATTTAAAAAAGGTGCCGAATAGGCAATATCGTAGGGAAACACTAGTTGGAAAACTTAAACTAGCCAAAAACGTATATAAAGAACTTCTAGGTTTGATAGAAAAGATAGATGAAGAATATCAACCGTTTCATCTTAAAGCGATTAGACTAATTTTAGGAGAAATTCAAACCTTTATTAATACACGGTTAGAGCTAGACCAAATTATTTCATTCAAAACATTTGCAGAGATTATATTAGCATTTCTTAAACTATACAAAAGGCATAAAATGGTAAACCCAAAGGTTGACATTAGATTGGGTACCACCCTAGTACCAATGTACGACGGTGCACCCGAAGGTTTAAACTCATTCATTGATGCCGTAAATTTGTTCAATGATACGGTCATGAATGACTTCGCCGAAGCTCGGGCAGCTCGGGTAACGGTATTGAGATTCATTAGGACACGTTTGGGCGGCAAAGCTCGTCAGGCGGTGTCAGATAACCAAACACTAGTTGGAAACATTGGATGCAATTAAAGAACACTGCGTGTCAAACAAAGGTAACCGCAGCAAACATTTTAGCAAAATTATCAACAGTCAAACAAAAGGATGACTTAGTTGTTTTCTGTGAGCAAGTAGAAAAGCTTTCGGCTCAATTAAAATCGGTATATCTAAGGGAGAACATCCCCGAAGCCACAGCTCACAAAATGGCTACGAAGAATGGGATTGATGCTCTAATTAAGGGTACCAAAAATAGCGAAGCAAAAATTATCCTTAGAGCGGGGACATTTCTAAACATTAATGATGCAATTCAAAAATTGCAAGAAAACACTCAAGTGACTCAAAATAATAGCGAAATTAATCAATAATCGAGGACGCGGACGTTTCCAACAAACGCGTAATAATACTCGAGGAAATTCAATTACAATTGGATAGCTGAATAAACTCACTCTTGCTTTTAGCCTTCTCCAAGGGAACATTTAATTGAGAGAACAACAGTCCCCTTCAACGAGATACGTTACATGGCTATACCGTGAACAGTTTAAAGACATCCGGTGCTGCGAAGTTGAAAATTCACATTTTACTAAAAACACACACGACAGATTCTGTCCCGAATAACTTTTGTGGTGACTTCCATTTCCTACATTCCTTTCTGCTTAACTTTAAACAACAATGTTTGGTCATCGTTTCCAAAACCTACTTCCAAGCACACAATGTGCTTACCAGTAAACTTACTTATTTCCTCATGCCACCACACCAGAAGCCCACAACTAGGTCATAAGAACGTAAGCTACGACGGTCACTCATGCTCACGTAAGAATGTATGACAGAGCATGTGTAGAGAGAAAAAGAGAATCGTACGATAAGCTAGGCGTAAGCATTCTCTTGAAGTGTAGCTGAAGTACTAGAATGTAAGATATAAAATATGAGTGGAATAAACAACTAGACGGATTCTTGATCAATTCTTGTGTATAGTCGTCACGTCCGAAACTCCAACTAATGGCTAATGGGGGCTAGCATACTTTCGCTGCGAAGTTTATCGCAGTAAGAAATAAGTGTCTTAAAGTGAATATGAAAGCGCTCATAGTAATTCTAATGATCGTGTCATTAGCAGCCACAATACTGCTGATCAAAACTTTGAAAAATGAACTGCATAGCTGGCAAAGTGTAATGGAGAGTGCAAAACACGCAGTTTAACTTAAGTGGGCTATCATCTGACAATTCTAGTACCACAAAAATGGGCAACAGTGATTCCACGCCAAAGGAAGAAATTGTTGTAACGCAACAACAACAGCAACAGCAAGCAGTTCAATCAACATCGCCAGCCGCAGTATTATTGGTCGTTGGATATGCTGTATGTTTTCTATGGAAGATGATTGTGCGGGAAATTAACGTACGAGTACCACGGAGAGCGGAATCGGTAACAACAATGCAACTTACTAACAATCGTTTATTTTTAGAACACACTAAAATGAAAAAGAAGTTTTTCCAGGAATCAAAAAGGTTAGTGTAGTAATTTAAGGTTTACGTATGTAAAATGTTACTACCATTCTTATGGATCAAATTGACATTGCTATTAAGAAGTTATCTTCGATGGCATCAAATCTAAAGAAAAACCCGAATCGAAAGTACTTAAGAAGTACTTAAATAAAAAAAAATACAAGAAAGTAGAGGACTGTACAATACAGTCCTCGAATTAGCAGAAATCGATGAAGGAAGCGATAAATTCAATACAAGATCTGCAAGGCAGCTTTTATCAGATATCAAAACTTTCATCGATATCAGGCTAAAATTGCCCTATTTATTAAAATTTAAAACAGTAGTACAAATTGTGCTTGTGCTTCAAAAGATTTACAAAAAAATTCTACCAGTTATGGCATTCGACTTAAGACAAGCCGCATCGTTAGTTGAGGTGTTCGATGGAACACCGGAGAAATTAGATGCATTTGCAGATGCAGCTAATTTATTAATCGAAATAACACCAGCGGATCAAAAACCTATATTATTCAAATTTCTAAAAACGGGACTGACAGGATGTGCTAGGCAAGTGCTCAATAACGAGTTAGGAGAAGATCCAAAACTGCTCATCTGTGTATCTCTTAACACACCTGAGACAATTTTAGCCAAGCTGAAAAGTATGAAACAGAAAGGGTCATTGGAATCTTTCTGCAACGACATCGAAAAATTAACAGAAAAACTGAACAATCTCTATCTGCTGCTGTACTGAAATTGACATTCATGTGGCTAAAAATCAGAAGAGTTCATGCGTCTCCCACGTATGAGAGAAGACAACCAACAACCGATGGACGCAGAAGAACGAGTTAAACACCAGATCCATTTTATTTAGGACCATATATCGTTCATAAAGTTGAAGCAAAAAAGGATGAGTGTTTGGGACGATATGAACTTATCGCCCTGCTTGAGGACAAAAAAGTGATTAGGAAAGTGTGGCTTACGAAGCGACTGGAAGTCGCCGAGAGGGCGGAGAAGAGGGAGCCGAAGTCTACCCAGACGGACACCTTCAACTTCGCAGCGAGGTCTCCACTTTGCCGTGACGCAAGGACAGAAGCGCGACCGGCCCTCGCTTGTAAAGGGTGCGGCACACCCTAAGAGAAGGAAAGTCTCTATCTAGAATTGCACTGTGTGGTAGCAGCGGGATACGTGCTGGCCAGAGTGGCAGCAAAAGTACATCGCCAGCAGACAGAAAAAAAGAACTGCGGAGAGAACCGCTAGGCTAGTGACATTGCCAGTTTAGAAAAAAAGAATATAAGACTATAAGTGCGCGAAAGATCCCTGAATGGTGATCTCGGAAGAGATGTTAAAGGCAACTCTACTGACACAGTATAATAAAAAAATATGAACAATGTCAGGTGAAAGAGACCTTAACGAGGAAATAGTGACCAATGCAATGGTACATTTTGAGCGTGAAAAGCGCTATTGGAAAAGGTTAAGTTTGAAGCGCATCACACTAACCAGTAGCGCAATAAAGTCAAAGGAGTTAATCGTGGAGCAACTATTCGAACTAGCGGCAGGAGCTGCCCTAAGGACAGGAAAACAACACATCCAGGAAGACCTACTATGGGACTACAGGGAGGTAGTCCAACTGATAGCTGATCATAGGGAGCGACGAGGAGCTCCAGCAGGAAATTGTAATTAAAATTATTCCATTTTTCAATTCATTATGTGTTAAAAAAAAACTAATTAATTTTCTTTTAGGTGTTGAAAAGTTGTCTAGAGGAAAAACAAAAAAAAAACAGACGAAAACAGGTATGTCTTTAGATAAGCTAAGAAAGGGATGGAAAGTTTCTTCTCAGGAGGAGATAGCTTAATTAAATTACTGAATAGCTTGAAAAAAACACAAACAATTCAGTATTGAAACTAGAAATAGAAAACATTAAATTTATAAAAGAAACCCTCCAACAAATTAAACGAGCTGTCCTCTTGTTGAAAGGGACAGAACTAGAAAATAAACTTAAGAGCAGGTACGTGCAGCTCAAAGGAGTAGTAGCCAATGAGTGCCTAACATTGTTAAATGAGCCTGTTCTAGAAAGGACTTTAGACAAAATAGTAGAAGAAGAAGATGACAACTATGAACGCAATGAATGGAAAGTCATTTGGTGCAGTTGATGTAATTGCGTTATGAACGTAGCAATATAATAACCCAACACATGTTTTGCTGACTCAAATTGCATACCGGGATGGTCTCGCACCACAGCCCCAATAAACAGCATAAGCAAAATAAATCAAAACAAAGGCATCGATGGGCGCGCAAGGGCAAAAACCCAAATATCAATATTTGTCAGCATTATGTCCCAGGCGTCTCTTTCGTTCTCTTTTTAACCCATTAGAAGATAGGAAAATTCAATGTAAATTGTTGTAAACCGAAGGCTATAAAAGCCAATGAAATTTGTAGAATAAAACAGTCTTTCTCCAACCAGAGACTCAGCTTCCTCAAAGCGATTTTCGACTGTAACCAGTCGTAAAAGACCGCTAACTGAAGAACTCCTCCCACGGCGAATCTAAGTCCTCGCGACTGAAGATAACCGCCTGAGTCTCCATGCGCACGTGCGAGTAAGTTGTGATGAGCGCGCCAAAGTGAGTGCGTAGTGTTGTTCACCGCAATGTTTCCTTAAGGAAGAAGGAACATTGCACATGGCGACCGTTAGAGAAGAAACTGCAAATAAGTGTGAATCTAAAAAAAAAAAAAATGGAGTTAATCGCGACACTGGTGATAGTAGTGTGTCCCACAACAGGGCGTACCCTGTTCAAGTATTACGAGCTGACCTACGACGAAAAAAAAAAACGATGATTAAGTGAAAACAAAATATATATATATATATATATAAAGTGCGCGAAGCCTTTTAGGGCTGAAAGAAAAAGTGTGTCAACATGGGAACTGAAGAATCCAAATCACAGGTTGAACACAACGGTGATCAGCATGTGGACATTATAAACTTACAAAACGTGCATACCGGAAAGTTCGAAGAGAATAAATGTATCCTTTGGATCATTCTCGGAATAGTCGCAGTGAATCTAATCATCACTCGTTTAAATGAGCTCAATAAAATCTTGAACAATAAAGCGACTAAAAGAGCGCAATCAATGATAGAATTAAGAAAAGTTGCAGTGCAGGAATAAGTGCATTTTTATTCCAATTTTAATACAAACATTGCAGGTGCTAAACGAATATGGCAGCATTCAAGGAATTAAAATCGGTGATCAGAAAACTGGAAGAGGAAAGAAACAATAAATTCCCAGTGACTTTAATAGTGGAAACAGGATCGGTAGAACAAATAGTGAAGGCGTTAGAAGATAAGGAAATAATAAAAATATTATCCGTGGAACAAAATCGGTACATAGTGAAAGTGAACATTTCAGTAAATAAAGTGATGCCAGGTGAAAATGAGGCAATAAAAGCGAAAAACATTCTAAAACACTCGGCAAAACTGTTACCATCCATAACAGGGACAAATAATACTGTCGACGCCGAAAGGAATAATGAGCCATGAAGAAGCCTATGACAAGAAACAGGGTGGACGTGTAGTAGTGATAGAGTTTTGAAAAAAAAAAACAAACGGGACAAAGTGCGCGTAAAATAATAACTTGTAATAAAATGGAGAAGACACTCCAAGAGAAACTGGCAGAAATAAGAGCCAGAGATAGATAGCCAAATGATAGTGAAACCTATTTAAAGAACACAAATGTAATTCGTATTGCGTATTCATGACATACAAACTTCACGAGATATACGTCAACAAAATGTGACTAACCATTAAAAATGTGAAGCAAATGAACATTACACACGAAGAAAAAGCCCTTCAGTAAAAATGCCCAGCGTTAAAAAAAAGCAGCCATCTATAATATAGCAACGTTAGGCGTGCACGTGAGCTTGGAAAACTAAAGAGTGGTAACATAGAAGACATTCGCACCGCTGGAGCAGCACGAGTGGTAACCGAAACGGCACTCGCTACGTGGGAGCAGCACGGATGATAAGCGAAAAGCGCCATCCGCAACGAAGGGATTTCAACAGTAAAGCTGATCTACCCAGACGGACGCCTTCAACTTCGCGGGCAACAACACGATGTCCAGCGAGGCCCTCCACTTTGCCGTTACGCAGGGACAGAAGCGCGATCGGCCCTCACCTTTGCCAGTAAAGGGCGCAGCACGCCCTAAGAGACGGAAAGTCTATGCGCAGGTGGAGTGTGTGGCGGTGGCCCATCAGTCCACTGCATCAGTTGACGTACCGAAAAAGAGGGCTGGAATAGCCAATAGAACAGTTGAGAACAGTAGCGGCTCCAAGGGCGGGAAGCAGGGCAGTAAGAAGGGCGCCCCCCCCCCGAAATCCCCGGACAAAACTGCCCCCAAGAGCAGTGCTGCCCGGACCAGGAACAAGGGCGAAGCTCTCATCTTCAAGACGGACGCGTCGAAATACGCGGAAGTCTTGAAGAAAATGAGAACGGACGAGCGCCTTGTGGAGATGGGCAGTAACGTGAGGAGCATCAGGCGCAGCTCAAAGCATTGTTAAGTGAGTCTGCTGTAGAAAGGACTTTAGACAAAATAGTAGAAGAGGGAGACAATTTCAAAGTGCGCATAATAGTTCATGCCAAAAATTGGACTGAAATCAATTAATAGTGCATAGTAAAAAGACAATAAGTGCGCGAAGCGTGATAGTTTATATGACACGCCGGACGAAAAAAAAAGTGTGACAAAAGACTCTGAATGACGGAATTAAAATTTCGAAAATGTATATACCAATATAAAGAAATCTAAAAACAATAGAAACACAACGACTTTAGTGGAAACTCACCGGATTCCACGAGTAGGAGCTAGGTCATCATATTTGAATGTAGGAGAAGCTTTGTGTAATTTAAGTGAAAACCAAATAACATTGTTTCTGTTCTCGACAGTCCAAGTACTTAGTTCGCGCCAAGAGCATTCGAAACATTATTTCCCATTAATTCCAAATTCAAGTTTAAGTTAGTTTTTTTTTAAAAAAAAAAACCCCCTTCCGCGTAGGATTGTGCCAAGTATCCGCGAGTGTTTTTACAAGTGTTCCGTGAAAATTAATCGACGGTTTATCGACAAATCAACGCCTTGACGAGAGGACATCTTGTGACATGTGAATAATTCTACAACCATGTTTGCTATCCTTATTTCCAAGAACCATTAGTTTCAAGACCACACTCGTGGGACCTTGCTTCAAATATTTTCCCAAGCCAACGAACTGCATAAAGCGGTTCGATAATCGAAAACACATGTCAGCGATTCCACTTTCTGTCCCATAAGGATCATATTCACATTTCACTGTTGCCAAGGACGCTCTAGTGATTTGTTACCAAGCAGCTATTAACGCCTTCTCCATTGCATACGCCATTCTCTCAGTTTAACACACTCTCTCAATTCGAATGACGATCACCGATTGGTGATCGCTTACATAATGCAGGAGTAAATAACTCGACTTCAGATGTCTCCCATAGGTAATGTTGTATTTCAGTTGATTCAAATAAAGCATTAACGTTTAAACCGTCAACGAAAACGTTTCGTTCATTAAGGAGTATCACTCTCC
The DNA here is from genome assembly GCF_037179485.1 of Ochlerotatus camptorhynchus. Taxonomy (NCBI): domain Eukaryota; kingdom Metazoa; phylum Arthropoda; class Insecta; order Diptera; family Culicidae; genus Ochlerotatus; species Ochlerotatus camptorhynchus. Next base: position 876,958 of record NW_027040574.1, on the reverse strand, counting down.
CTGTTCTGGGCAAGTTACCCAATTGAAAGGACATTACAAGGTAAAAACAGATAAGGTCACAAGTGTACGCTTGAATGTTGATGAAGATTGGATAGATGAGGTAGGATACCACATCAAAGCCAATGTGTCAGCTGCGTCTGACATCTCAGTACTGGCGAGTTATATAAGTTATGAGAAGAAAGTCCAAAGAAAGTCTTTACCATACTTTACAATACTGACCCCAACGAAGGATGGTCATAAAATGGAAACCCATTGGACAGGATGGTATTATAACCATGTAAATGACTTAGACGACGAACTCGGGTACAGAAACCAGAGTTTGAGGGTATTGTTGAACTAAATTGCTTAACATTCCCAGATAGTAGAAGATTCAAGGGGTACGAGAATCCGGAGGCCTTTGTTGATGGAGTAAATAGATATTTACTACCATCAGATCACACAATACGGTCAGTTTTAACGTGGCCAGATCCATTTGTGGATTGGCTAAAACAGGGGTTGATAGCCATTGAACCTCATTTACTTAACCTGGATGTTGTTGGAGCTGTTGGGGCGGCTTTGGGCCATGTAAACAAGACGATAATCGACTGGCTAAATGAGAAGATCCACGGTCAGGGGTCCTTTCGTGACTGACCTGGTTAACGATTTACTTGTTAATAGATCAGCCTTTTCAGGGTTGTTCGTCTATGGGGGGTGCGTCGTTATGGCGACGTAATAATCAGATTCAACATATATAAGAAAGACTTAAACGCAATGGAAGTATAGATGGTCAGTTTCATAAACGAAATCGGCCATTTACTTGGTACTTACCTAAGGATTATTAAAAAGTGGCCAATGCCAGGAAACAAATTAAACATTCGTTTTGTGGTCAAAGTTTCTCAGCAGAGTGAAGAGCGTATTGAGATCAGCCCACTCGGAGGTGAGATACATTACATTTATGACCAGTACAGATATTCAGATGTTAGTAAGCACCTAAAGGAGAAAAAATAGTGTACAGGTTGATGGAAGAACGTTTTTTAAGAACTTTAATCCTTTTTCTCTTGTGAAACTTCAGCATTATTCAAAAACAGATCCTGGTCACGGCACCATTGTCTATTTAACCTACGTTGTGTTGGAAACATTTTATTTACAAAACTTGCATGCAACATTTGCAGTGCGGTACTAGAACTACCAGCACTGCCTGCCTTTATGGACAACAATTAGTTTGAGAACTGTCAGGCTTTGATGTCGAAAAGATTCGAATGACTTTACTTGCCAGAATGCAGAAGATCAAGACTGGCTCTACGATTTACATTAGTAAAGACCACGAAATTAATATTCATGGTCCTGCCAACTTCGGAGCTGTCGTGAGCTTCCTCGTTGCCTTGTTTAACCTCAGGGGAAATAACCTGGACTCCATTAGCGATGGTCTGGATGGTGACGCAAAAACCAGCTTCCAGGCCTTGAAGACAAACCTGGCTCTACAGTCTAAAGTTAAAGTCTCCAACAAAGCTAAGTCATCGGAGACCTTGACCCTGGCCAGAGTAGCAGCTGCATTTCCGATCCACACATTGAGATGGTTCTGTAGACCAGAATGCACAAGGAAGGTCATCTCTTTGACAGACATTGGAATTCCTGACAGCGACTGGGGTAAGTCTCTTTCACACCCAGTTTCAGCCAGCGTATTAACTCCTGATTTGATCAAAATCCATAAGGTTGTTTATGTGACCTTCTTGACTTCGCACCGGCTGAACCAATTAATCGGTGGAAAGGACAAGGCGGCTTTCGATCGACTCTGGCTGTTCCATAAGGCTGTCCTAGGATGAAATTTGCAGTCTCTTTGCAAATTTCTTCCAAGAAGTATACACCACATTTTCCGAAGAAGATCGTGACCGCGATTTCTTTGCATTCATTCCTGAAATTTCTAAAAACATCTCTGTCAACCAATTTTCTCAACATGAAGTCCTCAATGCACTAAAAAACTTAAACGCGTCGAAAGGATCTGGACCTGACGGCATCGCACCCATATTTTTGAAAAACCTTTCTGAAGAACTCGCATTTCCTCTAGAGCGTCTTTTCAACATGTCTCTGAAAAATGGAAAATTCCCTGAAATTTGGAAATCATCTTATTTGGTACCTATTTTCAAATCAGGTGCAAAATCAGACATTCGAAATTATCGTGGAATTGCTATTATTTCTTGCATTTCAAAGCTTTTTGAATCAATCGTAAACGGCAATATTTTTCAGCAGGTGAAAAATCTAATTACAAGTAAACAGCACTCCTTTTTTAAAGGTCGCTCAACTACCTCTAATCTTCTAGAATATGTATCTTTCATTATTAAAGCGTTGGACAGTGGCAAGCACGTTGAAGCGCTATACACCGACTTCAGTAAAGCATTTGACCGCATCGACATACCATTATTAATCCTCAAATTGCAGAAAATAGGAATGGAGCCTGGACTTTTGAATTGGCTTCAATCATACCTAACACATCGTAAACAAATAGTTCGCTTTCAAAATAAACTTTCAGAACCAATTTCAGTCACCTCTGGGGTACCCCAGGGTTCTCATTTAGGCCCACTTCTTTTTATTTTGTACATAAACGACATTTCCTACATACTTAAAAAAATAAAATTGCTTGTATATGCAGACGACATGAAGTGGAAAATTTCAACCCGGACCCAAAGGCCCGAGGGGGAAAACCAAAACCGAGAAATCGGAATGGTCCGAAAGGACCAGAACTAGCACCACCGACACACTTGGAGGCCAACAAAAATCCAACGCCGCAGAGGAATGATTCTATCATAGCCGAAGCCATCTTTGGAGTTGATGTCTCAGTTGTCGCAATGCAACCACTCGAGGAGTTCAGCCCGAACTTTTCGAAAATCATCGATATCACTCTGATGACATACCAGAATATGGTTCCTGATGTAAACCAAATCGACAGGAAGTTTACGAAGGAAGAGCTTGCGTATTACGCAACAGCCATGCTTTGGATCAGATTGCTTGATATCAAATCAAAACAGCGGAGAACAGCACTCACTTCAGTTGAGAAGGAGGTCCTTAAATCATCAAAAGACATCGCGTGGACGGTACCACAACCCATCCACTCTTACTTGTCACAGATCGGCAATATTGTCGACAAGATGGGAAAGGAGACCTACATCGCAATTCCGCCACTACCGGCTACTATCGTCCAGAACTTAGGAGGATATCACGCAAACACGGTAGACCAAAACACCCACAACCTATTAAAAAAAAAAAAAAAAAAAAAAGCTTGTACACTCAAAGCAAAGGAGGCATACTGGTCCAAACTAGAAGTGGAAGAAGATGTCTTGTCAGATGGCAGGTATTCTACCTGGTGAGGTGTTCAATGAGTTGACTACTTTTATGCAATAAGTTTTTCTGGTGCATTGGCACACATCATTATAACCGGTCGAAGTATGTCCGTCAAAAATGGAGACCACGTTTCGCCCTCCTTTCCGGTTTGGTCTGGTGTTCCCCAAGGAAGTCACTTGGGGCCGTTTCTATTCTTGCTGTTTATGAACGATGTCAATTTCATCTCATTGACATTGACGGGATACATAAGAAGATAGAAAGATTAAAGATATTGGAAAGCTTTGTTTAGAACTTTATGCCAAGACGCAGCGACAGCAAACTTCGGAAAATCATAAGAAATGTATGTATTAACCTCTCAGTACCTTTACTGGCTAAAGGAAAGCTTGTTATTAGCTCACGTACTACCCTACGACGAGAAGCTTTCAATAAACAAACAAAGGAAGATAAGTGAATCTTGGACAGCAAATTCTCCCGATCACACCGCCGAGTGAATCCGCTTCACCTCTATCATGTCCGCACCACTGCCCCACGCGATGCCTTCAACATCATCCGCACCGGTAGCGCCCGCGCCCCAACCGCAGCTACCCCCGACCCGAGACCCCACGCCCACGTCCCACCCCAACAGGAAAACCTCAACTCTCCCAATCCTACACCATCCCTCTCACCCCACGTGATTCCCTTCAATTTGGAACTATCGAATCAGATGCAACATCCCAAGGACATATCCTATTAATCGATAACCAAGAACGAATGGCCAATTACATCTGGAGTTGTTTCCACAACCTTACATCAGTAGAGTTGTCTCTAACAGCACCACAATTCACGAGAATGTGGAAGACGCTCATTTACTTTAGAGCACAGCAAGTTGACGAAACCTCCAACAGACGCCGACGCCCCAACCGGATCACCATTGATCCTATCGTCACGGCACCAGCTCCCCTTGTCGACCTTGTGGTGGATGCCAACCCTGCGCGAGCCCGGATATTTATCCATGAGCGATTATAAACATTGAGGATCAGCATAAATGCGATCACGCCACCCGGGCGATGAACGCATTTATGCTGATGCGACGAAAAGGGTCACGTAGGCACCACAGCCCGCTAAAGAATTAATGAATAAAAGAGTGGAGTTTTGTAGCTGAACTGGAATGGTAGTCCCGGGCCGTTAAGACCAGAAACTGAAGAAGCCATAAGCCCCCCACAAAAAGGGCAAGTAATTAACTATCGTTTCATATGCATGAGGATGCTATCATCAAGGGTGTTTACGAGAAGAAGGAGGATTTGATTGTAGCAATCAACTCATCAGCACAATCAGGTGGACAGCATCTACCAAACTCAAGGATGGACATTGCACTACTTTGTGCTTACACAGCAACATTTGCACTCACCGATGATAAACTAAAAAAGTCTATCACAAATAAGACAACCAAGCAGTACGTGGCAGCACACAAGCCATATGCTAAAGATTTCTTTAGGAAAATGGCTGAATATGCAACTGGTGGTGTGCCTCAGGACTGGGCATATGATGTTATTGATCGTGACATCCAAGCAGTCCAAGCAATGGTAGTCTCGGGCCGTTAAGACCAGAAACTGAAGAAGCCATAAGCCCCCCACAAAAAGGGCAAGTAATTAACTATCGTTTCATATGCATGAGGATGCTATCATCAAGGGTGTTTATAAAGAGTCATGCGGTCAACCTAAGACCAAGAGTGGTAACCAAGCGTCTGGAACACCGGCCAGGCCCACTGAGGAGGAAGTGGAAAGCGTAAGCTATCCACGGCACTACAACGAAGGGCGGAGGAGCGCCGCTTACTATCAGGAGAATTATCCGCGTGGAATTCCCGTGGCTCCTAGAACATATTATGAGGAAAAAGTGCTGCAATACTTCAAGCCGAATGGAATCGTAAACGAAGATGTGCTTAAAACACAGAGATGGACTCAGCGACGTATTGCTGATGAGACTAAGGTCATGCACATCCGACGAACGATTTTCGATGAAGACCTTAAGATTAGCGTTCCCCGAGGATTGGAACCTATCTATTTCCTTAGAAAAGGAATTAAGGCAAACAAAACGTTACCGTGGCCATACATTAATGTGGTACGAAAAGAAGCTCCTATTATGACTCGGAGCACCACTGAATCGCCACCCTGCGATATTGATATCGTAGATGAGTTTGTAAATTCCGTCAGAGATGGAAAATCGGTTTTAAATGGTATATCGACACCAGCCTTTAAGACGCTGGAGATTACCATTAGTGAGGACATTACGAAAACTAACCTCACTACTTTCATCTCAACGTATCCGGAATGTGTAAACCCAGCTCCAGGTACAAAACGGTACCCAGCTGTTATGGAACCAGCCATTTGTGCTGATGATCGTTATGCTGTTGGTAAGAAAGCCAACTGCGCAGTAGCCCGGATCAGGGCCAGTGATACTGGATGTAGGGAGCCAACCCTCGTCGAATCTGTCACGATCCCGGTTGCCATCGGACTGCCAAAATACTGCCACTTAGGCTGTGGGTGCTTTAATTGCCACGCAAATAAGCATACCAGCGATGGAAAGAAGCTCAGGGATTTCCCTTTTTCTGAAGAGCAAAGGAAGGAATATTCCAGGAAGCAGGAGTGGAATGTCGTGCTATTCGCTCCAAATGCATCTGGAAAGACAACCGCAAAGATAGCTCTGCGTGAGCTCGGATTGTCGTGCTTTGAACTAGATGACCTGTTTGATTGGTTTTGCCATGCTCCATACTTACGGCAATCAATAATGGTCACATCGGACCCAAACCATCTCAAGTACGCACGGAACCCAATCGCCATTATCCCGACTGAAGGCGAACGTCTCCGGCGTTTTAAGTTCAGGAAAGCACTTAGACCGAATGTACGATGGAGAGATACTCTTAATTTGCCCTCCAATACAAGAGTTATCCAATCGAATAAGATGCTGACTGACCTCATTCAAGTTAGTATTTTCGGTTAAAGTTACATTCGAAGAAGCACGTCATTTTGGATATCCAATGACAATGGTAAATGTGTAATGTAGGAATTCCACCCCATTTTATGAAATGGTTTCTTTTTTTCAACAGGAAAATGGCTGAATATGCAACTGGTGGTGTGCCTCAGGACTGGGCATATGATGTTATTGATCGTGACATCCAAGCAGTCCAAGCAATGGTAGTCTCGGGCCGTTAAGACCAGAAACTGAAGAAGCCATAAGCCCCCCACAAAAAGGGCAAGTAATTAACTATCGTTTCATATGCATGAGGATGCTATCATCAAGGGTGTTTACGAGAAGAAGGAGGATTTGATTGTAGCAATCAACTCATCAGCACAATCAGGTGGACAGCATCTACCAAACTCAAGGATGGACATTGCACTACTTTGTGCTTACACAGCAACATTTGCACTCACCGATGATAAACTTAAAAAGTCTATCACAAATAAGACCACCAAGCAGTACGTGGCAGCACACAAGCCATATGCTAAAGATTTCTTTAGGAAAATGGCTGAATATGCAACTGGTGGTGTGCCTCAGGACTGGGCATATGATGTTATTGATCGTGACATCCAAGCAGTCCAAGCAATGGTAGTCTCGGGCCGTTAAGACCAGAAACTGAAGAAGCCATAAGCCCCCCACAAAAAGGGCAAGTAATTAACTATCGTTTCATGGTGATCCTGCCAGTACGTTCTGAGAGAAGCAAAAGACTAATCGCGAAACATATAATTCAATCACGGGTGACCGCCACGAGTGGGAAAGTGAACAAAAAATCTAACAACCAGTTAAGTGATTAAGCACGACGGCCACCGCGACGTACAGCACTAAGTGGTTGAGCGCTAACGTAAGAAAGCAGGCGCGAATAGAGTGGAAGTTAATTTACGACCGACAGAACAGTAACATAGCGAGTGTGAAGAAAGTGACAAAATCTTAGTTTTACTAAGAAAAGCCTGACAGCAAGCCAGTGTACAGTCAGGTCTCGTTATTGCCGCTTGTTAAAACCGCGAGTGACAATGGGCTGGTTCAGTGCGGACGAATCACACAGCCCAAACGGTAGCGCTGTGTGCCATGGCGGTTTTTGCCGCCGGATATCTAATTTTTAAGGCAGTGGCGAAGGTGAGTCGATACAACACCGAACGTGTCGCCGAGAGAGCGGCACGCCGCGTTAATGCACAAGTTTAGAAACAGGGGCGTAAGTGTGCAAAGAAGAAAAAAAAAGAAAGGACGATTTTTTTGAACAGTATGGAATAAACGGAATGAAGTGATAAACCGGATAATTACGTTACGCGGAAATGCAAAAATAATAACCATGTCAGGAGTAAATAGTATTGACTATCATATCGTTGCCCAAACGATCGAACATTTTGAACAAAAAAAAAAAAAAAAAAACAATTTTGGGAACGTATTCCCCGCAGTGGTAAAGGTGATATTTGAACTGATAGCCGCGAAGTGCGAGATCATAGAAACCGTGTATAAACTGGCAGCAGGAGCTGCACTGAGACCCAGATTACCAGGACTGATTGAGGAATTAAACTAGGCCTACAACGGCTTAAAGATGACATTGGACGCGGTTAAGGAAATGCAGACCTCCACCGACGATCAACAGGCAACCGCTAATAATCGACAACCCGGCACAGACACCTGACAAGGAGATACGTTGGGAAGTATTTTTTTTAGTTAGTTTAATTTTGATATATATCTTGTTTGTAATACATGTTCATTTGTTGTTTTAGGAAACAAATACAACAAAGATGAAATCCTAGAAAACGAAGGAAGACCAAAAGAAGAGCAGTCATTTCCTTTTCATGAGAAATGTGATACAGAGTGTGAGCCGATAGTCTTACATATATATATTCATTTCCAAATGACCTATGTAACTATGGAAGTATATTTTTTTTTTAACTTAAATAACAGCAGGTAGAGCATTCATTTCCTTTCATGGAAAGTGCGATACTCTGCATCGAAGAGTTGATTGGCTACCTAGTAGTAAATTTGATTAATTTGCAGAAGAGCCCATACAGGATATACCAACACCGAACGCTTGTTAAGAAACAAGAGTACTGCGCTAATATTTTCCAGAGGGCTAACTCTGAAATTTTAAAAATAAAGGGAAAACTAGATCCTGCCCAACAAAATAAATACACAGAAAAGCTTAATAGCACATATCAAGCTTTAAGGAAAATTATACAACAGAAAATTACAAAGATGGCGCCGAAACTTGATCTTTCGCTGGCCCTTAAGTTGGTTGGACCTTTCGACGGATCTGTCACCGGGTTGACAAGATACATCGAAAGCGTAGAACTACTAAAGGACTATGCGGAGGATGTGCCGGAGGCAGCCATCTTGAAGTTTTTAAAAACAACATTAGTCGGAGCGGCGCATGGTGCTATTGACAACGCAGCAACCATCGCGCTAGCTCTACAGGCTCTACGGCAAAAGTTTGCCATAAGGGTTACTCCACGAGCGGTGGAGAACGAAATGAATACACAGAAACAAGGTAATAAGTCCATCTCCGATTACGGAGCAGAAATCGAAAAGCTTACTGCAAAGCTGGCAGCCGCACACGTATCAACGGGTACGTTTGCGAGCGAAGCCGCGGCAGCGAACATCGTAGAACCAATTGCCGTTCAGGCATTCACAAATGGGTTGAAAGACCCAGCGACAAGATTTTTCATCAAGGCTCGCAACCCAGCGACCCTAAACAAAGCGATCTCAGATGCGCTGGAATGTCAAGTCACTCCAGGCAACTCGGGATCGCAGGACAACATGATGGCACTATGGTGCACATCAGGAAGACCAAAGTACCACCACAGAGGGCGTGGTAGGGGCTTCCAATCAAATAGAGGATTCAGCAATAACTACGACAACTACAACCGTGGTAGGGGTAACCGTGGGAGAGGTTACCACCAGCCACAATACGAAAGCAGGGGAAGAGGTTTCCACCAGAACCCAAACGGACAAAGGTCCAACCGGGGTGGAAATCAATTCCAACAAAATAACTACAATCAGCAGCGTGGACACTACGGCCCACAAGCCGCTAATGTAGCCGAACAGAGACCCCAAGACCAGCCAAGAAATAACAACCAACAACAACCCCAAGGGGAAGAGGCCAATCTCATCGATCTTTTTCGCTAATTTCAATGCGGAAAAGGCTTTGAGGGCCCATTTCTCACTATTCGACACCAACCTTGAATTGATAGTAGATAGCGGAGCTTCCTGCTGTCTACTTGATAAGAGGTATGTACCAAAAAATGTAATTATTAATAATACACAGACTTTGGAAGTAAGTGGGGTAAACGGTATTACCAGCACCTTGGGATTTGTAGATACCTTTTTAGGATACCATTCCAAGAGTTACCCAATAAGGTTCCATGTTATGGACCAATTGCCATCTCACGTTGTGGGATTAATAGGCACCAATTTTTTAAAAGAATTCGGAGCAACAATTGACTTTGCCCGAATGAAAATGGAGTTTACTGAACCGAGAGATGAATATTTTACGATTCCGGCTAGAACGGAAATGATTAAATTTATTGAAACGAACTTCACCGACACATGTGTTGTATTGAATCAGGAAATACAATCACATGTCTTCATAGCAAACGCTATTGTACAGCCATCGAATGGGAAAATACCTGTTCGGATGGTAAACGTAAAAAATAAGCCCGTGCAAATTTCGAAACTAACACCAATAATCAAACCTGCAAGCGATTATGTGGTTTTATCTACCAACTTCAATGATCTTAAGTCAGATAGATCAAGTCAACTTCTGAAAGAACTTGACTTAGATCATTTGTCTAAATCAGAAAAGCAGCATATAGAACAGATTTGCTCTAAATATGCTGACATATTCTGTCTCGAAAATGACCATCTAACTGTAACTAATATTTACAGTCCGGTCATCAAAACTAATCCACAAGCACAGCCAATTTATAGTAAACCCTATAAATTGCCGCATATGCAAAAAACCGAAGTGGAAGAGCAAATCCAAAAAATGGTCAACGACCAAATTATTGAAAAAGCTACTTCGGCATCCCTAAGAAGAGTTCTGGGGATAAGAAGAAATGGAGGCTGGTCATCGATTACAGGAAATTGAATACTGTAATCGAAGATGACAAATTTCCATTGCCTAATATCGAGGATATTATTGACGCACTTGCTGGTGCGAAATATTTCTCACACTTGGACCTTTCTCAGGGTTACTATCAGTGTCTTTTAAGACCGGAAGATAGACCCGTGACAGCATTTTCAACACCCTCGGGGCAGTATCAGATGACGAGACTGCCCATGGGCCTTAAAATAAGCCCTTCATCTTTTTCAAGGCTCATGACAATTGCTATGTCAGGTCTAGATACGAAAAAATGTCTGGTCTATCTAGATGACATCATTGTTTTTGGGAAATCAGTCGAAGATCATAACAGAAATCTGATTTCTGTTTTTGAAAAACTTCGAAAAGTGAACCTAAGAAATGTAATTTCTTTAAAACAGAATTACTGTATTTGGGACACCTCATATCTGCAGAAGGTATTAGGCCTGATCCTGCTAAAATAGAAGCAGTGAAAAAATGGCCTACTCCTTTAAATGCTGATGAGGTAAAGCGATTTGTTGCTTTCGCTAATTACTATCGAAAGCACATTAAAAATTTTGCAAGTTTGTGTGCACCCTTAAATCGTCTAACGAGAAAAGGAGCACAATTTATGTGGAATTCAGAATGTGAAACATCATTCAACATTTTAAAGACGAAGTTCATTGACCCACCAGTATTAGATTACCCGAACTTCGAAAAAACCAATACTTTCCATCTACATACGGATGCTTCTGGTTACGCGATAGGAGCTGTCTTATCTAACGATAATGGCAAACCTGTTGCATATGCCAGTAAAGCATTGAACCAAGCAGAAACAAATTATCCAACGATAGAGAAGGAACTGTTGGCTTTGGTATGGGCAATTCGACATTTTCGACCATATCTTTATGGACGGAAATTCATTGTTCATACTGATCATAGGCCATTAGTATATCTTTTCTCTCTGACGGATCCTTCGAGTCGCCTGACCAAATTCAGATTAGCACTCGAGGAATACGACTTCGAAACGATCTATATCCCAGGAAAAGACAACGTAATAGCGGACGCGTTATCACGTATATCTATTTCTGATTTAAAAGCTATGGCTATGCCAGTAACAACAAGATCGAAGACAAAATCAACATTGTCTTTACAAAACACAGAATCTGACACTGATGGGTCTGATCAACCTCAAGTGTCAGAGACTAAATACATCCAAATGAAAGTCTGTCCGGAATTGAAAACTATTGAGATCTCCCCTGAATTAATAAAAATACCGGCTACAAGTACGTTAGATCATCTACGGAGACTAATGGAAAGGATAGCGATATATATAAAGGAAAATAAATTGGAACATGTGCACATTTTCATTAAAAGACATAAAAGCGCTATACAAATTATCAAAAATTTAAGAAATTTGAAATATGAAGGCTTGCCAAAAATAGTCATAATCGGGGATGATGTTAGAAAAATTAATGATGAAAAGGAAAGACAGACAATTATAAATGACTATCATGTCCTACCGACAGCTGGTCATGCAGGGATCAATAGAACCCTGCACACCATAAAACAAAAGTTCTATTGGCCAAAAATGAAGCAAGATATTAGCAATTTTATAAAAACTTGCGAATTATGTCAAAAGAATAAGAATTTACCAACAAATAGAACACCAATGATAGTAACGACGACTGCCAACACGGCATTCGAGAAAATATACCTCGATCTGGTTGGTCCATTACCACCAGATATTGACGACAATAAATACGTCCTCACCACACAGTGTGAGTTGACTAAATTCATAACTGCGACTCCGATTAAGGAAAAATCGTCGAGCGCAGTTGCAAGAGCTTTCGTTGAGAAGGTTATCCTAAATTTTGGTATTCCAAGTATCATTGCGACGGATAGAGGTACTGAGTTTATGTCCGCGGTATTTAAAGATATTTGTGAACTTCTCAAGATTGAGAAATTAAATTCAGTCGCGTACCATCATCAGTCCATTGGAGCTTTGGAAAATGCCCATAAATCTTTGGGTAACTTTCTCCGAATTTACGCTGGTAGCAAAATATTTGAATGGGCATCCTGGATGCCATTCTTTCAATTTGCTTACAATACTACGTACCACTCTGAGACCAATTTTACGCCTTTTGAACTAGTATTTGGAAAGCAATGTAAACTGCCTTCTAATTTAGCGGACGAATCACCTATAGAACCAATTTATAACATGGAGGATTATTGTAAAATTTTAAAATTCAAACTCCAGACACTTCAATCAGAAGTGAGGAGGAAACTTTTGGCATCAAAACAAAAACGCTGTTTAGAATACAACGTGAACAAAACAGTTTCTAAATTTAATCCGGGAGAGCTTGTTTTGGTCAGACAGGAGACCGGAACAAAGCTCGACCCCAAATATTTTGGTCCATTTGCCGTGATAGAGGAGAAAGAGCCAAACGTAGTAATTGAAATGAACAACAAAAGCGAAATAATACATAAGGATAGAGTTAGAAAGTTTTATAGGTAATGTTAGATAAAAGTAGAATAGGGTGTGTGGTGGATGTTGCCACACTAGGATAAGAGGTTCATCACGGGTATGAGATATCCATAAAAACCTCATTTAGGACTAGGTGTATGATACGGGGTATCACACACAAGTATGGTTAGAAATTTTCATGATAGAATATAGGTCTACGTGGTGCTGATACGGGGTATCGCACACACGGTAGGTTGTTTAAAAAAAAAAAAAAGAAAAAGATAAAAATAGTTTTAAATTTTAGACTATAGCTTAAAATTTAAAAATTATAAAATAGGGCGTGTGGTGGATGCCAACCCTGCGCGAGCCCGGATATTTATCCATGAGCGATTATAAACATTGAGGATCAGCATAAATGCGATCACGCCACCCGGGCGATGAACGCATTTATGCTGATGCGACGAAAAGGGTCACGTAGGCACCACAGCCCGCGAGCTTGCGCTCGCTAAAGAATTAATGAATAAAAGAGTGGAGTTTTGTAGCTGAACTGGAATGGTAGTCCCGGGCCGTTAAGACCAGAAACTGAAGAAGCCATAAGCCCCCCACAAAAAGGGCAAGTAATCATCATATCGTTTCAACCTACTTTACACACTAGGAGTCTACACAGACAAACACTCGGGAATAACACATTTCATCGAACCGCGCCCGCTGGAATTGGATGATGATTCGCATGAAACGCGCTTTCTCCATAGTACCGATCCCAAATGCCAAAGACATTGAAGGACGACCGATCATGCTGACAACATTAGAGTTGTTAGATAACGATCTCGTCTTGACACGATGCAAGCATACCGGACCGACCGCCACGGATGGAATCGTACGTTCGCTTAACGAAGAACCTGTTCATTAATCCTTACCCCGTCGCCCAATCACACATCCGTATGACACCAAGGATCCACCCACCATCAGCAGCTCTCGAATACCTCGACACGTACCGACTAGATTATGTACCTCGGAAGACCAGCACTCCCAGCAGTTCCTCTGGTATGACGAGGAAGGTAACATCGTGGTCTACATCTTGCAGGTGATGACCTTCGGAGCCTGTTGTTCCCCTAGCAGCAGCGCTCAGTTCGTCAAGAATATAAACGCGGAACGATTCAAAACAGCATACCCAGCAGCAGTTGAAGTCATCCAGAAGCGGCATTACGTCGACGATATGCTGGTAAGCGTTGAGACGGTAGACAGGTGAAAAAGGTGCCCTGGAAAGCTGGATTCAAGATCCGCAACTGGATAAGCAACTCGAAACGCGTTGTGCGGGATCTGCAAGAAGAACATACAGATGAGAAGAACCTCGATCTGCCGCTGGAGCTAGCCACAGAGAAAGTGCTCGGAATGTGGTGGTGTACTGATTCGGATACCTTTACCTACAAGGTCGGCAACGCATGACCAAGAATTGTTAGATCAGATAACATACATGTTTGACAAATGGCAACTAGAGTTTCAATTATTATAAAAGTTGATTGAAAACTATACATACATAGGGTCCACGAATAAATGAATCAAAGTAAATGGAGGAATGTGGCATCTTAATCCACAAGCTCAATAGTATACTAGATAATTTGAAAAAGAACCCTATGATGAAGAATGGTAGTAAAAATACTACTGATTGGCTTTCGATACTACCGAGGACCAATGGGCATAGCGAGTTGTAACCCACGAATGAACGTAGTGAATAGCAGCGGCACGACGGTTATTACGCAGTGAGATACGATTTTGTTGACGATTGACTAGCAGCAGCACGACGGTCAATGTGCAATGCGAAACCACTTTAGTGCGAAAAACAGTACCGATTTCAGTGCGTAAAATAGTAAATAGACCGAAACCTGCGGATCGAAAATAACTTGCCGAGTGACGAAGACGAGAAGAACGGCAAAGAATGGAACCTAATGGAACCACCATCGTGGTTCTACTAGCCGCCCTGAAATGTATCTCGTGAAGGGAGAAAATGACGCTCCCGACACAATTCCAAGCCACTACATGCGGGCTATTAAAAATAAAATAAAAGGCGAAGCGCGCACAATTTTATGTGCAAATGGAAACCCCAGCTCGGTACCAGGTATCAGGAGGGTTTTACTCGAAAACTATGGCGATCAAAGAGATTTTGCCACAAACCTATCAAAACTGTTTCACATGAAACGGGGTGATAGGAACAATCACAAATTTTACGCCGACGTTAAGGAATTATCGTCGAAATTAAAAATGAATCTAACCTTGAACCCGGTTGAAACCAATCATTTAATTGAAATCCTTATAATCACAAAGTATCTCGACAACATCGGCGAACCACTCGCATCCATAATCAGGCAGTCAGAGCCGGAATCATTAGAGGAGGCATACCAAGCAGTATGCATTAATCAAATCAGTTCTAAATTCCCTCCTAAGCCACCATTCAAGAAAAACTTTACTCAGCACAAACCTAGCTACAAAACTAAAGCTGAGGTTCATAATAACGAGATAGAAGAGGAACGGGAGGAAGACGAACCCGACGCATTAAATTACAGCGACGATGACGACGATGACAATGACGGACATGGCGAGGTGGACGAATCAAATTTTCAAAACGTTCGCTTAATAAAACATCTGACATGAATTTCATACCGTATTTACGTACAAAAGGCTAGACCGATTAGGAAAAGCTCAGTATTTTACGGTGCTCGACCTAGCTAGAGTGGTTTCCACCAGATTGAGGTCGACCCCAAAGATATTCCCAAAACGGCCTTTAATATAGACCATGGGAAGTATGAGTTCGTACGAATGCCATTCGGGTTGAAGAACGCCCCGGCAACGTTTCAACGACTCATGGACTCAGTGCTGAGAAAGCACTTGGGTATAAGATGCTTCGTCTACATGGACGACATCATTATATTTAGTACTAATTTACAGACACACCTAGAGGATATTAAAAAGGTCCTCCAAACTTTGAGAGAAGCAAATCTCAAAGTGCAATGCGACAAGTCAGATTTCCTCCGAAAGGAAGTAGGTTTTCTTGGACATGTCGTCACAACAGATGGGGTTAAGCCCAATCCAAACAAAATAGAGGCAATAAAGGCCTGGCCTCTGCCAAAAACTCCGAAGAAACTTAAATCATTCCTAGGAACAATTAGCTATTACAGGCGGTTTGTTCCCAAATTCGCCCACATAGCAAAGTGTGGTATACCATTCCCTATTGCAGTAAAATACAAATTAACAAATATGATACTCCATTCCCTGACAAAAAGAAAGCAATTATGCAATTCTAAACGAGCCATATGTGTAGCCACTCGATACTGGACTTTCAGCGCACTCTCGTCTCTCTCCACCCTACCGGTGTGGTCCGAGGTCGTTCGCGCAGCAGGAAAGGTTTCGGATGACAACGCCAAGCGCTTAAGTAAAGTACATGTAAACTTATCGATTATGCTAGGATGAGCAATTTTAGACAAATTATACGTCACTCCAGTCGTCTCACTCTAAACCATAGATATCTTACTCTACCACACATAAACCAATGTAAAAAGATAAGCATGTTCAATAAACAGTGATTCTGATTTTTGAGCTCGATCCGAATGGGACTACCCATCTCGGCATTTCGACATTCTCAATAAATCAAGTGTATTCTCTGCGACCCGGCTGGAAATCTCCAGCCAGGCATTTCGCACGTAAGAGAAAGTCCATGTTCGTTCCATGCTAAGTTGTGCGCGCGTTGGTACTCGTTAATTAAAACCGTCAAAAGAACGGTAAAGAGGTGGCCGAAACCAACATTTCAACACAGAGAATGCAACAACAGCAAAATGAATATTTTTCAGGCCAAGGCCACGGGAGTCAGGCACACCCGAACCTACCTCAATATTAAGCATCAATTTAAATGCTGTAAATTTTGTTACTTTAGATGTACAAATGACTAATTCAAAATGCACACTTATTGTAGACAGTGGTGCAGATACTGCATTGTTTAAGATAGGAAAAATATCGGCATTTCAGATGATAAACCCAGCAAAGAAATTCAATCTCACAGGTGTAACAGAAGGATCTATTGAAACATTAGCTGAAATCACAACAAGCCTTCGATTCCATAATGGTTTGATAGTCAACCACACATTTCAAATTGTTCCGAATGAATTTCCAATCCCGACTGATGGCATTCTCGGTCGTGATTTTTTAATTAAGTACAGATGCAACATTAATTACGAAACTTGGATTCTTAACATAAATTTTCAAAATCAATCTATTGATATCCCCATAGAGGATAACCTTAATAATGCTATCGTTATCCCGGCCAGATGCGAAGTAATAAGGCGTATTCCTCTGATTAATTTCACTGAAGATACTGTAGTGCTTTCACAAGAAATCCAGGCTGGAGTATTTTGTGGAAATACTATAGTGCCTCCTGCATTAACCACTGTAAAATTTGTAAATACTACTAATAAGCAAACTGTAATTAAAAATTTCATGCCTAAAACTGAACCTCTTCGGAATTTTATGAAAATAGAGTGCAATAAGAATAATCATATTTACAATAAGAATAATAGAGTCAATGAGATTCTTAACAACATAAATATCAAGAACGTTCCTCTTGATGTTCAAAAACCTTTAGGGAATCTTATTAGTGATTTCGAAGATATTTTTTGTTTACCGGATGAAAATCTTTCGACTAATAATTTTTACTCGCAGCATATTCCATTGAATGATAGTGTTCCAGTCTATATACCGAACTATCGCACGATTCATTCTCAACATGAAGAAATTGACAAACAAATTCAAAAATTACAACGGGATGATATTATTGAACCATCAATATCGCCCTATAATTCACCTGTACTCCTAGTTCCTAAGAAGTCGGATAATCAAGATAAGAAATGGAGACTTGATGTAGATTTTCGCCAGTTGAACAAAAAGATTCTGGCTGACAAGTTTCCTTTACCCAGAATTGACGAAATATTAGATCAGTTAGGTAGAGCAAAATACTTTACCACTCTTGATTTAATGTCTGGTTTTCACCAGATACCATTAGATCCAGAGTCAAGAAAGTATACAGCTTTTTCTACATCAACTGGTCATTACCAATTTAAAAGACTACCGTTTGGCTTGAACATCAGTCCGAATAGTTTTCAACGGATGATGAATATAGCCATGGCTGGTCTAGCGCCTGAAATAGCATTTATTTACATCGATGATATCGTTATAGTTGGATGCTCAGTTAAACATCATTTAAGTAACTTATCCGAAGTTTTCAAACGTTTGAGATTTTACAATCTAAAACTCAATCCATCCAAATGTAAATTCTTCCAATCAGAAGTAGTTTATCTTGGTCATAAAATTACTGATAAGGGTATTTTACCCGATGATTCAAAATTTGATACATTAATTAATTATCCTATTCCAAAAAATGCTGATGAAGTAAGGAGATTTGTAGCTTACCTGTAACTACTATAGAAAGTTTGTAGAAAATTTCGCTAGTATAGCACATCCTTTGAACCAACTTCTAAGAAAAAATGCAAAATTTTATTGGTCAGATCAATGTCAACGAGCATTCGATTACTTGCGATACCAGCTGATGTCACCTAAAATACTACAATACCCTGACTTTAACAATAGATTCATTCTTACCACGGACGCATCTGATATAGGATGCGGAGCCGTACTTTCCCAAGTTACTGAAAAAGGTGATCTTCCGATTGCCTTTGCCAGTAAAACATTCACACCAGGCGAGAAAAATAAATCAGTAATACTGAAAGAGCTAACTGCAATACATTGGGCTATAAATTACTTTAGACCCTATTTGTATGGCAGAAGATTTACAGTGAGGACTGGCTATGTGCATTTTGTCAAATTTGATGAAGAATCTCCATAACAAGAAGGATAATCTTGAGGAGGAAATAAGCGAAGATGTAGGAATTATTTGTTTACTTATTCAAGATCAAAGATCCATCTTCGAAATTAACGAGAATGCGTCTTGATCTTGAAGAATTTGATTTTGACGTTGTATATATTAGAGGCAAGGAAAACGTTGGAGCCGATGCGCTCTCACGTATTGAAATAACTTCAGAAAACTTAAAGTCAAATAGTATATTAGTAGTAGTATACACGAGCTATGACCAGAAAAGCGAAAAATATTGTGGATAAACCAGTTTTAAGTGAGGAGCCTGATCAACTTCAATCTTATACTACTGAAAATCCATCTGAGACCAAAAATATGTTGAAATTGGTTACAACTATAGACAACCATTATTTGACATTTTTAATTTGTAAGAACAATAAATACATGAAAGTTGTAGCTCAAGCACAACAATCAAGACATAATGGAAGTCAAGCATTAGAGTTTGCTCTTTCAAAACTTGAAAATCAAGCCAAGGCATTGAAAATTGATACGCTAGCAATTGCAACAGATGATGAACTATTTAAACATTTGTCAATGAATGAATTTAAAGAAAAGGCCAATAAAATTTTACAACATTTGCAAATCATAATTTTTAAGCCACAGAAGGTCATTAGTGACTTTCAAGTTATGCGAAATATTATGAAAATTTATCATGAAACACCTACAGGAGGACACATAGGTCAAAAAAGATTGTACCTACAACTCCGTGAAATTTATGTCTGGAAGAACATGAAAGAAATTGTTGCAGAATTCGTCAAGTCATGCGAATTGTGCAAGAAAAACAAAGTAATTACGCATACTAGAGAACAATTCCATATAACTACTACTCCTACAAAACCTTTTGAAGTGGTCTCTATAGATACAGTAGGACCTCTTCCTAGAAGTAATCATAATAATCGATACGCATTGACCTTACAGTGCGATCTCACTAAATATGTTGTTCTTATTCCTTTACAAACGAAAGAAGCGAATGCAATAGCACGAGCTTTGATTGATAACTTTATTCTTATTTATGGTAATTTCTTAGAGTTAAAATCCGATCAAGGTACTGAATTCAAGAATGAAGTCCTGGAACAGATTTGTCATTTATTACACATTAAGCAAACATTCTCAACTGCATATCACCCACAAACGATTGGTTCATTAGAAAGAAATCACAGATGTTTGAATGAATATCTGAGATTTTTTGTCAATGAACATCAATCTGACTGGGATGATTGGCTGAAATATTATGAATTTAACTATAATACAACACCACACTCTGATCATGGGTATACACCTTATGAACTAGTGTTTGGTTTTAAAGCTACGGAACGATAGAATAGAACCTGTTTACAATATGGAAGCCTACAAAAATGAGCTCAGATACAAAATTCAAAAATCAAATTCCCTCGCCAAAGATAAACTAATTGCCCAAAAATTATTAAGAAGTAAAAATTCCGAACAAGCTGCAAATCCGATTGAGATAAATATAGGAGACAAAGTTTATTTGACTAATGAAAACAGAAGAAAATTAGATTAATTTTATAACGGTCCTTATTTAGTTACTCAAGTGAACAATCAAAATTGTGAAATCCGAAATGAAACAACAAATAACCATTTGATAGTTCATAGAAATAGATTAATCAAATAAGCAAATATTGTGAATGGAGTCTGGATTATTTATTTAACTCAAACCAATCAAACATACAATTTTTTTTTTTTAGAGCGCTTTCGTTGCACTACACCATTCTTTTAAAGGGGGGAGGTGTAGTGTACCACAAAAGTAACCGTAATCATTTCTCACCATAAACACCAAACCATGTGTTACCATTTCAAATAATTTCCCATGACCGACGTTTCTCATAAGGGTAGCATGTTGCATTTCAAAAAGTAGTTCGACGTTTCCCGTAAGGCAAACATCTCATAAATTTCCTCATTGCGATGTGACAATTAATATTTTCAGTTACATCGAAACCACTTCAGTTAACGTTTCCTCAAAACATGTTTTCCAAGTCAAACCCAAAACGATTCCACGCATCCGCGTTGTGGATCAAATTCCAAACCTTTTCAAACATCCTTTCCAAAACGACCGCGTGTTTAACAACACCAGCTACATGAAATTAAACACCACCGCTTAACAACGCGTGAGGCAAATGTTGACCGGCAGTGACATACTTCTTGATGCATAGTGTGTGTTAAGTGCGTTTACATATTTGGCGACGCCCGTTCTTAAGTATAGTCTTTTTTATCCAATAAGACAGTCCAGGCTCCACCCATAGGAAAACTCTGTAAGTTAGTTGGTAAGATTTCCATTTCAATAAAAACGAATCTCAAATTGGAAGTTGTCGAGTATACTTCAATCCGAAAACCTAGATTGCGTCCGGTAGACACCTCAGGTGGCAATCAGACGATGACGTGAACGGCTTTATCCCGTCAAACGTTTCCTCAGAAATAGAACGTTGCCTCACAGAAAATATGTTTGCCTCTGGTTTGCGTCAGGTCAACGATGTTGTGAATACTAATGGCAGACTCCTCGATCTTGTGTTTGTCAATCTACCGGAGTACTTTGACCTCATTGTACCCTCAACTCCACTTTTACCAATTGACGACCATCACGCACCATTTATCTTGCTTCTTGACGAAAGCTGTAATGGCACAATCACAACGGACGATGGGGATGTGAGATTCAACTTTAATTTTCAGTCGTGTGATTTTGGTCGTTTGGATGACGTGCTCTCAAACATCGAATGGGATGCTCTACTGCGACGGGAATCATTGGACGAGTCTGTATCTGCTTTCTATGATAAACTTTACGAAGTTCTTAGTGACCAAGTACCTCAAAAGAGACAACGAGCTTCTTTAGTCTACAACAAGCCATGGTGGACCTCTGAACTACGTCATCTACGAAACGTCCTCAGGAAAGCACGCAGCCGTTTCTTTCTGATGAAGTCCGATAGTGAGCGGAATAACCTAATCAGGAAGTGGAAACAACGTACAAGGCACTTCTCTTTTCCACGTATGAAAGTTACATGGCTAAGATTCAATTAGATGTCAAGCAAAATCCTTCATGTTTCTGGAATTTTGTCAGAAGCCAAAAATCGGCTACTCGCATTCCAACTAACGTTAAATACGACGAAACCATCGCTAGCTCTAATTCGGAAGCAGCAAGCCTATTCGCCAAGTTCTTCGAGAGCGTATTTAGCAAATCATCGCCTGTTCCTCGCTTCAGCCGCTTTGCCTATATTGCTTCACCAGACATAAATCTACCCGACGTTCAGTTTTCCGTTGTCGAAGTGGTGAAAGCCATTGAAGAACTCGACGTTGATAAAGGACCTGGAATGGACGGTATACCACCCTTGCTGCTGAAGAATTGTTCCACCGCACTTGCATCTCCCATAACATCTCTATTCAACCGTTCGCTGCATGACAGGATGTTCCCAGTGGCTTGCAAATCAGCTTCTATCATTCCAATCTACAAATCCGGCAACTGTAATCGAGTCACGAACTATCGAGGTGTTTCTGTCTTGTGTTGCTTGAGCAAAATTTTCGAAAAACTGGTGCATAACGTTCTGTATAACGCCGTATCTTCATTAATCTCCGGCAGCCAACATGGTTTCATGAAACAACGCTCCACGATGTGTTACGTCAACACCTTGTCTCGCGAAGTTGAACATGGACAACAAGTTGATTCGATTTATATAGATTTCGCCAAGGCCTTCGACACTGTACCAAATATCTTGGTCATAGACAAAATGGTACACATGGGGTTTCCGGAATGGATAACGCAGTGGCTGTGCGATGCTTCACTGACTGCCTGCGGTTGCAGCACCTGATCGATAGTTTCGAAGAGTGGTGCTCTAGGAATTTTCTCACGTTGAGTGTTCAAAAATGCAATATCATCACTTTCCATCGCAAGCTAAAACCTATTGCATTCAATTATACGATCGATAACCAACCTCTGCAGCGTGTGGACAACGTTCGTGATCTAGGAATTACACTTGATTCTGCTTTGACATTTACGCTACATTACACGGATATCATAGCCAAAGCTAACAGGCAACTCGGATTCATCTTTAAGATCTCTGATGAGTTTCGGGAACCTACCTGCCTGACAGCTCTATATTGTTCTCTAGTGCGATCGATCTTGGAATTTGGTGTAGTAGTATGGTGTCCGTATGAAACAGTTTGGATAGCGAGGATCTAGTCTGTTCAGAGGAAATTCGTTCGTTACGTTCTTCGCCACCTTCCTTGGTACGATCCTACGAACCTACCACCCTACGAAGATCGTTGCCAACTACTGGGTATTGAAACTCTTGAACGTAGGCGGAAGATTAACCAGGCAGTTTTTGCAGCAAAAGTGCTGAAAATTGGCCAATTCCAAAAACGGAAACGGAACTAAGAGGTTTTCTTGGAACCCTCGGTTATTACCGCCGTTTTATTCAAGATTTCGCAAAAAATGTGAAACCACTCAACTCAACTTCAATTTCGATCACCAATGATCGAGTACATAGTGTAAAATACATAACGACTCCCAGTGTCTCCGAACCTAGCGTTAATCCCGAGTGCGCTACTTTACGATCTCGACTAGATACAGAGACTGCGCGGCTCTAGGGCCTGGCCCAATGGATTTGGACCGCGAACATTGCAGATGATTTGGAGCGCCTTCTGAAGTCCGGCGAGGAGATCGACAATCGATTTTCATACACCCTGTATCTCTCTAGCATGAAGCTGTCCACCAAGAGCCCGTACTCCGCAACCGTCAAACCGCATCTCCATATCTTCGTTCACGCAATCGGGTGCGCAAACTCGCGGGTTAGGTCATCGAACGCCAGAATGGTCGGAGAGATCAACGTCCACGAGGCAAACGCAAACGCGGCTATTCTCAATTATGTCAGGGGAACCGGTAGTGAACTGACTCCTCAGTTCTATAGAGGGCCTACTAGTGTCCTCGGACCTGCAGTCGAGGCGGCACCAGGACTGGTTGATGGACGTTACGTTGACCTTGACAACGAATCCGTTGCAGGGTGGCTGAGAAACTAATTCGAGCCTGGAGGAATATGTACACTGCCTGGTCGATGCTAGCAAGGGTGTAAGAACCGGAACTATCGGGGAGTTCCTGAAACAAACCGAGGCAACAAAGTTGGCCGAGTAGATTCCGCTGACAGGATGACCAACTTCCGTTAGTTCAACCTTCAAAGAGAACGGGTATTTGTTCGTATTGAATATCACGCCACAAAAGTAACAAAAAGAACGGTATAATGGTACCCTAACCTAAAGGAGGCCGTTGGCGGACTTCAAAAATTATTAAATGAGAAATAGGAAAATATGGCTAGTTCATTTTCGAGAATTATTGCGGGCAAGAATTTAGCTGCAATGAATAATGGCAGTGGATCTGGGCCGGTTCCTTCTGAATCGGGTCAAATCCCCGATAGTAATAGTTATAGTCATGACGAAGAGAAATCTACCGATGACAAAGTTAAAAGTACGTTAGAAACGGATGACGCGATGTGCAAGCTCAGCATTTTCACACGCCAAACCACCGAACGATCGAAATGTTTACTTCTCACGCCGAACCACCGGACGCACCGGATAAATAATCATAATCAGTCTTTAGTGGTAGGAAATTCTTATCTGAACTATATAAGCCACTTACAACAACGTACGGCTGCTATCCTGTAAATATGGGTCCCGTGTAGAACACAACGAGATTAAATTACCAGTTGAATCACATTTCCCCAACTGTTCACGTGCTTCAACCAGATGCTCTATATCCGGAGAACTTTTCCTGTAAACAAATACGTCATTCACCATAAAGCTCAACATTGAATGATTCCTCTATCATTTGGAGCTGATGTGTATATTTACAAAAGCAATTACGCCCACACCTCAAAGTTCCCCGGATACAGGCATTGACTTCCCTGAGAAAAACAAAAATCTTAAATAAGTTATAACAAACATTTCCCAACCAATAACAATGAATATCACCATTTCCAGCAACAATGTCTCCCTACAAGTCCTTCTATCGAAAAAACGGGTCCCTTTCGACGAAAAAAACCTAGACTAGTCCTACATACACACGCACAGTTAAGGTTCACTTTACTCCCACTAGATATTAAGTCAATACAGAGCGTGCAGTTGATTACATAATATTTTGTTCCACGTACAGTTTTCTGTTTTTTTTTTAAATATTTTGTGTGTGTGTGTTTCACTAAAACATCATCAACTACCACACCACAAACACAGTCAGTTTTGCTGCATTGTTGCTTTAGCTATATATAATAAGTAGTCACCATCAGACGAATATAATAATTTACGTTAACCACAGTTTCTGCGCTAATTTTCCCCCGCATTGCCCTCCCGAAAAAAAAAATACTTTGAATGAACAATTTCATAACTTATCCAAACAAAAACTAAAACTAAACATACCTCCCGGTCGCCCTTCAGTACTTTCTCCCCGGGTTGAGGATCTTGCAAAAGTGCGGCATCGTCACCCGGCAGTCGACCTGCGGTTGGTGCGATTGCATCTGCTGCTGCTGTTGTTGTTGTTGCTGTTGCTGATGCTGATGCTGCTGCTGCTGCAGCTGTTGTCCTCCGCCTCCGCCACCGGTCAGTGCTCGTGGCGAGCGCAGGGGTCATTGCTGCTGTTGCTGCAGCTGCTGCATTTCGCCCTCCCGGATGAACTCCTGGTGCCGATCGACCACGTCCGTCACGATGTGCTCTTCAATTTCCTGACCCTTGTGGGCCTGCTCCTTCGACAACAGCACGTCATAGTTCTTGTTCTGGGTGACGAATACCACCCGATTCTTGCGCGTCTGCAGGATGTTGGCGATGACCAGTTTGTGCTTGTACTTGTTCAAACTTTCCCGCGATTTGGCAATCAGCAGGTTTTCGTCCGTTTCCAGCTTGAACGACACGACGTAGGCCAGCGGAACCCAGAGGCTAACCAGCGGGGCCAGCATTTTCGGTACCAACTGGAGCGAAATGGTCGGAGCACCGTGACCGGACTGGATCTTGTGCGTTGGCATTTCGTCCTGTGGCACGTAAAAGTCCGATACGGCCGCGGCCAGGTAGAGCAGTGCGTTGCGTTCGAATGCGGCTAAGCATTCGCAGGCGGCCCGCAGCAGCCACATATAGTCGACCACGCTGGTGAAGGTGATGTACAACATCCGGTTCGTTTCCTGGGCGTTTTTATACTTGTCCAGGATCGGCGCCAACACGTCCACCGAGTCGGGTTTAACTGGAAGCAATGCCAAAGTCAAGTGAGATTATAGAAGGAGGAACCGAAAAGGAACTTACCGGTGATGGTGGTGCTCATGCCTTCCTCGTGCAGTTCCAGCATATCCAGCAGCTGCTGTCCGGTGAAGTGCCTCGAGAAGGGTTCTAGCGATTTGGTCCGGTACATAAAGATCACGGCATAGCCTTGGTCCAGGAAATATTCGGCCGAAGCCGAACCGCGATTGCCGGCGCTGAAGTTGTCCACGAAGCGAACGGTGTTGTGCTCGAGTGGGACCGTGGTTCCGCCGGACTAGAAGAGAGGGAAAGCGCAGTCAGATACCGAACGGCGATGTATGGAGCGTTATTGAGTTAAGGGTAAAACATCCTTTCATTTGCAGCTTACAAGGTTCGCTGAGAGAAATTTCTCTCTCTGTTAACTAACCTTTTCTACCAGAGCACTTCCACGCCAAATCAAGACCAACAATTGAAAATGGCATTAACTCCATTTTGTAAACAAACCTTGTAATGCCATTTTCTCGCGAGTTTTTGAATTGCGGTACTCTTCGGTAAAATTTAAAAATTCTGTGAAAAATTCAAAGTTGAGAAAATGTGTTACGAAAATTTACAGACTAACTTCTGTTAACCCCGTGTAATGATGAAAAATAAAAATTTTCGATTTTTTCCAATCTTTACGAATAACAGTCATTTGAATTTTAACCGAGTTAGTAATCCAAAAATCCAGTAAAAATACGGACTCCTGTATAAAAAATCTAAGTGTGTATACAGAAGCGACGGAGCTCCACACTTCTCCATCGAAACAGCACCGCAGCTGAGCAGCGAGTGCTATGAAATAAAAGGGACATCGACTTATTACCATTACCTACTTCTCTCCCTTCCGCTGTCAGAATTCGCCGATTCGGTGTCTCTCGTTGTGTTTTCTGCTGAGACTGAGCAATATTCGATACCGCGAAACATCTCCACAGTTATGTTTTCTTTCGGCGCAGGAGATGTGCGGTAATCAAAAGTTAAGAATGTAGCTCAACATTTAGAATCATATATCTTCCTCAGCAGACTGTGGATGAAAAGGCCTTAGTAACAAACGAGGCTGACATTCACCATCTTGACACTTTGAGAAAGGCAAATTATTAAATTTATCAACAGCAATCCTATCCCAATTATTTATTTCACTGCGTATAGTTATTTTTTGAATTACACACTTTGACCACAGGGATCTGTCCCATTGGAAATTCAACACCAAGTTAATTTAAATAAAACACCCTCCTTATAACAACGCGCGGGAATCCACTATCTCCTGAATTATTTCTCTTCAACCGCACTCTGAAAAGGAAAGATTCAAACTATTTCGCCTAATGTGTGTATCGAAAAGCGGCAATATACTCGGCAATTGGCGTTGACGGCACCGTCGAAAAATTTGCTCTTCCACCAAATATAGACAGTTTCTTATGGGAATTTTCGGTGGAGTGAAAGGATAGTACAAAGTCCGCCATGTTTCACGCACTGTCTGACGTTTGCTTATGAATTTTCTCATTGACGAGTGCACGGATGGATTTGAGTTCACTCACTCGACAAAAAGTGACACAACAGCGGGGCCCTGTTTACTAAAAATGAACACATATGTGTTCATTTTTAGTAAACAGGGCCCCGCTGTTGTGTCACTTTTTGTCGAGTGAGTGAACTCAAATCCATCCGTGCACTCGTCAATAGGAGTAAAGAGCTACAGAGTCGCCCGTCAACGCCAATACACAGCCCAGTGACAGGCGCGTAGGCAACATGTTATACCATGACAGCGGGCCCAGCACAGCAAAATGAACGTTTTGAGCCCGGGACATGCTGCCTACAGTCAAACGCTGCTGTTGGTATAGGCCTTGCCACTGGCCTGCCAATACAGCTTTCGATAAAGTCTCACGCAGTGGTGGCACGAGTACTGGAGTTCAACGTTTTTTTTTTTTTTCTTAACATTTGATACTTTGCGCAATGATCATACAGAAGACGCACTAACACAAACTGGCAAGCGGAAAAATGTCATGACATTTTTAAACTGTTTTCTGCAGGCGACAGAACATTTGCGCACAATGAAGCAGACAAGACCAGCGACGCGTGCGACGTAAATTTATGTCATGTAGAATTTTGCTGATTTCTGGCTAATTATAGCATTTATTTGATGTTTACTGCATGGAATTATAAATTAAGATCGAATACTAACCACTCATAGATGTTAAAAATATGCGTAAATAAGGGAGTTAATAATTTACTGTGACACGAAAGCTTGCAGCTAAAATGGAATTTCAATGAACTGTTCGAAAAATAATGCGCTACGACATTTTTCCTATTCTCTATCTCCGCCGTTTGTTTGTATTGTAGAAATACACGACCGCCCGTGTGATGGTGGTTTTGTTTTGCTCTGGACGATGGTTTTTCAAAAAAAATGTACTGTTGCCACCTCTGGTCTCACGTACCTTTATGGCAGAACTGCGTCTGTTAAGGTTGGCCCTCACAAATCTAGAACATTTTTCACGTCGTCAGATGTTCCCCTCGAGGAAGTCATCTTGAACCGATTATCTTCACATTATTCATCTACGATCTGTGCTTGCTCCTCCACTCCGATAAACTAATGTATGCTGATGACATCAAGCTATTTTGAGATATTTCATGCGCCTTGGATTGCGCTGCCCTGCAAGATGACTTGCGTCGGCTCGAGAATTGGTACCATTTGAACGGTATGCGAAGCGAATGCTGTGCTTTAATTATCAGCTCAAACTCAAACACACTAGCACGAGTTACGTCTATCAAAGGACTTGGTGTCATCGTTGATACCAAGCTACGATTTACTGAACACATCTCTGCTACTACCGGAAAATGATTCGCAGTGCTTGGTTTTATTCACTGTACTACTGCCGACTTCGATGATATTGAAAATGAAAATGTGGTTCTTCTCTCGCGTTTAGAAAATTTTGAAGTACGCCATCTAGCATTGGGCGATCTTGGGGCAAGAATCGATCTTAGTGAATCGATAAATTTTTTTCAAAATGGCACAAAAATGTTTGAAATATAACGGATTATACACGTTAACTTCAGTTCACTCACCGGGTGAGTCGATCGTACTCACTTTCGTCCGATGTATCGAGTTGTCAAAAACTGAGTAAACGAGAAATGTCAAACTGAGTAAAAGCTACTCAGTCAGCAAAATCCTGGACTTAGAAAAAATGTCAACCATGTTGGAGGAAACGTCCTAGAAAACGGGTGAATGTTTCACTCAAAACGGGCGGAAATTCCTTCAGGTAAGTAGAAATTGCTTAGGACAATGGTGTTGAACCATTTTCTGCTCCGGTAGAATGAATCCGGAGCAGACAATTTTCAATTCCTTAAATAAAATCAAAACAAAAACCCCCCCGCAACTGAAAATATCGCTGAGTGGATTTGAATCAGTCCACGTGAGAACGTCGTTTACTCAAAAGTGAGTCAACATAAGGCTACCCAATTTTGAGTAGCCCTCCCGAAAAAAAAAAAATTACAGTGAAATTTTCAGTGGAAACAATGCTCTAACATTAATATTTATTGTCGACAATAAAAATGATTGTTATAATGTTGTGCTCTTCCGAAAACGGCAAAACTGCTACCTAGCTGTACAATGAATGTACATAATAAAATGTTGTTACAATGATTTTTATCGTTTTTTTCATTTATTTTATTGTTAACATGATTCGATCATGAACAATAATGAACAACTCTATTACAATAAAATTTGTTGTTACATTAAATATTGGTGTATTTTCATTGTGGGTTACTTCACGAACAATAAAAATAAATCTGATTGAAGCAGGTCAGCAACACTGCCAATGTAATCAAGATAGGCGCTGCTCGTATGGCTCTGGCTTTGACAGTTCGTTTGGCTCAAAACCAGGCAGTCCGCGTCCGCTCATATCTTATCCTAGACCCTCTCTAAAGCTTAATGGAGACCTTTTCCGTGCAGTCAATAATCATACAATAATAATAAAAAATTCCACCACTTGAAGATGTCAGGAAGGAACTCTCAGGTGGAAGCATATTTCATGGGCGATTCTCTCCAGCCGAATGCATTAACTTATCAACGACGCTCAACCACCAAGGAGACGTGACCTAGGGATATCGAGCGCAGGGGAGTTGGCCTGCATTTCTCACAAGTTCCGGATCGAATCTCGATCCATAACCAGTAAAAAAAAGGACCACCCGTAACAGACATACCACCCCCTTCCCTTCCCGGGGCAATGTTTTATTTTTTCGATTTATTTTTAAAGTCGATAAAGTAGATCTGTCAAGCCAACATATACACTCTAAAGTACACTGTTATTTTTTTAATCAATAACCAACCAACAGTAAAATAATAATAATATATAATGTTATTGAAAAAAAATTATATGGGAAAATCACGAAAATTTCATTGTTAAGATACTTAACAACCCCCCTTTTTTGTTGTAAATTTTCCATTTACCATGAAATTTATTGTTTTGTACAACATAAATCAAGGTAAATTTATTGTAGACGTAACAATATAAATCATTGTTAAGACAATAATTTTCGTCTTATTGTTACATTGTTTTTTAATGTATTTTTGTTGTTATTTTTTTTCGGGCTACTTGCCGCTGAGATGAGTACATTCGACTCAATTTTGAGTTTACCAGAATAAGCGTGTAAGAAAGCTAGTGCAAATTAAGCCAAGTTCAGTCTAGAGTTGATATTATGTTATATAAGCTATATTGTTATTTCACCTATATAATAGTCATTTAGTGTGATGATTAAAATCATTTAGAAATAAATTGTGTACTACGTACGCAGTGAATGTTGTGAGTGAGTGAGTAAGTGATACACAGGGCTGGTAGTGGGTATGTGATGTAGTAGTGACTTTAGTGACCAAATAGTGACTTTTAAACAAAAATAAAGTGACCAAGTCCTTTATTGGGGGAATTTATTGATCGGAAAGATATGGTTCCAATCATCCGTTATTCCGGTATTTTTCATGCTTTTTAAAAATAAAACAAATTATTTAATACCCCGTTCACATTACAGCCTATATCACGTAATATAGGCTGTTTTGCGATGAGCACTCATTCATAGGATTTCCAGTGAAAACTAGATGTATGAGTGCTCATTGCAAGATAACGTATATCACGTAATATACGCTGTAATGTGAACGGGGTATAAGCATAGAGGTAACTCTGTATAAGTATCACATAAATTTTTTTATCGAAACATAAGCATGAATTGAATAAGCAAGAGCACGTTCCAATTCTAACCTCCATTTCTTCACTCTGCAGATCACGAATTTGTTATTAGATCGCGAAATAGAGGCACAGAGAAAAATGTCCAAAGCATCGATTTTAGACAGCAATTTTTGAAGATATATGATATATATGAAGCGATGCATTTAGCAACATGAAGCACTGCAGTCCAGTCCGCATCGTGCTCTCTTGCCGTGCGGATCTATTTGCTTTTAGCTTAAGGAAGTGTTACTACTACCTAAAGCTACAGCAAATTTAAACAGCACTTTTCAGTGCTCAACCTGTAAAAATTTTCTACCTTGTTCAACTCTTATTCCTCTTCGATCCTTGTTTGGACCCTACCCGAGGTAATCCTTCTTGGATATCGATTTGGAAAATTCCTCTTCGATTCTTCAGATTCTTATAGTAATCTGCTTGGAAGTCGATTTGGATAAAAAATTTACTGCCGCCATGGCGCCTAAACGCAAAAGAAAGGGGCAAACTCTTGACCCCCCTTCTGAAGAAATTAATTTGAGTAATCAATTTGATTTGCTCACGGATGATGAGAATGATCCATCATCCAAGAAAAATTCTAGTAAACTTTCCCGGCTTAATGCCAAGAAGGAAAAGATTCCCCCTATTGTGATAACGACTTCCGATTTCCATGCTCTTCGCATGGAACTTTTGAATTTCGTGAAAGTTAAGTTTTCACTACAAATTGGACGTCGGGGTGAATGCCGTGTATTGGCTGAAACCTTGGACGGATTTAAACGTCTTCTCAAGTATCTTACTGAGAAGAAACACAAATTTTTTACTTACGACACCAAAACTGAACGTGTGTTCAAGGTTGTCATGAAAGGACTGCCCAGTGGTGAATCCCTGGATAAGATCAAAGATGAACTGGCAAAATTACTTGGAGTTGTGCCACTCCAAGTAATCAAAATGAAAATGAAATCCCGTCCTGGCGATTCGCGCAACGGGATTTCCAATGATTTTTATTTAGTTCACTTCAAGTCTAGTGAACTAAACAACCTTAAGGCCTTAGAAAAAGCTAGCCTTATGCTCCATGTCCGAGTGAAGTGGGAACACTTCAGGAAGACTGGAGGAAATTTCCAAAACCTCACTCAGTGCCGTAAGTGCCAGGGATGGGGTCACGGAACTAAAAATTGCTACATGCCAGCTAAATGCATGAATTGTGGTGATTCCTCTCACGCAAAGGACGACTGTCCTGTGAAGGAAGATCCTAAGAAATTTAAATGTTCAAATTGTGGTGAAAACCACAAATCCAATTTTTGGGAATGTAAGACTCGCAAAGCGATCCTACAATCTCGTTCTAACCGACAGGTAAGAAACGCTCCACGTTTCCGACCTGGTACAAATTCCTCTGCTGTTAACAACGGTCAGCGAGGAACAAATTCTACATTCGTACCCGTAGGTACAAATATCACCCCTGCTTCAAATGTATCATCTGCACCTACTCCCCTCGTTGCTAACAATGTTCAGCGAGCTAATGGAGCTACCTATGCTGCAATTGCAGCGGGTAGAAATCAAAATACTAACCAAAGTAATTCTAACGGAAATTTTGACAATTTTGACTTAGGCCACGGCCAGGGTAGACGCGACACGCGACGCGACGCGATGCGACTCACGCAAGGAATAATAATAAATAATAAGATTCTTTTGAATTGGTCGCGTCGCGTCGCGAATCGCGTCTACCCTGGCCGTACCCTTAGGAAGCATTACTGCCCCTAAAATGGAATTTTTACAGAATTCATTAATTGACATGATTTCTGATATGCTTAAATCTAACTCCATGTTTGATGCTATTCAAACTGGAGTAAAATTTGCTAATAATATTGTCATGACTTTAAAATTCAGTAATGGATTTTAAAGCTTTAAATATTTTTAATTGGAATGCTCGATCTCTTAAAGATAATGAAGACGAGCTATTTAACTTTTTGAGAGTTCATAACGTGCATATTGCCGTTATAACTGAAACGTTCCTTAAACCTGACCATAAGGTTAAGAAGGACGCAAATTACTTGATTTATAGAAATGATCGTCTTGATGGACCCTGTGGTGGCGTTGCCATCATTATTCATAGACGAATCAAACATAAAATACTTTCTTCATTTGAAGCCAAAGTTTTTGAAACTTTGGGAGTTTCTGTTGAAACAAAATTTGGACAACTTACGTTTATAGCTGCCTATTTGCCATTCCAATGCGTAGGCCAGCAAAAGAATTTTCTCAAGGGTGACCTCCAGAAACTTACCCGTCATAGGTCTAAATTCTTCATTATTGGTGATTTTAATGCAAAACACCGCTCATGGAATAATGCTCAAAGCAATTCCAATGGTAATATTCTGTTTGATGATTGTTCTGCAGGTTATTACACTATTCAATATCCAAACAGTCCAACATGCTTTTCTTCTGCAAGAAATCCCTCAACTATTGATTTGGTCTTAACTGATTCATGTCAACTTTGTAGCCAATTGGTTACCCATGCTGACTTCGGTTCTGATCACCTTCCAGTAACTTTTGAAATATCCCAAGAAATAATGTCTAATCCCAACAGCTCTATTTTCAATTACCATAGAGCTGATTAGGAGCAATATCGAACATTTATGGAATATAACTTCGATCCAAACATTCCTTTGCAAACCAAAGATGAAATTAATTATGCTCTTGAATCTCTGACTACTTCTATAGTTGAAGCAAGAGCTGCCTCAGTACCAAAATGCGAGGTTAAATTCGATTCAATTATAATAGACGACGATCTTCAGCTCTTGATCCATCTTAAAAATGTCCGTAGGAGACAATATCAAAGAACACGCGATCCTGCCATGAAAGTTATCTGGCGGGATTTACAAAAACAAATTAAAAAACGATTCTCTGCCCTGAGGAACAAAACTTTTGAAAATAATGTTTCTAAATTAGACCCGAGTTCCAAACCCTTTTGAAAACTCACAAAAATTTTGAAAAAAACCTCAAAAGCCTATTCCAGCGCTTAAAGAAGGTGGTAAAATTTTGATCACAAATTTGGAAAAAGCTCAGAAACTTGCTAAGCAATTCGAGAATTCCCATAATTTCAGTTTGGGTCTAACTAGTCCTATTGAGAATCAGGTTGCTCGGGATTATCTGAATATTTTCTCTCGGAAAAATATTTTTGATGATTCCTGGGGGACTGATTTGGACGAAGTAAGGTCTATAACTAAAAAGTTTAAAAATATGAAAGCTCCAGGTGATGATGGAATTTTCTATATCCTCATCAAAAAACTCCCAGAGAGTACCTTGTCTTTCTTGGTAAAATTATTTAACAGATGTTTCCATTTGACATACTTTCCTGATAAATGGACAAATGCAAAAGTTGTTCCAATTGTGAAGCCGGATAAAAATCCAGCTGAAACTTCTAGCTACCGTCCAATAAGTTTGCTTTCTTAAATAAGTAAACTTTTTGAAAAGATAATTTTAAATAGATTGATGCGAGTTGGAATTCCCAGGCCTCTTCATGTTTTCAAACGTGAGTTTAATAATTTTTATAAATTAACACGCATTTATAAATTAAAAATAAAATCGCAGAATATGAGTAAATTTCAATTTTTCTAGAATGCAATCATTTATTGACTCAAATAAATATCTATATCACCAATTCACTTTATCATTACTACAAAATCCAGTAACATCTACTTGCTAATTCCTGTAACTTTTAAGTGATGGCAATTTGAAAATTATCGATGATTTCTATTTGAATCACTCAAATGTAATCTCTTCCTCAAAACACGAAATATTCACCTGAAAAGTATGATGGAAAATAAAAAATATGTACATGTCTATTCAGGTGAATTTTAAGTAACTTTTTGTTGCAGTGTAGGCTTGGATAACTTTCAAGATCTCAACGTAATACAGCCAGAATATTGGGGCTAGAACATTTTTTTAGAAATCTCTGAAAATTTATGATAGGTCTATTACAATTTCAAGATAAAAATAAAAAAAAATATTTCGTGAGCAGTAAACGTTTCCATATGTTCGCAACTCTTCTTGTCGGACCGAGTGTCAGACTTTACTCTGAGTTCTTAAAGTCAAATTATTTACTCTCAACATTGGTCGTAAAAAAGGGACTTAGGTGACTAAATTTTAAGGAATAGTGACTTTAGTGACTTTTTGATGAAAAAAGTGACTTTTTAGTGACCGACTTGAAAATAGTGACCAAGTTACTTAAAAGTGACCTGCATACATTGCTGGTCATTAAAATAGATGTAGGCAAAATAAATATGAAATTTTAGGTTATGTTCATTCAATTTAATTTTATTCGAATTTAAAGATATGCATTTGATAGTGTTATAAAAATTAAATAAATGCACGAGGAAACTCAAAGTTAAAACATTAAATGACTCACTCATTAGAATCAAATATAAAATATGCCTGGTCAGTGAAATAGGTGTGTTGCATAAAACTATAGTATAGAAAGCTTGAAAATAATCGTTTAAGTTTTATTAGACTAATGACGCTTAGTAACCGCTGTGCCCTCTATTGTTAAGTAGAACCTTGTTCAATTTTCTTGGTATTGACTCAACCAAGCACTGATAAGTTTCCTTTGGTATAGCATACCACTCTTTTTGAACTGTGGTCCATAGTTTTTTTTTTTTTTTTCCTTTGGTTTGTTTTTTCCGTCGATCTTGTTTTCCGTGCTGAGCACCAATGCTACCGACGTGCCAGGAAGGCAGCTCCCACACCTGGACCCTACCTATCGACCCATCAATTCATGAACCAGGGACCAACGGCTTTACTTCCCATCCGAAGGAAGGCGTGATCAGAGATGTTATGCCTCAGAACATCCCGGCGGCGCCGACTGGGATTGAACCCAGGCCTACTGGGGTGAGAGGTAATCACGCTTACCACTACACCACCGGCGCCGTTATGGTCCATAGTTGATCCTTATTTGAAAATGCTTGACCAGATAACTTTCTTTTAAGCTCGTTCCATAAAATTTCGATGGGATTGATGTCAGGAGCAGGGCTCTACATTTTCGAAGCTCTAACATGAACTCGAGTTTTGTTTCTCTCATACAAACGTGTTCAACGCTTCATTTCTATAACGCCTAGCTAGACTATCATCAAGAGATGATAATGAAAAAGAAGCACGCTTAGAAGGAAACGCTGGCTGTGGATCTTCTCGTCGTTGCTTTGCTCATCGCTTTCAGTGTAAGTAGTATCGATTTTCTACTTAAAAGAAACCTCATTATGGCTTTTAATCCCCTTTCACGAACACTCTATGACCGCTCTTTCAATTTGTTTAAAATGCGTTTTCGTTAAATTTTTTTAGATAAATGTGTGGATGGAAGATAAATTAAACATATTACGTGTAATCTTCAAGTGTTTTCACATGAGAAGTGCTTTAAATGTGTTATTTCATTTTCCTTCATATACGTCATGAAACCTCTGTTGATGTGTTTCATGAAAGAGAAAACATCAAAGTCGAGCGCTCTTTCGCTCATCCGTTTCACCGAAACTTGAAAGGAAGACCAATGGAGCGACGGGAGAAAGAGAGGCAAGCGATTGAACATTTGTTTGTGCACGCCGAGTGAGGTTCTAGAATACTGCGAAGTTGTTCGACTTTATCAGAAAAAGAAAGCCAGCAGTCTCTTCGTCACATCGATTTGGTCGATTGAAGCTGATATTGTGACGCCCTGGTCAGGGGATTAGCTAAGCCATGAAATAACCGACACTTTGTTTGCACGAAACCATTCCTTTACATACTTAGAAGTGTGTTTTGGAACGTTGTCTTGCTGAAAATGCCATATAAGAGACATGTTCTCTTCTGCATAAGGGAGCATAGCCTCCTCCATGATTTCATTGTATTCAAATCTGGTCATGATGGAATTAATATCCATACTTTACTGTCTTTACCGTGTACCGCAGATCAAACTCTTTAACGGATGGTCTGAGTGAGAATATAGTAAATTACTATTTTGATTTCATTTGACATGTGAAAGTTTTTGCTCAGGAACGAAACAATAACATATGAAACAAAACGATTAGATGGTCGGAGTGTAAAAGCAGGTAAGTACGGAAAGTACCTAATTCAGATATCCCAAAACTCATCCGAGAGGGATCCCAAGAAAGCTAATTGAGCCATGCGTTTTGCATTGAGCCGATATCGATTCTGTGTGGTTTCACCAGTTTTGAAGAATAGCCTCTCTGACGGAGCACTAGTTACCATTCTTGATAAACAGTCTCGAGCAATGGGGTTTACATGGGGCTATACACTACGGATTTTCTCCCATCATCGAAAAAGATCGACAGAACGTGGGAAAACAGGCTGATGCAATAAATTTTGTACTTCTGCCGATATGCCCCCATGGCGATCCAGTTTTGACATAGCAGAGGACTGATGAACCTGAAATATGTCATAAGAAGTGAATGTTTGTACATATGTAGATTAATAACTTTCATTACCATTTCGTCACAGGCCTCCGGTTGGTTTGGGTGGAGGGGACAGATGTGTGCAATCATCGTATACTCTTTCGGTACTATAGATCTGCTCAGACACAACTTTAATTGCCCGAGCGTGAGCTGAAGATTCCAGGAGGTCAATATTATAGCGAATTCGTTTATTATCGGGGTTAACACCAGTTCCAACCCAGTGCGAAACCGAACTTCTTGTCAGTGCGAACGTCAACTTGAGCTAGGTTTTAAAAACAAACGAGCAAACTAACGTTTGTCAGAAATCAAACAGATTCAATCTTCCCGATCCAGGTTGGAACTGAATAATAAACGAATTCGCTATTAAATTGCAAATGCAAATGCACTGAAATTTTGTTGTTTCAAAAAATCGATTAATCGAACTAAAAGAATCGATCCAAGATCGCCCATTGCTAATGCCATCCAAGTTTGGACTACTCACCATGCCACCCATGATGCAGAGCGATCGTATAGAGTTCTGTACCACCGTTAGTATTAGTGAGAAGTTTCACTAATACATGCATTTTACTGGTTGAAAAAAAAAAAAAAAAAACAAACCACTGTCAAGTCGAACACTTTGACGGCTGATTTCGTGGTTGAAAATAATAAACAAACCGATTTTACACGACTACGCTCGCTAGGTTGTATTAGTGAGATCTTGCGTCGAGAAGTCATTTGAGAGGGTACAGCAAAAAAAAAATCGTTCGCTACGTTCTAAGACGTCTCCCGCGGAAGGACCCGCAACAACTTCCCCCCTACGTGGATAGATGCCAACTCATCGAAATGAACACTCTATCATGGAGAAGGACTTTGTTGAATCCGCTGTTTGTTTTTTACATTCTCTCTGGCAAATACAAATTCCCCAAAGAATTCTCCTGAACTAAAACTCCTATGGAGTTCCGTCTATATTCCGCATAGAATTCTCTTCGACTAGTTACGTAAATTCTTTGAAATGGCCCTCAAAATTCCTTAGAAACTCTTCTTTGTGTTCGCTACATATGATTACAGAAGCAACCTTGAAACTCCATAGTATTCCTTTGAAATTTACCTCAAAACTTCGTAGTAAATTTGCTTGAAACTTTCCTCAAAATTAAGTATTAAGTACTCCTAAGAGCACTGTTGGAATCATCTCCCTTGGATTCTGCTTCTTCCCTGTGGAATTCTACTTACAAGTACCTTGAAATTCTCCTTCGAATTCAATTTCAATTCTCTTAGAAAAGTCTCATCAAAATTACTTAGTTTTAGTCCGAACTCTCTTCGGAATTGCCTTGATATTTTCTTGTAAATTTACTTTGAATCCTAGATAGATACCCTGGACGGGGAAGGACACGAAATCTGCGCTGGATTGGAAGCCGTCAAGACATGGCAGCAGGGGCACTCTTAGGGGCTCATGGCGGCGGAGCCTCAAACAAGTCGATAGGAATTTCACCTGGGGACAAGCTAAAACTAAAGCAAGCAGCCGCTAAGGATGGAATTGTTTCGACTCTTTGCACCACTGAAGGTGCCCAGAATACTTAAGTGAGCAAAGAAGTAAGATTTGACTATGTTAAAAAAAAAATGTATACAGCCTTTGATGTGATTTAATTGGAATTATATTGATGATACATCAAGCCACTGTCATAAACGTGCAGTTCGGTGTGCAAACTCGTATAAAATCCTCGGTGGTACACTTGCCCCAAGATCCCCTAGGAGTGCAATTTCAAATAGAATTTGCTGCCAAATGAAGTCTACAACATTGACCATTGTTGATAAGATAAGATTCACCCACCGGTGAAACTCTTCCCATCCCATCAGAAACCAATGACATTTATATAAGGTCTGGGCCAACAGGCAAGCTTGCTGGTGTTAGAAGCAAAAATGTTGTAAACAATGCTGAACATCTGCGAACAGATAGAAATACGTCACTGCCAACATACTCCCCCTAATTCTGCGAGTCACGTGACTCTCTGTCACCGGTGAGGTGACAATTGTCACCTCGTGTGAGGTGACTCTCCGTGCAAATCAAATGGAGAGTCACCTCACACGAGGTGACTATTGTCACCTCACCGGTGAGAGAGAGTCACGTGACTCGCAGAATAGGGGGGACTAAGAACAGATAGGAATACATAGAAACACTGGAATAAGAGACCAGCGGAGACACTGTTATGATTCCAGTCGAACTGTCAAAAGCGGTTCCAATCTGCAATGTTTACAAATGGTTTGCTTCGATTAGGGAGGAGTATTAAAATCGTTTAACAATCACTCATGAACTCGCTCGTCGGTTCATTGGCGAAGTCACTCGCAAGCAGTTACAAATGCAAGTGATGCCAGGATTGCTTTGATGTTTATCTTGTTGCTAAATTCATGTTTTTTTCTCCGCTGGTCTCTTATTCCAGTGTTTCTATAGAAATATTTCTATAGGAATACATCACTGCCAACAGCTGTTTCGTGTAAAAAATAAACATTGCAATAAAATACGAACACCACTAAACATTTGCATAAGCCCTTTGGCCCAGACCTTATATAAACGTCATTGATCCGCAACGGCAGATTGCGAAATCAAATTGCTGGCATCCCGATGGTGACGCCAGACTATGTCTGTGTCTGTGCCAAAGACCAAAATCCAGAATGTTCCTTCCTAACCTATATTCCAACGAGAGCACCGATCAACAGAGCAAAAATAATGAAAGAAGCCCAAGCAATAAATTGGTACCCCCTTCCCAACAACGGCCCCAGGTTACATCCGTACCAATGGAAATGTCTGCCCTTCATTTTCCCCTGCCCTGCAAAAGCAGGTGTCAGTTCAATCTTTTCCCCACCCACGACCCCGAAATAGACACTATCCATCATCGTCGTCCTTGTTTAGTTAGTAGGGTACAACGGGACCAATATAAACCATCCCTGAGTCGTCAAGTGGAAATTGGTGGTGGAAAGGGGGTTCAATTACCGTAATGAGAACGATGTTGCTGTTGAGTTTGAAGTGCCGATCGCAAAACTCCTTCAGCAGGGATCGATTGTCCTCGAAGCAGTTTGGCGGCAGATGGGTCGCGTAAAATTCCTCCCAGTGTGATGAGCTCATTCTGTGCTTCCTGAATAATCGTCGTCGTCCGGATCTGGCGGCAGCAGCAGCAGCAGCTACTCCAATTCAGCGATGGAATGTTTCGTTGAGTCACTTTTCTGATTGCACGGCAAACTAGCTAGAAGAACACCATTTTCCTCCGGATTAATTGTCTGATAATGCACTTTCTTGACTGTTCTTCGAATCACACCAAACCAGACACTTGTTAGCACGTTAACGACCAGCAGCGATTAGCTTTCTTTTCCAGCAGCAGCTATTTTGTTGGTGCTTGAAAATTTTCCTCGCAGTTCATGCGATAATTCACTTTTTTGACACTCTTTCTTCAACGCGACGGCAACCGTCAGTGGCTGACTGACACGCACACACTTTTACACCTCAACAATAATTAACTACTGTCAAACGAATGACTGGGAGGGGGAAGGAAATGAAGGAAATGCGTGAAAAACACTCTTTCTGCCCGGTGGAAAAATATTTCTGACGGAAATCACTACCAACACAACCAAGGCGCTCGCCAAGGGAAACGAACAATGGACGATGGAAAAGTTTGGCTGGGTGCGAGCAGGAAATCAAAACAAACCGAACGACAACGGACGCTTCAACGACATGCGGTATTTAGTTGACCGATTCCGGCGGGATTCATGCGAGGGGTTCGTGCATGTGCGGAAAAGGGATTTCGTTGAGCACAGGAAATTTTTTTGGATTGGCGGTAAAAAAATTCGTTGATGTGTACAAACTCAAATTTAGTTATCGTTTTCGGTATTTTTACCGAAATCTTACCGGTGAACGTTAATTTTTAGGCCGATTTGGCTCACAAATAAGTTCAAAACACGTTCAATCTTGTTCAAGTGGGGATTTCGTTTTAAAGTAGCTGTAAAACAATTAAATTGAACTGCCCAAATTTAACGGAACAGCTCAGCTGTTGAGATTTCCTCGATAGTTTCTAATAGTGAATTCGTTTATTATCGGGATTAACACCAGTCCCAATCCAGTGCGAAACCGAACTTTTTGTCAGTGTGAACCTCAACCTGAGCTAGGTTTTAAAAACAAACGAGCAAACTGACGTTTGTCAGAAAACAAGCAGACCCAACCCGATCCAGGATGGAACTGAATAATAAACAAATTCGCCATAAGGCAGATGGGAGAGTGCAAGCTGGCGACCGAGTGGACAAAAGATTTGATTAATAATTGTTATTATTTTAGCTGGTCAGCTCGCTTGGCAGCTTTCACTAAGCCTTGCAAAACATTCAAAAGTTCCACGCTAAACGATGAATCGGTCAGACTCGACCTTCTCCGATACCGATTTGCATTGAACTTTGATTATTGGGTCCTTTAACGGTATTGAGATAAATTCATATTCGTAATCTGCAATAAAATTTACTAAATGTTGGTACTCTGGAACTGTTCTAAATAAGCGGGAACGACAGCGAGTAATTATTTTGCTTTAAATCTTGAATTGGGTTGTTTAACTTCGAAAAATATGCCGATTTTTATACATCATCTGATAGAGCTTCGTTTTCTGAGCACAACAGATTCATCTCTTCCAGTGGCGTCCCGTTACCTCACTTTTTACCTGTGCATCAACTTTAAAAACCAGGTTTATTGCCATATTCATACTCGAATCGGTTGAAAAATACACTTAATCTTCTAGTTTACTCGATATCTATCCATTGCTAGAAATATTTTGATAATTGTTTTTGTTTCGAGAGTTGGTGTACAGGTAGATTGAGGTTAAGGAAACGCAACTGATCTCTTCATCTCAATTTTTAAATCAAGATTTAAATTTTTGATCGTTGACACTAAATCCACCGACAAACCGACATGAATGACCATAGCAAAAACAATTAAATTTCTGATCAAAGCACACTACTGACATCTGGCTCCGTGTTCGCGGGAAATATTTAGCTAACCCATGAACCCGCATGCAAAAGTTATGAATTGGTTCGTGTCTGATCTATACGAGACAAATTATTTTCATCTAGATCAAAAAATCCTATGGTTTTGACAGTTCGGATCACTGCACATTTAGATCGGCCGTTTACGTTTTTCGGGCATAAGTCAGAATTAAGT
This sequence comes from Ochlerotatus camptorhynchus, assembly GCF_037179485.1. NCBI lineage: Eukaryota > Metazoa > Arthropoda > Insecta > Diptera > Culicidae > Ochlerotatus > Ochlerotatus camptorhynchus. The sequence goes on along the minus strand of NW_027040574.1, from coordinate 834,167 downwards.
GTCATGTCGGTTTGTCGGTACTTAATCTATTCGTTGACAGCTCGTTCCCGTACAAAGTCCCCCAAGGGGAGCTTAGATGGTGATTTTTGCTGAAGTAATCGTTCTTATTTAAAATAGTTCCAATGTATCAAAATTGATGAAATTTTGGATTTCGGTTCCATTTTTAATGCAGATAACGAATATGTATTTACCTCAATAGAGGTCTTTACGACCATTAGTATTAGGGTATTAGCAACAATCAATACGAAACTAACGATTTTAAATTGGCTCACCACTTTAGTAGCCTATTGGTCCCAAGCAAACGATTAACGTACCCTATTCTAGTTGAAATTCTATTACTACACTATGTTTGTTTTGATTCGCTATGAAAGTTTGACAGATAACATCAGGGGTGTGTGGATTCATGCAGAACATGCAGGGGTGAGTGAAATAGCTTGGGACTGCTTGGGACCGTTGTTCTGGTACTGAGTGAGCCAAAAATAATAATGATTTTCTTCGGGACCCAGTGGTCTTAGAGTTACCTCTATGGTATTAGCAACCGGTGAACACTCGTGTTTATTTCAGTTACCATGGAGACGTAATTTGTGATAAGCCCCGGTCCCTTTCAAATTGTATCATTATTTATTAACGGTCCTTATATTTGAAATGACGTTTCACATTCATCTAGTGATGTCCGATTTTCATTCGAATAATCGTTTAATCGATTAACGAATCGAAAAGTAAACTATTTATAATCGGTTAAATCATGCCGATATAAGCATTAACATCTCCAGAGCATCATCACCGATCGTTTCAAACATGTGCTGCACTCTCATTGGTGGAAAAACGATTAGTTGTTAATCGAGTAATTGGACATCTCTGATTTTTGTGTGATTGTTTTGATAAAAAATGAGCGCAAAATTTCATCTCTGCCGAGGGGGCAGCAAAACCACAAAATTACCTTGAATACGGGGGGTTCTCATTGGATGAAAGGGACCGTGAAAGAAGACACTAAAATAAAAAGTTTTCATCTTAGTATTCATCTTTGGTTTTAGTGAGCAGTTTCACTAATACATGCATTTTACTGGTTGAAAATAAAAAAAAAAACAAACCACTGTCAAGTCGAACACTTTGACTGCTGATTTCGTGGTTGAAAATAATAATCAAATCGATTTTACACGGCTTCACTAGCAAGGTTGTATTAGTGAGATCTAGCGGCGAGAAGTCAATACTTCTAAACAACTCAATTAAAAATCTAAACCAAAGCCTATGAGATCGAAACAAACATCGCTGTGCTCAGATAGCGAAGCTCTTTCAGATGAGGTATAAAAACCGATTAGTTTTTCAAAATTATAGGACCCAATTCTGGATCAACAATAGAAAAGGGCCCATCAGCATTTGTAAACAAACCGTTCCAAAGCCCATTCCTCTCAAATCGAAGGCCGCCCACACAAACCAACACCATCATCGTGTAGGTGGAAGTTTCCCCTATCCGATTATGGTGTTGGTTTGCGTGGGTGGGCTTCGATTGTAAATGTCATAAAAATTACCATAAGCCCCCTGGTAATCTAACCGTTTTTAGTATTAACACTTGTTAGTTTGAACTCCGCTAATCTGCATGCCGTGCAAACTATACACGGATAGAAATCTCCTTATACCTTTTGGCAAATTTCTATTGCTGATTATTCATAAAATGTATAAGTCAACTAATAAGCAGACGCCTTGCAAAATGTTACTGAAGATCATGTGTCAAATAAAATGTATAAGCTGTCACACATACCTTTTATGCATTCTTATAGGACCCATGTGGTTTGTCTTATGGAATGTATAAGGCTGATGTTTTGGCAAAAATGTATAAGTGAAACACATGAATAAAATAATTGATTTTCGTTTCGTGTAGTCGCTATATTCATAGTCTGGCGCATAGAATCTCGGGAACCAATTGAGCTGTCAGAACGAGGATTAGAGCCCAAGCAGGGGTTTCCACCGTAGCCAGATAGGCCGTTTCGAAAGGTTTTCAGCTGTCTGCTGGAAAGAGCGCTAGGTGCCACATTTGCAAGTACCGACTTCGGGTCTGCGGACCTCCCATAAAGATCGGTAATCAAGATATCCCATTGAAGAAAACTGTGAAACTGCTGGGGGTTGTCATTGACCGGTCGCTGAGTTTTGACCAGCACCTTCAAGGGGTCAAGGTCAGCTGTCGCAGCAGGATCAACCTCATCCGCACAATCTCCCGTCCCCACCGGTCCAACAACAGAGAAGTACGTTTCCGTGTTGCCCGGGCCATCGTAGACAGCCGGCTGATGTATGGACTGGAGCTGACCTGCATCACTACCGAAAAGGCTGACCTGCATCACTACTCGCTCCGGTGTACAATAGCTACACGCGCATCATCTCCGGTCTCCTACCCTCGACGCCAGCCGATGCCAGCTGTGTCGAAGCCGGCACTCTCCCTTTACGGTACCGCATCTACGCAGCCATTGCCAAGCAAGCCACTGCATTTTCTGCAAATACCGCCGGAAACGACAGAATCTGCCTCCTCAGCGAGGGGGACAGAGTTTTCCGTACAATCGCCAACGCAGAGCTCCCCCCAGTGGCCACGGAGATAAGAGTTGGCAATCTCCCGCACCAAACATCGACAGCCGGATAAAGGAGAAGTTCAGAGCCAGGGACAATTCTGTAGCCCTTAAGAGATCGGTAGCAGAGCTGACCGGATTGTACCCAAACTGCATGCATCGTTACACGGACGGGTCAAGATCTAGAGGTGGAGTCGGAATGGGAATCGCCGGTGACGGTCACGGTTCCTGTGGATCGCCCAATCCTGATCCTGTCGGACTCCCACAGTGTTATTCAGGCCCTTTCGTCGGAGGTCCCGGTCCACCCCTGGATCCAGCGCATCTTGAAGGTTGCGCCACCAAACACTACATACGCATGGATTCACGGACACTGCGGGATCCCAGGGAACATCGAGGCGGACAACCTAGCCGGGTCAGGCCATCAAGGTACCGTTGCAGGACGTGAAGAGATGGATCACTTGCACAGTGCGGACAGCGTGGGCAACGGAATGGTCCAGTGCCAGACTTCCGTTTATTAGAAAAACTAAAGGTGACATCGGAAAGTGGACGGACCTTGCAAACCTGCGAGATCAGAGGATTTTGTCCTGTCCACGTCGCCCACATGGATGATTCTCTCATGGACCCCGACGAGATGCACGGTAGTGCTAGTGGATTCATTTTGTTCCACGCCTCTTCCAAATTGGTACAGATGGTCGATTCAAGAGCTCTGCGAATCATTTAGGAAAATATACTTTATGGAATCAGCTTCCATAGGTACTTACTTGTAGGCAGTCTCTCCTCATTCTGAATTACTTTAATCTGCTCCGAAGAAATCAGGGGAAACATGTCAGAAGGGTCTAACTCGAAACGTAAACAATGACTTATGGATCGTCGGTTTCTTACGAATGACTATACATCAAGGGGGGAAGGTGGCTGTCAAATACGAACAATCGTCGCCTACCTCGCATTACTGGTTCCAAACGTAAAAAAAGCCATAAGAAACCTACAGCGTTTGTTTACCTTTGGAACCAGTTTCATATAAGAATGATCAGTAGGCAAAATTTCACAGCGCATCCCCCCCAGACTTAAACTAACTAAAATCATCTGACAGAGAAATCTCGCGTCACTTTTCAAATGGTCCTAAGTAACAAATGTAAACAAATCGAGTTAAGCGATACAGACTATTGCTATTCTATCATTTTATGTGATACAAAAACATCCATTTACTATCATTTATTTAAGATAATCATTGATCAAAAATTGTCCAATGTACAGTTTGAAATTATGGTAAAATGATTGTTACTTCGGTTATTCGGACTGCCTAACATGATTGGTGCTCATTTTCCAAAGGCGGGCCAATCTAAAGTTAGGTACACTGGAGTCGCTTTTTACGCGATTTTTTTTTACACGGTCTTTTTTAGGCGGTTTTTTTTACGTGGATTTCGGAATTTACGCGGATTCCGGAATTTACGCGGTTTTTTTACACAGTTTTTTTTTACGCGGGACGTATCACCCGCGTAAAAAGCGACTCCAGTGTACTATACTCTAAAATCTGTGAAAGGGAATCTAGTATCACGTAGACAAAACGTCCAATGTAACACTCATTGATTATGTCATTGAGAAAAATCGTCCAATGTAACATGTCCGATGTACAACTCGACTTGTCAAAACGTCCTATGTGGTTTTTTTTCTATGTTGTAGCACAAACGAAGTGACAGACGGAGCGGCTCGAAAACTTTGGTGACTAACCTGCTATTGCAATTTTTCAGTGTACCACATGGCAACACCACTACTACTGGATTGTACCACATGGCAACACTACTACCAACAATCAATACGAAACTAACGATTTTAAATTGGCTCACTACTTGACTAGCCTATTGGTCCCAAGCAAACGATTAACGTATCCCATTTTAGTCGAAATTCTAGTACTACGCAATGTTTGTTTTGATTCGCTATGAAAGTTTGACAGATAAAATGAGGGGTGATTGGTTTTTCCTATGTTTCGAGGGGTGAATCGATTAGCTTGGGACCGAAGATAGTACCAGAGCTGAGCCAAAAAGTTGAGCACGTTATTTCGGGACCTTCTAGTCTTAGAGTTACCTCTATGCTACTACCATAGAGGTAACTCTAAGACTAGAAGGTCCCGAAATAACCTGCTCAACTTTTTGGCTCAGCTCTGGTACTCTCTTCGGTCCCAAGCTAATCGATTCACCCCTCGAAAAAGGAAAAACCAATAACCCCTCATTTTATCTGTCAAACTTTCATAGCGAATCAAAATAAACATAACGTAGTACTAGAATTTTGACTAGAATGGGGTACTTCAATCGTTTGCTTGGGACCAATAGGCTAGTCAAGTAGTGAGCCAATTTAAAATTGTTAGTTTCGTATTGATTGTTGCTACTTCCATAGAGGTAACTCTAAGACCACTGGGTCCCGAAGAAAATCATTATTATTTTTGGCTCACTCAGTACCAGAACAACGGTCCCAAGCAGTCCCAAGCTATTTCACTCACCCCTGCATGTTCTGCATGAATCCACACACCCCTGATGTTATCTGTCAAACTTTCATAGCGAATCAAAACAAACATAGTGTAGTAATAGAATTTCAACTAGAATAGGGTACGTTAATCGTTTGCTTGGGACCAATAGGCTACTAAAGTGGTGAGCCAATTTAAAATCGTTAGTTTCGTATTGATTGTTGCTACTACTAGATTGAACTAGCATTTTCACCAAATGTACTAGAATGTTTTGGTTCTATCTCTTTCACTCTACTCAAAACTGAAATGCATAAAAAAAAATGACAAAATGATACGCACTCTTTGCACACTGTCAAAAAATCATTGTACACAAAATCAACTTTGTTCAAATCAAAACAAAAAACTAACCCATCTGGTGGATGATGGCACAACCTTCCAAGAAAATTCTATTACAGTGAACCACATTATTTAAATGGATTTCTTCGCCAGTTAGTCGTCTGTCACTTCGTTTGTGGTTGTAGCATGGAATTCAAAGCAAAATTGTGTGTTGCTTATGCAACTAATAGAGAAGTCAGCTCCGAAATTTTAAACGTATTTATTATGTGTTGCGTTAAAGTTTCCTAAAAAAATATGCGTTTTAGAATACAATGTTTACTATGATCTTATAACTTACGTTTTGTAATCTTCTTTCATTGTTTAACCCGGAATGGGATCTATGTAACGCTAGGCTTAGGGAATCCTGAATACAATTAATCAAATTTAGGAAATATTCAAATTAAACTTTTAGTTAATAAATTTACCGGTTTGTGCAGAATAACTTTAGTTTTCTTTTCTGTCTAGAGGCGGCTCAAGGCAGAGTGCAAATCAATTTAACCTAAAACAATTTCTAGAATAATAAATTTCATTTTAATTAGCACTTTAATAAACAAAACTGTTATTTGTTCAACTCACTGCATGTGTAGAATAACAAATTTAGGTTTAAATGCAAACAAATTTAGGTTTAAATGTAAATATATACGCGAAAATTAGGCAAATAAATTTAGATAATCTTTTTCGACATCGTGTCACACCAATTCAGCTTTGTTATAAGCACTCTTTGTTCTTCTCCATGATCTCGTTTTGTCAGCTTTCGCTTGTTCAGTTGGTACCGAAGTGTTGATTTGGAGGTAGGCTCACAGACGAGGGGCGTTCGCAACACTCCCCCCCAGTAGTTGGACCCTGGTTCAGCATACTCTGATTTGTCCCGATGTCCAGTACCGCCAATTTCACCGCTGGTCTGTCGTAGATGCCGGAAGCGGTCTGAACCGTTGCTGAACGTACCTGCCCATCTTTCGAAGTCTTGACTGCGACTACTCTGCCTTTAGGCCAGCAGTTCCTTGGGAAGCTGGGATCGACGACAATTACAATGTTTCCAACAGCAATCGGTTTTACAGGGTTGAACCACCTAGCTCGGCGGGTGATTACAGGAGTGTATTCAAGAACCCAGCGTTTCCAAAAATAGTTGGCCAGAATTTGTGATGTTTTCCAGGACTGCCGCATAGCCAAAGCACTATCATCATATGGCACTAAAGGTTTAGAACCATTCGATGATCCAACTAAAAAGTGGTTCGGTGTCAATGCGGGAGACGATTCATCGTCGACAGGAACATGAGTCAATGGTCTGCTGTTTACAACGTTTTCTATTTCAGCCATCAGGTTCTTTAGGACTTCGTCGGTTGGTAAACGTTTCGGTTTGATTTCGGCTAGAACCTTTTTGACCGTCTGTATCATCCTCTCCCATATGCCACCCATATGTGGCGACGCAGGTGGGTTGAAGCTCCACGAAGTAGACGCCGTAGTGAACTCAGCCATAATTTTGTTGTTGTCGACGTTCGCTAATGCCTCCATGAGTTCCTTTGATGCGCCCACGAAGTTGGTCCCTCGGTCGCTTATTATTTGCAGTGGAGTTCCCCGTCTGGAGAAGCAATTGCGTAGGGCCATTATGCACGAGTCCGTTGAGAGAGAGTGGGCTATCTCGATATGGATCGCCCGTGTAGTCAAGCAAGTAACTAACACTCCATAACGTTTCTCGGACCGCCGCCCAACGGTGACCTGGTACGGGCCGAAATAGTCAACCCCTACGTAAGAAAAGGGTCGAACAAAGGCTGCTAGTCGCTCTTTTGGGAGGTTCGCCATCATAGGAGGATCAGGCTCAGCCCGTCGGATTTTACAACGGGAACACTCTCTACGGACTCTGTCACACTCCACACGTACTCTTGGAATGTTGAACTTCTTCCGAGCTTCGTTAACGAAGGTTTCGTTGCACTGGTGGTGGTACTTTTCGTGGACGTTCTGAAGCACTAAATTTGTGAGCGGGTTGCGACGTGGTAGTACAATCGGGAACTGCGTCTTTTCGTCAGCAAAATCGCAAACGTCGATACGACTATGTATGCGCATCACGCCCGCACCATCAATAAACGGGCTGACCTTGAACAAAGAACTAGTTTTGGGTAAATTTGGCTTACCTGCAGACAATGTCGCCATCTCATCCTGGTAACATGCCCATTGAGCGCGCTTATACAGATAATTGTCCGCCGCTAGCAGTTCTTCGCTGGTCAGTGGTCCTCGAAGAAGTTTCTCACCCTTCAGTTTCCGCTGAAGATTGACCGGAAATCGCTGCACGAGAGCGGTAAGTCGCTGTAGGTGGCTCAAATTGGAATAGTTTTCCGGACGCAGAAAATCTCCGGCTATCTGGGTGTGGTGATGTAGCAATCGCGGCCGGAGTTCTTCTGCAGTTTCTTCGTTGATTGATGCTTCGGGCCATTCCGATCTCGGCTTCGACAAGAATGGTGGACCCGCAAACCAGCGGCAATCTATCTGTATCTGTAGCTTCTAAGATTTCCCCGACACGAAAGGCGACGAACTGGGAGTATTTTCGGTGATCCGACTTGAGCCAACACATTACATCACGGGCGTCCGTCCAAAAAATCCGTCGATCAATCTTGATCGAATGTCCATCCTCAACGCTTCGTGCTAAACGGGTGCCTATCACCGCTGCCTGGAGTTCAAGCCGTGGAATTGATAGAAATTTGATCGGGGCAACTCTACTTTTCGATCCGACTAACGAACAAGAGATTTTATCTCCTTCAATGAACCGAAAATAGCAAACCGCAGCGTATCCAAGTTCACTGGCATCCACAAACGTATGCAATTCTACTGTACGTTCTCTGCCACGCGAATAAGATAGATGGTAACATCGTGGAACTCGCACCGATTCCGCTTCCGGTAGAAGTTGCAGCCAGTTCTTCCACTTCATCAACTGCCTCACGCCGATTTCGTCATCCCATGAAGATCCCTCTCTCCAAATCTCTTGGAACAGCAATTTCAAGTATACCATGTAGTGAGATATCAAGCCGAGAGGGTCGTACACCGACATCATTACGCGTAGTACGTCTCGTTTCGTGGGATGTTTGAGGCCAGAAATAAGCTCTTGGTTCCGTTCAGTGGAAAGTTTGTACCGAAAGGTATCCGTCTTGGTGTCCCACCACATTCCGAGGACCTTCTCCAGTACTGCTTCGTTGTTCACGTCCAAACTTTTCTCAGCTGTTCCAGTTTCACCTAGCGCTTGCACAACTGATGGAGAATTTGAAATCCAGTTCCTCATGGTGAACCCGCCCTGTAGATGGATGTAATGGATATCCTTCGCTAGCTTTATTGCTTCTTCTTCGGTGTCGACGCTTACCAACATGTCGTCGACGTAGTGGCCTTTCTTGATGATTTTAACAGCCTCTGGAAACTGTACTGCGAATCGTGCTGCGTTTTCGTTGATAATGAACTGGGCGCAGCTCGGTGAGCACTTAGCGCCAAACGTCATCACCGTAACGACGTATTCGCCAGTCGTACCATCCCGGTTGCACCAGAAAATCCGTTGACAGTGCTGGTCAAGCGGGTTCATCAGCATACGGAGGAACATCTCAGCGATGTCCCCAGAAACTGCAATCGGCCGCTCCCGGAATCTGTACAGCACAAATGGCAACGCTGTCAGAAGATCTGGTCCTTTCATGAGGACAGAGTTGAGAGAGACTCCACCCACAGTCGCCGCTGCATCCCAAACGATCCGAACTTTGTTTGGCTTGTTCGGGTTGAATACAGGGAATATTGGCAAGTACCATATGCGATCCTTGGGTTCTCGTAATTCCTCTGGAGACAATTTGCGAACGTAACCCTTCTGCATGTAATCGTCCATCTTGGCTCTAAGTGTTTCAGCCAAGCTCGAATCACGTTCCATTCTTTTCATCAGGCAATGGTGACGTCTCAATGCCATCGGCCTACTGTCAGGTAGCCGAATGTCGTCGAATTTCCACAGCAGTCCTGTTCGAAATCTTCCATTCTCGAACTTCGTCACTGAACGCATCATCTTTGCAGAGCGTTCATCTTCCGTTGACAAAAGCAGCTTTTCCAGTTTCGCAATGCCCAGATTTTCGAGTGCAAAATGGTCCTTGACCACTGAATTCAGTTCGACGTCAGCTTCTGAAGAGTGATGACACATATGGAAACTATGCGGTGCGGTATTTGAGCACGCTCTGCCTCCAGAAGGGCACGTTCCGTACACCATCCATCCCAATCTGGTCTTGGCTGCTATGGGTTCGTGTTCTGCACCCTCACGGCTTTCCAACGGATGAACTACTCGTATGTTGTTCATACCAATTAGGATACGAGGCTGCATGTTTGTGTACGAGTCCACGGGTATCCCTTGCAAGTACGCATGTTTCGTGGAAAGCTCCTCAAATGGTAGGGACTGAGAAGGTAGCTTCAATTCCTTCACGGTGTAAACGTCAGCGAGTCGATGTTTGACTTTTTCATTACGTGTCCCAGAAATTTCGAGTGATACCCTCATGGCCGCGTCCTCGTATCGGCATGTATCAGCGGTCCACCGGAGACATAGCGGATGCTTCTCACCTTGCAGCTGTAACTCCGATGCTAGCCCCTCTTCTAGCAACGTTAACGAAGACCCACAGTCGAGGAAGGCAAAGGTGTTGATTCGTGCTCCTTTATTGTGAAGCGTGACGGGAATGTACTGAAAAGTACGGAATTGCTGTTTCCTCGATGAGTGTTGCAGGTATGCTCGGCGGCGTTTTGATGGCTTGGACCACTCTTCGGCTCTGAAGTAGAAGTAGGGGAATAGTGCTTATCCTTGGCATCATTATGCAGCAACCGGTGGTGTTTGAACGTGCATCCGTTTTTCCCACACATTTTAGTAAACTTACACGGACCCTGGTGCTTTCCTAAACAACATCGGCATAGCTTATACTCACGTATCGTATTCCACCGCGAAGGATGGTCGAGAATCAAAAACTGTTTGCAGTATTCTACCGCTTCACACTTTCCTTGACAAACGGCACAAGTGCTTGAATTGATTAAACCATTTGAATCCACCTCTGGTTTCGGAGCAGTTTCAGTGTGAGCATTCAAAAAACCGTCATCCTTTCGTGCATGCCGGGGCTTTTCAGGAACACTCTGAATTTGTGGGATCGTTACACTACTAGCCGCCTCAGCGAGATTATACAGCCAGTCGCTGAACTGTGAGAGTGTAACTCGGTACAGATTCTGGCGGTGAGTTGCCCAGTTGAGGCGGATCATTGGTGGTAGGCGATCCACAAGACTTTGTAGAAGAGAGATGTTGCAGAGATGCTCTTCCAAATCACAGTTTTGCACTGTCGCTACCATGTTCCTCACGGCGATAGCAAAGTCGACCAGTGTGCCAAGTTTCTCAGCTTTCGGTGCTGGCAGGAGCTGAATCTTCTGTATGAGGGAATGAACTATAATCTCGGGACGGCCAAACAACATTTTGAGGGTTGCCAAAACGTTTTCTAGGTTCCTCGGGTGTAACAACTGACACCTCACTGCTTCGAGTGCCTTGCCCTTGAGACATTTCTGTAAGCGTATCATATTTTCTTCCGGGGTGTAGCCACAAATACGTGTTGTACTGTCAAATGTAGCAATAAATAACGGCCACTGTTCCGGATCACCGTTGTACTCCGGGAGGTCCTTAGATACGGCTTGGCGCGCAGCAATTTGACTTCTGTTGAGTAAAGCCGATTCGTTCCCGAATCCAGTTGCTTGCAGATGATCTTCATTACGGAATCCTGGAATGCTCGGACGAGTTTGTTGTACTGGTGAAGGTTGGAATTGCGAACTGATACCAGTCTGAAGCGGCCTGCTAGACCTTCGTGGGTTTTGAACCGGGGAAGAATGGTACTGTGGGTTTGGAAAAACTGGAGCGGGAGGTGATTGCACAATATGCACTCGTGGAAAATCCGGGAATGACTGATGCTGACTGGTTGGGTGTGCTGAATCACTGCTGTGTAATCCAACCAGTGGAATTGTTGTAATCGGCGGCTCAACTTGTGGTGCGTCCATCAATAAACGGTACCGTTGTAGCAGATGTCTCCTTTCGAGAGCCTGTTCTTCTTCCAGGTAACGGAGCCTCAAATCCATAGGCATCTGAGAAACAGGATTCGGCTGTAATGTTGGTACGGACGGAGCAGTTGTCATGATTGGTTCAATCTGCGGAAAGTATACGTGACTACCACAGGTATACCTAGGATCGTACGCCCTATTATAGGTCGATGTCGTCTGGCTGACTGGTGGAACGTATGCTTGACTTGTTGGGCATTCACAAACGGGAGCTTCATAGGACGTACTTGGTCCTCCTGGTGGAAGCGAGACTAGAGGTGGTACTAATGACTGCGTTTCGGATTCAACGGCTGGTATATGTACTGGCGGCATAGAGAATGACGCAGTTGGTACTGGAGCAGGGAATCTGGCGCTACGGCATCTCTGACAGCTCCAATCGTAATCAGCAAGGGCGTCACTCACATTAGCGCATACAAAATGAAACCACCGTTGGCACTCTTCGCAGCTGACCATCTGGCTAGAATCAGGCAACCCACAGAGAGGACAATTCTGTTCCAGGCTGTCTTCTTCCAGTGGTTGCGGCCGACGTGGCATCGCTATAGATACTTGATCCGGGAAAAACGAAACTTTAAGATGTTGCTTATGCAACTAATAGAGAAGTCAGCTCCGAAATTTTAAACGTATTTATTATGTGTTGCGTTAAAGTTTCCTAAAAAAATATGCGTTTTAGAATACAATGTTTACTATGATCTTATAACTTACGTTTTGTAATCTTCTTTCATTGTTTAACCCGGAATGGGATCTATGTAACGCTAGGCTTAGGGAATCCTGAATACAATTAATCAAATTTAGGAAATATTCAAATTAAACTTTTAGTTAATAAATTTACCGGTTTGTGCAGAATAACTTTAGTTTTCTTTTCTGTCTAGAGGCGGCTCAAGGCAGAGTGCAAATCAATTTAACCTAAAACAATTTCTAGAATAATAAATTTCATTTTAATTAGCACTTTAATAAACAAAACTGTTATTTGTTCAACTCACTGCATGTGTAGAATAACAAATTTAGGTTTAAATGCAAACAAATTTAGGTTTAAATGTAAATATATACGCGAAAATTAGGCAAATAAATTTAGATAATCTTTTTCGACATCGTGTCACACCAATTCAGCTTTGTTATAAGCACTCTTTGTTCTTCTCCATGATCTCGTTTTGTCAGCTTTCGCTTGTTCAGTTGGTACCGAAGTGTTGATTTGGAGGTAGGCTCACAGACGAGGGGCGTTCGCAACATTGTGATTTTACCGTTTCTTCTGAATTTTCAACGTTATTATACACTGACTACATTAAAAATAGTATTGCAAAGTGTATTGTTTTTAAACAGTTAAATTAATAATCTGTCGAACTTTAACTTCGATTTTCTCAAAATGGTGGATTTGTTACATTGGTCTATTTGAAAAGTAACGCGAGAAATGTTTGTTCTATGAGCTAAAGAGCCTAAATTTATAAAGAGGCGACATGTCAAAATTGGAACAATCGATTGTCTGTCAAAGTCATAGGAAAAGTCATTCCAATCGAGCAGAAGACCTGTCAAATGGATAAGATGTCGTCTTTGATAAGATGTCGTCTTTGATAAGATGTCGAATTCAGGCTCTTTACTATGAGCTATAGCGAGCTCAGCGAGCTATAGCTATAGCTATGAGCTATAGACCTTTTAGACGTTTAATCGGATTTCTCTATCTAGCACACATGGATGAATGCACGGTTTGTTTTCCCACTAATCTGTTTCCTTCTTGCTCGCACTTGTTCGATTTAAATGGTGCAATAGTGTGCGCCGATTAAACGTCAAAAAGCTCTATAGCTATAGCACAAACGAAGTGACAGACGACTAACTGGCGAAGAAATCTATTTAAATAATGTGGTTCACTGTAATAGAATTTTCTTGGAAGCTTGTGCCATCATCCACCAGATGGGTTAGTTTTTTTGTTTTGATTTGAACAAAGTTGATTTTGTGTACAATGATTCTTTGACAGTATGCAAAGAGTGCGTATCATTTTGTCATTTTTTTATGCATTTCAGTTTTGAGTAGAGTGAAAGAGATAGAACCAAAACATTCTAGTACATTTGGTGAAAATGCTAGTTCAATCTAGTAGTAGCAACAATCAATACGAAACTAACGATTTTAAATTGGCTCACCACTTTAGTAGCCTATTGGTCCCAAGCAAACGATTAACGTACCCTATTCTAGTTGAAATTCTATTACTACACTATGTTTGTTTTGATTCGCTATGAAAGTTTGACAGATAACATCAGGGGTGTGTGGATTCATGCAGAACATGCAGGGGTGAGTGAAATAGCTTGGGACTGCTTGGGACCGTTGTTCTGGTACTGAGTGAGCCAAAAATAATAATGATTTTCTTCGGGACCCAGTGGTCTTAGAGTTACCTCTATGGTAGTAGTGTTGCCATGTGGTACAATCCAGTAGTAGTGGTGTTGCCATGTGGTACACTGAAAAATTGCAATAGCAGGTTAGTCACCAAAGTTTTCGAGCCGCTCCGTCTGTCACTTCGTTTGTGGCTATAGTGTAATCAGATTCCGTGGGTGTGCGTTCAAAGTCATTGTTTACGTTTCGAGTTATACCCTTCTGACATGTTTCCCCTGAAATGTTCGGTGTGGCCCAAATATTGATGAACCCTTCGGAATTATAGTCGCTAAATTCATAGTCTGGCGAATTCGAATAGAATTTCGATTTATCAAAAAGCAGAACCAATTCAATATATTGTAGACCAACAATTGAAAAGGTTCTATCAACTTTTATAAACAAAACGTTGATTATTCTTTCCTCGCCAATCGAACGCAAATTACCAGCATCATCGGATAGGAGAAGCTTTCCCCAACCCAAAGATGGTATTAATTTGCGTAGGTGAGTCTTGAGTCACGAGAAAAGGGGTTCCGAAGTTTTGTTCGCAATAACTGATGTGCTCTTTTCTGTTGTTGATCGTGATTTGCTCGATTGGTTCCGCTATTTGACAGCTCAATTGGTTCCCGAGATTCTATCCGCCAGACTATGAATATAGCGACTATATTCGGAATCACCTCTCAGCAGATACTTCAGGGGAAACATGTCAGAAGGGTCTAACTCGAAACGGTAAAAAAATGACTTGGATCATCGGTTTCTTACAAATGAAAACACACCCACTAAAACTAACTTAATCATCTGACAGAGAAATGTTTGTTCTATGAGCTGGTGTAGTCAGATTCTGAGGGTGTGTGGTCATTCAAGAGAAATCGACGTTCAAAGTCATTGTTTACGTTTCGAGTTATACCCTTCTGACATGTTTCCCCTGACTTTTGCGTTTTTCCGCCCCGATTCGACGTAACCAATTTCATAGTTGAAGGACACGACAGTGGTTTCTCGCCTGTCTTCGACAACACGTAATACAGGAAGGGGGAATCCTTCCCAATGGATGTTCCATGGAAATCTTTGCTATCCGGAATGCTATTCGCGGGCAATCGGCACATGTATTCCTTCGTCGGACCACAATATAACGTGATCATTTGTCAGGAAATCACCTCCCCGATGGCCAGATCACGCTGCAGAGAACAGTCAAATCTCCAGCATCGTAAATTTGCCAATATTTTGCACAGTACCTACTGTGCGTTGATTTTGTGAACAGCAGTTCATCGTGATGGCATTGAGACAACGGATCTGTTCGATTCATTTGCGTAGATCGGTTCGGAATACTTATTGTCATTACCAATAACCGCCCAACATCATCCTTACGCTTAGACGGTCTCAAGGCAGAAATTCAATTCGGATTAACCTTCGAGCTTAGGTAAAATAGCACTTCCAGACTGAACGGATCCATCACCATGATTTCCGCGTAGTATCCATTGCAGAATAATCGAATATCGTCGCAGTTTGCCATATGATAAGCCAAAGCCATCTTGATACTCTCGGTACACATACCATCGACCAGATCCCAGGTGCACATTTCCCCGTTTTCCGACGAGTTTACTGAAAAGTTATTATCCTGTATGCTGGACCGTCAAGTCAAGCACAAAACTGGTGCCGTATGACCCACCAGCAAACAGCGAGCCTGAAAACTCACGACAAGTTGCTGCATGATGATATTTGTCCTCTGTCGACAAGGTCGACAATTGTGATACTGAAGGATGAGGATGGTGGTAAGAGTGATACCAAAAATTGTTTGTGTCAGCAATCAAATGTTGACACATCCGCAGGCACAGAAATAGGACAGTGATGTCAGTTACTTAGAGATCATAAACATTATGTACCATTGGTGCCAAACAGTGCCAATGAGTGTGCCCCCATGTTTTTGGCACACTGTGCTAAGTGACCTACCCTTTGGGAGTAAGTTTTCTTTGTATAAATGAAGCAAAACAAAGGTAAATAATGATTATTTTTATCGTAGAGCACTAAACTATTCGGATTTGCTGAAACGAGGGGAAGCGGCTCTCGATTTCCATCAGGATTCGCAATCTGGAATTCAAGACTATAGGAGTACCGGTTGACAGCAGCACTAAAGAGCTGGAAAGCACATCATGAAACAGACTGCAGTTGGACAGCAAATTTTGGAAAGAGCTCCTCACGGTGCATTGTCAAAGGAGCGTTCTAGAATATTTGAAATATAAAGATGTGATGGCACATAAAATTTATTGAATATCGATTGAAAGCAGTTATGTGTTCCACACATACATTTCATTTGTGAAATCACATTGAAAAAATCTATGTGTGCATTGCACCCACCGCAGTCAGGAACATTTTCTTCCAAACAGCATTCCCCACAGGAAAAAAACAATCCAGACAAGATACAATCTGCACATGGGTTCCTTCCCAGGTGTGACCCTTCACCGGCAGAAGGCAGCAGCCCAGCTAATTAAAAGCCAGAACAAATAATTAAGTTTCATCAACAATTTTGAAATGTGTATTCCAGGCATGCCCGAGCAAAAATATTAACTTAATTGAAATAATTAAAATAAGGGAAAACGGCGACAGGAAGCAAGGGGCGGGGCAGGTACCGAAGGAAAAACCAACACACCTGACCGGGCAGTTCTTTTCCACCTGACATCAGCTACATTTGCTCTTTGGAGATGCTGATGCTAATGCTGCGATGGTACTTATGGCTGGTCGTCGTGGCAGAAAAAAAAAACCATATGAACGCAAGCACGAAAAAGGGTCAGAAACGTGACAAGATCGCAAACATTACCATCGTCGGTGGCGGTAATTGGTATGGACCAGCAACGCCGGGACGAGCAAACCTTCCATTTATTCAACCCATAATTTTAATAGCTATTTGCACGGCACCTGACTCTAGCGGTGGCCATTTGCAAGTCCGCAAAAAGAAGGTGATTACATTTATTTTTTCGCCGGCAATTGAATCTTTGAAATCGTTTGTAGATCGAAGAAGTGGCATTCGATTGCGAACATCTGTCTTCGCGCCATCTTTTCGCCATTATCGCAGTCATCACGCAGTCACATAAGTGTGAGCCGGAAGTCCTGAAACTCGAATGCATATCCAAAGAGGATGCGCTCTCCCAGAAGCTGCTGCGGCGGCCACAAGACGTGACTGCTCAGGCTAATGCATACATTTCTATTCACTCGCAGTTGGGTTACTGTTATTCGCACGCTGCTGGCTGTTGTCTTACGTTATCCGCTGCTGCACGCCGGCCATTCGGCCGGAGCTGCAGCAGATACGAATGCACTGCCATCGAAAGTAGAATATATGGGTATAGGAATGGTACTTTCATGGTAACAATTGCAGGGTGTTGTGGTTCTTAAACCGGTGCAGGGTAGGAAAGCTTCTGTGAGCATCTCAAAATAGCGCTATGAGCGCTGATAAAGGTCGTTTTTGGTGGGCCGAAACGTCGAACTTCATGCGCGTGAAAATTGGGTTCTTTACGGGTATAGCCTGGTACCAACCAGTGGAAACTAACGATTTTAAATTGGCTCACTACTTGACTAGCCTATTGGTTCCAAGCAAATCGATTAACGTATCCCATTCTAGTCGAAATTCTAGTACTACACTATGTTTGTTTTGATTCGCTATGAAAGTTTGACAGATCAAATGAGTTGTTCGCAGCTCTCAATTCTATTGAAGTTCACGGTTCTGCTCGGAAATAAATGGAATTCCCGTAGACACTTTCAAATTTATCTGAAATTCTCTGGTCTTCTGTGAAGTTCCTAAAATATTTCTGAAGTTCTGAAGGTCTCTGTTCTTCCCTGAAATTCTCGGAACATCTTAAGGGGTTTCGATTTTGTTTCAGCACATCATGGAGCTATCCTGAATTTTTCTAAATTTACGATTATAGATCTTTAAACTGCTCCAAAAGTCTTGACTAATGTTACGGGAACTGCTTTTAAGATCTGAAACTCCCTAAAGATCTCTAAATCTAGCTTTTCTGATGTGCTTAGAACTTCATAAAAAATTTCACAATACCCCCAAGTTTTCTATATTTCTCAAGTTCGTGAAGTTCTCTGAAATTCTAGGAACATCATAAAAGTTTCTGAAATTTTTCGGATGCTAAAAGAACCGCTCCGGTAAGTTCTATATATTTTCAGTATGTTAACTTCCCTTATGATCCCACAGTTTGTTTAAGAAGCTTCACTGAAATTCTCAGCATTTCCTTTTATTCCTCAGAACTTCTCCAAAGCTGCTACAATTGTTGTGAAGTTAATGGGACTGCAATGAGGATCTCTAATCCTTCATAAAGTTAATTACGAACTCGAAATAAATCTTTATTTTTTTCCTTAATTCAGGCATTTTGAAAATTTTCAATATCTTGAACTTGTCGAAACTTAAAAACATTGAATATTTTTAGATCTTGGACTTATTTACTTGGAAAACTCATGTAATTTTATTTAGAAAAAATTAGTAGACACCCTGTAGACAGAGAAAGACGATTAAACGTCACAAAGCAAAGAATGATCAATTTTAATATAAGTTCACTCTAAAAAAGTTGAAAATAGTGACCGATTCCAAGAAACAATGACTTTATTGACTTGGCCTTAAAAAGGAGACTTTTTAGTGGCTGGCTTGAAAAAAAAAGTGACTCGCTACCAGCCCTGAAAGATCAATGTGCTCAGAAAACGAAGCCCATTCAGATGATGAATAGTAGACCGATATATGGTTCAAAATTAAACAATCCAAATTTGGCCACCCAAACCAAGGAACTTGACAGCCGCAGTCTTTGCAAGCTGAACAATGCATTAGGTTCTAAATAACATTGACCGATTTTCTTCGTCGACTTTCGCTTTGCATCCTCAAGGCCATCCCAAGTAACATTTTAAGTTTTATGAAATACTACAAAGCTACAGGGGGAGGTAGCTCATCGATTCTTCCGGTTCGCCTCCTAGCATCGTGCTATAAGGTACCAGGCGATAACCAGGGTAGTTGATCGATAGCTCGATGACGTCATTTTGTTGGCGTCTGCTATGGGAAATTCTCATAGCAGGCGTTGATGATGGGACGTTGTCGAGTTGTTGAATAGCAACTATCGTGGTAACTCACTGATTACCTGTCGATCTGCCAAATTTGGAAAGACGTCTGCATTGAATTGTCTCATATAATAATATTCCGCCCACTATATCACAAGAAATTGCGAGTAGCTGAGTGGAATGGAGATAAGTTAAGCATTGGGTACAGGACCAAGTCTCCCCTGGGTGGTGCCAGAAGATGAGCGCAATAGAATCATCAAGTTGCCATAAGGCACGGAATGAGACTATTGCATGGCTGGGTAGTCAAAGTCTTCCATTCGTTAGTCATTTCAGGTGGATTAGAACAGGTTTAGGTTTAGGGTGGGCGTTGGCCAGATTTGGATTTTTCAGATATAATCCTAAATAGGACCTAGATTATTTAATACACTAGTAACCTCAACTTCTGTCACAATGTTTCATTGTGACTAATCAACACTCAATGGGTAAAATATCAAATTTGCGGTAAATTTGAAAAAAGGGAACTTGGAGTGTAGAGTGCACTGCCCACTGGACGATTCTGAAGCCTGACCAAGTGAGTGGGTTACGGGTTTATTTGATTGTACGTCATTTCCAAGTTATATATAGATACATTCATACCATTGGCATTTTGTATTTGAGATAAGACAGAGACAGGATGCGGAGGGCCCGCTTAGGGGGAGCGTAACCCATGTTATGGCTTCCATTTATTAAATAGTTCATATAGGCTGGAAATGATAGGTTCATGGTGAGAAAATGTACCATATGGTGCCCGTTCACTGATCAAAATTAGATTCAAATCGTCAGGCCCTGCCCTGGAATAAGGGAATTGACGATGATTTGTCAAGTTTCATTTTGCATTTGCATATAATTGTAAGTTTAGGTTTGCTTTTGTAATTGTAAGATAGATAGTTTGCCTCAATTGAAACATTGAGTTAAACATGACGAATCATACCTCTAAAATAGTAGTATTTACAGTGCCGCATTATCTAACTTTTGTTTTGTTTGTTTACATATAACTAATACTAATACCTCCTTGTTTTCTCTCTAATTTGTCTACTATGTCCTACCATCACGATGAGAGATGAGCTACCGTACATGGTACACGCTCATGTACACTCCCAAAATAGTATGCCGCAAGTAAGTATATCACAGAGGCAACTAAAGATCCAGAAACAAAAACCGAAAACGCTGAACGGCAGATTGGTTTACAGTGGTCGACCAGGGTGTGTGCTGATAAATTACAAAATTACAATTACATCATTATTTCATACACACTTAGTTTTTTCTACCGAGCTCGGCTGTGCAAATCTCGGCAAAATAAGTTTTACTGAGATCTCAGCAAAAGTGACATTTGATTGCTGAGTCTCGGATAATGCTTAGCAGAATCTCAGCAAACAAATGAAATGTTTGCTGATATCTCAGTGAAACGTTTTTTGCCGAGATTTGCACAGCCGATCTCGGTAGAAAAATCTAAGTGTGTACATCAGCTTGAATTGCGTTGATCGATATTACATTTTTTTGGCTGTGCACTACACCACCGGAGCCAGCAAAGTTCAACAATCCATCGTTGCTTATGCCTTTGTTGTCGTTTGGAACCAGTTTTGCGAGGTAGGTGACGATTGTGCGTATTTCTCGCGTAAATTTTGAAAAGGGTCTAGCCTGAACAATACGTAAAGAGCAAATTGAAACATTGTACGTCGCGTGAAAGTGGAACTTAATGAAGGCCTAAGTACTTTTTCGTAGTTTTTAGTTTTCGGATTTGAAAGATCGTCGGTTACAGTGGCCTGCTTACTGAGCAGAAAAACGCGGTCCCAGGTCCTTACATATCAAAGAGATTTATGGTAAAATCGCTTGTGTATCGTGTATTTTGTGAAACTCGTTGTTGTCGTTGGTTCCGGGTTTGAATGGATACACAAATTTGAGCAACGGTATTATGTGATATGAGGGGCTCGGTGGCCTTAGAGCAACCGTTTTTGCTTACTGAGCAGAACATCATGAGTCTATTCTCAGGCCCATCCAGGTCAATCGTTTTATTTGTTAATATGACTACATGGTAATAACAGCAACTCGGTGATTAAAAAGGTGCTCGTCTGCCTAGTGGCAAACGTTTTTGCTTACTGAGCAGAAGACCGTGGGTTTAGTCCCAAGCTCCTTCGCGTTATATGATCGTTAGGACATCAATTCAGCTTATCGTTTACCAAAACGAACCCTGCTGCAAACCCAACAAAGTGCAGAGGTGTTCTCGGCTTCCATCAAAGCGAGTGTCATGTCAACACAATCCTTCCCATTCCTTTCTTGACCTGTGTTCGGGCGCGGCCGGCGCTGGTATCGCCTAATTTAAGATCACCAGTATTTACACATTGAGGATGATTGCTAGTCCCAAGCATCGTCTATTGGTTCTCTGTGTAATTACAGCTGATCTGGCAATAACAGAGTAGCAACCGTGGGCGGTCAATCAAGCTCAAGCTCAAGCTCAAGCTATATGAAATACTACAAAGCTACTATAAAACAACATTCATAAAACCCTGGTCAAGACTGCTTTGCCATTGATGCATCCACCAAAACCTTATTGATGCTAGAATCTGACTAGTTGGCCCACCCTGGAGAAGGTTCTGAAGGGTGTATTTTCGAAGCTCTTCAAGATTGATTCACTGCAAAATGGTTGTTCGATAAACGCATTGAGATCCATTTGAAAACTGTATTTAAGCTACAATAAAAGCTATTTGGCAACAATTAAAACCAAGGTTGCAAATACTCATTTCAGCTAAAATAATATTTTTCGGAATAATAAAACCAAAAGATGGTTTGATGGCATGTTTTACTTGTAACTTGCAAGAAGAGGTTACAAAGTATGCGTTTGAAACATAAAACTTGTAAATTTTGCTTTCTATGGGTCACAATCAGCGATTTGCTGATCACTGAGTGAGTGAGTGAGTGAGTGAGTGAGTGAGTGAGTGAGTGAGTGAGTGTGTGAAAAATCGCTGATTATGACTCTCATGAAGTGAAATAAACAGGTTTAATATGTCAAACGCATTCTTTGCAACCTCTTCTTGTATCCTACCAATTCAAAATGTGATCATTACATCTAATTATTTCAAAATTAACAAAAATCATTGTTTTAGCTGAAATGAGTATTTGCAACCTTGATTAAAACCATTATCCGAGCCATTTACCCTAGCTGCTTGCTAAGTTCACTAGAAAAACAACATTCAAGATAAAAAATACCATCCAAATACCGTACCATAAATACCATTCGATCTTATAAAAATAATTAAGACTGATCTTTTAAAATCCTGCCGATTATTCAAAATTATAAAATAGTTCTCATGAAGTGGCCTAGTTTTATGTGCCATATAAAATTTGATGTGAAATGTATGTGAAAACATCGAAAAACTTGAGTCCGCCCACGGAAAACATCGATTTTACCGAGGGGGACGACTCTATCTACGATGCAAAAAAGATTGTGTTTTGCTGTGGCTAGCTGCGCGCACGCTGAGTAGATAGAAAGAAGATTGATGACGATTCTGAAGATTTCCTGCAAAAAATTGATGAGCGATGCAAGTAGATGCGACAAATGAAAGAAGATTGTTCGAAGATTGATTCGCTAGTGTGAGATTTGTTGACCATCTAAACTTGAGATTTAGATGTGTCGCCCCTCTCGGATTTTACTAATTATTTTACATTAAGAAAAAAAAAATATATTCTTCAGATTGATCATAAAGCTTAGCCGAGATTTTTGTTTCTCATGATTTTTGTATTCTAAATATTTTCTCATTGCTCAATTAACTAAAATATATCCAAGGAAATATAGATTGAAAATCGAAGATTGTAAAAAAAAACAAACAAAATAATTGTAATATGGCGGAGGCATAAAAGTTGATCTTCATGGGCCATTTGAGAAAAAGTTATTTTGATTTCAAGAAATCCTTAACAAATTTATAAGGTTTTGAAATGGTTTTTATGAAGAAAACTTGTAGACTGAATTGTATTTATCTAAAGCCATTTTGCTTGATCCTAACCCGTTCAGATTTATGGCGGCAATGTTGTGTGTGTGTGTGTGTCATCCTTTATCTCTCACCCAGCTGGGGGCGTTGGAGTAGAACTGCGAATAATTTGATCAAATCTCATGCTCCGTAATGGTGCCCTTTATGTTGTGAAGACTAGTACTTCAAAAACGGTAACTTTTGAGGCAAGACAGGGTGTCCTCAACAAGTTAAGGGAACAGGATGCACTAAATGTCCACAACAGGTACAGCAAAACATCACATAGACGCCCTTATTCAAGAAGAGCCACCGCCGCCAACTAAAGCTTGAACCGGGTACCTGGGACTCCCACGATATACCCGCGGCAATGGTCAGCAGACGATGCCCTGTGCGTATTTAGTATGTAATATGTTTTATTTGGATACACAAAATGTTTGAAGCCATGCGTCATCTAAACCATAATTTGCATCACCACAAATACACTTGTCAACAATCTTCAACTGGAACGTACTCACCAAATCACTTCACCCGGGAGCGCATTCCCGATGCTTCCACGCATATTTTTCTCTCCACTCCAACCACTCAACAACCAAATATCACTTTTCTTCACTTTTCTTTTTCAAGACACTCCGTGCACAAAAGTAATGCACATCGCAAAACCCTAACAATAGATCAGCCCCGTTCTCATCATCGCGTAAATAAACAGAATTAAAATTTTCACTCGCGATGCCACAAATTTTTGGTCCGGGAGAAACAATCAAACCACGCATCGCCAAATCTTCTGATGCTTGCAATGTTGCAAACATGATGAATCATGTTTTCTTTCTTGGTTCTAAAACTTCTCGGAAAGCGAGAAAACCACCACTCACACACGTATAACCGTCCGGGAGGCAGAGTGCCAGCGCTAATCCGGCAAATGCAGCCGAAAACTATGAAAGAGAATGCACGCACAAAACAGAGAGCAAATTTAGACACAACCGTATCCAAAGGCGTTCGAAACTCGACTCACGTTCAGATTTATGGCGGCAATGTTGCCTACAAAATGTTAAACGTCAAAGTTTGTTTATCTTTCGATAGTTGCGCTGTGCGATTCAGCGTTCTTCCAGGCGATTCTCTCCTGATGGCTTGGAAGCAGTTACTCAGAAAATGTTCACAACATTTCGCATTTCACACAGCTGTAACCTCGATCATTCCCGAGAAGATCCTCTTCTTCCGGATGGTTCTGGAAGTTGTAAGCTACGGCTTACCTGCCAGCCTATAGCTGGCCCGATTTTACCCCGGCGGGGCGGCCTCGAGCAAGGGTACTTCCCCCAAAGACGTTCGGATTTGGGTGGGACAAAACAACAAAAAGAAATGCAATTTTAGACGTCTATTCGCTACTTATCTCTGCCATCTCCTCCTCGCTGTTGCTGCTGCTGTTCGGTGGGGCCCTTCGACGACGGTATGGCGGCGGTTCTGCTGCTACAAAGCACGGACTGTGCTGAGCGGTTTGCTTCTTCGGCTGCTTAGCAGCTGTCCTTGACACTTAGCGGGGAGGATGAGCGGGGCTCGTCTGTTGGAACCCCCCAGCGACGTTGGTGACGAAGCACTGGATTGCCTACTCGCCGTAAGCAACCCCGACAGACACCGCTGTGTTTCTGCCCAGGCAAACTCACCTGTAGTACTGCCTGCTTCGTCCTGCTTGACGATTAACTGCGGTGGCGAGACTGGCTCTATTGGCTGAGCCACCGCAGTCAGGACGGCGAGTGTCTACCGGATCCTTTGTGGTTAGCCGGGGAAGCGATTAGCTCCTTAGCACTTAGCTTCCCACAATGGCGATCCGACACTCTGTTGCACTCACAACTTTCACGGCCACGGAGCCTACTTTCACTCGCGGTGCACAACAAATCCTCCGGACTGACACTCGCGTCGCGACTGGGCAAATCTTTCCCAGTTAAAGTCGTTTTTCTCGGGACTAACGGAAAAAGCGTCTCCGAACAAAAAACCCGCGTAGACTTCACCGTGGCTCGAATTGTTCTCCTCGTTTTCACAACGTCACAAAACAAAACAAAACCGCCATCGCTCCTGCAACCGCGCTCGACTTTTTATGCTGTTGATGTGATTCGCCTTCTTTTGCAGCGGGAGGAGAAACGGGACCTAATTTTATTTGAGACACGATACATTCTAAAACGATAATTTTTTTTCCTATCTAACTAAACTAATAACAACAAAAAATAAATAAAATAACGCGCAAAATTTACAAGTTAAAATTATTCACGTGGTGAGTATGTCGCCGGCCGTGCAATGACAACAAAAACAAAGCATAACAAACACGGCACACACTCGTGTAAAATACGGCAATATTACACTCGGCGGCAAAACTACACAAAACGGGATAAATTGTAACACGCAGGTTACACAGCAAAAAAAGTTGTTGAATATTACATCGAAACTGCTGCAACCAGGTCAATCCATCGGTTGTGTAATATCACATTGTACGATGCACATCGATTTTGCGAACAAAATTACATCCATTGATGCAATATTGTATCTGCTTTTTTATTACATCACTATTTCATACATCAGCTTGAATTACATTGATCGATATTACATTTTTTTTTTGCTGTGTACAAAGTGCACCATCAAACGATGCAGGAATGTACGGTTGAATGAATTTTTTCCAAGTGACGACCCTTTCGCCGAATAAAATCGCAGCTATGGATCGGAAACCAACTAGTGTCCGCTAACTGACAGTTTCAGTGGTTTGCGGTCGGTACTGACACAAGTTATTCCGATCTTCATCGATTCGTAAGGTCTGGAGAAGGCTGATCTGTTTTCAGACTGTTTTGACAATGTTCTATGAATTTGAGGACCACGCTCACTTTACTCTTCTCCACCAGATGCTCAGTCGTTGATGGTACCCGTTCCACCGGACGTGCTGGTTCTTCTAAAGAACTAAATTTTACTGAAATCGACTTCCCTTCGGTCGTTAGCATCGTTTGAATTTCTCCTTCAACTTCGTTTATCGTTTAGGCTACCAATGTATTTGTTTATGGTCACGAGAGGTAAACCAAATGAAAATTTGTTTAATATTTCAAATGAGTGTATTTCAGCATTTTATTTTATTTGTTGACAACAGTGACATAACAGACAGATTTTAAAGTTATTTACACAATGTAATTAATGAAAATAATTCGACTCTTACTTTTGTAATAAGTGCTATATTCGCACCCCTCGATTGTAATTGAATGATTTTTGATGACCTTTTTCAACGCTAGATGGTGCGTGAAGCAATATTTTGCGGGTCGCCATTGCAACATTTGGAAAAGACATACACGCTAAGATCATTTTACCCAGACGGTACAAAAAGATTACCGAGATTGGCCGTAAATTGCACAAACTCACATATGGTTAAATTTTTTTAACCCAAATATGGGTACTTATGATCCATAAATGATTTATTGTTATGCAAATTTGACTTAAATTTACCCATACTTGGGTTAAAAAAGTACCCATATCTGAGTTTGTGCAGTTTACGCCTGATTTGGGTAAAGTAACCCAAGTAACCAAAAGTTCTGATAAAAGGCCATTTGTGGCTTAAGCAGCTTAGTTAGTGATGGTCTTTAGAATTCTAAGCAGCCTCATTTTTAAGTCGTTATAAGAACTTGAAAGTTCCGGTATCATAATTGAAGAGAATTCTAAGCAGCTTCTGGCGGAACTTGAACGGAACTTTTAGAAAATAAATTAAAAAAGGTTTTTGCCCTCTACACCAAATTCTATGTTTAGTTCGCACTTTTATGAAAGTTATTTCTAAAGGCAGGTATTTATGTGTATTGATTTATCAGCATTAGTAGTTTTTGAGCTGTTTGAAGAATTAAACCCAGTCCTTCTGCGTGAGAGCCCCAGCACGAACCGCTGCGTCATCTGAAATATATTAAAGCGAGCTGTTGTCCCGCCTACTGTTGGAGTTTTCAGTGCCAGCTGACTGACTTGCATACGAAACACAATACCTTGATGAATTTGAAATTGGTATTTGCCCGCATGGTATTCCAACACATTTGTGGCGCAGTGGTTAGCGTTAGTAGATCGCATGCCGAATACACGGGTTCGAATCCAGGAAATTACTTTTTAATTTTTTTTTTATGTTTTAATAGAATGTTGATGCACTGCATAAATATAAGAATTATGATTTATTCGGACCACTGATCATTTAATATTTACGTACATTAAATTTAGTTACTAATAAAGACTTGTGCGGATTGCTTCATGTGGCTTGAAAGTTCTGTTGGAACTATATGTGAACTTTATGGAACTTGAAAGTTCTGTCGGAACTTTATTTGAACTTTATGGATCTTGAAGGTTCGGTCGGAACTTTATTTGAACTTTATGGAACTTGAAAGTTCTGTCGGAACTTTATTTGAACTTTATGGAACTTGAAAGTTCTGTTGGAACTTTATTTGAACTTTATGGAACTGGAAGGTTTGGTTGGAACTTTATTTGAACTTTATGAAACTTGAAAGTTCTGTCGGTACTTTATTTGAACTTTATGGAACTTCTGTCGGAACTTTATTTGAACTTTATGGAACTTGAAAGTTCTGTTGGAACTATATGTGAACTTTATGGAACTTGAAAGTTCGGTCGGAACTTTATTTGAACTTTATGGAACTTGATGGTTCGGTTGGAACTTTATTTGAACTTTATGGAACTTGAAAGTTCTGTCGGAACTTTATTTGAACTTTATGGAACTTGAAGGTTCGGTCGGAACTTTATTTGAACTTTACGGAACTCGAAAGTGATTTTAATCGTTGAATGCGGAACTTTTGGTTACTTGGGAAACCTACATTTGGGTTATCTGATCTTAGCGTGTAAATGGATCATATTGTTAATATGATTTATTTGCTTAAAGGCAACAATATATGCCTTTTGCTCTCATTTAAAACTTAATGGTTTTATGATTGCTTTTATAATGATAGAACAGGTTTATAGAGTATTTTATCAAGACATTAATAAAAAATTGCTAATGAAGTTCATGATTGATTTATAGAACAGTTTTATGGTGGGATTGAGAACTACTTTCAATTTAATTTTAAAACAAGACAGTTTTTGACTTCTCGCCAGACTGTAAAAGTTTTTTAAAACAGCGAAAAGGTGAACTGCTAAGCTGGATTATTCATAGCCATTATAAAACCACCATAAATCAGAGTGGATGCCAAATGATTGCAGAATTGTTACTTGGGATGTTAAGTCATTCTTAGCTGTTTTGCGCACAGAGATCGATGAAAGAAGCTATTATCTATATTCCAATCAGAGCTGGTAAATATTACGGCCGTCATGCGATAATGAGAAAACATGTCCTCTCACTATCACGAGACGAAACGACCGATCATTAGCTTTTTTGTCGTTTTCCAATGATCAAGCACTCATGAGAATAATTCTTATGCAGTTTTGACATCAACATTTCTAACTGATTTAGATGAATTTAAGCAAGTAACCGTATGTAATCGGTAGAGTGAATATATTTTTAAGATTTCTCTGATACAAGTAACTTTAATAGCAATACATAAGCTTGTAATCTCGATGATCACAGCACTGTCACGTTCTGTCATGACAAAAAAATCGATGAGATTTTGAATAAAATCTCTGTCTTCGTTTTCTCATCCGATGATAGTGACAGAAGTATCTCTGTAAATATCGCGTGAGATCTTTCATTGAAAATGAAAATTGCCAGCCCTGATTCTAATACGAAAAACACGACAAGATACGGTTTTGTGTAAAAGTTATTAACGAAAGAGAAAGCCAACGAAGAGAATCGATCATTGTTACTTAGGACCTAATTGTTCAGCTTTAAATGTGAAATATTTGAACTGACTGAGACAGTGACATGGATCAAAGTGATATGCGCAGGACTCGAGCAACTATTTTTCAGAAACAATTTCCCGTCCAACTAGGTGACTTCATCGCCCAGTGCAGTGTATCTTTTTCTTCTACGCCAACCTGCTTCACATGGTATGCAATCTAACGATTGTCGCAAAATAGAGATAACAGCGTCGGAACTAATTCAATTTGCATACATCCCCGTTTTCGCCAGTCCCGTTTCTCCGTGAAGTCCAGTTCCGATTACGGTTTCTACTTCTGAACCCCGTGTGTATTTTTTTTACCGATTATGTCCCATGCATTGCATCCTAAGATTATAAACACATACAAGAAACGAAAATTGATGCATTGAAATGGCAAACTTCTGCAGCATCAGCTGGCCGTTTGGAGCTTTTAAGCGACGCAAAAAATTCCTGCAGGAAAATTGCTTACTTTTCCACGCCAGAAGCGATATTTTACTTTCGATCCATCCATTTATTGTCGACTTACAAGGCACACCCATAGGTACATACACACTAAACTGGAAGCCGTGGAGCGCAAATATGATGAAGACTAAAACCTGCTGAAAAGTGTAATCCCCCTTCTTTTTGGCATCCGAACACAGCGGGGAAAAAAAACAGACGGAAGAAACTATCACTGAACACCCATAAAGCGAACCGTGGCAACTTTTGGGTTCAATCGATTGCTAGAAAATAATCGAACCCGTTGCGAAATGCGCGTACTTACCCGAATAAAAAATAAACAGATGGAATTACAGCAAAATTACACGGAAATCTGGATGACACGCACGCAGACTGGTCGAAGGTAAAAAAATAATGAACTTAATTGAATTGTGTTTAAACTATTGACTGAATCATAACATAGAACACAGCCAGTTCTTGAAAGCATCCCGGATCATTTTTCTTGTCTATTTGATATTTGTTTCACATCAAAGAAGTTTCATACCAAAACGGTCAGGCCTACTGTGCAGTATTTAAGGGGCAAGATGATTCAGAAAACATCCAATCTGTTTACAACTTTTGTTTGCTTTTTCTATCGATTTATATTTTTGAAATTATCGAGGATTTCAAACCTTCGTCATCTACACTTGTAAATTTATTTAATGAAATTGAACGCTAGCGGCGCCGGTGGTGTAGTGGTAAGCGTGATTACCTCTCACCCCAGCAGGCCTGGGTTCAATCCCAGTTGGCGCCACCGGGATGTTCTGAGGCATAACATCTCTGATCACGCCTTCCTTCGGAAGGGAAGTAAAGCCGTTGGTCCCCGGTTCATGAGTTGATGGGTCGATAGGTAGGGTCCAGGTGTGGGAGCTGCCTCCCTGGCGTCGGTAGCATTGGTGCTCAGCACGGAAAACAAGATCGACGGAAAACAAACCAAGGAAAAAAAAAAGAAATTGAACGCTCGTTCATTTTTACTCAAAAGTGAGTAAGTTTTACTCAGTTTCGTATTTCTAGGCAAAATGTCAACATTGATTTGCCAATGTGAGTAACTTCTACTCTGATTATGTTAAATTAATGCTTACTCACTTTTGAGTAATCCAACAGAAATTTTACTGACCGTGTTTTGTCAAAGACTTTATACATTTTCGTTCTGTCTACTCCGGTTTTTAACATAAAATTCCTCAGCAGGGTTGCTTCCACTCACTTGCTATAAAATAATATTTTTCGGAATTTAGCAATCATTAGATGTTATAATGGTATGTTCTTCTTTTAAGTAACAAAAAGAGGGTGTAAAGTATGTGTTTGACTCATAAAACCTGTCAATTTTGCTTTCAGAACGTCACAATCAGCGATCTTATCATTCGTGAGCGTTTACTCTGAGTGAGCGCTCACGAGTCGTAAAATTGCTGATTGTGACGCACTGAAAGCAATATTAACAGATTTTATGTGTCAAACATATACTTCATGAGCTCTTCTTGTAACTAACAAGTACTAATTTACATTATACTATTGCATGATTTCATAATTCTGAAAAACATCTTTTTATAGCAAGTGAGTGGAAGTAACCCTGTTCCTCAGGAATGCTGATTTAAAAGTGCACTAATAATATAAATTACTCGATAAAGCTTCCAGTACTGAATTTCCAGAAGCCACATTATCAGCCGCAGTTTATCATTTCCCGATACCTGTCCCCGTCTGAATAAACGAATTCCTGCGGCAAAGGCTCGTGAGTCAATTCAAAAATTTGATCGCCAATCTACCGAGGTGGGAAGTGTTGAACTGAAGTTCCATTTACGAGCAGATGGATTAATTATAATTTCAGACAGATTCTCATTTTATCGATATTTAACTGCAACTGAAGACCAGAAGGGATGACTGGATACTGCAGCAGGAGGAAAAAGAACTTTTGGATCCGGAGAATTGGAGTCACAGTTTATTTTTTTCGCCGAGATTCCAACAGCCGAGTAGTTCTGCAATGTATTTAGCTGAGATTCAGTAAAACAATTGCCGAGACTCAGCTAACAAAAAACATTTTGCTGAGATAGGGGAATTTACGTATTCTCGGCAACCTAAGCAGCGACCTTCTTTCTATAGCCTTTTTCTCTAAGGAACACACACATATGCAGTATTGGTTTGTTTACAACCTTTTGCTGCCAGCTGCTCTAACAATTTCAGTCGAAAGAATTGTCAAAAACTGTTTTGAAACGCTTTTACAAAGCTCCAATCTTCTCTAGTGAGAGCGAGTATTGTCGGCAACCAGTTTTTCTTCGGCAACCGTTCCATTTGAACTGCATGTAAATCTGCTGTTCTATTATCGGCAACTCGAAATCAGCTACAATTTGTAGAGCGTGTGTTTCATTTCAAGAAAACCCTGCTAGATTGCTTTTTCTCAGTAGTAAAAATATAATCAAATTGAAGCTGAAAGCATAAAGAATCGTTTGCATGCATTTAGCGAAGTGTTTTCGTAAGAAAATCCAGTGAAAATAGTGTTTCAATTTGGGTTGCCGAAAATAGTCTGTCATGCCGAAGCCGTCATTTCCCCTCAATGAGGTACAGAGAGAGGTGGCGCAGATCGTGAAATAGGGTTGTATTAGTAAACCAAAAAATCAACGTAAACGCAAGTAGTGACGTCACTACTTGCGTGTACTTGCGTGTATCGTACAGTGGTTGTGTGAGTGATTGTTTCACCTCGGTAATCCAGCTCATTGATTTCCCCTATCTGCTAAGAAAACAGATGAGATTGAGAAACGTCAACGTTTGTTTTGATTCGCTATGAAAGTTTGACAGATAAAATGAGGGGTTCGTGGATTTTCCTATGTTTCGAGGGGTTTGGCATCGATTAGCTTGGGACCGAAGAAAGTACCAGAGCTGAGCCAACAAGTTGAGCATGCTTATTGTGGAAGTGGCCACATTCTTCTTGAACCTACACCCTCATACGACTCATAAATAAGATCATTGGTGGCCATATTAAGTACTCAGTACTGTAGTATCGGTCCTGCCTTTTATAATTAACGTGGTTTGTATAAATCTTGTAATGCACATCCCTGAGTAGTTCTATACTTTGACATCCCTACCTAAAAGAGCACCATGACTTGTGTGCCAAAAAGATAATAAAATACTCTAATTTCTTCTACCAACGAGACTAGACGTGCGTGCCAAAGTATCAGTGTAATATCCGAAACGACACGATTCTACAAGTACCACGTTGGCCAGATCCGAATACCCCCAACGAAGTGTAACTTGAACCTACATCCTCACGTGACACATTAAACAACATGAGAATACAAAAAATAAGAACATTGGTGGCCATATTAAGTACTGAGGACCGCGCTGGCCAGACATGTACCGGGCGTCCCGGGGAGCTTCATAAATTTTCCGAAATTTTCCTGAGGCGATTAGAACTTCTCTGGAGTTTTCGGAATTTCCCTGAAATCCTCTTCAGAACTACTCTAATGGTCTCCTCAGAACTACTCTGAAACTCTAGCCAGTAATATTCTGAAGTTCTCCTAAGAATAACTTTGAACTTCTCCTCAGAACTACTTTGAACTTCTCCTTCGAACTACTCTGAAGTTCTCCTTAAAACTAAGTTCTCGGCAGAACTAGTCACGCCTACTAAAATACTCTAGACCTTCGATTCAGTTTTCAACATTTTCTAAAATGTAGGAAGTTGTCTGAATATTCTCTTGAAGATCTTTAAACTTTCCCGATAGTCAGGGCTTCCCTAATTATATTTTTACTTCTTAGAAGTTCTTTGAACTTTGCACTTCCCTAAAATTCACATAACTTTCCTTAAGCAGTTTTCCTGATAATCATCACTCTTCTCCGAAGCTCTCGATATTTCCCCACGATTCATGGTACTTTTTCTTAGTGTTCACTCGGCTCTCGAAATACACAGGCCACTCTCGATGCGAGATGGTTTTATGACAGGTGGGCAGGAGCTCACGGTCTCCCAGTGTTGGTGAGTTCTTTGCCGTTAATGTTCACGAAAAATTCACTATTTTGCCATTCAAAACAACAAATTTTATGGGCGGATTTGGACAGTTTTTGACCTGTTTCATACGACCGGAATGAGTATCCTGGTCACAAATGCCGTGCCAAACTGATTTCCTACGCAATTAATCAATCTTTGATGTGAATTTCGCTAATAAACACGAGGAGCATTTCTTATAGCAAAACTTGCCTTAACATGATGGGCATAGGTCATTTTAGTAAACAAACTAACACTTCTTCCTTATGTGTCACCTTTGAATTAAGCGCCTAGCTCTCGGTGTATGTCACGCAATCGCCTGCTTACTCGGCAGCAACCATTGTGTGGTCTTCCTCATTGTTCTTCATCAGCAGTTCTTTCGGTCGATGCTTCGTCGACTTTGGAAAGCAACCGTTTCGTGATGAGTGTGTGAGTGATGATCACGTTTTGCGTCTATTGCTACAATGGAAGCGGTCTGTCCCTCGTTGGCCAAACTGCCATACAATGAAACCACTGGAAGCGGCTCCCGTTCTGATGGAGGAGGCTAATTGGATAGCGGAAGCTACTTTTTGACTACTGTTTTAAGATGTTTTTGTATAGTGAATAAGAATCCTTGGCTCTGTAAAGTAAATTCGATGGAGCCTTATCAAATAAATTAATAAACAAAAAATATATGATAGTTCTTCAAAGTGTTTCCAATTTTTTTGAAGTTAATGAAAACTCAGAGGCGATCACTGAACTTCGAAGAATTTCAAAGCCCCTTGGATATTTTTACAAGGATTCAGATTGATTCATTATTCAGAAGACCTTCTACTGATCAACTATTCAATCAGATAATCCCTCACATATTTCTTCTCTATGTCAGCTGAATCAGAGATTATTCAAACAACCGTATAACTTCATGACGATTAGCTATTTTGGAGATTTAAAACTGATTGAAAGTGCAACAGACGACTCTCGAATATGATGCCTTCATTGCCTAATCGATGCACCCCTCAAATCATTTGATCTGTCAAACTTTCATAGCGAATCAAAACAAACATAGTGTAGTACTGGAATTTCGACTAGAATATGGTACGCTTATAGATGTACTTGGGACCAATAGGCTAATCAAGTAGTGAGCCAATTTAAAATCGTTAGCTTCCACCGGTTGGTACAACAGTGTACTTTGTATATCTGTAGAAGGTCTTACAGGGTTTTGGTGATTCCATGCAGTTCCCGTCGAGGCAAGAAGTACACACAATGAATGTCAACGGTAATTAGTACATGCTACAACTTGTCAGGTCGGTATTGATCTAAGGACTGTCGACTCCGTAAAGTTTGTTTTAACACTGGAGTCTTACCAAATAAACAAATTGAAAAAAAAAAAAAAAAACTTGTGAAGCAAGAAATTCCAATTTTAGAGGATCCAATTTTCTACCAGTTTTTAGTTTTGAAAAACTGTTAGCAACCCAAACTATAAGTTTCTATAGAGATTAATGACGTTTAACGCACGCACACTAGCGGGAGCAACGCCGTGTAAAGTTGTTTGCTATTTTCCTCTGGCTAACCTAAAAAATGTATGAAAGTAGATCTGTCAAAATGAGTTTGACATCGATTTGTTATGTATTTTCCTCGGATATTCACTAACACACTCTCACATATCGCACCAATACAACCGGACGTGAAAATTATTATTATTATTATTTATCTTTATTAGGGAGGCTTTTAGCCTTGGGCTGGTTCGCCTCCAAGGGGGGACGTGAAAATCTCTATGGTTCTAGTTCAAATCCATTGCTGATGCAATGCAGTCATCCTAAAACAACGCCAAATGATTGCACTATCTACTTTTATTCGGGTGGAGCAAAGCTAAAAAAAAACAACCCAGGAACAGAATCGAAGCAACATCCGAAGCGCAGCAATAATCTATAAAATAAAAATTAAACTTTGTTTGCACAAGTAACATCAATTTTCTTGCTACACACAGGGATAACAAGATAAAGCTTTTTAACTCTTTCCATTTATAAATAGTTTGAGCGAAAATGTTTGCTACTGGGCTGCTGGCTGCTTCGCCAAACTAGGTATACCAACAGGGCAGCGACGCCGAGGGCAGCGTCGGAAGGCTACATTCTGACACTAAACAACATATTATGGTAGCTTTCTTTCTTCAAACTGTGTACAAGGGGGAAAGATGATATCTTTGTTCTGCTTCCGGATGAAGCCGGGCCGTGAAGAGATAGTGTTGCTGCATCGACCAGCGAAGGTCAGCTCCCAGCAGCGCTGGACTGTGTGTATTATAAAGTTTGGCCGCCTACCAAGCGCTGAGGCCAACGATCGGGAGTAATGGGAAAGTTGCATGTTTTTTTCTTTTTTCTTTTGACGTTTCAAAGTGGATGAGCATGTTTATTGCATTTTTAATATGCGTAGAGAAAATGTTTCCGCACATTTTTTTATTTCAGTGTGTGGTGCCTTGCACTCGACCCTGCTAGGCAACTACCTTGTATCGATACACCTTGATGGTATGGTACCACATGGTATATATCTTTCCTTTTGGTTTGTTTTTTTCCGTCGATCTTGTTTTCCGTGCTGAGCACCAATGCTACCGACGTGCCAGGAAGGCAGCTCCCACACCTGGACCCTACCTATCGACCCATCAACTCATGAACCGGGGACCAACGGCTTTACTTCCCATCCAAAGGAAGGCGTGATCAGAGATGTTATGCCTCAGAACATCCCGGCGGCGCCGACTGGTATTGAACCCAGGCCTGCTGGGGTGAGAGGTAATCACGCTTACCACTACACCACCGGCGCCGTTATGGTATATATCTAGATAGAGTTGGAATTAGGGCGTAACAGCTTTTGTAAACAACGACTTCTTTTGATGATTTCTAGACAGTCAAAGCTCGTCTACGCAAACCAACATAACCATTGGGCAGAGGAAGTTTTCCCCTACCCGAAGGGGATGTTGATTTGCGTAGACGAGCTTTGACTGTCTAGAAATCATCAAACGAAGTCACTGTTTACAAAAGCTGTCACGCCCTACTTCCAGCTCTATCTAGAATTAGTGAATTGATGGTGTATTGCGTTTTAGCATGCTATTGTTATTGTCGTTAGTTTAGTGAATCGAGAGGAAACAGTACTGTGGAATTACGTGTAACAGTGAGAGTACCACAAGGTTATAAGGTTTTTTTTTTTTCACATTGAAAATCCTCGAGAATAGAAATTTCAGGTAACGCAATGCCATCGGTTCTGATCAGTAAGTAACTCCACCACCTTGTTGCTGTGTTGATTCAGAGTCGATGTTATAATAAGGCTGAATTCGATTTGGTGAATTTTTACTTAAATTTGACAGATGGAAAATTTTCAAATAAACCTGCTATCCCAGCAGACTTATTTCTGACAGACAACCCAACAAACAATTTTAGCTGCAGATCAGCTTATACAGACAAAAATTAGCTGCATAAGGCAATTTTCGGCTGTGTAAGCTAGTCTGCAGCTAAAATTGTTAGTTGGGAAGGAAGCAATTGTGACAAACGCCACTTCGAAAATCGGAAGAATTTTGGAAATTTTTCACTTAAATTTGACACTTCGAAAATAAATAAAGATGTTCGAAAATCCCGAGGGGGACAACTCTATCTGCGATGCAGAAAAGATTGTGTTTTGCTGTTGGTAGCTGCGCGCACGCTGAGTAGATAGAAAGAAGATTGATGACGATTCTGAAGATTTCCTGCAAAAAGATGATGCGCGATGCAAGTAGATGCGACAAATGAAAGAAGATTTTTCGAAGATTGATTCGCTAGTGTGAGATTTGTTGAGCATCCCTTTGTTGTTGATCGGCCGATTTTCGAGAAAGCGTCTGTCAAAGTTGATTCCTTGTCTGTCAGAAATAAGTCTGCTGGGATAGCAGGTCTATTTGAAAATTTTCCATCTGTCAAATTTAAGTAAAAATTCACCAAATGGAACACAGCCTAAGAGTCCCGCCAAGAGAAAATGTTGCGCCAAGAGAAAAAATTCGTCAGAGTAAATGACAACCAGATTTTTTTTTTTGCGTTAGCATCGGATGACTTTCATTCAGAAGTGAAAAATTTCATGTCTATAATGGAGCTTCTAGGAGACAAAAACAATTGTAGAACAAACAACTTATAAATACCACAATGTACTAAATAAAGCAAAGCAATGGTTTTCATCTAAAATTACTGAAAAAGTGTCAGTAATGAATGCAATACTTGTGTTCACTTGTTGTGGGAACAATAATGTTTATTTACTTTGCTTGTTTGGTACCCCGCTTGACAGTTCGATTGGTACTTCTGGCTTCACTCTTGGTGGGACTCTTATTATAACATTGACTCTGTGCTGATTATCGCTAGAAGTAATTTGAAGTTGATGTAGAAGTCCTCTGTTGCCAAGTGAAAAGAAAAGGAATCTTTCAAAAACCGTGATGCGAGTTCAACTGTTTTTTTTTCTCTTGGCGTGACTCATTATACACCGACTCTAGCTTAAACTCGAGATTTCCTCTACTACTGCATTTGCAAGACAATGTGTTCCACTTTTTGGCTTTGGAACGTTTGGGTTTCACTCCTTTCCAAAGTCGTTTGAACTTTCGATGGTTGGTGACACTTTTTAGAAGCCATCCGAGATGAAGTTGCTTTCGCCATCATTTCCGGAACTACAACTAGTGCTAGAATTGCAGCAACTGAGTCGGAAGTGGAAACTCTCATCACTGCTATTTGCTCAACCGAATGGGATGCTCTGTCGGCGTTTGGTGGCTTTGGGAAGGGGAACCGTGACTTGAACATCAGTCCATCGTGGCTGGAGAAATCCAAAACACTAGGGTCGTTTTTCGCCACACTGGCTTCGTAGATGTTGTTGAAACTGGTCCATTCGACGCGATGGTTCAGTCGAGGTTTAGCCTCTGGTTTAGCGTAGTACTTTTCCACGAGCTTCTCCATTCCATCACTTGCACTTCGGCCACTGGAAGACGTGGACGCTCCGTTATTATACGTGGAAATGAAAACCGTGATCCTTCAGCTTGGCCGTAGGGGGAGGAACAACACAAAAATATTAGAAATGCAAACATGTTGGCAGTGGTGCCAGAATTGATTGAAAATTTAAAATTTGATGTGGCGGAAGGGTGTTGAAGCAAACGGTGGAAACTAACAATTTTATATTGGCTCACTACTTGAGTAGCCAATTGGTCCCAAGTAAATCGATTAACGTACCCCATTCTAGTTAAAATTCTAGTACTACACAATGTTTGTTTTGATTCGTTATGAAAGTTTGACAGATAAAATTGGGGGTTCGTGGATTTTCCTATGTTTCGAGGGGTGCATCGATTAGCTTGGGACCGAAGAGAGTACCAGAGTTGAGCTAAAAAGTTGAGCACGTTTCTTCGGGACCTTCTGGTCTTAGCGTTACCGCTATGGTAATGTGGTGAGACAATAAGTGACAACGCAGACATTTTTAAATTTCCCTAGAGATAATACGAATTTTCTGGGAAATCTGCGAACTTCCTAGAATTTCAACGATTTTTTCAGCAGGTCTAAAATTATCCCAGAAATTCTACGATTTTTTCAGTAGGTCTTTAACTACACCAGAGGATCTACGATTTTCTCAGAAATTTCACAAACATCTTACAATGCCTACAAACTTCCCATCAGCCCTGAAATTTTCCTAGAAGTTCTACTAATTTTCTAGAAGTTGTAAAAATATCTCAGAGGTTCTAAGAGCTTCTAATAGATCTATCAACTTCTCAAAAAAAAAAAAAAAAAAAAAAAATTGGAATTTTAAATTTCAAAAGTTCAATGAATTTCTTACGATATTACTAGAAGTTCTAAACCTTCCAAGAATTTGTATGAACTTCCCAGAAGTTCTCCAGGTTTCCTAAATGTTCTACGAACTCTCAAAAGATCTACCAACGTCCCAGAAATTATTCAATGTATGGAGGCGATCCAGCCTCAGGCTGAAAGCCTCCCTAATAAAGAAAACTTAACTTATTCAATGTTCCCAAAATAGTACGAACTTCCTGAGAAATCTGCGAACTTCCTAGAATTTCTACGATTTTCTCAGCAGGTCTAAAATGTTCCCAGAAGTTTTAAAAATTTTCAATAAGTTCTATGAACATCCCAGAAGTTCTACCAACTATTCAGAGGTTTTAAAACTACCCAGAAGTGCTTCGAATTTTCCATAGGTTCTGTCAAATGTCGCAGAAGTTCAATTATTTTCTCAGAAGCTCTAGGAACGTTTATGATATTCCACGTACTTTCCAGCAATTTTAATTGTTTTTCAAAAGTTCTAAGAAGTTCTAATTTCCTGAAGTTCTAAAAGCTTCCCCGAAGTTCAACGGTTTTCCCAGAAGCTATGTGAACTTCCATCATTCGCTACGAACTTCCCTACAGTTGATAAATGTTCTACGAATTGTCCAGAGGTTTTACAAACTTCAATGAATTTCTACGAACTTTCCAGTAGTTCTAAAGATTTTCTAAAAGTTCTTCGAATCTACCCGAAGTGATAAAAGATCTCCCCGCTCTTCAGAAGTTCTACGAATTTTCCATAAGTTCTACGAATTATGCAGAATTTCTTCGAATTTCCCAGAAGTTATACTAATTTCTTATAAATTCTACGATTCTCCAAAAGTTCTAGTGATGTACTAGCAGTTCGTAAATTTTCTCAGAAGTATAACGTGTTTCCCAGATGTTCTTTGAACTTCCCAAAAGATCTACTAACTCTACCCAGAAGTTTTATGGATTTCCTAGAAGTTTTACGAATTTTCAAGAAGTTCTACGAATTTTCCTGAAGCACAAAGATTTTTCGCATAATATAATGTACAACATATTATGTGTGACACACGTCCAATCTAATTTAATCTAAAACAAATACAGCCAGTTCTTGTAACCTCCATATTTTTTGCTTCTCTATTTGATATAAGTATCACATCGAAAATGCATCACACATATCAAAACGGGCAGGGTAATTATGCAGCATTTAAGGGGCAAGATGATTTAGAAAACATCGGTGCTGCAGAAACCAATAAATGGATGAAACGTGGACATCTCGTACCGTACGTTCCGTTTTTGGTAAATATATGGCTGGTTGGTCGTTGGAAGCATCTAGGCTAGAAAAGTTAAGAGATTCTCCATTTTCTTGTGACGGTTGGGACATGAGCAAGTTTTATCGAGGTTTTAAAGCATTCTACAAGTTTAAATCATGGTCTCCAGAACCCTCATAAAACCAAAATTGTTACTTGGGTGATCAAATTTTTGATTTGAATTATACAATATAAAAATGCATAACCCCTGTAACTGCCTGAGTCTTGTCACAAGGCATAAAAAGTAACAAAGACTAAAATGAGTTCCTAAGATTACCAGTAACGCACCACGAAAAGGTGATCTACCAGCGTGACTGGTTATATTACACACATCATATCAAAATTGAGAGGTGATTCACTTGTGTATTTTTGATTTAGGCTAGCGTATTGATGAACGTGTTAAAGTATTGTTATAGAATAGAGGTGTATTTTGTGTAGTAATGTAATATAGTGCTTTTTTAACATAAGTTATTTTCTGTGTATTAGAAAAACTAAAAGAGTGTTTTTCTTGCATGAATGTATTGCAATCAGTTATAAGTGTATTCTTTCATTTCATCGTTTATATTCACCACTCGAACTGAGGACTAAACAGATCAAACTAATAATGTTGTCATGTTTTGATGTTAGTTGACGTTTTATTTGACAAATGCATGAATTGAATTTCACCCATTTTGAAGACTAGAGCCCGGCGAATAAGAACGACCCAAATTTGAGTTTAGTCAACTCATAAATCACATAAAGTGCAGGAACTCAGCGATGAGTAAATTTGCCTCTTGTTTTCCCAGGTTTATCAGGGAAAAATTCCCGAATTTGAGAAAAGTAAAGATTGGATTCACTCAGTCTATTGGTACTACTTTGAGACTGAATAAAATTTCCGTCAATTTCCTCATTTTCCGGCAGATTTTTTAGGTTTTCCACAGGAAACCATGAGACAAATTTACTCATCGCTGAGTTCCTGCACTTTTGGCGATTATGAGTGAACTAAACTGAAATTTGGGTCGTTATCATTCGCCGTGAGGCTTTTAAATATTTACATTGGAATTAACCACTTCATTCGAGCAGTTAAAATGACGTTTACTACCACTCGAACTTTGAAATAAAACATTATTTTGAGATATTTTCTTCTAGAACCTCATCAAAAGTAGTCAACATTTGTGCGTTTCATAAAAAATAGAAATTAGTTAGTCCAGTTTTGTGAAATTGCTGGTAGAAAGTCACGCCAAAACTGCTTGACAAAGTGGTCAATTGCACTTCGAGGACCATTTTCTCAATGCCTACTTTTTTTTTCATTTAGGACTGCGATCTGCGATTATAGGCAGTAAAGCAAATCACTCACAATGTATCGATGGCTGTAGGACGGACATCTATCTCTTTCTCTCATGTGGCAGCCATTAATTACTGCCAAGCATTGGTGAGACAGAGACATTCGTCCAAAAGCCTCACCCAACCTCAAGAAAATCGTGAATATTTATTTAAACCAAATCCCACCCATTCGGCCGTCGAAATCGGCACCCGAATCACGTGGCGCCTCAGCCATCTACCTCATTGTTCTCTCCAACTTCCAACCCAATTAGTGGAACCGAACAATGCTGCCCCGTATTACCCCGTTCGTTTTTCCGAACATTTTGATATCGCCAATTATCATCAAACTCAATTAAAAGTTGTTATAGCAGACATTTAAAAGCAATTAATTCGTATATCCTTATCTGGATGCTGGCTGGGGCTGCGTGATAAAATGAAATACGTGTCCACCACTTCCGGGATCCATCCTCTAGATATCGAAAACTCAAGAGCCACCGTGTGAAGGCGTTTGCAGGGAGCGAGCTGTAACATGCGATAATCCAATGGCAGAGTTCTTCGCCATCCTCATCCTGGCCAACGTCGTCAGGGAGAACAATAAAATGTGGAATTAAATCTCCAGCGGAAACGATATCGGACGTGATAGCCCATAGCCGAGCAGCACGTGCATGTATATGCATACGTATGCACGTTCAGTGTGGATGCATGTGTGCAAAAGTGAGGTTAGGTGCAACAGC
This sequence comes from Ochlerotatus camptorhynchus, assembly GCF_037179485.1. Taxonomy (NCBI): domain Eukaryota; kingdom Metazoa; phylum Arthropoda; class Insecta; order Diptera; family Culicidae; genus Ochlerotatus; species Ochlerotatus camptorhynchus. The sequence goes on along the minus strand of NW_027040574.1, from coordinate 791,946 downwards.
GAGCGGGCAAACAGACAAGTCATGTAATCCTTATTCGCTCACGAGTTTGGTTCCGCTCAGCTTTTGTGTCTGGATCTGGATGGTGGCGACCGTGGCGGGTAAGGGCATGAGTTGAAACGTGATGAGTTAAACTGTTTCAAGTCGATTATCCTGCTTAATAATTCCTTCTTTCGTCTGTCCGGCGGCTAATAAGCGGGAAAATGTTACGCTACCGGTCACAGCAGAACTTCCCGGGGCTCGCTCCGGGCCGGCTTCTGGAAGGATTATTGGATTTGGATTAGTTGTCGCCTGCTGCTGCCACTTCTGTCTGGGAAGAAGTTTTTAGTTCGGGGAGATTACAAGCAAGAGTACGTGCTTTTGCCAGGTTAGGAAGCTAACGAGGAAACTCTTTGACAGCTCACGTTATATTTTAATGTAGGCCATGTCGTTGCTGGCGATGGAAAGTTTGTTCGGATGGACTTTTTGGGAGCATCAGTAGCCGACAACGGGACAGATTAGTCATTTTGTCGTTCGTACTGCGTCAGATATTGATTGACAGGCTTGGCATCACATTACTAAACTTGAGGTATTTAAATTTAAGCTTTCATCGCAGGGGAAGTAAAACCATAGACTCACACTAAAGCACCGACAAACCGACATGAAACTTAAACTTAACTCTTGAGCGAGAATCCATAACGACCGATCCAAATGTGCAGCGATCCCATCTGTCAAAACCATAGAAATGATTTTTCTAGATAAAAATAATTTGTCCGAAATAGATTAGACAAGAACCAACTCATAAATTTTGTACGCGTGTTTGTGGCTAGGATAAATATTTACCGCGAACACGACGGCAGATGTCAGTTTTGTGCTTTGGTCAGAATTTTCTTTGTAATTTGTATGATCATTCATGTCGGTTTGTCGGTGACTAAAGTGTGGGATCGACAGAAGTTTCGTCAATATATCTATCAATATTTTCATGTCAATGTTTACAACACAGTTCTTCTTAGTGATTTACCCCAAAAATCTAGTTCAGTCCAAGGGTCTCGAAATTTTTCAAAATGTAGAATCTTATTGTACCACGACGCTCTATCGAAATCTACGGACTTTTCCGGTGATTTCCAAAATCCGGCTTTTTCCAGGTATATACCGATTTCCACTGGTCACCCTATCATTCTAGAATGAATATCAGCTCTTAAATCGATGAGTTCCACAGCAAATTCCTGTGGAAGAAACGGCTTTCCACCCCTGTTCCAGAAGGGACCGGCTACGATGCTTAAGCTTGTGTTGTATGTTCGATGTCAGGGAAAGGGCTATCATGATCCTCTCCATCAATAAATGCAATTTCTCAGAGCTGCTTGAGTTCCGGGTTTAGCACCATGTGTCAAAACCCGGATGAATTCGAATCCCGTTTGGAACGTCTAAAATCCGAGAGCTGTGAATCAAAAGTTCCCTTCTGCATTATTTACTTTAACAATACTGATGACTTCTTCGGTTGATGTTTACTCTCTAATGAGCTAGCCTGGTATATGTAAGCCGTGCTCACCACTACTAATCGCTCGAGCTCTACCACGGACACGATCTTATACACCGACATACGCTGGCTAATGCTATACTATGAATCTTGCTGCTTCTTGTGCTCAACTTTTTGGCTCAGCTCTGGTACTATCTTCGGTCCCAAGCTAATCGATGCACCCCTCGAAACATAGGAAAATCCAAGATTTTATATTGGCTCACTACTTGACTAGCCTATTGGTCCCAAGTTCATCTAAAAGCGTACCCCATTCTAGACGAAATTCTAGAACTACACTATGTTTGTTTTGCTTCGCTATGAAAGTTTGACAGACAAAATGAGGGGTTCGTGGATTTTCCTATGTTTCGAGGGGTGCATCGATTAGCTTGGGACCGAAGATAGTACCCAGAGCTGAGCCAAAAAGATGAGCACGCTTCTTCGGGACCTTCTGGTCTTAGAGTTACCTCTATGATAGTACGAAGTCCTCTATGCTTCACACACAGTCTGACGTTTGATTATGGATTTTATCATAGGAGTAAACAGCTACAGAGTCGCCGTCAGCGTCAATTCGCTTGAATAATTCGTTTTGAATGAAAACAGAAAGTGACATTTGTCGAGACACAATGTCGTAGTTTGTTCCGGCAAACCGAGCAGTGGTTGCCATCCCAAAATGCCTGCTCAACCACAGTAAGGTCCGATTCATAGTGCCAATCGCAGTTTGCTGAAGGCAGCCTTTGTCAAAATATTCGCCTGTTGGTCTGATGAACAAACGAATTCCACTGCAATCACCGCTGGTTGAATGAGCTCTCTCAAGAAGTGGTACTTGGTATCCACATGCTTAAGGCGTCCATGGTCACGTGCTATTCTGATGGTTGATTGGTTATCTTCCAGAATCTTTACAGGGCCCTTAGGCTCGTGCCCAAGGTCCAGAAGAATTCATTTCATCCATAGCGTATGACATGCAGCTGTTACTAGGGCCGCAAGTTCCGCTTCGGTAGAAGACAACGAAACCGAGGACTGTTTCCTCATTGTCCAACTGACCGTGCATCGAAAAACTTAAAAATTACAGATCACCGGTCCGTGAGATCATTTGCCCAATTTGAGAAAACCCGTAACAGCTCTTCTTCCGCTTCCACCTTGTACACTAGTCCATAGTCCAGCATGCCCTTCACATATCTGAGAATCCGTTTGAAGTTCACCCTGTGTTCCTCATTTGGGCAGGCATGGAAATGGATGTAATAGTTGGCGGCCGCAGACAAGTCCGGCCAGCGATGCTCCATGGGTGTCGAAAAGGATTTACACTCGACCATCTCAAAACGTTTTAGCAGACTCTCAAGATTTCTTTTCTGTCTGATTTCCATAGTTCCAGCTGATTGGAGGCGAACCAGCCCAAGGCTGAAAGCCTCCCTAATAAAGATAAATTAATTAATTAGTTCCAGCTTCGACGTTTCTCTCGATCGTCATCCCGAAAAACTGTTTCACCTCTCCAGTATCAGTCATCTTGAATTCCTCTCTAAACTTCCGTTTGACTACCTTCACGTTCTGCAGTGATGCTCCGATGATCAAAATATCATCCAAAGACACTACAAGGATGATTATATTCGGTCCCTAGCCACTGGTGTACAGACATTGATCATCGGCACTCTGTTTCAATCCCTTCAATCCCTCATGAATCTTCGATTGTTTGAGCCCGTAAATGGAGCGATGCAAACGGCAAACCAGATTCTTCCCCTGCTGAAATCCATCCATCCATCCGGTCATGTAGATCTTCTCACAGAGCGTGCCGTTGAACATGTAAACGATCGCGGTTCGCCAACGCCAGAACCGTTCGGAGAGTGTCCAATTTCGTAAAGTCAAAGCCTTGTTTGTGGCTGAAGTCTCTAGCCACTAGCCTTGCCTTATACCGGTCAGGAAACTCACCACCACCGCGCCTAATACGAAACCCCCACTTACTGGACATTGCCTTCCTACCTGCGGGAAGTTCCGTCAAGGTCCACGTATTGTTCCACCGCAGGGAATCCGTTTTCACTTCTAAAGCCGCTCTCCAATTGTCCCCAATCGTCACGCCGTTTCAGCAACCAGTAGAAACTAACGATTTTAAATTGGCTACTTGACTAGCCTATTGGTCCCTAGCAAATCGATTAACGTACCCCATTCTAGTCAAAATTCTAGTACTACACAATGTTTGTGTTGATTCGCTATGAAAGTTTGACAGATACAATGAGGGGTAGTGGATTTTCCTATGTTTCGAGGGGTGAATCGATTAGCTTGGGACCGAAGAGAGTGCCAGAGCTGAGCCAAAAAGTTGAGCACGTTTCTTTGGGACCTTCTAGTCTTAGAGTTACCTCTATGGTTTCAGCTCCGCAATTGAACTCGGAATATTATCAACGTAACTCAGATTCTTCTTCCTTTTCTCGAGCAGTTTCAATCCGATGCTTCACCGGATCCCGAACTCTGTAGCCATCGAGAAACAGCAGATTAAGGGAAACGTGTCGTAATCGCTTGAAGAGTTCGTTTATAATAAAAACAGAAAGTGACATTTGTAGAGACACAGTGGCGTAGTTTGATGGGGGCCACAATGCCAATTGTTGCGATGAATTACACTGTATGGGTCGATGATGTTGGCGTATGGACACTATTTGGTCTTGAGCCTTAAACGCAGTGTATTTCAATAGGAATTCTGGACAATCCCAGGAGAGCTCAGTGCAAAACTTTGCCTGTCGGTTTGAACAATAGTTCCGGACACTCTCATTTTCGTCAGCTGGACGAAATTCCTCATGCTACTCAAAGCAAAGTGTTCCTCTCACCACTGCTAAATACTGAGAGAAGCATAAACAAACGGTAGCCACAATATTAAAGCAGCTTAAAAATTTCTGCAAATAGATCCACCCGGTCGGTGATAGTATCCATTGACTCAGACCTGGTGGTGGTCTTGAACCATATGCCGGACAGAATTATACAATCCAGCAAATTCCTCAACAGCACCACAAGTATCACATCCGGAAGAACTTCAGCGCCAGTTTTTAGTTGCTTGTCAAATCACTGTCAATCGGCTTCAGACCACCGATGATGACAGATTTCAACACAAAAATCAGGTTGCTATGCGTATTTGATGTTGATTAACGTAAGTTAAGCTCCGTTTAGACTATCTGATTTCTTGGTCTGATTTTGACAGCCGCCATTTTGAAATATCTGCTCGATTTTACTTTCGACACACTTTTTCAAACCCCCCTGTTTGCTGGTGTTCACACTGCTTACACATGTCGAAAGAACTGTCAATTTAGATTTCAAAACAAAACTGTATCAGGAATCGAAACAAAATGAATTATCGGAAAATTGCTCTAGCTTCGGCAGGCATATTTGTTTTTATTATTTTAAATAAAATGAGAAGGAGAAGGTGAACTTTGTGGAGTAGGAAATGGTTGCTCTGGAGGAACACCGGCAGGGATCTGGCTCATCTTGTCTTTCAAGAACTGCGATATGAAGGCGAAAAAGGATTTCAAAACTTCATCAGGATGTCGATACCAACTTTCGACAAGCTAGTGGGAAAAGTTCTCGATAGGTCTACACGATTCTTTGAGTTCTGAACATTCCTGTCAAGAACTCAATTCTGCATATTTCTCTGAAGACCTGAAGTTTTGTTTCTGTTCTCTGGTAAAATATCTTTGAAGATCAACAAACTTTCCTGAAGATCGGAAAATTTCTCGGTAATTCTGCGGATTTCTTTGAAGTTCTGTGTGTTCATGAGAAGTTCTGCAAATTTCTCTAAAAATCTACTTTTCTGATGTTCAATAATTGTTCAGTAGATCTCCGAACTTCTGTAAAATTCTTTACATTTTACTGTAGATTTTTAGACTTGTCTGTAGTTCTGCGAATTTCTTTAAATTTCTGTAAATTTTCTGAAGTTTTGTAGTTCTGTTCTCAAAATCTACGAACTACACCACTAAGCTCAACAAATTTCTTAGTACATCTCCAAACCTCTCTGAAGCTCTAAAAAAATCTTAGTAGGCTCTTTCTTATGTAAAATCTGGCATGCTTTTTCTTATGTAAAACATGCTGTTTTGTTGACCTTGCCAAGAACAAAGCCATTACGGCATCTTTCGGCCAATAACACTGGAAAATAAAAATCAGTCTATTCATACACAGGACAATATTGAATAGTGAAATCGGTTTACCTTGCTGCTGGATGCCATCAAAACATAAATCAAGCGTTCTTAAGGAGTTCAAATCCGTGAAAATAGAGAATATTTTCTCTTCACTTGTGGCTATTTTACTGAATGAGTCGAATGAAAATTAAACACAAACCTTTTTGGTTCGACAAATCAAACGTCAAATCTAATCATCATGTCGAAAAAGTGTGAATGCATCCGAACATTACATCCGACAAAATTATCGAGCAGTCCGCTCGAATCAGATAGTCTAAATGGACCTTTACTCAGAGTTACCCGAAATTTACTCTGATTTTATTCATGATCAAAAGCAGCCTTGGAGGAGGGGGGAAATTTTTAGCTAATTTTGCGTGACATAATTAATTAACGCTCCCTAATAACTCTGAATAACTCACAAAATTTGGAGAAACAATTAAGTACTTTTATCACAACCAAGACAAACTACATCGGTGCTTAGCAATAACTTGACAATTTGATAGCTTGCAATGACTTAACATGAAACAGTTGACAGCACGCTGCTAGGATTTCACTTGCAAAACTGTCTGCAAGGTTCTTGCAATTTGCATGTCGGTAAAAAATGCTATGTATGGTAATTTTCTTAATGGCAAATGCTCTTTTCTCATGAGCTTCAAGTAAAACAAAATGAAAACAAACACGATACACTCTTAAATAAACCAGATCAAAATGGCGTGTTAAAAAATTAAATTCATACAACAAATTTAAATAAATAAATTCACTTCCCTAAATAAACCAAATTTATCAAGACTGTGAAATGTTCAAGAGACGTTTTCCGATTAAGGAACGCATCAAAATCATTATCAAAGACATTCCCAAGCTGTCATTATTGTCAACCGAAAATACGATTGCGAAGCCGTTTGACAAAGGAAATGGCCACAGAATCTCAACGAAAATTCCGTCACTTATCACAAACTGAATGGCCAAGGCTTGATGCTGGCACAAAGAACGCTCCTCCTGTACACCATTGCGTTATTATTATTACGATTATTTCCAGAGTACACACAATTTCACATGCAAAGTACCTGCTCAAAGTGTTATTACGCTTCGGTTTTTTTTTTCGTTTTTCGTCCATCACATTGTTCCTCTCTATCCCTCTCTGTCTAAAGCGTGTCTTATTATTATTATTATTATTAGTAGCAGCAGCATCAGCAGCCACCCCACCGCCAACCAACAACAAAGCTTTTATTTTCTTTTAAACAAGTTTCATCCCATTCCCCGAACCCGAACTCGGAGAAAAGAGAACCGCATCTTTCTCCGCCATAAGAACTATCAACAACAACGCCGAGGACGATGACGACGACGACAAACCATACGAAAAGTGGTGCTTACCGGTTGTTTGTGCTCAGTTGGCTTTTAAACATTTCATATAATAACGAAATCTATTTGCAAATAAAAGCCACTCGGGGAAAAACGGTGCTTCTTCCATCCTCTCTACATACATGCGGACATATGTGATCGTTCTTTGGTGCGCTTTATGCAAGCTTTTTTTTCTTTTGCAGAGGAAAATCTTCTCCGCACAGACAAACGGACGATTCATTTGACATACACGGCCACTGAGAATAACACGGAGAGAGAGAGAGAGTCAGGATTATTCTCAGCGACCGTGTAAAAATTTAAGTGCTATGCTAGCGCCGCAATGTGAGCGTTTCTAGAACTAACGGAACAATCGAAGGTGGCTAACCGTCTAACGAGTGGCTCGTCCGTTCTTCCATGGCTTGTCGTCGCCTTAACTCGGTTTCTGGCTATTCCCGATGCTCGTACACGTGTGACTGTCCCGATAATGACGGCGCGGCAGCAAAAGAAGAAAATCATTATGTTCCGTACTTCGCTTTTATAAAACTTCAAGTGTACGACAAACAGCCTCCTACGTTCCGCTAATGTGCGGGCGGAAAGGTATTCCCACCTTCAGACGGTCCCCAAGCGGTTCCCGAAATTTCCGAGTGCCAGTGGCAATGATGGTCTACTCCCGTTCTATGTCGGGTACTTATGTGCAGTGTGTTTCCGAGAACGTATGTTCGGATTTGTTCTATGGTTTGCGGAATCACTGTCTGGGACGCATATGTTCGATGTTTGGGATGCCATTCCGGTAGTGATTTTTTGTGGGATTTTCAATAGTTGCTAGAACGGTGGGAAATAATCGGTGAACATGAGGTGTGCATTTTTACCATGAAAATAGGAACGTTTTCCTAAGGAAGTATATTTGGAATAGTTTGCAGCTACACAGCTATAATGCTATATTTTTCCTAATAACAAATAATTTCATTGGAAGGAGATTCTTCTTGATCCAGTGGATCACGCGTAAGTGTCTATGCTTACGGGTCCACCCTTCGCTTCTGGCTCTTCATACAATGGCAAATTTAATGCAATAAGGTATCGTACTTGATCAAGTCATACGAGGTGGAAAGTCCACTGTCTAAAGGGCTGTGCTTTGCAACAATGAGTGGTATTGTTTACATAGGGGAATTTACGTATTCTCGGCAACCTAAGCAGCGACCTTCTTTCTATAGCCTTTTTCTCTATGGAACGCACACATATGCAGTATTGGTTTGTTTACAATCTTTTGCTGCCAGCTGCTCTACCAATTTCAGTTGAAAGAATTGTCGAAAACTGTTTTGAAACGCTTTTACAAAGCTCCAATCTTCTCTAGTGAGAGCGAGTATTGTCGGCAACCAGTTTTTCTTCGGCAACCGTTCCATTTGAACTGCATGTAAATCTGCTGTTCTATTATCGGCAACTCGAAATCAGCTACAATTTGTAGTGCGTGTTTTTCATTTCAAGAAAACCCTGCTAGATTGCTTTTTCTCAGTGGTAAAAATATAGTCCAATTGAAGCTGAAAGCATAAAGAATCGTTTGTATGCATTCAGCGAAGTGTTTTCGTAAGAAAATCCAGTGAAAATAGTGTTTCAATTTGGGTTGCCGAAAATAGACTGTCATGCCGAAGCCGACATTTCCCCTACATACATACATTACAGCTAAAATTCTATTTTTTCTTAATTATGAAACTATGAGATACTACAATGATAATTTATATCTGTAAGAAGCAAGAAGAGGCGGTAAAGATTGTGTATGACACATACAATTTTATAATTTTGCTTTCTGAAGGTCACAATTAGTGATTTTATGATCGCTGATTGCTACACGGCCAATGAGAAGGACCCACATTTGAGTTTAGTTTACTCATAAATCACAAAAAGTGCAAGATATTTGCCTCATGTTTTTCCAGGTTTGTCCAGTTAAAAAATCCCGAATATGACAAAACTAAAGATTGGATTCACTTAGCCTATTGGTACTACTCATAAACTGAGTAAAATTTTCGTCAATTTTCTTCATTTTCTGACAGATTGTTGAGGTGTTCCACAGGAAAACATGAGGCAAATGTGTTCATCACTGAGTTCCTGCATTTTTTGCGATTATGAGTAATTGACCGTGTAGATCATCGCGATTGCTCATCGTTATTAGTGTTTCCTTCCCGGGACTTCCCGGGAAATAATTTACCAATAAAGACTGGAACGCGCAAAAATTGGTCGACAAAAAAATCGTTTCTTTTAGTCAAAATTCATATCATATTTAAAGGAAAAAATGACCGTTTATTCTTTTGGTTTGCCAAATCCGAACTGCCGTGCCTTCCGCTTAACCCCTTCCATTAAATTTTGCACAGTGGTCTCATCGGCCTTATTCGCCGCCGAACGCCAGTTAGATTTAAACTGCTTCTCGTTGTTCATGGATTTATTAGTTTTTTTTATTAAATTCCGTTTGACCAAGGCCCAATACCGTTCGACAGGGCGGAGTTCTGGGCTGTTGGGAGGGTTGTGGTCTTTGGGTACCACAACCACGTTTTTCGCATCGTACCACTCGATTGCCTTTTTCCCATAGTGGCAGCTCACCAAGTCCGGCCAGAACAGCACAGGTCTATTATGTTGCTTTAGGAATGGTAGCAGCCGATTTTCCAGGCACTCCTGGACGTAGATCTCTTGATTGATGGTTTCCGTAGTAATGAAAATGCCGCTTTTTAGACCACACGTGCATATGGCCTGCCAGACGAGATATTTTGTCGGGAATTTCGATAGTTTAATGGATTTGAACATTTCCTGATGTGGTTTAAAACTCCTGTCCCGAAAGCTGATTGAAATCCGCCTTCACATAAGTTTCGTCTTCCATGACGACACAGTCCAACCAACAATCAATACGAAATTAACGATTTTAAATTGGCTCACTACTTGACTAGCCTATTGGACCCAAGCCAACTATTAACGTACCCTATTCTAGTCGAAATTCTACTACTACACAATGTTTGTTTTGATTCGCTATGAAAGTTTGACAGATTAGGGGTTTGTGGATTTTCCTATGTTTCGAGGGGTGAATCGATTAGCTTGGGACCGAAAAGAGTACCAGAGCTGAGCCAAAAAGTTGAGCACGTTATTTCGGGACCTTCAAGTCTTAGAGTTACCTCTATGGTCGAACTTTGTGAGCAGATTCGTATGCAGCTTTCGGGACCGCTGCTTTGCCGACGTGTTTTGTTTGTAATCTCGGTTCGCCACCTTCACCTTCTTAAACGTCGACAACCCGGCTCGTTTCTTGGCCCGCTGCTCAGTAGTATGGGAGACATTGAGCTTGTCAGCGACGTCCCGGATGGAGAGGTTAGGATTCCGCTTATATTTCACCGCCACCTTCTTCGTCGTCGCTGCCACGTCCGGATTACGATTGCCGCCGATTCCAGGCTTCCTGGTGGTCGACAGACGATCCCTGAACACTTTTAAAACGTTTGTCACGGTCGATTTGGCCACATCCAGCAATTTTGTAAAATTGGCGTGTGAGAACGTCGGATTCTCTTGCTGCGCGAGCAAAATTCTGACACACTGCTCCTCTTGCTTGGACGTCATTTTGAAAACTGGAGAGCAAACGGTGAAAACTCATCATAGCAACCATTGTATAAAGGGTGATACGGTCAAAATTTGGTCAAGGGAAAACGCGTGTAAATCGGTGAAATCGTTTATTTAAAAAATCAAATTAAATTTCTTTTTCAAGTTCAATTAGTATAAAATTCAGGAAAAATATTCAGTTAAGCTTCCGCTTTTCCAAATCCGAATTGCCGGGCCTTACGCTTGACCCCTGCCATCAGATTTTGTACAGCCACCTTGTCCACCTTCTTCGCCGCAGAAAGCCAGTTTGCCTTGAACTGCTGCTCGCCCTTAGCAGTTTTTTTGGTCTTCTTTAGGTTTCGCTTGACAATAGCCCAGTATTTCTCAATTGGGCGGAGCTCTGGCGTGTTGGGAGGGTTCTTGTCCTTGGGAACCACCTGCACGTTGTTGGCGGCGTACCACTCCATGGCCTTTTTACCGTAATGGCAAGATGCCAAATCCGGCCAAAACAGTACGGGACAACCGTGTTTCTTCAGGAAAGGCAGCAGACGTTTATTCAAACACTCTTTCACGTAAATTTCTTGGTTGACAGTCCCGGAAGCTATGAAAATGCTGCTTTTCAAGCCACAGGTACAGATGGCTTGCCAAACCAGATATTTCTTTGCGAACTTTGACAGTTTCATGTGCTTGAAAACATCTGCTACCTTTCCCCTTCCTTTTGCCGTATAAAACTCCTGTCCCGGAAGCTGCTTGTAGTCGGCTTTGACGTAGGTTTCGTCGTCCATTACCACGCAGTCAAACTTCGTCAGCATCGTCGTGTACAGCCTCCGGGATCGCGCTTTGGCCGTCGTATTTTGTTTATCATCGCGATTTGGAGTCACTACCTTCTTGTAAGTCGATAGTCCGGCTCGTTTTTTGGCTCGATGCACGGTTGTAGACGATACACCCAGCTTATTTGCGGCATCTCGGAGAGAGAGGTTAGGGTTTCGCTTGAAACTACCGGCAACTCTCTTTGTCGTCTCAGCGGCTTCCGGTTTTTGATTTCCCCCCGATCCAGACTTCCTGGCTGTCGACAAACGTTCCCCAAACACTTTAATTACATTTGTAACGGTTGATTTGGCAACTTTTAGCGATTTTGCCAACTTTGCGTGCGAGTAGCTCGGATTTTCGCGATGCGCGAGCAAAATTTTGATACGCTGCTCTTCTTGCTTGGACGGCATTTTGACAACTGAAGAGTGAATTCCAAAATCAAAATAGGAGCAACATTCTACACACACACACCTTCAAAATGAGGGGTGTTCAGGTTTTTAAATGCAAAATTGAAAGAAATACGTCAAGTTGATATTGACCAAATTTTGACCGTATCACCCTTTATACACTCAACTTCCAAATGCAGCATTTCAGGATTTTTTTAAGTTGACCAATTTTTGCGCGTTCCAGGCTTTAATCACGTTTCCCAATTCCCGCGAGTCTTTTTCAATTTCTAGGGAAGCACATTTAGAAGGGTTTTGGGTGAAAGTTACAAAACAATTCCCAGGGGAATCAAAAGAAACTTCTAAAGAGAAAGATCGGATTAACATCCAGACGAATCTGAAGAATCTTAAGGTAAAGTGAAGAATGTTCCACAAGAAGTCCAGGAAAAAAATTAGCGGAAAAAGACTAATCAAGGAAGTCAGAAGAAACTTACGGGGATGTCAAATTCTGGGGTAGTTTAAAACGATTTAACCCCTATGTGTGCGACCCATCCTGTTGCTTAAATTAAAATAAAATCATGTAGGTGACGTTTATCGTTATAAAGCCTTCTGACATCTTGTAAAATGCTAGGATTAGCAATCTGGAGAAGCCCCGTAACGTGGGCGGATCACCTTTTCGTGGTACGTTACGGGATGTAAGATCTACCACCGATTTCTAGACTACTTCAAACTAGGGGAACATGATTTTTCAGTAATCCAAGGAACACATCTTAGTCCTTGTTACTTTTTATGCCTTGTTGATAGTGACAAGACTCGGCTTTGTCCACCGAGGATGATCTTGAAACAAGGAAGATGATCTATGTGATTGATTTCTTATCTTCTATTCGTTGTGGTTAAGACTAGGGTACTGATGCATGGTCATTATCGGTGTCATTCCTTATTTTTTTTGCTAAGGAATCCAATTTTGACTGACAAAGGGGCGTGCTTTTGGAGGGTGTTTCAACACTCCGAAGGATATAAATAGCCTTTTCAATTAGAGTCTGATCCTTGCGATAAATGCGAGAATGACAACTGTATGAAAATCGAATACTTCATCATTTCTCAATAGCGATGGAGTAATCCCAAGTAACAATTTTGGTTTTATGAGGGTTCTGTAGAGCATGATTTAGACTTGTAGAATGCTATAAAACCTCTATAAAGCTTGCAATGTTACTTGGGATACGACATGCACTGAACTAAGGACACGGAATATACTACAAAAGATCAAATTACTGGTCGCAGTGGTGTTAGGTCCCGAACAGAGGAAAAAAAATCTGGAGAAATTTCATAAGATTTGCACAAACTTCTAGATGGACCATCCATTATCTCCGCAAAAGGTAACAGAAGCCTTGGGGAAGTGGCCAATCTCTGATTTCATCATAAACTAGTCATGCGACATATACAGATTTCCATATCCAGACCCAATTACTCTGGAACAGGTTCCGGAAGCCCCGGAGGAAGTGACCAATCTCTGATTTCTACAAAAACTGACCATGTCGAGGGGGGAGACACATCTAAATATCAATTCTAGATGCTCAACAAATCTCATACTAGCGAAACAATTTGCAAAAAATCTACTTTCATTCCTCGCATCTACTTGCATCGCGCATTATCTTTTTGCAGGCCAATCTTTAGAATCGTCATCAATCTTCTTTCTTTCTACTCAGCGTTGATAGATTCACCCCTCTCGAACCATGCGGCCTATCAAAATTTTCAGAAATTTGTAGACAATTTATTAGACACAAACTGAGCAGAGTGACAATGACCTCTCTATGTCCATGGAATAGGTTCAGGAAACCCAGGAGCGAGTGGCCAAACTTCGATTCTTACAAAAGAATTTTATGGACATGCCATGCCAGTTCAACAGAGTGACAATTACCATCCAATGGCTCTGAAATAGGTTTCAGAAGCCCCGCCCCAGGAGAATGTGGCCATTCTTCGATTCCAACAAAAGCTAGTCATGAATCGATGGAAAATTTTCTGGAGCCTACTTACAGGTTATATTGTCTGATGCATCGCAGGGTATTTGTATCATGAATACCCATCGAGGTCTTTTTCGCTATACCAGGATGCCTTTAGGGATTACATCCATCCTCGCGATCTTTCAATCGATAATTGATCAATTCTTTCCCTGGAAGTAGTAAAAACATCCCCTGGAAGTAGTCTAAACTTGCACTGGAAGTTAACCAAACTTTTCCTAGAAATAGTCCAAACTTCTCCTGGAAGTTGTTCAAACATCTTCTAGAAGTTGCTCAAACTTTCTCTGGAATTTGTTCAAACTTACACTGGAAGTTGTCCAAACTTTTCCTGGAAGTAGTCCTAACTTCTCCTGGAAGTTGTTCAAACTTCTCCTGGAAATTGTTCAAACTTTTCCTGGAAGTTGCTCAAACTTCTTCTAAAGTTTGTTCAAACTTCCCCTGGAAGTTGTCCAAACTTGCCCTGAAAGTTTTCCAAACTTCCCCTGGAAGTAGTATAACCTTGCCCTGGAAGTTGTCCAAACTTCCCTTGGAAGTTGTTCAAACTTCCCTTGGAAGTTGTCCAAACTTCCCTTGGAAGTTGTTCAAACTTCCCCTGGAAGTTGTCCAAACTTCCCCTGGAAGTTGTTCAAATTTCCCCTGGAAGTTGTCCAAACTTCCTCTGGAAGTTGTTCAAACTTCCTCTGGAAGTTGTTCAAACTTCCCCTGGAAGTTGTTCAAACTTCCTCGGGAAGATGTCTAAACTTCCTCGGAAAATTGTTCAAACTTTCTCTGAAAGTTGTCCAAAATTCACTGAAAGTTGTCCAAACTTTTCTTGAAAGTTGTCCAAACTTCCCCTGAAAGTTGTCCAAACTTCCCCTGGAAGTTGTTCAAACTTCCTCTGGAAGTTGTTCAAACTTCCCCTGAAAGTTGTCCAAACTTCCCCTTGAAGTTGTCCAAATTTCCCCTGGAAGTTGTCCAAACTTCCCCTGGAAGTTGTTCAAACTTCTTCTGGAAGTTGTTCAAACTTCCCCTGGAAGTTATCCAAACTTCCGCTGGAAGTTGTCAAAACTTCCCCTGAAAGTTGTCCAAACTTCCCCTGAAAGTTGTCCAAACTTCCCCTGAAAGTTGTCCAAACTTCCCCTGAAAGTTGTCCAAACTTTCCCTGGAAGTTGTCCAAACTTCCTTGGGAAGATTTTGTTCAATTGTTCAAACTTTCTCTGAAAGTTGTCCAAACTTTCTCAGAAAGTTGTTCAAACTTCCCCTTGAAGTTGTCCAAATTTCCCCTGGAAGTTGTCCAAACTTCCCCTGGAAGTTGTTCAAACTTCTTCTGGAAGTTGTTCAAACTTCCCCTGGAAGTTATCCAAACTTCCGCTGGAAGTTGTCAAAACTTCCCCTGAAAGTTGTCCAAACTTTCTCAGAAAGTTGTTCAAACTTCCCCTTGAAGTTGTCCAAATTTCCCCTGAAAGTTGTCCAAACTTCCTCTGGAAGTTGTCCACACTTCCTCTAGAAACTGTCCAAACTTCCTGTGGAAGTAGTAAATGGAACTCAAATTTTAGTTGGATTCAACGGTCATTTGATTTTAACGGCCAATTAATGCAGCAACTGCATTCAGTTAAAAAGCTTTACATTTTTCTCTCAACCCATTGCGATGTTTCTGACATTCAACATTGATAAACATTATTAACGATCAAGTAAACGTGCATAAAAGCAGACAAATGCAGGAACGTTCATTCATCCAATTTATTCATAAAGGTTGTAATTCACAATCCAAACAGACGATTGAACCGTGTGCTTCTTATTGGCACTGAAATCCGTTCCAGACACTTGCTTCGCCGATTAAACTTTAAAATCCAATCAATTGGCACTCCTTGGGGGAAAGCAAAAAAAAGTGTGTTTTTATCCGAGTGGCAGAATGAGTCGGCAAGAGGCATCCAAGAAATGCAAATATCCCTCTGATTGTACAGCGTGTACTAAAACAATAAAACAACCATAAAAACCAATCCCGTCGGATTTTCGTTTTTTTTTTTCTGTTTGCGATATTTCCATAATTAATGCATCCCGAGCGGATGGCGGAGGCAGCCGCCTTCCTTCGGGGCTCTTTATACCTATAGGTGGTAGCAGTAGTGGTACACCCAACCGGGAAATGTGAGATTCAATTACGGATTTGCCGCAATAGCATGCATTTTCAATGTTTTCTGGTGTGGTTTTCTAAAAAAATGTTTCGAACAATGTTTGTCCGAACAATGAAAATATTCATTCTGTAGAGTCCATTGTAAGAACTGTCATTACATTTGTTGTAAGAAAAATATGCAGAGAATGTAAGAAATCGACCCTTACATTTGATGTTCATGCCATTTGTTTTGCGTGTAGTAGTTCAATTCGGCAACAGATGGCGCGTCTACCGTGAGCGCTTCGCAAAACTAGGGACTGCATCAAGGAGACGTTTTTTTTGTACGTAAAAAGCCGCGAAGCAAACAGTCCGTTTTTCCCGTTTCGATTGAGTCGAATTAAAAAATTAAAATTTCAACAACGGCGTACGGCAACAGTGTGGTGAAATGAAAAATTTGGAGATTAAAATTCCGCTGGGTAAAGGAAGGCCAAGAGTTAGTTTGAATTAAACGCGGATATAAATTATCTTCTGATATTAACCATTTTTTGTAAGACATTGTTGAAGTTATCTTCTCTACTAAAGTGAATTCAAATTAAATATGTCATTGAATAGATTCCCAGTAAAGGATACAGATAAGAATATACACTCTCCGGCTATGCAAATTTGTTCTTCTAATTAAAAAAATATAACATAGAAACGTGGATTGGGTTGTTAAATTTCGATAAACATACCGGTTTTTATACATCATCTGAAAAAGCTTCGTTTTCATAGCACAACGATATTTTGATCGATCCCATAGGCATGCATCTCGCTTTTTAAGTCAAGATTGAAATTTTAAATTTATGACACCAAATCTATTAGTAGACAGCTGGCTGCCATACAAAGTCCCACCGAGGGACGCTAAGATTTTAATTTTTGCGCTTATTTAAAAAAAGTTCCAGTGCATCAAAGTTGATGAAATTTAGAATTTCGGTTCTAATTTTTAATACAGATTACGAATATGTGTTTACCTCAATACCACTAAACATACCAATAATGCCTTTTTTATGCATAGTCAAGGAATCAAAAATATATCAAAATGACAAAATGACAAACGATCAACGAGCCGAATGATAACGCTATGTCACCAATGGAAAGCAATAATGATATAATCCGTTAGCTCGTTCGGGCCGGTAAAAGGAAACGACCCAGCTGCTTCACGAAGTAACGCCGAAGATGATACACGTGTGTTGATGGGATTTTTTTGTTATGTCTTTTCTTGATTCCGATCAAGCTGCTCAACCATATATATTGCAACAAAGCAGACCAGCAACTCCGATCAAGCTACACTACAGAGAGAGTTAGTTGCTTAATGTGTTTGGATTCGCTGTGCATAGCTAACAAATCGACAGCTTGCCTCATCTCTCATACAATACCACCGAGGGGTGCGTAGAAGGTATTTTTTCAATGTCAAAAACAGTTCTATAACAGTCAAAAATGATATAATATGATAGCAGTTATCTTCTCGAAACAGCCCAAAACATGAACTTCCTAACTAGCATCCACAGGACCGTTCACAACTCCCTTCCACAGTACGTATAGATACGCTGAAACAACATTCCTGCTAAATCCTGTTTATTATTCCTAGAGTTCTAATGTAAATTAAAACTTATTTTAGATTGCCCGAATAAAACAAGCAGAGAACATAATCCCTTCATTAGTAGCGCACAGATGTAGTGTAGTAGAACAGTAGTGGGTAGCCGGCTTCGCAAACCTAACCTTTCTCCTCGTTTCGGATCTTTACGAGCGGCAGGCAGAGAGCAGGCCGTGTGTCTTCGGCGGCCACAATTATCATAAGCTGCTCGCTCTCGCTCTTACAATTTAGTATAAGAAATCCACCCAGGCCTACTACTTAGGCAGGCATACATATAAAAGATACGTCGGTCGTCGGCGTGGGTCGGGTTTTGGTTGTTTGTTCTCTAGAAAACTTCAAAGATCAACATCAGGGGTGGGATTAAGGGTAAATGTTGACTCGCTGCGAGAAAATATCGTACGCTTCTGGTCTGCGAGCGCCACCAGATTCATAAATTCAATTTCCACTAAATGAAGACGCCAAAGTTGATAAAAAATCAATTTCAACTCTGGCGGCCGATGTGCATTCAGAAACATAACTTTTTCAAAATGGAAAAAAAAGAAGAAGAAGAAAGCAAGTATCTAACATCATGGGAATTGCGGGGAACCAACCGCAACAGCTTCCAAAGGATTTCGTTTGTTCGGTTTACTCGAAACAGAGAGAGAGAGAGAAAAAAAGGCAAAGTCGACAGCCAAGGAGATAGCAAAGTGTATAACGGCCATAAGCGGATTCCTTCTATTGCAACAAACATGCAAAGCGCGATTTGCTTGTTTCTGATGGGGCTTTTGGTTTTTTTTCCGCACTGTTGTTGCTTTGCAGTTTCTAACCAGCAGCAGTAGCAGCTACTTGTTTTTTAGCATTCCGAGCAGCGGCATTTCGTGCACTCCACGGGCGGTGGTGTGGTAGACGAAACGAATCTTTGCATAATGCAAAATAAACAGACGAGTTTATGAACACAGCAAATGTCATGCGCCCGCCCTATTTAGTGCCGCAGCTGTTGTTGTGCTCGCGGTGCTGTTGCTCTAATGCACGAAGAAATTGTTCTGAATTGTTGAGTCGAGTTAGCGAGAATAGAATATTGACTTATAAGTTCTTTCATAATTAAAAGTAATACAGTTGAAATGAGAATTGAGGCTGTTTGTTTAAGCGTGTAGTTAGTATTTGTCAAAGTTAAATGAAATAAAATGAGCCATTTGAAATGACGCTTATACAATATTCATAAATTCATCCCATGGCAGTCTGAAATCTTAAAAATTTCATGGAATTCCGTTTCATAAGCAGAAGTTATCATTTCCATAAGAAATGCTTTTGTCAAAAATTCACAAGTGGTTTTTATAAAATTCTTACGTTCCTTTGTATCAGTATACCCATTAACGTGTGATCCTCTGGAGAATGCCCCCTTCTTTGAAAATAATTAATTAATTTAGCTTTATTTAGGAGGCTTCTTTGAAAATAGGCTTAGATTGCTCAAACGTCATTTAGCACATGGAATGGAGAATTACAAGTTTAAAGTGTAAGCATCTTAATCATTCTGTGATGGTAGAGTGGTAATCATGCTTCGAAAGATTTTGCTATTAATAATGGAAAACTAGGTAAAACTAGATGAATTATTTAAAAAAAAAACTGGAAAAATCCAGTTTAAACTGGAATGTTGGCATCACTGCTCAGTACATCATAATCTATATATATATAAATGAATTTCTGTCTGTCTGTCTGACCCTTATAGATTCGGAAACTACTGAACCGAAAGGCGTGAAAATTTGTATGCAGGGGTTTTTGGGGCAGGGAAAGGTTCTTATGATGGTTCAAGACCCCTCCCGCCTCTGTATAGGGGGGCTCCCATACAAATTAAACAGAAATTTTTGCATAACTCGAGAACTAATCAAGCGAATGGAACCAAATTTGACATGTGGAGCTCATAGGGGGTAGCCCCTTATATAAGAGGGGGGGGGAGGGACTACGTACAATATAGAATTTTTTTTTAATTGGCGCATAAGCTCAAGCTAATATTGAACCCCGAGCAAGGCCGGGCACACTCACCTGGCTATTTTTGCTTAAAATTACCATAAACAATTCGTGCCAGTGGTGTAGTGGTAAGCGTGATTATCTCTCACCCCAGCAGGCCTGGGTTCAATCCCAGTCGGTGTCGCCGGGATGTTCTGAGTGATAACATCTCTGATCATGCCGCAGGGAAGTAAAGACGAAAATCTCGAAAACCGCGCCTGTTGTAACAGTCCTGTAAGCGTTGTAATTTGGAATGTTTGAATTTTAAATTTATAAGTAGGAATGTATGATTTAAACTTTGAAATTTTTAATGATCAGTTATAAATTTAAAATTTGAAATTTTAATTTGAAAATTATTAATGTTAAATGTTAAATTAAAACATTTAATGTAGAATTTTAAATTTGCCTTGATAAATGTTAAATGTTGAATAGTAAAATTTAAATTTTAAGTGATAAGGTCAAATGGTAAACGGTAAATGATGGATCTAAAATGTTAAGTATGACTGTTAAATTTTGAATTTTAAATTTTATTTGTTGAATATAAAATTTGAAATGTTGAACTCAAAATTTAGAATGTCAAATTTTTAACTTCAAACCCCAGATTTTAAAATGTTAATGCTGTAACTTTTATAATTTAATTTGAAAGTTTAGTGCATAATTTCAATTTTTAAATTTATAATAATTTAAATTACATTTGAAATTTTATTTTTTGAATTTTTAATGTTTATGTATTTATTTTAAACTTTTTATGTTAAATTTTCCATTTTCCCTTAAAAATATCAAATTGTAAACGATGATGGATGAAAAATGTTAATTATAGTTTTTTTTATGTATTGAATTAAAAGCATAAATTTTAAAATCAAAACTTGAGATTTTGAATGCTGCATTCTAACTGCTATGTATTGAATTTAATATTTTAAATGTTGAAATTTTTAAATATCAGATTTTAAAATATTTTTGTTATCATTGTTAAAGTTTATAATTTGAAATATGTTTAAATTTTAAATTTTGAATTTTAACGCTTAATGGAATTGTGTTAATTTTAAATGATTAATAAAATTGTCATGTTCAATGATGGTTTTTAAATGCAAAATAATAAATTTTTAATGATTAAATTCAATGTTTCAAATTTTTAATGTCAAAATTCGAAATTTTAATTTTCTAATGTTGAATTTTAAAAGTTAAGTTTTGTCAAATTTTAGGTTTGAATTTTAAATCGCAGATTTTAAAATGTTGTTGTTTAAAATATAATTATTTAAATTTTTTAAATGTTTGAATTTCAAATGCATAATTTAATATAGGAAATTTTGAATGATTAATAATAAATATTACATTTGAAATTTTATTTTAAAATTATAAAGGTTCAATGTTTTAGTTTTTTGCGTTAAATTTTAAATTTTTATTGTTAAATGATAAATGTGGAATAGTAAATTTTAAATTTCAATTGAAAATGTCAAATGGTAAACGTTAAATGATGGATGAAAAGTGCTAAGTACAGATTGTTTTATATTTAGTTTTAAGTGTGAATTTTAAATCAAAACTTTCTTGTGGTTAGTTTAAAATTTTAAATGTTGAATTTTAGATTTTTAACGTTTAAAATTTGAAATAGGTTTACATAGATACATAATTAAAAAACATTAAAGTGCTTCATAATTTATATAACATTTGAAATTTAAATTTTTAAATAATTAGTGTTAAATATTTAATTAAAAATTTAAATGTAAAATTTTTAATTTTAAGAGTAAATTCCAAATGATAAACGTTAAATGATGGGTGTATTTTTGTTTTTATTATTACTTTATTTGTACAGGCTCAATCGAATAAACTTTACAGAGCCGAGTTATCCTTTGCGTTATACATTATTACTGTCTTATATTTAAAGTTAAAGGTACTGGACCGAGTACTCGCGGTTGTCTCGAGGTTAGAGGAGATTTACAATTTTTTGGATGGGAAAAGGGAAGAAGGAGGTTTAAAATGTGGTTTACGATACAACTATTTAATTAATCCTAAAGCATGCAATTATTTCTATTCATCTTGAAAACAAACATTGAAAAAAAAACCCACACGTACAAAATACAAACTAAACACAAGGTTAATCAAACTTACAATCTAAGGTTAATATCCTTAAAGTAAACATATATGAGTTTCATAAACTCCAGATCGCGTCTAGCTAAAATATCCCGAACTGGAACATTAGGTTGTCTACCTCGAGCCCGAAGGGAATCATAAAAATGTGATCTGACTCCACGATACTCCGCACAAGACCAAAGGATGTGATCAGCGTCCTGGTAACCTTGTCCACATTCACAGAGATTGCTGTCTTCCAACCCCACACGGAACAAGTGAGCGTTTAGACAATAGTGATTGGACATGAGACGAGACATCACGCGTATGAAGTCTCGACCCAAGTCCAACCCTTTGAACCATGCAAACTTCGACACATTAGGGATAATTGAATGTAGCCATCGTCCCAAGCTCCCTTCACTCCATTGATGTTGCCAGCTAACGAGCGACTGCTGACGATAAATAGAGAGAAATTCACTATAGGCGATCTGTCGATCATAAATGTCACCTTCCATAGCGCCCACCTTCGCAAGTGAATCCGCCTTCTCATTGCCCAAAATTGAGCAATGCGAAGGGACCACGAAGGTGATGATGAAAGAGCGCACGGATAAAGCACTAAGCAGCTCTCGTATTTTCAAGAGAAAATACGAGAAGTGCTTTACCGGCCTAATGGAACGGATAGCCTCGACAGAACTGAGACTATCCGTAAAAATAAAGTAGTGGTCTGGAAGAAGTGAAGCAATAGTTTCCAAAGTGTAGTGAATTGCTGCCAGTTCAGCCACATACAAAGAACAAGGAGCTTCAAGTTTTCGAGAGGCGCTATGAAATTCATTAAATACACCAAAACCAGCGGACTCCTCTATTAGAGATCCATCTGTGAAAAACGTTCTTGCAGAATCAATATGGCCAAACTTTGCAGCGTATAATGACGGAGCAATCATAGGACGATGATGCTCTGGAATTCCGCGGATTTCCTGCGTCATAGATAAATCAAAATTCACTGAATTGCCGAAATTGGAGAAGACTACACGATTGGGAATATTTCTTGAAGGGCTGACATCCTGTGTTAAATATAGGTAGTACAAAGTCATAAAACATGTTTGAGGATTTAGCTCCAAAAGCTTCTCAAAGTTTTCGATCACCAGTGGGTTCATTACTTCGCAACGGGTTAGGAGCCTCAGAGATAACTCTGAAAAACGGACGGATAGTGGCAATATGCCCGCCAGCACTTCGAGACTCATAGTATGAGTCGAGTGCATGCATCCTAACGCGATACGAAGACAACGATACTGGATCCGTTCCAGCTTGATGATGTGCGTTTTAGCTGCCGACTGGAAACAAAAACTACCATATTCTAGAACCGATAAAATCGTTGTCCGGTACAACGTTAGAAGATCTTGTGGATGGGCTCCCCACCACGTTCCGGTAATTGATCGAAGGAAATTGATCCTTAGTTGGCATTTTCGTCTCAGATACTCAATGTGGGATCTCCAGGTGTAGTTGGAATCGAACCAGACCCCGAGATATTTGAAAGACATGGAATGAGTGATCGGTTTACCCAAAAGTTGAAGCTTCGGTTGTGCTGGGCTATGCTTCCTAGAAAAAACGACCAACTCAGTTTTCTCCGTGGAGAATTCGATACCTAGCTGAATAGCCCAAGTAGACAAATTGTCCAAGGTATCCTGTAAGGGTCCTTGCAGGTCAACCTCTTTTGGCCCTGTGATGGACACTACGCCGTCATCTGCAAGTTGTCTCAACGTGCAATTGTCACTAAGACAGACATCAATTTCTCTAACGTAGAAATTGTACAAAAGGGGGCTTAAACATGAGCCTTGGGGGAGACCCATGTAGCTAAATCGAAAAGCTCATATGTTTTTCTGACAGCAAATTGTACAAAAAATTATTCATTAATGGAGACAATCCACAAACGTGGAGTTTCTCTGAAAGAACTTCAACGGATACTGAATCAAAAGCCCCCTTGATATCCAAGAACACAGAAGCCATTTGCTCTTTCTTAGCAAAAGCCAACTGAATTTCCGAGGAAAGCAACGCGAGACAGTCGTTCGTTCCCTTACCCCTACGGAAACCAAATTGAGTATCTGAAAGAAGGTGGTTCGTCTCAACCCATTTGTCGAGGCGAAAAAGGATCATTTTCTCCATCAATTTCCGAATACACGACAGCATCGCGATGGGCCGATACGAATTGTGATCCGACGCGGGTTTATCAGGCTTTTTAATGGCTATCACCCTAACTCGTCTCCAATCGTCGGGAACAATATTGAGCTCCAAGAACTGATTGTACAAGTTCAACATGCGCCTCTTAGCAACGTCTGGGAGGTTTTTCAGCAAGTTGAACTTGATTCTATCAGATCCCGGGGCAGAATTGCCACACGAAAGGAGAGCGAGTGAAAGTTCGACCATTGAAAAAGGCTGACTGATTTCGTCTACCGAATTCGTGGTTTCACGAGGAATCAACTGCGACGGCACGGAATCCGGACACACTTTTCGCGCAAATTTAAGAATCCATTGATCCGAGCATTCCTCGCTTTCGTTGTTAGTAGACTGGTTACGCATTCTTCGCGCCGTACTCCAAAGCGTATTCATAGACGTTTCGCGCGATAATCCGTCTACAAACTGCCGCCAGTAACCCCTTTTTTGGCCTTGATGAGGCTCTTGAGTTCGCGTTCAAGAGATGTGTATGCGTCGAAATGTTCGCGTGTTCCGCGTTTCCGAAAAAGTTTAAACGCGTCGGACTTTTTACGGTAAACCTCCGTGCATTGTTGATCCCACCAGATCGATGGTGTTTTCTTACGAATAGACGATCGCGGCACCGGTCGTGTTTGAGCTTGAAGTGCGCTGTCGACGATGAGATTAGAGAGGAAGTTATATTACTCCAACGGTGGAAACTCTTCCACTGACGATACTGTATCGTCTATCACGGATTGGAACTTAGTCCAATCGATGTTACGGGTTAGATCATACGCGACGTTAATGGATTCTGACGAGTTGAACCCACTGGCAATCGAAATTTTGATCGGCAGATGATCACTACCGTGCGGGTCCTGGATTACATGCCAAGTGCAATCCAACGATAGTGAATTGGAGCAAAAGGTGAGGTCTAATCTGCTACCATTCGAGGATGGGCCAGCCAAACGTGTTACTTCTCCATTGTTAAGTATTGTCAAGTTGAAGTTGTCGCAGAGATCATAAATCAAAGTAGAACGGTTATCATCGTACAGCTCCCCCCAGCCTGTACCGTGGGAGTTAAAATCTCCCATGATCAACCATGGAGCGGGAAGTACCGCACATATGTCGAAAAGTTGTTTGCGATTAACAGAGACTCTAGGAGCAATATATACAGAAGCAATACAAAGGCTCTTACCTTTAATGGTAGCCTGACATGCGACAACTTCAATACCGGGGAATTCGGGAAGATTCACTCTATAGAAGGAATGGCACTTTTTGATCCCCAAAAGTACCCCTCCTCCACAATTAAAATGTTGAAATTTTTAAATGATCAATTATAAATAATACATTCGAAATTTCAATTTTTAAATTGATGAGTTGATGGATCGATAGGTAAGGTCCAGGTGTGGGAGCTGCCTCTCTGGCATCGGTAGCATTGGTACTCAGTACGGAAAACAAGATCGACGGAAAATAAATCAAGGGAAAAACAGGCATTCTTGTAACGGGTCGTTCGATGTACAGTTGAACTCTCAATTAAAATTGCTGGTTTTATCGCGGGTTTATAACATTCTACAAGTCTAAATCATGGTCTACAGAACCCTCATAAGACCAAAATTGTTACTTGGGCTATCACCTTCAACCTACAGGGCTAAATTTTTTTGCAACTATGTATAATAATTGGTGCACACATACATTCTCAATAAATTAAAATTATAATGATAAGTGTTAAAATATACGTATTTAACAATTTTCCATTTAACATGTGTTCCACATTTAATAGGAAACATTTGAAATTAAAACTTCTTGAATGAAAAATTCAGCATAACCCATAATATAGTAAACATTGCATAGTTTATATTTAACAATTAATATTGAACATATTATTTTTAATATTTAGGATTTATCATATAGGATAATACATTAAAAATTTAACATTAATATCATAAAATGTAAAATTGGACATGTAAAATGTAAAATTTAACACTTTACATCCATCATTTAACATTTTCCATTTGATATTTTCACTTAAAATTTAAAATTTATTATTCAACATATGACATTTAACAAGAAAAATGCCAAATGCTACATAAGGAATTCTTAAATTAAATGTACAACATTCAAAATCTAACATTTACTGCTTTTAAAACGCAGTACATAAAATTTAAAATTCAACATTTAACATATAATATATAAAATTTAAAATTTTAATTTAATATTTAACAATCTATATTTAACATTTTACATCCATCATTTATCATTTACCATTTGGCATTTTAACTTAAAATTTAAAATTTATTATTCACCATTTAAAATTTAACAAGAAAAAAGAAAAATTTAAATAAAATTAGATGATATTAATGTAAAATTTAAATATCTATTATGAAATTCATAATTGGTCATTTAAAATTTCAACCCAAGCCCTTTGAGGTGAAAGGCAATCACGCTTATCACTACACCACCGGCGCCGCTGAGAATGCCTGTTCATACACGCACACCCTAGTAGCACGCTTGTCATATATCGGTTGTAGAAACTTCTTTACGACTTATTTCAGTCATAAACAAGTTGCTGCAACTTTTTTAAAGAAGGTGTACTACTCGGGCATTCTACTATTGAAACTGCCATTAAAAAGCACGGACCCTTATAATGTTCTCACCATTTTCTGACGCTCATGTAACTTCCCTTACGTTTCCAAAATGTTCATGAACCTCTCGGAAATTTGCTGAAATTTTCTGAGCTTCTCGGAACACCTGTAAAATTTCAGCATTTTCCTTGAAGTTAATTGAGCTGTCCTGATGTTCTATGAGCTTTCCTAAGGTTCTCTCAATTCTCCAAACAGTAATGAAACTGTTATGAAAACCGTTACGTTTGATGTTTCCTTCACTGTTCACTGGAGTTTTCTGGACTTTCCTGAATTTCCCGGGTTCCCGAATTATAACAGAAGTTAATGAAACTGTCGTTAATTTATATGAAGTTACCAGTACAAAGCTTTTAACTTGCAGTTTTCCTGAAGCTAATGGATCCGCAATAAAGCTCTGGAAGAAACCTCTCAAACCCTTGAAAACATCCCTGTCTTCTTCTTCTTCTTCTTCTTCTTCTTCTTCTTCTTCTTCGCATTTAAAGCTTATTGCATATCGCATATTAGCTTATTGCGTGCTCTCAACTTAGTGTTCTAGATGCACTTCCACAGTTATTAATTGAGAGCTTTCGATGCCTGTACCATTTCTGCATTAATATAATTGTGTGGCAAGTACAATCATACTCTATGTCTAGGGAAGTCGAGAAATTTTCCAACCCGAAAAATTCCTAGACCGGACCGGGAATCGAACCCAGTCGCCTCCAGCATGGTCTTGCTTTGTAGCGGCGCCTTTACCGACTGAGCTAAGGGAGGCCCCCTGAAAACATCCCTGAAGTCCCTCAAATACTTATCAGCAGTTCCCCGGGTCTGTAATTGTAATGTTTGGTTTGCTTATTTTTTGACTTGTCCGGGATGAGATTTGAACTCGTGACTTTGGCATGAGAGATATGTTACCACTGTTTTGCCTATTTGTTGGCACCTGACAACAAGGAATTCAAAAATTCTCCCCAAAGAAGTTTTGTGGATGTAATTACCATATTCACCTACCCTTGAATTCCTCTGAAACGTTCACCGGACCTACCCCTTACACCCCCTCGACCCCTTCTGCAAGTACCACCACCCCTCCCCCCCTTTTCCCAAATCCCTGATGACACTACAGTCTTCTCCGCTCCCCAAAAAATATTCTAATGTTATTTGTATGCAAATTCAGAGCACACACATTCACCTTCTACGATATCCTCCCCAACCCTCGAGCCCCCCGACATAAAAAGTCAGATTGTTGATGATGAGCGCCCGCTTCAACGCCATTGCATTGGTGATTTTTGCTGAAATAATCGAGAAAATTCCATTCGTTTGCACTTCATTCCGATTTCATTAGTGTGTATTCCCTCCACCCCCAGATGAGCCCATCTTCCTTTTTACGAAGCAACGAGATTGCCTGCAAAAACTGGACCCTCGCCAAGTTCTGTGTAGGTAGCAGGTATAGGAGGTGCCAAGGTGTTGTTGTTTCAACCAAAAAGCAAACAAAAAATGAGGCAAGAGAAAAAAAAAACTAATTTGAATTTGAATTAGAAATCAGGCGAACGTGAATCGTATGATACTGCCGCTGGCTGCCGTTCTTCTCGTTTGTCCCGACTCCCGACTGTATTGTTCGTCCCTTGAGAAAGGTAAATTTCAATTAGATGGGAAAATATTTACAGTTCGTGTGTTGGCGGCCACTCCGTTCTAGTTTTTCATCTCGGGGAGGACGACGCGGGCCCGAACAGAACTTTGAAGCTACATCGGGGAACGTCATAATCGGCAAGACAAGTTGCAGCAACTTAATTGCGACTGAATTTTAGTTGCATGACAGTTACTATAATCATCCGGGGTCAAGTGTCAATGTTCGATGGAAATCCAGACTTTTCCAAATATTTCATATTAACAGTATGATCCACTCTTTCGCTTAGCTGGCGAACCAAATTCTTAGCAATGAGAGTGCCTCTGTGGCCAGAAAGGCTACCAATGTTTTTGTTTATCGTCACGAGGGGAAAACTAAATGAAAATTTGTGTCATATTGTAAAGGTGTTTGATAACAACAGTGACACGTCAGAAAAGTTTTTATGTAATTCACAAAATGTAATAAATGAAAATAATTTTACGTTTCGTTTTGTAACAAATGCTATATTCTCGCCCCTTTTTGGTTTCTTTAAGGGTATTGAGGCAATTGCATGTTCGTAATCGGCATGTCAAATGGAATCGAAATCCAAAATTTCATAAATTTTGGAGCACTGGAACTATTTTAGCAAAAATCATCATCTTAGCGCCCCTCGGTGGTACTTTGTATGGGATCGAGCTGTCAGTTTGTTAGTGGTTATTTTGTTTTAAATCTTGATTTAATAATTGAGATGGAAGTAAATGGGATCGAAAAATATATCGTTGTGATCAGAAAAAGAAGCTCTTTCAAATGATGTATAGTAACCGATATTTTTTTTTTTCAAAAACCCAATTGAATGAATGTTGTAATATTTTTCGGGTCACCATTGCAATAATGTATGGAAAAGGCAATACTGAATCACATTGTTAATATGATATATTTGACTTTTTCCAAACTTGCAATATTTACATTGCTTACGCTGAGCAACCTTGCCTAAATTTAATTAAATTGGAACTGAACGATACGTGTTTTGTAAGGCAAAAATCAATTTCTTCGAATGCAGCTTGGACTCAGCAGCGAGAATGCCACCGACCAAGTGTTGTTGACATTCTCTGTCACCTTATTCCCCATCGCAGGATGCACTTTTTTTCCTATTCAATACCCGACGATAATGTCTGACGGAATGGAAACCATAGCAGTAGGTCTAGCAGCAATTGGAAATAAATATGAGAGAATCCGTAGAAGTGGCAATCCTCGTTAGGCTATACCTACCTACATATGCATGTTACGCTGCTCCAGGCACTGATCGGCCAACCATCCCAGCGAGAGAGAGAGAGAGAGAGAGAGAAGAGAGAGAGAGAAACCGACAGTCAAAGCGGAAGCCCCCACAGGAAGCAGGAAGGAAATTTTCATGCTGATTTGCTTTTAGCCGTTCTCTCGTGCTGCAGAGACGACAACCGTGTGAGGGGGTGAATGAGTGCGAGGGAGCGGGCTGGGGGACTTTCTTCTGGAAAACGGAAGAACGGCAAAGAAATTGTTTGTGTGCACTTGATGCACATATGTATGAGCTGAGCTGTCCTGCATTATTGTGAGAAATCGTCCTGTCGGTTCGGTTTGCGCCTCAAAGTAGGTTGGATGGGATTTCTGGAGAACGGAATGGAGGGATTCTCCATTTTTTTCGATGTTACTGTTTGTTTTTGTTTGAAAATTGGACAACATACATGGTGGACAGGTCAGTTGAAAATTTGCTCAATCGGCAGCGCTAGTGTGTAGACAATAGTGAAATGATTAGTTCATTATTCTCCAACTAGGTGGCACTAATATGTATGGGTACTTCAAGTAAATGCTATAACTCGATATTCTAAAGTTCTACGAAGTTGCTGACTTTGGAAAAATTGATTGTGTAACTAGAGGCTTTTGAGTGATGAAGAGATAAGTTTAGAGTTCTAGTGTAAAGGGTGAACACGAAATTATTGCGACACATTCAACAGGGCATAAATTTTGCACACTTTCTCATTGATGTTTTTCGATTCAACGAAAATGGAGGTGAACCAACGCGAGTTGAGAGAACAAATTCTTTCCAAACACCTGGAATTTCCTGACCTGTCGCACCGGCAGTTGGGAAAAATGTAGAACATTCACCATTCAACCGTCTCCAGAGTGTTGAAGCGGTTCCAGGAGCGGTTGACGTTAGACCACGGCAAAGGAGCTGGAAGAAAACCGGGACCGGAGAACAAAAAGACGGAGGGAAAGGTGAAGCGGATGATTAAAGCAAATCCCAACGTCTCAAGCCGTGATTTGGCTAAAAAGATCGGCATGTCGCAGAGCTACGTCCAGAATGCAAAGAAGAGAGGTACAGAACTTCCCAAACCGCGATGAGCGGCAACAATCGACGGCTAAAACTCGGGCACGGAAGCTCTACGAGAAGATGCTGACAAAATATGGCTGCTGTGTGATGGACGACGAAACGTATATAAAAGCCGATTTTAAGCAAATTCCGAGGTTGGAGTTTTTCACCGGCAAGAGCAAGTTCGATGTGGACGACAAATTTAAGAAGAAGAAAATGTCGAAGTTCGCCTCCAAATATCTCATTTGGCAGGCCATCTGCTCTTGCGGACTGAGGAGTGAGCCTTTCGTGACAAAGAGCACAGTAAATGGCGAGATCTACAAATCTGAGTGCCTCGAGAAGCGCCTTTTGCCGTTCTTGCAGCAGCACGACGAAGCTCCGCTATTTTGGCCAGATTTGGCATCATGCCACTATTCTAAAAGTGTCCTGGAGTGGTATGAGGCCAATTCTGTCCATTTTGTTCCAAAGGACATGAATCCGCCAAACTGTCCGGAGCTGCGCCCGGTGGAGCAGTACTGGGCAATAATGAAGCGGGAACTTCGGAAGAGCAAGAAGACAGTCAAAGACGAGAAGGACATGTTAAGAAAATGGAAAAAAAAACTGAGAAACTGGTACCGGATGACACTGTAAAGACTTTGATGGAGGGCATCAAGCGAAAATGCGTTCAATTTTACACTCAAGGCTCCATCGATTAACTTTTCTTTTGATTTTTGAAGTAAATATATGTATAATACTACCCTAAAATTTTGGTTTGATTCTAAACATTATAAGAAAATTGGCATGACATTTTCGGTGTTGCAATAATTTCGTGTTCGCCCTTTACATGTGGAATTCTAGTTTATGCTATATATTGTGATCCTAGCCCATCTGGGAAGTTACTGTTTGAAGAGCTTTGAGTGGGTTGGTTTATTTCCTTTAAATTCCGTTATAATTGCTTATCTTTTGACAGATACGCGTATTTCGTCTACTACTTGCAGACTTCATCAGTGCAAAGTACTCAACACCACTGGCACTGATGAAGTCTGCAAGTAGTAGACGAAATACGCGTATCTGTCAAAAGATAAGCAATTATAACGGAATTTAAAGGAAATAAACCAACCCACTCAAAGCTCTTCATAAAGGGATTCCGTTAAGAGGTTCGACAAATTTAAAGGATTAGTTACTGTTTGTTAGCAAAGCTCTTCAGGTAGCCAAGGTCTTCTACATGGTGAACTAGAGGTGCTATATCTCAAGATGCTAATCACTTGGGAAGTATTCAACATGTGTGCCATAAACAGAAACTTCCTGGATGGTCAAGATCTCGAGATATAACATATTATGGGAATCAATATACTCTCACCATGGCCTTGGTAAGCTGAACAACTTTGCCGAAGAAAACTGGGCAATTGTCAGGATCATGAAATAGAGTAGACTTTTAAATTTCACATGTAAACTAGCGCTGCACAGTGCCAGAATCGTGAACTAATGTACTAATTTTTTAACTTTATTAAGGAGATTTTTAGACGTAGGCTACCCAGACAACCATTTGTTACGTATATCACAGTTACAATTGAAATATGCAAGCATATATACCATTTGTTTGAATCGTATGTAATGTTCAAAAATGCCCTTTACGTACAAAAGTGGAGGCAATATACAAGCATCGCCAAAACATAAAAAAAAGAATAGATACGATTTTGATAAGTTTTTTTTAAGACCTACATTAGCATTTTCTGCGATTTCCGATAGACTAAATAACGATTCCTATTCCTGCATTGATTTATGGTTTATATATTTACGATTAAATTTTTACCACAAGACCATTTTGTCTATGAAATATTACGATTTGAAACACCTTTATACACGATGCACTAATTGATTACTGATTTACTTCACCATTGTATGCAATTTTCGGGGTCCATAGTTACGATTTAGTTTGATATTTTAAACGACCAATAAAATTAGCGTCAAAAAGTATTTTTACATGCACACAAGATTAATCAAAGCCCCAATGCACTAGGACTTCCGTAATTGACATGAAACTTGAGTTATACTTACACCTTACACAATTAAAACCATCACTTACTGGAATCGAACTTTGAACACCTGGCCTGTTAGTCAAGCTTTCCAAAGCATCAATCATGAGTTGTAAGTTTTCCTGATTCTAATCAATAACATTTCACATCTATCGTATGGACCATCAAAGTAAATCGTTTATCCATGTTGCTAAATGTTGCTGCAATACGAGTTGATTCATTGATAAATGCGACTTTTTTGTCGTCGTTTTGTCGGATGGCAATGGTTACGCCCTTTCTATAAATTAGTCTTGGTCATCGAACACCCCTCACCACGAAGCAGAGAGAAATAGGTATGCTGGCATCACAGTCAGTACTCGAAAAAGTTTTTTGTATCCGCGTAGACGCGATTTCTGAACGTATGAATAAAGTTCCTTCTAAACCGTAGTGTTTGATCAGTTCTTTTGGAATCCGATTTCCCTTAATCCGCTGGTGTTTGACTTGTATCCGCTGTGTTGTTTTTTCGCTCTGCACATCGTCGTAGCGGTTCCGCATAACTCGTGTACAATCCGACACGTTTTTCACTCGTCACCCTATACGACACATATTTGACAAGGCGAAGGAGCCATACTTGTTTACATTTGCGTCGCTTTCAATAGTCTGTATGAATTCGCGTGAAAAGCAGTGCAATTTGCTTTAAAACTCAACTATGTGGTCATTTTTCACCCAGAAAAGGTTATACACAATAAAAAAGTACATAAAGGTACCATAATATAACATCAAATATATTTTCCAGATGTTTACCGTGGCGCAATTTTTCGAAAAGCAACAACTGCGAGTATTGGCTGTTCCATCCTCTTGGATTCGGGGCGGCTGCTTGCTATGGCCAAAACTTCTATCAAACGATAAAATTAACAAAATGCGTGTCGATGGAACTGAATTTCACGGGGCTTCGAAAAAAATTCCGGCCATAGTAACCCGAAAATACCGGAGTCTTCAAGCAGCAGAAGCAGCCGCTGAAGATCTTTTAAAGCATGAAGTTTCTGACATAGAAACTAAACGAAAACTTCTGAAACACAGCAATGTGAAGCAAAATCCACGCAAGGATTACAACTGGGCCATTGAGAGTATGTTGCGCATATAGCAGATTATTTCGCAGCTATAATATCTACTTTTTTTAGAAATTGTTTCTTCCAAACAGGCGAAACTGCAACAAACCGGATCCCATGGAATCACTGTCGGTGCTAATGGGTCGATTCAGTCTCCCGGAACTCGAAAAACTGCACCAGGGTCATCGTTCCAGACACCAAGTAAGCAACGACAAATCGAATCCTGCAATCTAATACACCAGCAATCCGTACCGCTATCATCGTCCCTAACATCCAGCACTTCCAGTGCTCTAAGGACTGCACCAGGTGCATCGTTCCAGACTCCGAGTGTACCTCGAAAAGTTGAACTCACCCTAGCACGCCAGGAGATTTTACCAGAACGAGGACCATCCGAAACTTCCGAAGCACGAGAGATAGCAACAGGCGCGTCATTCCCGGTACCTGGTGTGCAGCAACAAGTTGGATTCGACAAACTGACACATCAGAAGACAACATCACGACAAATAATCCAAACACCAGGCACGTACGACACTCGCGAGACTGATCTGGATGTCCTTCGTTCCAAACATTGTGTACCACACCATACTCGTTTATAGCACCTACAATGATACATCAGGAACCAGCACCAGAAGTTATACCAAATCTACAAGAGCTATCTGATCAGTACAAAACTGAAAGGATCCCAACAAATGAAATGATGTATGTACCATCTTCTCAGAATGGTAACAATAATTAATTCAATATCTGATTTTTCTTAAATTTTGTTTTGTTTTCTTTCAAACAGATCCAGCCTTAGGTCATCAGTCTACTTATCAGCAACCTATCTTTGTTAATGATGATGGGATAATGTACATCACTCAAACAGACGACTCCGCCAACGCTGGTAAGAAATCGTCTGAAAGCATACCTATATGATCATGTCACTAAGATATTTTCCTATATTTTTAGGCAATCTGTCGCTCCTTCCTTTTGATGATTTCAAATGTGAAGTCGAAGCCCTCAGATCTGAAATGGCTAATTTGAAGACTGAATTCCACAATATGAAGCAGGAATTCAAAGAGACTATCTCGAATTCCATTCGCCAAGCCGTGACAGATTGCTTCGAAAGCAATTTCATTCGATTGGCTGCCATGATGGACATGTCTAAAAAAATCATGCAAACAGGGCAAACCGTCGAGAGCATGACGCAGATGATTTAACTAAATTTAACATATTATTGGCAAATGAGGATGTACGCAAACAATATGTAAGTTTTTTTTTAATTTATCGACAAATCTTGACAAACTTTTGTTTCAGATTGCCTACTACACGAAAATTGTTATCCCAGACACGTACATTGGAAGAGGAGATTCGGCTTTTTATATAATAGCAGATTGCTTATTTACGCGAGCGTTTTGGGACACATTTACCTGGACGGGAATCAATCGTGGCAACAAATCCAAAAAGGGGTTTCGCGAATTTGCCAACGTTCTTCAATTACTCCTGGCAATTGTACGTATTGGTGATCCAACGTTCACATTATGAAATCTGGAAACATTCTGCAAAACTCGACTCTTCCGTTACTCGAAGGCAAGGTCTATCAGTAAGCAGCTACGGAAATCGGCTTGTCGTCCGAATCGGAAAAAAGAAACACGACGGAAATGCGGATATTCCCATTGAAAGCGAGCTTGGAGCAGGTGCTACAGATGATGAGGTCGATGAACCCGCAGCCGAAACTTTGGAAAATGCCGATGATGATGCTTCACATGCAGACAGTTCTATTGAGGGAAAATGAACGTGAGTCAAACGCTGATGATACAAGAGAAGCTGATGACGTCGATGCAACCACTGATTCCTGTGACGACGACGTACCCGAAGTGAGCACGTTGTTCGATTCCGATGATAATGCTTCACCAGATTTTGCCGGAATTGAGGAAAATTAAATTCAATAATTTGGTTTTCATACAATTGCTTTGCTGTATTTCCGAATTCCATGATTCCATGAATTGCAATAAACAATGAAGTTGCGAAAAACATTGTTATTCTGATTCATTGTTTAGGTAAACTACTTTCATTTTTCCATGGTATAGCAACTAGTTTACACATCATCGAACTGATATCGCACAATTGATTCTTGGATAAGTTACTTTTCTTTGCCTTAGCAACAAAAATATGAATAAAAGAAGATTTGAAAGGTTTAACGAAAAAATCATTCTTATGCAGTACATAACTACCTTCAATCACCCAATCCGAATTGTTTTCAATGACATTTTCCATACAAACAATATCAAGATCTTCAGTTAGAATCCATTTATCTTCAAAGTTTGTACTCAAAATGAAGTCCGTTAGGGTGATCTTGATTTTAGATATTGTCTTCTCAACGGAAATAGTAGTTCTTGTATTAGTTGAACATGCATGGCTTATGTTTTTTGAAGTTTCATTATTAACAAGTTCGATCAAACGGTTTGCTATTTGATTCAAGGGCAGCGGTCCGGCTTGGATCATTTTTTTAATAGAATGTAAGTAATTTTCGAACGGATAAGCAGTTAGTGTATACAACGGTCCAAACCTTTCTACTTCATCTACTACGTGGCACAGATTATGAACATTGCTTGTAAAGTATTCTACTCCGTAAAGATCTTTATATTCATTTATGAAATCATTCAACAAATCACGGGCAACTGAAAGCAGAGTTACATTTTCCTCGTGTGTGCAAAAATGTGCTGCCGAGACTCTCAACAAACCGTCTCCCGTCGCAACGAAAACAACATGTGACGAGCGAGAAAGAGACACGCGAGAATAAGATACGATACGAGCGAGATACAAATGCGACACCCAAAAATCCTGGCGTGCGCGAGGCTCGCGCTGATCTCATGTGCCTCATCTCATGTGCTACGATTAATGCTAGAACTGCAGAGCTCGAAGTTCTGGAATGTTTAGGTAAGCGAAATACAGGCTGTTGAAACATGGTTGCTTTGACCGACATTTCATTTGCGTTTGCACAAACCATTCCTATTTTAGAGGAAAGGTAGCATATACATATTTGCAGTGCTTAAATTCTTGAAATCCTCTAATAGCAAAAGCCATTAATTTGCCGGTCAATTAGAATATTCTTTGCTTCTTTTTCCGGTTCAACACTTAACTGCACTTGCATAACTAACATCTTTTGACACGTTATTTTCTAAATATAGAATGGTCAAATTTCTACAAAAAGTGTATCGGTATTGTTTAGTACGGGGATTTGACCGTTGCAAGACGTTCACACATTGTCAACGTAATTTAACCATTCATCGCCAACACAACTGGTATACATTGTTAGAGGGATGTTACGTATTTTGAATAGATTATATCGGAATGCTACGAATGCAGCAATGTTATGATAATTCAATGGGTGGAAGATTTTTTTGCAGAACATTTTTTTCTTGGCGTATTACCAATACGCTTTCACTGGTACTTTGTTACCATTACTTTAGAAATGTTCAGATTTTTTTTAATGTGCCTCATGTAATCGAGCATTCAGATAAATTCTATAACAGAAGCGGTGACCCACTGGGTGATGGCGTGATCTATGCTAAATCTCGATGAACATTTCAAATGATCCTATCTGCTTTGATCGATTCTCTTCATCGACTTTCTCTTTTGATAACCACGCCTACGCAAATGCATTTGGTGCTAATTTTGCCACAGAGTTTGATAGCACGAGTTCATATCTTGTGCTTAGAACGTTGAACACAGCAGGGAATGCTTTTGAAGTTGAGTTATTAATGGAAGAGAAAGTCGATGAAGAGAATCGTTCAATGCAAATAGGACCTCTTAAAATGTTTATCTAGAAATAGCTGCAGCAAAATAATGACATGAGCGGGCATCGTTGGGCTTAACTCAGATGAGCGTGTAGACCAGTGTAGTGATATATTTACCATTCCCAATTATTAATATCACCAAGACTACCGACCTTCTGTTCCGTTCCTTCAAATCGCTTTCTGGTTGGCACGGTACGATCTAGGTGGCTTCTGCTGACCATTGCTCTGCGGGTTTCGATGGCATCGTTTTCGCGTCGATGTCCGTAATCGCTAAGAAGAAATAACCTTTTCGGTTAGATAATGGGCGACCTTGCCTTTGTATACCAACAGTGTCAGAAGGAAGCGCCTGAGTATCGGCACCAATTCCACAAAGTGACCACCAAGCGCCACCATCTCGCTACAACAAACCAGAAAGTGGTACAGCCATTGCTACAACCTGCAACAGATCAACCAATCAAATCACCAGGTTGCCACCATGTTGCTAGAGTGTATGGTTTAAATTTGGAAAATACCGTGTTGAAAGTTGATCTATCCATTTGAAAAATTATGATATTCAAAAACTTAAGCACATTCTTAAGTCATCTTTTTTTTAGTAACTCGATAATTCAGATCAGAAGAACATAAGCAAATGCTGATCTTTTAAAACTTCCTGGCTGTCTAGGGAGCATATCTGAAAGAATATCCTGTTACTTATGCAACGTTTCCTGAACATCTACAAAATTTCCTTAAGTTTTAGAAAATTTACTCAAATTTCAAAGTACCTTGAAACTAAACGATGGTCCAAAATCTTCATCTTAAGGAACTTCATTGAGATTTTTAAGATCTCTGACAAACTGCTATGTAGTTCCCTAAACTGAAACAAAGATCCCTGAAGTTTTCTATCTTTACGAAATTCGCTGAACTTTTTCAAAATGCCCTGTACTTCTATGAAGTTATACGCAGTTCCTCGAATTATTACGCAGTCCACAAAACTTCATCAAAGCTTGCTTAACGTCTACGTATCTGGTTGATTTTCCGTAAAGTTCGTTGCACGAAATTTCCTGAATTTGAGCGGAATTCTCTGAACTATGTCAAGTCCATGAGGTTTCATCAAAGCTCTAAAGTTATAAAAAAGGTTCCTGAATAATAAAGAGGTTCCCTGCCATTAAATAATAAACTTCTACGAAGATACCTTAACTTAAATAAAGTTACCACTTCTACGAAGTTTTCTGAACTTTTCCATGATCTCAGAACTTCAAATAATTTCACTAAATTTAGCTCATTATTCATCTGACATATGTTGGTCTTAATGAAGATATTAAAGAAACATTCAAAATCAGGACAGTGTTCTAGTGAAAACAGTTAACGGAACATTAGAGTCAAACGAAGCATAAGTGTTACTAATCACATTAGCGACAGTGTAGCGAGGTGTATGAAGTGTCGTTGTCTTATAACTCTCCTTCAGGTACGAAGAAGAAGAGTTACCGAAGCAGTTCAATGAAACTCTACGAAGTTCACTGAAAATCGGTAAGCTTCTACAAAGTTAGCTGAACTTTAAAGAAAAATCTGCACTTCAAGAAAGTTTCCTGAACTTTTAAAAAGTTCCCTGAAGTACCACGAAGTTTCTCGAAGAACTACAAAATTGCTTGCAACGTGGATAGCAGTTCGTACCCTGGTGTAGTGGCTGTAGGTGCATCGTCAGACAGCACCAGCAAATCAACAGAGGAAGTGGTAGAGGTGCTGCATGAAGAAGTGGTGATAATGGACGTGCCCTCAAAAGGCCGATAAAGCATGCAAAAACGAACATCAGCATCCTCGGCAGAAAGGGTTTGCGGATCTGTCTAGATTCGATGCGTTGCAAGCACAAAAAATATAGGAAATCGATTTAGATCTCCGTTGTAATATTTGTTTAGTCCTTCGGCTCCGCAGAGATTTCAAAGATATTGAGGCTACTAAATAAACATTTTGGAAAACATGGTTTTTGATTCAGATACTGACCGTTAAGTGTGACAAATATGTTGGATTAATCCCAAAATTTACAATCCAGTTTTCTTATTTCTCATCATATTTTCAGGTTGACTACTACTTGGAACGAACACACCATGCTTTTTGTCTAAATGTATTTGAACAGTTCTCAAATTTAAGTACATGTTTGAATTAACTAGTGATGTCGGCTACAGCTTGAAAAGCTGAAAATGCTGATGGATGAAGTCACACGAATCAATTTCAACAACGAAGTTTTTTAAAGGGCCCTCCGAACTATTGGTTCTCTGCCAGTTGCAAAATACCTATCAATTTGATCCACCAAGATCAATCGGATCCAAATCAGGCTGATCAATATCCCAAAATTTGAGCTAATTTGGTGGCGAACTGATTCTGCACTGGCTCTTTGAAGTTTATATGGGAATTACTATAAGAAAAGTGTATTTTTTGTCCTCATCGTTCTAGCCCTACACCATAATGATTTATGGAAAAGTTGTCCATCAGAGAACCCCCCCCCCTCTTACGTGAAAAGTTCCCAGCTACAACTTTGTTGAAAACCACTTTTTAATTGAATGTCAAGAAAATTTGTTATTAATTAATTTCCAAGTTGATAACTTGCTGGTAGGATTAATCGGCTGTTTTTAGGGCAACACTGCATCTTGCCCTTATGACATAATAGCCTCGATTTTTTGTCTTATTATTCCAATGTTGTCTGCTGAGTAGTAAATGAACAATGTCAGAAGAACATCATCTTCCTAATCAATTAAGAACTAATTATCCTAACGTTCAATTTTTCAATTCCCACATAAACTTCAAAGGGCCAAGTGCAGTATGAGTTCGCATTTTGTGAGAATGATCAGGAGCTGATTTGAAATCGTTTGAACTTGGTGGAGCTAAATCAATATTTTGAACCATGAAAATTCCATGCGCATGGATCGGTAACAAATAACCCCGCCGGTAATTGGTTCGTAATCGTTTAACTCATCTTCCGCTTGAAATACTTCTATAAAACCACAATCTCTCAACCCTCAAAAACTGAATATCAACTGATTAAAATCAATCAGTTGTACCAGCAACACGAGAATGTGACAGGACTACTCGATCAACAGTTCTCTGTTGTTTTCTTTAGCACCAACCAGCCAAAGTGCATGCACGCAGGACGTAGGTACGCTGCCGATCTCCTTGGAGCTCGCCGAGCTTAGCTCATGAGACACAGCACATGTGACACGAATGAGGCACGTAGGACCCAAAAAGAAACGCGAAATAATACGTCTCGAAATGTACCAGGCACCTACGATCTTATAGAAAGCATGTCTCTATCACGCGGGATGGACGCACGTGTACATTAACTCTGACTGGAAGATAACCATTGTACATTTCAATAGAACATATACGAACTGCATAAAACAAATATAGAAAATGATGATATAATTTGCCAGGTAGAAAATCTTTAAGAAGTACCAAACTAACGTAGTTAAAAAAATTACGATACTCTAAACCATTCCACAAAGAAACAAACTCCAATGATCGCATTCGTCGATGAATTTCTGAAGGGAATCGAATTTTTACAAGGAAATTTGATATTTCTGCTTTATCTTTGATACTCCATTTAGCACGCTTTGTCATTGAACCTGTGCGCCAACCGTTCAGCAGTTTCCTCATCACACCTAATTCCAACAAATGTAGAGCGTCAGACACAATAATGTCCTCTATTAGATCTATTGGTAAACGTATGAGAGGTGTATCACTTCGTTGATGTTCGGGATACTCCTTATTCTGAAACTTCTCATCAGTTCTAAATAGGTGGGGCATTGATATTGGGAACTGAAACTGTACCAGCAGTGTGACAATTTTTGCCCTTGGTAGTACACTTAATGACTCCTTTTATAAAATATCGAGCAGGAGAATCGCATATACAACATCGAATGCTGACCGCAATGTGGTGACCATTTATTACTAATCCATCCTTAAGGATTGGTAAAATCTCATTTATAAATGGAGTCAAAAATTCAGTTACACTTTTAGGCTTGCTGCTGCCATAAAACATGCCTATTACCATAAGTGTAGCTTTGGGCAGCTCATGAATATTGCAGAGTATAGGCCAAAAGTTTTTCAGGCTACTTTTGTAGATTGGAAGGCCGTCAATATTAATATTTATAGATACTGACAGTGGGCCAATACAGTCCATTTTCAGCCATGTCAATGCTGTTCAGGTTCCTTGGGGTTTTCATAAAAGTACGGGGATCACTTGGAAGATTTAACTCCAAGTTAGAGTTTAAAATCCCTACAAGTGATTTCAGCGCTGCCTGACTGATATGAAATTCGGTGGACCAACTCCGGATCTCTGTAACCAGATCCTTTTTTGGTGCTGAAAATGTTATTTATAAATAAATAAATTAAGACTTTAAAAATAAATGTATGCTTACTGTTTTCTGCCTGATCATGTTCTTCATTGACAATATTCGAAGGTTCTTCAATCTCGTTGATAGGAGTAACGACGCGCTGACTTTCAGGTTGGAATTCTTCAGAATGTCGTGTAATATGATCATTTTCGTCACTTGAATGTATATGTTTAGCGAGATACCACTTTTTTCTGTACTTTTTAAGAAGTCGACTATACGTTCCGCTCTTACGAGCCTTGATAAGTTTTCTTTTTAGCATATAATCACGCATTTTAACCACAACCAACTGTTTTCGTTGTTAACGCTGATGGAGATGTGATTAACACTAGTCGTATGTCATAATAAAAAAATAACCCACAGCATTACATACGATTGAAAATTCACATAAATCGATTTAGTATGCACATTGTTCATGGCATCAAGCGAAATTGTAATTAGTGTTAAAAGTAGTATTTCTTACGACTCTGCATAAGCACACTATAATTTGACAGTAATAGTGATCGTTTATAAATCACAAGTTGGAAAACATACAATCTTGCTTATACATACTGTGATGTGCATTGTACATTGTTACGATGTGAAATATTGGTCGTAACAAATGGAAGAAAAACATTAAATACGAAAAAATATATACATTTAATATGCTTATGATAGACGATAGTAATTTCAAGTATTATTTTATACGATTCAAACTGTGTAATGGTATACGATTTCTGGTTGTCTGGGTAGTTCATAATCTACTGATCATTCGAAAGCTGTTTTCCAGTTACTTCACAGCTGGTCAGGATCTTGAACACACTTCGACACTCTTTTAAATTTCACATGCACACTAGTGACATAGATGACAGAATTTTGAAGTTATTCCTCTGCAAGCTTCCCAAAAAATCATAGAGTAAGCATCCTCAAAGCTTTCCGCTTACGTGATTCCAATATCTTGAACAAGTGTATGGAATTCCCGTGGAAGACTTCAGCTAATCTTCTGAAAGTAATTTAATCCTTGCTGAGGGGAGCTCCAAGTGCGATTCTGGGCCATTTCCAGTAGAATTTCTGAGAGCTGGCGCACTTGCAACCGTTATCTATTTCTGATTTAAAGCGATCCTCGAGGGGGTTGAAACGTCTATATCTCAATCCTGAGATGTTAGATAATCTCACACAATTGAATCTAGCTACAACGAAAACTTTTATTTTGTTTTATTTTATGCATCTAAATCTGCCTACTCGCATCGTGTTGTCTTGTTTACAGAAAATCTTCAAAAATCTTCATCCTATCTACTCACCGCACGCGCATCTCACGACAGTAAAACGAAATCATCCCTTGCAAATTCTCCAACTTGGCATCCCTCACATCTAGCACGCTTGCGACTGGCATCGGGAAAATTTCCTTGAGGCCATCAGTTTGCAGTTGACGGGCGTGTATTTGCATAGATGTTGGATCCATGCATACCTGCATGTCTCGGATGCAGCACCGAAACGACAGCCGATTGAATTATGATTTCTCTAACGACCACCGCCACCGGCCGGGCGCAGTAAGAAAAGCAGGATTTACGTTTACGTTCCCCTAAACCGTAACCGATGGGGCAGCATCCAATCCTAGACGTGTCAGAGTCAGAAACAATCCAAACTATCATCCTTCTGGTTATGTGTGTGTGTGTTTGTTCTGGGAGTGACGTTCGTTCTGTTGGTTGAAGTTTTTCTCGTCTTGGATTTCTTTGGAGCATAACCGCAAATTATGATTTTCCTGCATCATCGGTATGAATTTAATGAAATTTGGTCACCATGTGGATGGACGATGATGGCGACGACAACGAGGGTCTGCGGGTGGTTAATGAGTGATGAAAATGCGCTCATAAAATCTGCCAATCTGTCAGCAGGATCAAATTTTATTGCTTCCAAACCAACGGCCGATAGAAGCCCCGGTTAAAATGTAAATACATCAGAGCAGCGGATAAAAACAAGCTGATCGGTGCACACACACACACCCACTCACTAGCGTCAAAAAATGAGTGAATTTTGATTAAAATCACAGACAATCCGACGTCTTCTTATTTTCTTCTTCGCGTTTCAAGCTTATTGCTTATCGCATATAAGCCTATTACGTGCTCTCAACTTAGTGTTCTAGATGCACTTCCACAGGTATTAATTGAGAGCTCCGAGGTCATATCATTTTTGCATTAGTATTATTGTGTGGCAAGTAAATAAAATCATACTCTATATTTTTCCAACCCTAAAAATTTCTAGACTGGACCGGGAATCGGATTCAGTCACTTCCAGCATGGTCTTGCTTTCTAGCTGCGCCTTAACTGGCTGAGCTAAGGGACGTTCCCAGCTAGGTGGCAACCCTATCTTGTTTGCCTTGCCTTGACAAGAGCTAACATCGCTGCGGGCCCGCGAATTGTGAGCCCCACTGACACCTAAATATTTGGAAACAAACGGAAGATTCAAGCCAGAATTTCAAAAAGGCGTGACTGATATTTTGGATATTCTTAATATTTTTGCTTACATTTTGTGAAACATTAACTTTGAACTCATAAAGCATTATTTTCTGATTTTCTACAACGAAGTCAATAAAAAAGTTTGCTTGCCATTTCTCGAACAGTGTTGCGTACACGTTCGATAGAATGCACAGAAACGTCAAAACATACCAGTTTTGATACATCATCTGAAAGATCATCGTTCTTTGAGCACAGCAATATTTTTTATCGATCCCATAGAGATTCAGCTCGATTTTTAAATCAAGATTTAAATTGTTAATTTTTGACACCGAATTTATTAATCGACGGCTCGCTCCCATACAAAGACCCACCGAGGGGCGCTATGATGGTGATTTTTGCTAATGTGATAGCTCGTATTTAAAATAGTTTCAGTGCACAAAAATTGATGTAGATCACGAATATGTATTTGCCTCAATGCCCCTAAACAACCCAATTGAGTATGAATTTTTGCTCGGGTCCGGGTCTCATTCAATATATGGATGAGACCGACAACAGCTGGTAAACATCAAAATATGATATTTGATTACGGTTTTAATGTGCCGTTGCGAGGGCGAGGGTGAGATTCGGGAGGGAGTGCGCTGAAATCGTCAATCAATGCGAATGTTCGCGTGTGCGTGTGTGTGTGTGACCCCATCGTGTCCGTCGTTGATCGTCATCGATGATTATTATTCGCAATATGGTTGATATCAATTAAATCCTGGCAGCGGATAAGCTACCATTTTGCATTGATGCAAATATGTGCTTTTATTAATTTGGTTTGAACTTTGTTGGT
Source organism: Ochlerotatus camptorhynchus (assembly GCF_037179485.1). Taxonomy (NCBI): domain Eukaryota; kingdom Metazoa; phylum Arthropoda; class Insecta; order Diptera; family Culicidae; genus Ochlerotatus; species Ochlerotatus camptorhynchus. The sequence continues at coordinate 747,171 of NW_027040574.1, read as the reverse complement.
TTGTTTGCGTCATTTGCATTGGGTGTAGTTTTTGTTCGCTTGGTGTGGCATTGAATGAGAGCGTGATTTTAATTTGAAAGTGTCCAGTGAGTGGCACAGCTATTTTGAAGAGAATTGATTGATTTCGGAATTATTGAGCAAATAATCGTATACACTGCAGTAGCAGTTATCTACAAATGAGTCATAATGTAGATTGAATACAAACTGACGTAAATGGTGCGCTATAGAGAGACATTTCAGTGGAAAATAGTTGATAAAAAATTTATAGTATAATCGTTATGTTTTCATGGGTGGAAGGGACAACAAGTTGAAAACACAAGATATGTACTGAGTAAAACAAGTAGGCACACCTAACTAAGCCGCAATATAAGTAATTCTTCTGAAATTTTCAAGTAATTTATCTCTCTTAAAGTTGACTTATTTTTTATAACATGAGCAGTGCTTTGGAAAATAAGATATCGAACAATTCTACTGAAAAAAAAACCTCGAAAGAGTTTTCTCACTCTTGAAGATAACTATTTCCATGATTATAGCATTAGCAGTTCTTTGACAGACAATTAATTATATGATTTATCAGCGGCGGTGGTGTAGTGGTAAGCGTGATTACCTCTCACCACAGCAGACCTGGGTTAAATTCCAGTCGGCGCCGCCGGGATGTTCTGAGGCATAACATCTCTGATCACGCCTTCCTTCGGAATGGAAGTAAAGCCGTTGGTCCCCGGTTCATGAATTGATGGGTCGATAGGTAGGGTCCAGGTGTGGGAGCTGCCTCCCTGGCGTCGGTAGCATTGGTGCTCAGCACGGAAAACAAGATCGACGGAAAACAAATCAAGGAAAAACAAAAAAAAACTCTGTCAATAGTGGTTGGATTTTAATTCTAAACAAGCTAACCGATTGAAAATATTTCTACGAATCTGCTAAATTGAACACTTTATCAATTTTCAATAGGTCACTATTGAAAATAACACAAATGTCCAACTGTTGCAATGATGATCAAAATTATCACCGATTGCCTGCAAAAGGCACTTTCCCTAACACAGATTTCAAAATCGAATTCCAGCCGGTCTCGCCAAACCGTGCTTATTCAATCACCGTGTGTGGTGGTGTCCGGTTGGTCGTCATCAGCAACAGAAGCAGCAGTGCTTTCGGCGCGTGGCGTTGAACATTGTTCTCCAGTACACAACGAAAGGTTGCCCGCAAGCAGCGAACTGCAGCCCACATGAGCGTTCATTCACCAAAGAAGGAGGAAGAAGCCGCTCCGCTACTGATCGGATTCAGTAGCTCTTCGTACGTCGCTGTGCGCCATCTATGCCAAACGCGTCACCCTCGTTCCAAACAACATACAGCTCGCCAGCCTCATCTGTGTTGAACACCCTAATAGCTCAGCTAAAAATGTTATTGTGAACAATGTGTTGCCAGGTCTCAAAAAAAAGGGGCAAAATCTCTAATCAATCATAGTCTCAGAGTCTTGAATAATCATTTTTCATGTCTGAAATTTAAAAAATTCTCTGTGCCGCAGAGTTTCGAAAAATTGTTTGAATTCGGTATCTTCAATACTTTAAAAATACAAGAACCCTAAAGTGCTGAGTAGTCTGAGACATTTAATTAATTTTTAATTAGCAATGCAAAAATGTCTAGTATTTTGAATATTTCAATTAATCATCAATCCTCGGGATATCTTATCTGAGGTCTTAGAATCTTATTTTTTTCCAAGTCAGATTTAGCTTAGAACCTTTCACATAATTGTTTTCGGGATTTGTTCAAGCTTTTCTTTAAAATAATTGAAGAAATCCATCATTGTATGGATTTCTTCAATTATTTTAAAGAATTTAATTTCCGATATTTCGATATTTAAAATTTCAGACATGAATTCAATTGGAATGCTCTCAGGATTTCCTTTGAAATTATTCAGATAATTGCTTTGTAATTATGCTTAAATAATCTTTAGAATTTTCTTCTCACTTTGGAATTCTGCGCTTAGAACTAAATTTAAGCTCTTCTTGTTTGAATTCTTATCAGAAATTCCTTGAAAAACTCTTCAGCATTTACCATGAATCAAAAGGTGCTCAGAATTGCATTGGAATCATTCCATAGATTTCGCTTGAAGTTCTCTTCAAAACCAAAATGGAATTCCAGTCAGAACTCTCTTAAAATATTCCTTAAAATTCAAGTTAAGTTTACCTTAAAATTGTTCACAAAATCTCCGGGTAATGTCACGAAATTCCAGAATCATTAAGAACATTTTCAACGATCCATTATTTTGATATTTGTTTTCAAATCTGGAATCTTGGAAAACATCTCAAGATCTGAATTCAGATTTCGATGCAGAATCTGGAAAATTTTTACAAGCTTATTGTTTTAACAATCAGAAATTGAATAATGCATTAAATCTCAGAGTCTTGAAGATTCTCCAATCAATCAAATCGGATCTCAATTAATTAAATTTCAAAACAGTGTTCACTCGGCTGTCGACAGAAGCAGACCACTCTCGATGTGTGTCACGCGATCGTCTGTTTACTCAGCAGCAACCATTGTGTGGTCCTCCTCATTGTTTTTCATCAGCAGTTATTTCGGTCGATGCGTCGTCGACTTTGGAAAGTAACCGTTTCGTGATGAGTGTGTGAGTGCTGTCCACGTTTTGCGTCCATTGCTGCAATGAAAGCGCTCTGTCCTCCGTTGGCGATATTGTCATACAATGAAACCACTGGAAACGGATCCCGTTCTGATGAGGAAGGCTTACTGGATAGCGGAAGATAAAGTGTTTGTTGTGATGTACCTATTGACTATAGTTTTAAGATGTATTGTATAGTGAACAAGAATCCTCGGCTCTGTAAAGTTAATTCGATTGAGCCTTATCAAATAAATTAATAAACAAAAAAAATCAAGATCTCTAAAACAATTTGTGGGTTGGTTTTGTACACATATTAATCAGCATTATACATGGATGCCTGTTGCTGTGGATTTCCAGCATCGCTTTGTACTAGGCTAGTGATCGCCAGGCTTGGGAATTGTCAACCTCATGACGATAAACTATGTAACAACGACAGCAAAAAAAAAGTCAACGCTCATCTGACAACACGCTATTTCAAAACTACCCAAATTTGGGTAGAATCCACCCAGATCCGTCAAAACTGAACCTACCCAAAAATGGGTAAACTGTGTTGGGAGTGACAAGTTGACAAATGGACAACGTCGATCGGATTGATGTCAATGTTGTTCATTTGTCAACTTGTCACTCCCAACACAGTTTACCCATTTTTGGGTAGGTTCAGTTTTGACGGATCTGGGTGGATTCTACACAAATTTGGGTAGTTTTGAAATAGCGTGAAGCACGATGCAACAAACTTGAAATGAACTTTATGCTTGAAAGACTGATCTACTGGAACGAAACATTTTCTATTCTTGTCTTTCACTCATTTGGTCACAAAACATCTGTTGCTTGACGTTTTCCAGAACGAGTTAGTTGTTTGACGTACGTCGGACGACAAGATTGACGGAAACTGTCGACATGGTTATTGACGAAAAAAGTCTGTCATGTCATTCTTCCATTCTGTCGCGACAAAACTGCCGCTGGTCGTTTTCTAGTAAATGCATGTCGATTTGCATACGAGACACAACAAGATAGAAATAACTGGAATTGTGTTGTTTTGACGGGATTTCACCTCTGACTCGAAGTAGCTTGCATCTCGGCGCTGAACTTCGTATTTGCAGTGATGGGTATTTTTGAAACGGACACAACTGGAAGCTGCCGTAAATCGACGTCCGACGCCATTTTGGAATCCAAGATGGCGGCTTCCGATTTCAGAAAAAGTGGGAAATACTACCAAATACCCTTCAATATAGGTATTTTCGGTATTGGTTTGACTTCTAGAGACCAAAAATCGATATCCAGCGCCATCTTGATATCCAAGATGGTGACTTCCAATTTCAGAAAAAGTGGGAAATACTGCCAAATACCCACCAATTTGTATATTTTCGGAATCGGGATGACGTCTAGAGACCGAAAATCGATATCCAGCGCCATCTTGAAATCAAAGATGGCGGCTTCCAGTTCCAGAAAAAGTGGGAAAACTGTAAAATACTTTACAATATGGATGCCGAAATGGCGTCAGCCATCAATTTTCCGTCTATTGTAGGGTATCTGATATTTTTTTAAAAACAGGACTGCCATCTTAGATTCCGAAATTGCGTCGGACATCGATTTTGAGCCTCTACATATCGTCCCGATTCAAAATATACCCATATTGTGGGGGTATTTAGCATTACTATCCAGTTTATCTGTGACCAGAAGCTGCCATCTTGGAATTCAATATGGCATCGGACAGTAATTTCTAGTCCATAGTTATCACCGCGAATCCCAAAATACCCACATTCATAGGTATTTGACAGTATTTTCAACTTTTCCTGTATCCTGTAGCTGCCATTTTGGATTTCAGGACACTCATTTTCTATTTCTAGATGTAATTCTCTAGACGTCATTCCTTTTCCAAAAATACTCATATTGAAGGGTATTTGACTGTATTTATATCATTTTCCGAAACCGGAAGCCACCATCCTGGATTTCAAAATGGTGTCGGACATTGATATTCGGCATCTACATGTCGTCTCAAAAAATCCATATTATTGGGGATTTGACAGTTTTTCTGAAGTCAATGGCCGCCATCTTGCATTACAAAATGGCGTTAGACATAAATTGTAGTAGTTGTTCCGAAAGTACCCATATTGTAGGGTATTTGGCAGTTTTTTTTCCAAATCTGAGAGCCGCCATCTTGGATTTCAAAAATGGTAAAGGACATCGATTTTCGGCATCTACACGCGTCCTGTACCGAAAATATCCATATCGTAGAATTTGACAGCTTTTCAGAAACCAACGGCTGCCATCTTGGATTCCAAAATGACGTCAGACATCAATTTTCGGGATGCACACGTCGACTCAGTTCCGAAAATATACATATTATAGGGTATTTGACAGTTTTTCTGAAAACACTGGCCATCATCTTAGATTCAAAAATACGCGTGGTACTTGTTCCGAAAATACCCAAATTTGATAGTTTTTCTGAATCTTAGAGCCACCATATCGGATTACAAAAAAGTGTCAGACATATATTTTCGGAATGTACACGTCGAACCCGTTCCGTAAATACGCATATTGTAGAGTATATGACAGTTTTTCAGAATCTGAGAGCCACCATGTTGGATTAAAAAATGGCGTCGGACATCAATTTTCGGTCTCTAGACGTCACCCCGATTCTGGAAATACCGGTATTTGGCAGTATTTCCCACTTTTTCTGAAACAGGAAGCCGACATCTTGGATTTCAAGATGGCGCTGGATATCGATTTATGGTCTCTAGAGGTCATCCTGATTCCGAAAATATACATATTGAAGGGTATTTGGCAGTATTTCCCACATTTTTCTGAAATAAGAAATACCAATATTGAAGAGAATTAACATTATTTCCGGCCTTTTTTGAAATCTGACCTCCGTTTTAGAATGGATGGTTTCTTGTCGTGATGCTCCATTTTAAATGACCTATTTTTTTTCCTTTGTTCGGGACCTAACACTACTGCGACCAGTAAATTGATCTATTGTATACTATAGTATATCCCGTGTCCTTAGTTTAGTGCATGTCGTATTACTCCATCACTATTGAGAAATGATGAAGTATTCGATTTTTTTACAGTTGCCACTCTTGCATTTATCGCAAGGATCCGACTCTAATTGAAAGGTTCCGCTATTTATACCCTTCGGAGTGTTGAAACACCCTCCAAAGGCGCGCCTCTTTGTCAGTCAAAATTGGATTCCTTAGCAACAAAATTAAGATATGACACCGATAATGACCATGCATCAGTACCCTAGTCTTAACCACTTAAAACTAGGGAACAACGAATAGAAGATTAGGAATCACATAGATGAAGACAACTACCTCATTGTTTTCCTTGTTTCAAGATCATCCTCGGTAGACAAAGCCGAGTCTTGTCACTATCAACAAGGCATAAAAAGTAACAAGGACTAAGATGTGTTCCTTGGATTACTAAAAAATCCTGTTCCCCTAGTTTGAAGTAGTCAGGACTAGGAATCGGTGGTAGATCTTACATCCCGTAACACCCACGTTACGGGGCAATGGCCTATAGTACTCTGTCTCAGGGAACAATATGAGGGACATATGACTTGAATAGATAGTCTCGACTGGATGGATTCTTGATTTTGTCGTGGTGATCTTGTCGTGCGACAAGAAATTGTTGTTTGACGAGAATTTTCCAGGATGACCATTTTTTAATGTATCTTGTCGTGCGCCAATGACAAACGCGAAAATTCCCATATCTGGTGATGGCCAAAGTGCGGCACCTCCTAGAGCCATGAATGTGAAAATGGCTCGTTGCCCCATACATTTTGTCGATTTTCCCCATACAAACTTCAAGCCCTTTGAGCGAGGGGTTTCCGTGAACCAAATGATTTCAAATTTTGGCAGGGTGTTTCTGACCCCCCAAACTTCCATTACAGGGTGGTACACAAATCCAACATGACTGAATCGTGAATTTGACACATTTGAACACCTATATGTAGTCACCTTGGTTCAAACCATAGTCATTTTTGTATTCGTTCAAACCATAATTAAGTACCCTACCAGCAAAAGAACTGAAGGAGCAAATCGAGTTTGTAGAGAGTACCTATTTGATATGATTGAATGGTACTGAAGTGCCAAATTATGAACTTTCAACCCAAGGTCGCCAGCAGCTAGTAAACTTACATTGGCCAACAGTAACTTGTCCGAAAACGAATCTTACTGGAATGGAATTGAATTTTCGTCGGTACCATCTCGTGAAGGTACGTCAAACCTGTCAATCGCTGGATGAGACACCGATCGCTTCCAGGTGCAATCCGCACCGAACGAAACGCATCCGGGAAAAATCAATCATCTTTTTGCCCGATTTGGCTGGAGGACCTTGCGGGGGCTTGAGGTTCAAGCAGAACTTTCGACATGCAGCGCTCGATGTCGCTTCGCTCGAGTGTTTAGTTATGTGGAGACTGTACAAATATTATCAGTTTTTGACAGGCGGCTGCAGTAGGTAAAGGTACTGGAGCGTCGAAACGCTCCACGGGTGTGTGTGTGTGTGTGCTGTGTACTCTGAAATTGTGATTGATGTTTCTGTCATTTCCATGCGACCGACATGTGTATGATTTGAAATGGGAAATTTCGGGGGGCAATTTTGCCTTTCTCGTGGACCTCGATGTACTGGAAAGCTTTAATATCGTTTGAAGAACCGATTTCCACCGAAATTAATCCCGATAGGTGGATCAATCTGTTTTCCTTTTTAACTGAACCTCTCCATCAAAATATGGCAGTTAGATGTGTATGTCGATAAACTTATTCCTCTCAGAGCGTACACAAGCTCGCCCCCATATTTGTCATGGATTCCCATCGGTAAACATTGGTTCAATTTCCCATATCCTTGAAGCAAATTTGCATACTCCTGTCGGTTTTTCTGTGGAATCTTATTTTGGTCGACGAGTTCTTTCGATCCACAAGAATAATACAAACTGATACAAGTTTCGTGCAAGAGCTGCTTAAGCCCCGCAAGCTTTGCAATCTACTGGTTGAACTAGACCAGTAACTTAATGCAAACTTCTTCCTCGCTCGCCTTAAACTTGTATTGATGATGGCAAAATAATCGTTTCCACCTTCCGGGAAAGCCGCCTTCATTCGAGGGAACAAGCTTCTGAATTTTAATCAGCCAGGTTCTGTTAGCTACCCGCTTTCCGATAGGGGGGTTGCTGAATGAAATGAATTGCCATGCAGAAAATTCCGGATGATAGATGAAGACAACAAATAATGCCGCCGCCGCCGACGGTTGTTCAGTAATATGTTGTTCTGGGTGGCATATCGCCTGGCTGCCTGTTAAAACGGAGTGATTATTTATTGCACACGATTTTCAACAACTGACTGGGTGGGGCTTGGGAGGTGAGCCGAAAGAACTTTTTCACGCCTAAGAGAGCGTGTCGACGACGACGACGACGACGTGCGGATCGAAATGAAAGCCCTAGAAGCTTCCTAACGGCCGGGGTTTTTCCAAAAGCTGAGCCGGATGCAGGAAAGAGCGTTCTCGAAGCCTGGCGGAAGACGGATTGTAAACTTGAATGACGTCTCTGTATGGGGTCTTGTGTGCGGAATTCGATGCATTTGAGGGAAGATGGATGGGGCGAATGAAATTATGCTTGCAAAACGAATTCATTTGCCTTCTTAGAACTTTCTAGATTGATATGTCGAAGTCATGAAACGAGAAATGGGAGAAGTTGAGCCATAGAATAATCACCTTGTTTGATAGAAGTTTATGCAAATCCTACTTTTAAGCAATGATAATTTACGTTCAAACTGCTTCAGTTGGGCAATACCTGTACTTACAAGCCTTAAGTTAGCGCAGCTGATGCTTAAGGATAAAATTCAGCGAGTCTTCATTTGCTCTACCAATTTCCAGTTTCAAAATTTTACTCGATGCTTGCGCCCCTGCAGCCAGCTTTCGGTGGTAAAAATTCAAGCAGCTGAAATTGAACATTTTAGCAAAACAAAATCCATGGTTATCTCGTGGAATTGACGGTACTCGAAAAGCATCGAAATTCGGACAATTTTAAAAGTTGATTACACAGTGTTGCCAGTAAAAAAATAGTGGGCTTGTGTACAAGACACGACCGTAAGGTTGACGTAGACTACGTTAAGCTGTTTAGTGAACTTCTCGTGCATTTTTCTTGATATAGATTTAAACAACAGTTTAAGTAACCCATTATTTCGGTCCTATGTACATATTTTATTTGTGGACCAGATCCAGATTGTAACGGTACTTGCGTCTGATTATTGACATTCAACTGCTGCAGAAGTGAACCGCAATTAGTGTCCGATCGTAGGAGATCAGCGATGAAAGTAGCCTTAGAGACGCCTCGGCGAACACTTAGTAATTGTAGGGACATAAAATTAGCGACTTTCATAACTAGGGAGATCGAAAGGATCACTCCAGGGTAGCCAACGAAAAGAGAAACGTACAAATCTTCACTGAATGACCTCAATACGATTCACCCCATTGCTGTAAAAGGGAGCCCATACTACGGAACAGTACTCTAATGTGGCTAGCGAACAATAGAGTGTTTTAAACAGAAAATGTCCCTAAAGTCTTTGGTGAAACGAAAAATGAAACCAAACTGAGAAGATGCCTTAGAGATCTATAATTGTAATTGTAATTGTTCAGTGCATAGGCTGTGCCTTCCGCTAAGAAGGCTTATCTAGGGACCAACCCCCTAGTCTATACACCTACTGTCCTTCCCGTTGCACTCGTCAGCTCGTGCGATACTCTAGACACACATGGGTGGTCGTATCCGGGTCCTCCCCTGGGTAGGCTCGTGTCCGTCCAGGTTCTGGTACATTAACTTATGCATGGTAATTATACTTTTAAAACTCACCTTTTGATTATAATGTGGAAAATGCTGAAACTAAATAAAGGTTAGCGATCCATATAAGGTGTGTGCTGCGACGGAGTAGTAATTGAAGGAAATGAGGTTCTGATGTGAAGTATAGGTAATTCTAAAATAGGTAAATCAATTAATCATTAGCTGCTAACAGTTACTAATAAATGGGTACGATAAATCACTCATCAATCAGTATTGCCACTCCCACTGAAAAATGGGCAAAACCTTAATCATAAATGGATATTCGATTCCTACCGTGTATTTAAAGTAAAGTTAGGATCTTATCAAGCAAGCACACACCTTTTACGATTCTTATCCTACTTACGGTTTCCTGCACATACGACTTTTCCTAGATACAAGCTTCGTCCAGTATACATTGGCTGTCTCCAACCGGCATGATCCTTTCTGTCTGTTTCCTCTTGCCGGTGCAAGTTTAATTCTTCTTTTCTTGTTCGTTTCTGGTTTCTGGTCGTGTTCCCATTTGTCCTCAGGCAGTTAATATTAGTACATGATAGGAAGAAAGAAAGAAATAGAACAAGTTAAGTGTGAGCCGCATGCATTGGTTACTTATTTGGGTCATGGTGTTGTCTTCCCTATTTATTTGCCCTAGTCGCTCTCCTATCGAACGTTTAACGCTGGATCAACAATAGAAAAGGGCCCATCAGCATTCGTAAACAAACCGCTCCAAAGCCCCCCACTCACAAAGCGAAGGCCACCCACGCAAACCAACACCATCATCGGATAGGGAAAACTTCCACCTACACGAAGACGGTGTTGGCCCGCGCGAGCAGCCCCCGATCTGTGAGGAACGGGCTCTGGACGGTCTGCCCACAAAAACCGATGGGCCCCCTTCCATTGTTGATCCAGAACTCACTCCCTTCCCTCACACTATTATGGTCGGAAAAGAGAACCCATATTTAGGAATCTATCGCGAACTGCGATGCAGAAGATATTAATAGCAAACTAATCTGGAACTGGTCTAAGACATATGACCCAGTGAGCATTGACACCTCACACTGTTGTGAATGAGCACGGACGCGAGATTTACTAGAGTATTAAATACAAAACGCAAATTCAAAATAAAACTTGACAAGACATCGTCAATCCCCTTATTCTTGGGCAGGGTCTGACGATGTGAATCTGATTTTGATCAGTGAACGGGCCCCATATGGTACATTTTCTCACCATGAACCTGTCATTTCCAGCCTATCTGAACAATTTAATAAATGGAAACCATAACATGGGTTACGCTTCCCCTAAGCGGGCCCTCCGCGCATCCTATCTCTGTCTTATCTCAAATGCCAATGGTTTGAATGTATCAATATATACATTGGAAATGACGTTCAATCAAATAAACCCATACCCCACTCACTTGGCCAGGCTTCAGAATCGTCCAGTGGGCAGTGCGCTCTACACTCCAAGTTCCCTTTCTTTCAAATTCACCCCAAATTTGATATTTTACCCCTTTGAGTGTTGATTAATCACAATGAAACATTGTGACAGAGCACGGACTTGAGGTTACTAGAGTATTAAATAATCTAGGTCCTATTTAGGATTATATCTGAAAAATCCAAATTTGGCCAACGCCCACCAAGAAGATGCCTTAGAGATCTATAAGCCCCTAAATCTTTTTGTTTTTGAAACTGCGATTTTTTTAACTTTATTATTGAGATTTTTAGCCAGTTTATCTCAAGGTGAAATTGCGAAGCGTGATATGAATGAGGACTCTTTAAACAAACCTTTGCTTCTAACCATTTTAACGGATTTGCAGGTTGTTTAAATTTTCCGCAAATTGTCAACGATTAAGGATCTTATTTAGCGGAATTTTGATTACAACATGATTTCAAAATCATATGATTAAAAAATTTCATAAACAACGCTGGTTTAATAACTCTTATTATTAAAAAGACTGACGGCTGAAGTTCATAGAAACTCCTTAAAATTCGTAGAGCTTCCCTGAAGCGTTAAGGTCTTTCCTGGAGGATTCATTGAAGTTTTTATAGCCTAAATTTCATGGGACTTCCCCGAAGTTCGAAGGACTTTTTTAAGATCTTCGGACTTCCCTGAAGCTCGGAGTTTTTTGAAATTCATAGGAATTTCTTAAATATCGTAGAAGTACCACGAAGCTCGTAGAAATTCTCAGATGTTCATAAGACTTCCTTCAAGTTCGAAGAACTTTCTCGAAGATCTGAGGACTTCCCTGAAGTTTGAAGGACTTAACTGAATATATGGGGACCCTAAATTTAGAAGAGCTTCCCTGAAGTTCATAAGGCTTTCAATATCGAAGGGTTTTCCAAAAGTGTGTGGGTTTTTCCTTAATTTCTTGGAAATATAATAAAATGTTTGGAGAGCTCCCATGAATTTCGTAGGACTAGCTGTAGGTCAATCGACTTCTCGGAAGTTCTAGGAACTTTTTTGAGCTTGGAGAACTATGTTAAGTTCAGAGGACTTCCCAAGAGTATTGAAGACTTCTTCGAAGCTCGGAAAAAATCCATAAGTGTCATATGATTATCCTCAAGTTTTAAGCAATGCTTAAATGTCGTAGAAGTTACATTAAATATGTAGAAAATTCTGTAAAATTCGTAGTTATTCCCCAAAGATTAAAGGACTTCCCTGAAGTTCGTAAGACTTTTCTGAAATTTGTAGAACTTTTCTGAAGGTTCGGAGAGATTTCCTGACCGTCGTAGGTCATCACAGTAGTTCACAGGATTTTCATGAAACTTGTAAGACTTTCCCGAATTTTGTAGAACTTGCATGAAGTTCGAAGGCCTTATCTGAAGTTTTCAGAAATAGAACTTTTTTATTGAACATGTTGAACAGGTACTTCCAAGTAGTTACGCGTCGGCACAGCTTAAGTCTGCCAACAATTAAGCACAAATCATGCAATTGATTCGAGAAAAAAATTTAATTAAAAATGTTCCTGTTCTTGTCACACCAAACAGCAAAAACGTCCAGCTGTTGCTGAAGAAACAATGCATCACTTCGATCTTTGATGACAAAGTATAGTTTGAAATCGTCAGCATAAGACAGCTTCAGGCAACGGATCGAAAAGTGAACGTCATTCAGATACAATAAAAATATGAACGGTCCCAGATGACTGCCTTGAGGTACACCAGAAGAAACAGCGAACGGTTGAGAAAAATGACCTCCAATCCAATTTTCACTGACATATGTCGACCGGTGAGGTATGAACGAAGCCAATCAAGAAGGGAACCATGAAAGCCAAGTCGCTCTAGTTTGGCCACTGCAATTTCGTGATTGATTTGATCAAAAGCAGCAGAAATTTCGGTGTAGATAGCATCCACCTGATGACCTCCTTCCATTTCGCGTATGATTGATGATGTGTATTGGACGAGATTTGTAGCGGTCGACCTCTTCGGCATAAATCCGTGTTGTTCAGTTGCGATGTAACTAGAGCATGTGTGTTTTAACCAATAGTTCAAAAAGTTTTGAGACTGTATTAAAAGTTGCTATTATGACGAAACAGACTTATAGGTGGCTTGAATTTGAAGTTCTACCCCAATCAGGCACCTCGGCTAAAAGTGGCTCGTGGGTGTCCACAGATTCGTGTTTCGATAATTGATTCACGAGTTTTAGGTCCAATTCGGATAGAAAGATAACGCAAAACGAAAATGTAGCTAGACGGTAAGGACATACGATATACAATGTAGTAAATAAACAATTAAAAATCTTCCTCGCACTCACATTATATTCAGCAACATTTCACCTGCTTTCCTCTTTACGCTACCCCTTTTTACTCTCACTACCATCTTCAGGGGCGTCCCCCTAGCACCGCTTCTGCTGCTCCTCCATACCGCGCAAGACCATCATACTACAATCAACAATCAATACGAAACTAACGATTTTAAATTGGCTCACCACTTTAGTAGCCTATTGGTCCCAAGCAAACGATTAACGTACCCTATTCTAGTTGAAATTCTATTACTACACTATGTTTGTTTTGATTCGCTATGCAAGTTTGACAGATAACATCAGGGGTGTGTGGATTCATGCAGAACATGCAGGGGTGAGTGAAATAGCTTGGGACTGCTTGGGACCGTTGTTCTGGTACTGAGTGAGCCAAAAATAATAATGATTTTCTTCGGGACCCAGTGGTCTTAGAGTTACCTCTATGCTACAATCCGCTTTCGGTTCCTCCACTACTTGCACTTCGTGGGAATTCGCCCGATGGACGTAACTCCTCTTCCGGATCTAACCTCACTTGCTCGTCGACTCGCTTTGCCCTCCTCCACTACTGGCACTTCGTGGCACTTCGCCCGATGGACGTGACCATACTAGATGTGCTCAACCACGCACGGGGATGAAATGAATGCCACTAGAATGGTCCTTCGCCGGATGAAGGTAACCAGAAAAATACTAGAAAGAAAAGGCCCTGCGAGTATTCTATCATTAGTCCCAAGTCACTTGCTATCGTGAAATGTGGCGTATTACCAACAGTTTTAGTACTTGTCGAAGCGCTTGCTGGAGTCTACAGGGACAGTGCTGCCAGTGCGTTTGGTGTTTGATTTTTCGATGTTTATGAAGCAAGGGATACACTCGCAGAATTGTTACAACTGCACATAAAGCAGCGATACCACGGTAGTTGGACACCGACTGCTTATTGCCTTTTTTGAAGACAGGGAAAACAAAAGAACCCTTCCAGCAGTCGGGAAAGATCTCAGAATCCAAAGAGAGGTTGAAGATGGATGCTAAAGGTGCGGCCAGCACTCCAATACAGTTCTTAATAACCGCGGAAGGGATCCCGTCAGGGTCAGTGCTGAAAGAATTTTTCAACCGAAGGTCTGCTCTACGAACATCATTAGTCGAGATAGGCGGATGCGGCCCAACAGCAGAAAGTACGGGAACATCACTTACGGCGGCTACGATGTGCTCGTTAGGTAAATTTTCTTTGAAGAAGACACTGCTGAGTTGTGGCTTGAACAGGTCAGCGATTCCCTCCGTATCTGACTCTTCTCGATCCGTATTGTACATGGTAGAAGATAAGCCTGATTCCTTCCATTGATCGTTCACATGGTTCCAGAAGCTCTTGGGATTTGCTTTGTGTTTAGTTTGTAGATGGCGTTGATGGGCTTGATAAAGCTGTTTGTTGAGCCGCTTATACTGTTTGTTAACGAGGTTGTACCAACAATCAATACGAAACTAACGATTTTAAATTGGCTCACCACTTTAGTAGCCTATTGGTCCCAAGCAAACGATTAACGTATCCTATTCTAGTATGTCCCGAAGAAACGTGCTCAACTTTTTGGCTCAGCTCTGGTACTATCTTCGGTCCCAAGCTAATCGATTCACCCCTCGAAACATAGGAAAATCCACTAACCCCTCATTTTATCTGTCAAACTTTCATAGCGAATCAAAACAAACATTGTGTAGTACTAGAATTTCGACTAGAATGGGCTACGTTAATAGATTTGCTTGGGACCAATAGGCTAGTCAAGTAGTGAGCCAATTTAAAATCGTTAGTTTCCACCGGTTGGTATGACGCAAACCAGGTCAATATAAATTTTTCGTGTGTTCGTGCTCACGATGTGACGCGATCGGATGAGTAGATGGCAACAGTGTTTAATGTATTTTAAATATGGCGTCTTGGGCAAGAATTTGAATGTAGCTTCTATGAGTTGGCACGTCGGTTCGTCGGTGGTTAATTCCAAATCAGAGGCCAACTATCGAGAAAATCAAGGGGTAATCAACTCTGCACACCTCAATCTGTGCCGAAAGCTATGCCAAACGCTTTGCCGAAGTGTGTCAATCAAGTATCACATGAGTTTGGCAACCCTGAAGATTTAATGACTTTTGTGATTGTGCAAGAAAAAGAAACGTATATACATGCAGCCTAAAATCACTACTGCAGAACGGAAATTTCACCAGAATAAGCAAACCAAACCATTGATTATAGCCCTGGTGCATGCCGGTTCCATCGGATGGATTCCGGAATGTGTTTCTTCATCCTATGGAACAGTACAACAACGATAACAACTGCGAGGTGGAGGTGTAACTGTTCAATCGGCTGCAAGCGGAGGACGGCTACAGGAAGATTAGCGGGGATTTTGAAAAATAAATTAAGTTTATCGATTTTCGATTATGTTGAATGCCAAGGGGATGATTCGAAGGGGTTAAGGATCGGGTTTAGGTTGTTGAAATGTATTTAGGTATACCTGGATGTCATGTAACTGTAACTTTTGACTTCCATCGCTGATTTCTAGCTAACAATAATTAAATCAACCAATGTAATAAAACCATCGAAGATATGAGACAATCCTCCATCTCCATGCCAATTTGAATAATTGAATTGTTATTTGTACGATGAAAGTCAAAAGTAACAGTTACTTTACCTGTATTGTTAGACGAATAAAACATAAAACCAAAGGGTAAGTCACTCAGCACATTGTGCCGAAATTATATTCTACACAGCTTGAACACATCCATTGGCACATTTTCGGCATACCGTCGGCACAATCTCGTAGGCATTAGATTGTTGATAATAAAATGGGAGCACTGCTGAACAACTGTCATTCAAGTTATTCAGAACATTACGTGCTGTTTGACTGTATGTTCAGGAACATCTTCTAGTTGAATATATCAGAGGAACTCAGACCAGCAGTACTCTTATAGATCTAAACACAAAATATAGGTTCTAGAGTGGGGTCAAGAGAAAGAGGCAGTTAATCAGACCTCATTAGTACCCTTAATTCTAACTAAACAAACTAAAATAGTTTATTCATCACCCTCTATAGTCAGTCTCCAACAATGCTCCCCACCGGTTCCAACTCTTTCCGGCCGAAAGGCTAGGGTACTGCCTTTGAGGGCGTTATAAAACACTAAAACACAAAACTTTTAATAACCTTTTCGCACACCCGCCACTTCCCGCATCATCCTCAATCCGATTTATCCTTGTGATTTCAAACCAAAACATTCAAGGTGTCAGAAATACCGGGTTGCCGGGATGGGTATTTTACTAACAATCGTAGCTTGCTCTATGACCGGCACAATCGGCATACTTGCAGCACACTAACAAAAAAGATAATCCAATATTGGTGTGTGGAGTGATCTACCCCTAGCATAAAACAATGTTTAAAGAAAGCCTATCTAATATGTAGAAGACTGCATAATAGGGTATCATAATATTTATTGAACGAATCCTGATTACTGAAACAAGGTGAGCTACTGGTGGCTATGAAGATCGCTGATGATTTGTATGACGCTATGTATTTGGCCACCGTGCCTGTGGAATTGACCCATGTAAACCGTGATTTCCGATTTTGTCACTACCGGAAACGACAAGCAATTGTTGCAATCACGTTGGTTGCAAAAAAGAATAACCCTGAGGGTGAACTAGATATTGCTGTTGCTGGTTATGATCTCGGCGCTGCTATTTATCACCACACTTTAACAATTCTTGCAAGGAATTAGACGAAGTACTGGCTGCAGGAGAGATCCGTGCAAAGTCCGATAGGTTTGACTTCTAACCCGGGATACGATCGTCTAGTCCGATAGATTTATTAAATTCATCCTGAAGCGAAGATCAGCGACTGTCAACAAAGTGCGAAACCTTAGCAACTATTGGAAAATCGTCAGGAAAAATAGTGATTCCGTTTTTTAATATATTCTGTGTGATTCTTGTCAATTTATGCCCTAGCGTGCCGAGCAGTGTGCCGTGATGTGATTCGGCACAGTGTGCAGAGATGATTACCCTTGGAGAAAATAAAACAATTAATCGTACGATCTTCTTGTAGATACACAAACTCCAAAACATAATTTTCCATCGTGCGCAACAATTTCCATGAACCTCATTTCCCCTTAAAAACAGAACCGTCAACTGACACCCAGTGGAACACTGATACCTTGCCACTAAATTGTCAGCACACGTGTAGGGATAAATCATGCAGACGCATAAATTAATCATCCCACCCATTTTACCATAACCGCTTTTCTCCGTCCCAATGCTCGTTTCACCCGTTCCCGTTCCTATGGCAACTACTGTCATACGATGGCAACGGGCGACCTCGCGATAGCTAGTGCCCTTGAAACATCACGCGGCGCGATAAAAACGTCAAAACGAAACAGAAGAAAATTAT
This sequence comes from Ochlerotatus camptorhynchus, assembly GCF_037179485.1. Taxonomy (NCBI): domain Eukaryota; kingdom Metazoa; phylum Arthropoda; class Insecta; order Diptera; family Culicidae; genus Ochlerotatus; species Ochlerotatus camptorhynchus. Next base: position 729,623 of record NW_027040574.1, on the reverse strand, counting down.
CGTCAAGCAAGAGCAAAAAAAAAAAAAGACAGCATGCCTACCTAGAGCTATCATAACGCGAGATAATTGAGCAGATCCTTTTGAAACAGCAGCTTCTTTTGCAACAACACTTTGTTGGTCCTCTCTGCACCCGAGAGCCATTTATTTAATTATCCGAAATAATTTATATCCTTGAGCCTTTACCGCCCTGGCCGCGCCACGCCACGCCGCTTCACACTTCTGGACGGCCGTCGGCGCGTGGCAAAGAGGTGAAGAAGTATTTTAATAACAAAGTGCGAATAAAACGAGAGACACGGCCCGAAAACGTCAAAAATGAGTGAATGGCGTTCTGCGGGCGTCCTCGGGAACCTTTCCTAAACAATAACCTTCCCGTGCATAGAAAAATAAAACTGCCCAAATTTGAGTTCTTTTTACTTGAATTCGGGGTTTGGCAGCTTATTTGTTTTTCAAAAAAAAAAAAAAAAAACGAACGGTTCGACTCACTCATGACTGTCAGTTCCATGAGCTACTTGTGAGTAATTTGAGGAATTCTCAAAATTGGGCTGTTTAGGAGTATTGAGGTAAATACAGATCTGCTTTAAAAATGGAACCGAAATTCAAAATGATGAAATTTGTTGTGCAAGGGAGCTATTTTAAATACAAACAATTACATTAGCAAAAAAAAACAACCACTTCGCGCCCCTCGGTTGGAGTTTGTATTGGGAGCGAGCTGTCAACTAATAGATTTAGCGCCAAAAATTAAAATTTTGAATCTTGATTTAAAAAACGAGATCAATGTCTATGGAATCGAAAAAATTATCGTTTTGCTTAGAAAACAAAGCTCTTTCACATGATGCATAAAAACCGGTATATTTTTCGAAATTAAAAAACCCGATTGAACGTAATTTTGGGTAGAAAAAACTTTGTGAGTACGTAATTTTTTTGCCGTTGTCAAATTTGGCTTATCGCGCACGGAAGATGCGATATGGGTGAAACGAACATAATTTTAGGTTCTTTCTTATTTCCGTGTGCTTTTAGCAGTCTGGGGGCAGCTGCGGCAACGATCATCTTTATGGACGCATTGCTGCGGCGCTAAACCTTTTTATTTTTTTTTGTTTCCCAGAAAAAGGATTAAAATAAAGTCATGTCAATTGTGGAAACCGGTCTCCTAATTTGGAAAAGTATTTTTTTTTTCGCTAAGATGAATTGTTTTCCATGGTGCGCTAAAGTTCAATTTCAAAATTATATTTATCAACTGGGAACGCTCTTTGCACTCCAAAATTCAGTGTCCACATAAATGTGGTAAACCACTCGAATATTGACGCCGTGTGACCTTGTTGAGAGCGGAAACGGACGCATTTGCATTTGTTTATCCTGCCAATAAAGTGGTCTACCATTTCGCAAAATGCTGCAATCCAGTATGCATGGAAATTCGGTGCACTTTAGCAGCCCAGCCATAGGCCTACCTACCATTAATTATGTTTGTTTGCAGCAGATCAACATCGGACCGCGTGGCCCGCCCCGGTATAGATGCTGCTAATTAAAAGGTTTCCAGTTAGGAATCAATTTAGTACCACCGGTGTGATTTCAAAGCGTGGAAAAATGTCCATTGTGCAACCTAGTTGGCAATTACTACAACGCTTTGCGATTCGGTTACTCTAATTGGGAACTTGGAGGGGGGTGGCACTCTGATTTTAGTCAGCAATGCGGTTGGATTGAATATTCTCTCGAATTCTAGTGCTTGCACCGTAATTAATTGCCAGTTCCGGGGCATGAAGATCGGAATGCACTTTTAGTGTAATCGGTTTCCCGGAACGAAGGATAAATAATTGCGCTTACCTCTCTTTTTTTTTTGGGTTTGCTCTGGGTAAATGCAAAACTGCTTCTTTGCTAATGATGGGTTGGATTTGAATATTTAAAATAAATTAATTGCACCCTCCCCACAGTGGTCTAGATGATGAAATTATTAGGAATTTATTAATAACTGTTTGACTCTACACTTTACGATCGTTGATTTGGAATTGTCCATTGTGTCCATTTAGGAAAAAGTTAGCATTTTTGATAAGCTTTCAAATAAACGTAAGTTAAAAATGTGCTATTTTGTTCATTGTGTATTTTGACGTAGGACTGCGTCATTGTGTAAATCAAAAAAATGTGTGACGAGATAGTGTCAGGTTTTAAAGGCTTATTACGTGGCCATTTCTGAACGGATTTCAATTATTATCACACCATTTGATTCAGATATGACGTAAGATTTGTTTGGCATAAATATTATAAAATTTAACCATTGGTCAACTATTGAAAATGTAGCAAAACTTTTGGCCGTTATCAACCAATCACGTGCATGCTTGCTTGCTGTTCGAGAGCGTACCTGTACCTGTGACATCGTTAGTCGCCGTACACGACCAATGAGCTTAACTCAAAATTGGGTAAAATTCCACTCAAAATTGTAACGCGTAATTTTTAATAATTCAGAAAATAGTATACTCATAGACTGAGCAGAATGGTCATCGATTTTCCTGATATTCGAACCGATTTTTGAAGAAAACTGAGGAAAATTTTACTCGTCACGCCACTTTTTTGCAATTTTGAGTCGAATTTGACTGAACTTTGAATTACTCTCATCGGCCATGTAGAATTTTGAAGAAACTCACTCAGTGGGTAATCCTACTCACTTACTCACTCAGTGGGTAATCCTACTTTCTACGATTTTGGGTTAAATGTTGCCGTCTTCATCAAAGTTTTTTCTAATATCTAGGACACCGCGACTTTTCCGGCCGACTGGATGCAGGGCGTCTTAGTGAAGGTCCCAAAGAAGGGGGATCTGACTGTTTACGACAATTTGCTATGCATCATTTTACTGTGTATTGTTCTGAAAGGTCTGTGCAAAGAAATCCTTAAACGGATACAGGAGAAGATCGACGCGACTCTCCGACGGCAGCAGGCAGGATTCCGTGCCGAAAAATCTTGTGTGGACCAAATTGTCACGCTCCGCATCATCCTGGAGCAGGTCAATTTATTCCAAGAGTCCCTTTATTTGGTATTCATTGACTACGAAAAAGCTTTCGACCGACTCAACCACGAGAATCTGTGGGGCGCCATGAGACGCAAGTATCAGTATCAGACTTTCACGTGCAGAGTTCTGCATAACGGAGCCTTGTCTGGCCCTATCCGGGTAGTCGCTGGTGTGAGACAATCACCGCTACTGTTCCTCAACGTAATCGACGAGATCATGGTGGGGCAATTGACCGAGCAACTCAACGACTTCGATTTGGATGATGATGTTGCTTTACTAGCACAACGGCGCTCTGATATGCAAAGTAAGCTCAATGCCCTTGCCGAACGCTCCTCTGCGGCCGATCTCACCATCAACGTCAACAAGACCAAATCGTTGGCTGTCAACACGGGCAACCCTTCCAACTTTACGGTAGCGGGGCAAGCAGTGGAGAGAGTAGAAAGTTTCCAATATCTTGGCAGCCAAATAGCGTCGGACGGTGGGACCAAGAGCGACATAGGTGCACGAATCAAGAAGGCTTGGGCTGCCTTTGCGAGTTTACGAAACGTATGGCGATCAAACCAGATAAGTCAACGCACCAAAATCCGAATTTTCAACTCGAACGTGAAATCTGTGTTGTTATACGCCAGGAGATGTGGTTTGTATCAGCGGAGAACACTCAGAAGCTGCAGGTCTTCATCAATTGATGCCTGCGGTATACAATTCGTGCCTGGTGGCCTCACAACTGGATATCGAATGCCGAGCTTCATCGTCGATGTCATCAGAAGCCGATAGCAACAAAAATTCGAGAGCGAAAGTGGAGGTGGGTCGGCCACACACTTCGACGGGGTGGAAACGAAATCTGCAAGCAAGCGCTGGGTAAGAATCCGGTAGGACATCGCAGCAGAGGCAGACCCAGGGGCTCATGGCGGCGGAGCCTCAACAAGGAAATAAAGTAAGTCGACAGGAATCAGACCTGGGCCCAAGTCAAGGCAAAACCGTGCAGCCGCCCAGCATGGAAGTCTTTCACGTTGGCTCTTTGCACCTCCGGTGGTGTACAAGGACCCTTAAGTAAGTAAGTAAGCTTCAGACACAACCCTTAACTTTTTTTGACGTAGGACTACGTCTTTCGGGAAGATGGGGGTACACTTTATGAAAACCGACAGATGAAATAATGAAAGATTTTGAACTTTAATAACTTAGCTGCCCCTGGACCAATTTCAAAATTTTTATCACCAATCGATCGGAAACATTTTTACGCATCGATAACAATGCTTTTGACTGTTGATTTCCAAATTGAAACTATTGAAAAAGTGGTAAATTTCAAGCATTGTCCAAAAGCTTCAAAATAACTAACAAATCCACCAATTACGTACATGCATATTCTGCTTCCCCAACACAGTCATCAGAGAATGGTTCCTAGATGAAACAAGTCGAAGTGACATTCGCCTTCGATCTTCGGATGTGTACGAATAGGGAGGATGCAATTGCGGAACATTTTGCTGCCAATTCAGAACCACACGACCCAACGACCACACAAAATACTCTCCGTTTTTTTTCCTTGGATTTGTTTTCCGTGCTGAGCAACAATGCTACCCCACACCTGAACCCTACCCATTGACCCATCAACTCATGAACCGGGGACCAACGACTTTACTTCCCTTCAGTGATCAGAGATGTTATGCCTCAGAACATCCCAGTGGCGCCGACTGGGATTGAACCCTGGTAATTTTGCTTTACTGAGTGAGAGGTAATTACGCTTACCACTACACCACCGGTGCCGCTGCTCTCCAGAGTTGTAATCCTGTAACCAAGCTTGGAAGCAGGGGATACACTATATAAATTCTATTCTAAATCATACAGAGTGCGTCCTTGTCGCTTCAGAGCCTAGACGTCATCCATGGCCGTGACGGGTTTGCGCTTGGCGTGCTCAGTACAGGTGACGGCATCACGGATCATACGGGTTTCCTCGTAGATCAGACCGGAAATACGCTTGACACCACCACGTCGAGCCAGACGATGGATGGCAGGCCCTGGATGTAATCACGCAGAATTTTCCAATATCGACAAAGCTGCATCATCATGACTGTATGTAGCCAATGGGAAGCGAGAAAATATGGTACCGGCAGAGCTGGTTGTCTATATAACAGGTTGATAACTACGCTTTTGGCTTAGTTTCGATTCACCCGTTCAACGACAAACATCAAGCAACAATGACTGGTCGTGGCAAGGGAGACAAAGCTCTTGGAAAAGAAGGCGTCAAGCGTCATCGGAAGGTTCTGCGTGTTAACATCCAGGGTATTACCAAGCCTGCCATCCGTCGTCTGGCTCGACGTGGCGGTGTCAAGCGTATTTCCGGTTATATCTACGAAGAAAACTGAGGTGTACTGAAGGTGTTCCTAGAAAAATCAGTGATGCCGTCACCTACACTGAACATTAGACTGATGCAAAATTTGAAATTTTCGCTCCACAGTGCTCAAACGGATCCAAATTGAGCCTTGATTAGCCTCCCAAAATTTGAACCCATTTAGTGAGAAACTGACTTGGCACAAACCATTTGAAGTTCATATGGGAGTTACTATGAAGAAACCATAATTTCGGTTCATATCTATCTCAAAATTCACCAGTTTACTCTACTTTCACAAATGTTAGCTGAGCTTGTTGAAAATTTTCTCAGCTACAACTTTGTTTAAGACCACTTTTCGATCAAATGTAAGGAACAAAAGTTATTAATGATTCAAGTCACTGATGTCTTATGATTATGCTCAATCAACTGTGAACATTGGTGTTTATGGCGCGTAGAATGGAGGACAAAAATCATGGCTACTATGTCACACTGCAGAATACAGTGTTGCCCACATTACAGTTGCTTTATCTTGCCATAAGATTATCAATCTCTTAAACAATTAATAACTATTTAATTAGACATTTGGCTGAAAAACGATTTTCTGCAAAGTTGTAGCTGATAAAAATTCCCATAAGAATAGTAATAGAATTTGTCAACAGTACAATATGTAAAAAGGCTAGAAGACAATTAATAAAAAAGTTTTGTTTTCCCATCGTAATTTCCATATAAACTTCAAATGGTTTGTGCCAAGTCAGTTTCTTATCAAATGAGTTCAAACTTTCGAAGGCTAATCAGGACCCGATTTGAAACCGTTTGAACACTGTGGAGCGAAAATTTCAAATTTTGCATCAGTCTACTGAACATGCCAAGCGCACAGTGATGCCAGATGATTTTTTCAAAAGTCTGTATGAGTGTCAAAAAATATGTCTGTATTTGCAGGGCTGTTACAACAGGCGCGAATTTCGCGAATTTCGCGGATCTCGTGATTTTCGCGGATTTGTCGTGGCCACCACAACTTTCTACAAAAGATTTGAGTTATGAAATTCACTTAATTCCAAAATAATATCCGAAACAACAAACTGGAAAATCGAACAAAAATTTCGTAGTCCTACGTCAATAATGCGGTCGTGTCTTGTACACCACCCTCCAACTTTTTATCGTTTGTTACATATTACGTCGAATATAATTTTCATTACTTTTTGAGTGTGTATTTCACGTGGAACTGCTCTATTGACGAGTGCACGGATGGATTTGAGTTCACTCACTCGACAAAAAGTGACACAACAGCGGGGCCCTGTTTACTAAAAATGAACACATATGTGTTCATTTTTAGTAAACAGGGCCCCGCTGTTGTGTCACTTTTTGTCGAATGAGTGAACTCAAATCCATCCGTGCACTCGTCAATGGAGCAACAGCTGTCAGATATAAACGATCGCATGCTTCAATCGCCTTAACCCAAAACAATCACTCAGACAGACTGCCTATTTCTGCCACAAACCTCCTCTTAAATTTTGCCTACTGAACAAAGCTCGTTCAGACGAATTCCGGGATTCATTATTTTGGATGGCAATTCCGTGCCTCTTCCGGTGAACAATTTCCATTTTCCTATGTACAATCCACTTCCACGGCCCGGTAAAAGAAGGCAAATACACTCAACCACTCACTCGTCACTACACATACAGAGAGAGAGAGAGAGGCAGCGAGTTGGGAAACAATATTGATTCTAGGCCTCAGCGAAGAATGAGGATTTTCGCGATAATTACATACAAAACTGTGTGAAATTACTCCGCTACTCAGGCGCCCAGGTTCATCCGTGTAGGAAGTAGATATGTGGAAATGAATAATTCATGAGTTCGCGCCAGAGCCGAACGAAATTTTGGTACATATACAAACACACTCACACAGGCATACGTTGCGGAAAGCGTTTTTTTGTCTTTCCATGAAGTTGATGTGAAAAATTGAAAGTAATTCATCTTTATGCAAAACTTCCGTCGTCGTCGTCGCCTTTTCCGTGCAGCAGAAGAACCGGATGGATGAATGGATGGGTTGATGGTTGGGTATGAATGTTGATTAGATTTGTTTTTCGGTTTGGAAATTGGTTTGTTTATCCTATCATATCATCGCAAAGTACGACGATGATGATAAATACGAAGAAGCTGTTGCGTGCGTGTAGAACTTTCTGAATGGGGGGGCCCAATAAGTTCAAGCGTTAAATGGGCATATCAATACCGATATATGAGTAGTAGTTGAAAAATATCTGGTTGAAAACGGGATTAGGTATTAATTTGTTTTGACTTAGAGACATGATTAAAGCACAGACAAACAGACATAACTCTCGCAAGTTGTTCATCGAACAAGCATTTAACGGTCAATTTAAAAGTATCATAGTTGGTAGTACCGCCACCTGTGGCGCGCATAGTCAATGCCCTTGCGTTTGACGTTTGCACACTACCGCCATCTGTTCAGCGTACTACCCACCACAGTGTACTCAACAGATGGCGGTAATGTTTTAGCGACGATGTTTTACAGTGAGAAATATTCAATGTGTTATGTCTGTTTGTCTGTGATTAAAGGATTCGATGGCTGATGATGGGAATTTGTCTTTTGTACGGGGGATTACGATGACCTCTTGGAAGTTACTGCATGACAAGGAGGCTCTGGCAGACGTAAGGAATTATCAGCGTATGTTGACCGACCACCCACAATTTCAATCACAACAAAGCCCCACCCTTTCGCCACCAATGTTCAGCATCAACTTTTAATGAGACTTTTCACTTTCGCTACAAGCCCTTAAATGGCCAACAGCTCTGATAAAAACTTGGGTGTCTTTTGTACCTACTTGGCACTGACTGTGTCGCTTTTCATTTCCCCCACCACACACACGCATACACACACACCCACACCAGTTGGTTCGTTGTCGTGGTTAAGGTAAAACAGGACAAAGCCAACTCCTAGACGACATGAAACAAGGACATATGTTCTGATTTAGTTTAATTTATACCCGACGCGTTCCCTGGGTGCTCGTTTTCGGTGAACACATCGCTTCTTTCGAGAGGGGGAACATAATCTTTTCATTAGTGGGACCTTTAAGAATTCCAGGTTAGGATGAAGGAGAGGAGGGGGGTGAATTATTTGACATGAGACATTTTTAGTGTGGATAGCTTTTTCCAGCATGCGGTAGATGAGCAAATTCACTAACTACCTCTGCTTTGTCGTGTGATGTGTGTGAAAATGCTTTGAGGTTAGGAGCTCGGGGCATGTTTTAGTTTCTAGGGCACAACAATTTACAGGGTATGTTTGTTTTCAGGTGAAGAAAGGTGTACTTTTGCCTGCGAAAAGCGATGGTCCCAAATCGAATACGAAGAAATAGCTGCACATTTGAGAGAAAACATCGCAGCAGATCTGACTGTGCAAACAATACAGGCAACGATGCTAATCCTACTTTGGCAAAAAGGATGCATCCACCCGAAACGATGCATCCTCGGAATGCTCCGTTCAAGATCCGAACAAAGCCAGCATCGACCGCAAATGTATTTGAATAAATAATTTCCCCCTCGAATACGGCATAAGGTTTCGGATAAGTGCGCTCCATTCGGGTTTTGGTGGTGGTGCATTCCTCTCGATTCCCTTGATTCGATTAAACCGGACCGATCTTCGCCGGTTGTCCAAATGTTGTTTGCATGATGTTTGATTTGGCCAAATAGAAGACCACTCTGAGTATCATTCTTCGTAGTCGATGCCATAGCGGAGGATGAAGTGGAGCAAAATATAATCGTCCTTGTGGATTTTGGGAACTATGCGGTGATTTCGGAACGGTAAGTGAAGGCAATTGGAAATTGATATTCAATTATGGCTGCTTGGGAAAGAGGAAACCGGAATTCGATTAGGACTTAATAGAATGATGCCAATTTGATGATACACACATGTTGGAGAGAAAAAGTTAAATTAGTAAACATTTAGGAGCACATTCACGCTCGCATGTCTTGTCGTGTCTAAATAATAATTTGCAAGGGGGGTAAATTTCTGATCCTGATAAGTTTCAGAACTGGCTTCGATGCAGGCCTGTCATGGTGTTTACTCATGAGTTACTCCATGAGTAACCAGCTCCACAGATTTTTTTTTGCTGCAGACATTTCGATCAACATGCGTTTCTCATAACAATATTGCACAAACAATACGAACGTTTGAAAAAAAAACATCCGTCTTCGAACGTGTTATGAAAATGTTTGTGCGCGCATCAGGTACAAATAATGAACAATTTAGTCTATTTTGACGTAGGACTACGTCTGTAATTTCAATATGGGGGTTCACTTTGTGAAAACCGAAAATGGAACATGGAACAAAATTATGAAAGATTTTGAACGTTAATAACTCAGCTGGCCCTGGACCAATTTCAATAATTTTATCACCAATCGATCAGAAATATTTCTGCAAATCTGTACAAGTTCAAATTTTCAAATTTTACTATTGAAAATTGCACGAATGTACAAATGTTGCTATGATAATTAAAATTATAACCGATTGCCTCCGAACAGCGATTTCCCTGACTCGGATTTCAAAGTTGAATTCCATCCGGTCTCACCAAACGGTGTTTATTCAATCACCGCGTGGTGAGTGGTGCCCAGACAACCAGAATGCACGTATATTCAAAGTTGTTTTCGTGATATACAAACGTATATACAAACAAATAATTCGTATAGAATGCAAAGAAATGGCTTACAAAAGTACAAAAGTGGAGGCCATATACGTGCATATTTTAATTAAATTATAAACGAGTTGATCTAACATCATATACGATTAAATCTGTAATAACATTTTTTTCATTTTTTAAAATCTTACGATTTAATCCGATTTAATTTGTGATACAGTACGACGGAAAATGATTCATCGCATATAAGTCGGAAATTTGCATTCTATACGATTTAACTTAAACATAATGCGAGGTATGCCATTCTTATATGCGATTTTGACTTAAACTGTAGCAATTAACGATATTGTCTGTATATTGTTATACGACTTCTGGTTGTCTGGGTGGTGTTCTCCAGTACACAACGAAAGGCTGCCTGCGAGCAGCGAGCTGTAGCCCACATGAGCATCCATGCAAGGAGGAAGAAGCCGCACCGCTATTGATCGGAATCAGTAGCTCTTCGTGAGTAGCATCTATGTCAAGTGCGTCATACTAAGGAGTATAAACAAAGAGAACCCCGCTCAAATTGCTATGCCTACACAAAACACAAGCTCCTGCTGCAGTTAAGAAATAAGATTTATTATATAAGACCACGTAGCCCTACGCCACCATTACGTACAACCCCCGCTGTTCCATTCGTAGGTGAGTAAACAGAATCCCCATATATAAATTTGCCAAATTGCAAATAATACGCTTTTGATGCATAATCAGGTCAAAAAAAGTTGACGGCAACCCAAGGGGTACTCAACTCTGCACATCTCAATCGGCATCGAGCATTTTATCTGTGCCGAAAGCTGTACCCAGTGTTGTGCTGAATGTGCCGAAATGTGTCAATCTAGCTGTCGGTCTCAGTACCCCATGAGTTTGGCAACCCTGCAGTTATGACTTTTGAGATTATTTGTTTACCTTGTGAAGTTCTCACGGATTATTAAACGAGCTATTTGTGTGCATATTGCACACGTATATACGAGGATAATCACTGTGTCTGTTCTGTTTTGAAGTAAAACGACCATCAAATAACACGCCTGTGAGTCTTTTTTTTTTGTAAAAAATTCATTCCTCTTGGCTCAACGATGCCATACGAATAGACGAGTGCACGGATGGATTTGAGTTCACTCACTCGACAAAAAGTGACACAACAGCGGGGCCCTGTTTACTAAAAATGAACACATGAATAATACTCGCGTATCATTTGAAACGGGCCTATCAACTTTTGTACACAAAACTTGTTGAGTCCTTTTCGTGCGAACCGAATACGCCCACGCAAACTAACAACACCATCGGGTAGGGGAAATTCTCCCCTTCCCAATAGTGCTCTTGGTTTGCGTGGGAGTATTTCGGTTCTCGTGAAAAGGACCCAGAAAATTGTTTACAAAAGTTGATAGGCCCTTTTCAAAAGTTACGCGAGCATTATTCATGTGTTCATTTTTAGTAAACAGGGCCCCGCTGTTGTGTCACTTTTTGTCGAGTGAGTGAATTCAAATCCATCCGTGCACTCGTCTATGAGAAGATTGACAAGTGCTAGATCGCTACTGAAACTGTTAGCCAGTAAACGCTGACCATTGCCAACTGCGAAATTCAGCCCGTCCACGAGCAGGAGAAGGGTGACTGATGGCAGAAGTTGTCCACCCATGAGAAGAAAGTTCTGTACCACGTGTCATTCTAGTAGACTCAACTGGCAAGTGGAAGATGTTTCTCTACATTATCATCAGGCTACTCGGGCAATGCTGCAACCTAGAAATCAGGATGGATTCGACCTAAAATTCCCACCGGCGATAGTAGAAGCAGTTAGAGACCTTGAGTAGCTTCCTTATGTCAGAAGCCGCTGTTGGGTACTAAATTCGTCTAACTGAGCTATACAATTTTTGGTGAGATATTTAGTCAAACGACTGCGAATAAACAGGAGGCCCAAACCGCTGAGATTGTTCATTAATGAATTTAAAATTTACTAGTCTTCGTCGTTCTCATAGCTCTTAACTTCTTACTTGTAATCCGTTCATCCACATCTTCCATCGACTAGTATCCTACAGCATCCAAATGCTGGTCCAGGATCTTGCCTTGCTTGGTCTTGTCTATTAATAGCCCTGAAACTGCTGGCGGTTCTGATTGGCTTCGTTACCTCCAACCACACTCGAGGTGACGAAGCCAATCAGAACCACCAGCAAGACAAGATCCTGGACCTGCATTTGGATGCACCTTTACAATTCTGCAAACAGAAGCCTTCTTAGTGTTGCTACTACGGAATCCACTAGCTCCACCAGCCTCCACAATCAATCGAAACTCCGAGATCGTTCATTCCATATAATGAGCTGTACGCTTGATTGATTGGCGGACCATCAATCGTACCGAGTGGTTCTCCGGGAGAAACTGCTGTGGTTGCAGACGCATCTACAGAATGGCAGGACAGTTCTGCACCGCAATTGGAACTGGATTCTGCAATTCTCTTTACCTATACAATTTGTATTAAGTCCGGATCCGGATGGGAGCAGTAGAGTGATGGAAAATTTGAAATTTTCGCACCAAATTGAATTCAAATGATTCCAAATCGGATCCTGACTAACCTCTCAAAATTTGAACCCATTTGGTGAGAAACTGAGATGGCACAAACCATTTGAAGTTTATATGGGAATTGCTATGGTAAAACCAAGATTTTTGTTCATGTCTATCTTATAATTCACCATATCGGTCTGCTTCAAAAACTTTCAACTGTACTTGTAAGAAATTTTCCCAGCTACAACTTTGCCGGAGATCACTTTTTGATTAAATGCAAGGATCGAAAATTATCAATGGTTCAATGCGCGGATGTCTTATGATCATGCTCAATCAACTGCTCAGCACTTCAGCAGGCAACATTGGTGTTTCTGAGGCGTTGAATAGGACACACAAATCATGGCTACTATGTTACACTGCAAAATACAGTGTTGCCTACAGAGTAGCTGCTTGATCATGTCATAAGTTTACCAATCTCTTAAATAATTAATAACTTTTTCCTGTCTCGTTTTACATAAAAACAATCTTCAGCAAAGTTGTAGCTGAGAAAATTTTCTATAAGAATGGCTATCGAACTGTTTCGCATGTAAACTTCAAATGGCTTGTGCGAAGTCTGTTTCTAACCAAATGAGTTGTAACTTTGGGAGGCTAATCAGGACCCGGTTTGAAACCATTTAAACCATGTGGAACGAAAAAGTCAAATTTTGCATCAGTCTAGTAAGCAGGCATGGGGACTCTGACTAATTTGTTTGGGTTTCCCCCAAAATATACATCCTTTTGAAACTTTGGACATCCGTCTAATACCTTCTATAGACTCTCTTAAGAGGTCCATCCTCAAAAACTACTGGAACCGCCAAAAAATCCCTTTTCGCCTTACTTTGAAGTAACCAAAGAAGTAAACTTTAGCAACAATTGGCAAACTGTCAACACAAAACAGTGATGCCGTTTTATATTATATTTTGTGTCATACTTGTCATCGTGTGCTGACGTGCCAATCAGTATGTTACGATGTGTTTCGGCACAGTGTGCAGCGTTGATTACCCCTTACGACAACCTAAAGAAATCATTCATTGACTTTGTCGTTCAGTTTTTTCCCGGAAATTATTGTTAATCAAGCTACAACTAAATAAAAATGATTGTTCCCCACGCATTTTAACCGCTTTACTGTCAGTCCTCTGAGAGCCAAAAAAATTAAAATTTGAGAGAGAAAATTCTCTCTTACGAGCACAATCTTTCAACATGCCATGTAGTTTGATCACACTCGATTTGTGATTTCCTCTCACAGACTTCAGAATAAAGTACCTGGCACTGGAAAAGTTGTCCGTACCCTGATTTATGCACCTAGATTTACATCCAAAGTTCATCTATTATTAGATTAACATCCAAAGGTTTTAATGCCGCATCGCATTCCAAGCCTCCTCCTATTTTTCTCGTCAGCTGCCACCCATTCGGACACACATAAACACGATGTCGGGCTTGCATCCTCCTACTAATGCGAGCTCCAGTCGAAAACTAGTTGCTCCTACGGCCAACGAGTCAGTCGAGAAGTTTAAACAGTTTTATATACCACCATTCGAGCCTTCAACGACCGCTGAACATATATCAAATTACATCTGTAGCAAAACCGGTTGGTCTAAAACTTCGTTCCGATGTCAACCGCTAACTTCCGCTGCTAGAAAGGGACGTCCTTTGAGCTTTGTATCCTTCAAAGTGCTAGTTTTGGATAACCCAATTTTCACTAACACCGTTACCAAAAATGGATTCTGGCCCAGTTTTGTCAGCGTTGCCCCATTCGAGCCTCGTCTTGGGAAGTAGCAATCAGCTACTGAGCTTGTTTTCTCAGGTAATTGCACGAACAGTATATGTCCTGCCGAAGCGGGAAATGATCACTACACATCCGTACATAGTCCCTCGACAACTTCAGTCATTCCCCTCCATGATGACTCTAATGACAACCGTAACGCATCCATGATTCAGGGAGCTGAAATATTGCTGTATTACCAAAACGTTGGAGGCATGAATACCACTGTAGCTGAGTACAAATTGGCCTGCTCGGATGCTTGTTACGATATGTACGCCTTCAACGAAACTTGGTTGAACAGTAACGCACTTTCTAAGCAAATATTTAGTTCGAATTTTACGGTCTATAGCGCTGACCGTTCTCGAGCTACTAGCCCCAAAGCTTCCGGCGGTGGTGCTAGCAGTTTTAACTCTCGGTTACTTCATCCACCTAATAGCTCAGGTGTCGAACAGGTGTGGGTGGCTGTTACCCTACCGTTGAAAGCGGTCTTCATTTGCGTGTTGTATTTACCCCCGGATCGACTTGGCGATTCTGAGTTGATCGATCAACACATTGCTTCACTCTTTTGAGTAGTATCCAAGATGAATGTGACTGACGAAATCCTTGTTGTTGGTGATTTCAAACTTGCTTCAGTCAACTGGTCATCTAATGAAACAGGGTTCTTTCATCCTCGCTCTAATGGCTCACACATTACACCTCCAGTAGCATCTCTCCTAGATTGCTACAATACTGCTGATCTTCTGCAACGGAACGGGATCTCCAATGAAAATCATAGACTGCTTGATCTATGTTTCCTTAGCCGTGAACTCGCCTCTAATTGCTCGGTTCAAGAGGCACCCGAACCACTAGTTAAACGTTGTAGGCACCATTCACCTCTGCAGTTATCATTACACTTATATCAGGCTTGCACTATGAATACCGTAGGACTGACTTCGAGGGAATGGCAACCTTTTTCGAAAACATCAGCCGGGACGATGAACTCCGAGATCGTGACGCGAATGCTGCCTCTTCTATTTTCTCGAATATTGTCGTGTATGCGATCGACCAGTTTGTACCCATGACAACTCCACCCATATCTAGTAACCCTCCTTCGACCAACCATCGACTCAAGCGACTGAAGTCATCCAAACGAGCTGCCTTGAAGAAATTTTGTAAACTTCGAACGGATGCATCGAAGAGGAAGTACAACCAACCGGTGGAAACTAACGATTTTAAATTGGCTCACTTGACTAGCCTATGGTCCCAAGCAAATCGATTAACGTACCCCATTCTAGTCGAAATTCTAGTTCTACACTATGTGTGTTTTGATTCGCTATGAAAGTTTGACAGATAAAATGAGGGGTTCGTTTATTTTCCTATGTTTTGAGCGGTGCATCGATTAGCTTGGGATCAAAGAGAGTACCAGAGCTGAGCAAAAAGTTGAGAACTCTTTCTTCGGAACCTTCCGGTCTTAGAGTTACCTCTATGGTACAACCGTGTGTGAAGAACACAACGTATGACTTAACTGTTCGACGAATCACTGCCTATTATGCTCAAACAAGCACGTCAATTTTATCAAATGTATTGTAACCATACAATAGAATTTATTGAATTTACAATAAATCGTATTGTTCACAACGATAAAATAACCATATGATTTATTGTTTCCACAATAGGATCTATGGTAAATTGAACAATCTACAATAGGACAAGATGGTTGTTAATGTATCTTAACAATACAAAAAATCACTTTTTCCCGAACAAATTTCCCATAAAAAAAAAAGAACCGTAGAGGTACAATGAAATGTATTGTAACCATACGATAGAGTTTATTGTATTTACAATAAATCGTATTCTCCACAACAATAAAAATACAATAGAATGTATTGGTTCTACAATAGAGTCTATGGTCAATGGAGGAATATACAAAAGAATCAGGGGGTCGTTATGTATCTTAACCATACGAAAAATAACATTTTCCAGAACAAACTTGAGCCATTTACCATGAATTGTATTGTTGTTCTTTTGTTGAAAACTCTTACTATATGGGGCTTATTGTACAGTAGACTGATGCAAAAATTGACTTTTTCGCCCCACAGTGCTTAAATGGTTTCAAATCGGGTCCTGATTAGCCTCCCAAAGTTACAACTCATTTGGTTAGAAACAGACTTCGCACAAGCCAATTGAAGTTTACATGTAAATAACTATGGGCAATCTCAACTTTTTGTTCATTGCCTTCTGGTCTTTTTTTCCATATTGAGCTGCGAAACAGTTCGATAACCATTCTTATAGATAATTTTCTCAGCTACAACTTTGCTTAAGATCGTTTCTATGTAAAACGGGACAGGAAAAAGTTATTAATTATTTAAGAGATTGTTAAACTTATGACATGAACAAGCAGCTGCTCTGTAGGCAACACTGTATTTTGCAGTGTGACATACACGGTAAGAAAAAAGTACCCAACGGAAAGTTCACTTTTACCTACTTTTGACTAGTTTGTCTCCTTTTCTCCTTCTAATGTTGTCAAAAACGGAGGAGCAAAACCACCCAACAGGGGTAGTAAAGTGTGGGAACCCAACGTTGAGTATAATCATATTTACCTACTGTTGGGTACAACTAACTTACTTTGTTAAGAGTGTACCCACAGTGTGCTAGTTGCCCCTACCTTTGGTACGCCCCTGTGCGTTTTTCTACTACATCATTCGCTCATAGTAAACAAAAGTAAAACACGTTTCAATAAAGTTCAATTTCGTTTTTCCTTAAATCGCTATTTTTCTCGGTTTATTTCCTCCTGGTGTATCCGAAATCACTTCAGGTTATGGGCCCAGTCGCGTTTTATCGGATAAGTATCGGAAGTGCGGTGTTTTCGTTATGGAGGAGGAAAAGTTCGATCGTGTGTTGTTGCCGTTGTTCGATGGCTTGAACTTCGCTGCCTGGAAGTTCCGGATGCAGATTCTCCTGGAAGAGCACGAGCTTGTGGAGTGCATCCAGACATATGCAGCGGAAGTGGAGGACCGGATTGTCCTGGAAAACGACACGAACGAAGTGAAAGCGGAAAAAGCGAGGAAATTGGAGAAACGCATGAAGAAAGACCGCAGATGCAAGTCCCTGCTGGTTTCGAGGATTCACGATTCCCAGTTGGAGTATATCCAAGGCAAGCAGTACCCCAAGGATATCTGGGACGCCCTGCATCGGGTATTCGAGCGCCGTAGCATCGCGAGCCGCATGCATTTGAAGCGGGAGATGCTGCAGCTGCGGTTCGAAGGCGGAAATCTACAGCAACATTTTCTTCGTTTTGATAAGCTGGTCCGTGAGTATCGTTCGACTGGTGCTGTTCTGGAGGATTTGGACGTGGTTTGCCACCTTCTCTTGACGCTCGATTCTTCTTATTCCGGAGTTGTCACGGCACTCGAGACGATGCCCGAAGATAACCTGTCACTCGAGTTTGTGAAGTGCAGATTGCTGGACGAAGAAACCAAGCGGCGAGGTATGGAATTGGTTTCCTCGCAGGGTGCAGAAGCAGCTTTTTCCGGATCAAAGGTGGTGAAGCAGAGGAAGCTGATTTGTTTTCACTGCAAGAAGGAAGGCCATAAACAGATCGATTGCTTGGATCGGAAAAAGCAGGCAGGTAATAAGAAGCAGCAAAAGTCGAAAGCCAATGTTGCCGAAGCGGACGACGGAAAGGGAGTTTGTTTCGTCGGTGTAAGCGGCGGAATGGATCTGTCTGACCGGCATCGTACCCGGTGGTTTATTGATTCCGGTGCCACGGATCATCTCGTCCGGGACAGAGAGCTGTTCAGCGAATTGCATCGTATGGCGAAGCCGGTCGAGATTGCGATTGCAAAGGACGGTGAGACGATTGTGGCCGAACATGCCGGCACAGTGAAAGTGATTTCGGTCGTTGACGGGAAACAGATTGAGTGCACGGTTGAAAATGCACTGTTCGTACCTAAACTTCGCTGCAATTTGTTTTCAGTGCTAAAGGTGGAAAAAGCCGGTATGCGTGTGGTGTTCGAGTCCGGGAAAGCGAAAGTCTATCGAGGTTCCGAAGTCGTCGCGAGTGCGTCTCGTCACGAAAAGTTATACGAACTAGATTTCTACTCGGTTGGGCACAATGCCGGTGATGCCTTGTTGTCGTGCGGTAAAATTCGGAAGAGTTCAGAATTGTGGCACCGACGGTTCGGCCATCTGAACGAGAACAGTCTGAAGCAGTTAGTTCAGGATGGCATGGTTTCGGGAATGAACATGTTCCCCGCGAATGACAATCGGGACATGATTGTGTGCGATTCGTGCGTCGTCAGTAAGCAGACGAGAAAACCGTTCTCTGCGTCCGGTGGTAATCGGTCGTCGCGTGTACTTGAACTCATACATACGGACGTGTGTGGCCCTGTTACGCCGGTAGGGCTGTCCGGAGTGAAATACTTTGTCACTTTTACGGACGATTGGAGCCACTTCACGGTGGTCTATTTGATGCGATCGAAAGATCAGGTGGTGGACTATTTCGAAGAGTATGAGGCCCTGGTCTCCGCGAAGTTTGGCCAGAAGATTTCTCGTCTAAGGTGTGACAATGGCGGAGAATATAAGAACAAGCGATTCCAGAAGTTTTGCCGAAGCAAAGGAATCCAAGTCGAGTGGACCGTTCCGTACACGCCACAGCAGAACGGCGTGAGCGAGCGGTTGAACCGGACCCTCGTCGAGAAGGCTCGGGCAATGCTGGAGGATTCAGGTGTCGAAAAGAGGTTCTGGGGGCAAGCTGTGCTGACAGCGGCCTACCTGACTAACAGAAGCCCCACCAGTGCGCTGAACACGAAGCAAACAGCGTTCGAGCGATGGGAGTCCCGGAAGCCGGATGTATCGAAGGTAAGAGTTTTCGGTAGCAAGGTTTTCGTTCATGTTCCGGATGAGCTCCGGCGTAAGCTTGATGCGAAAGCCTGGAAAGGCATTTTTCTGGGATACAGCCAGAACGGGTACCGGGTTTGGAATCCCGTGAAGAAGCAGATTATAGTAGCGCGCGATGTGGACTTTGTTGAGGACAACCTGATGGAGAATGTGTTCGTGGAGAGGAAGTGTTCCAACGGAGACGAGTTTATCCGTGTTTCAGCAGACGATGATCAAGAAGACGGAGTCAGTGTCCAACCCGTGGACCCGGAAAGGGAAACATCCGACGGGGAATTCGAAAGTTTCGACGAAGAGGAGTCTGAGGAACAGGATACCGAGTCTGAGCCAGAGGAAGCTGAGGGCGAACTGCGTGGCGAACTACGTAGACCCAAGCGGAAGCGGAATGCTCCTGCGTGGCATCAGGATTTTGAGATGGGATACGCAAGTTTTGCGTTGAGTGCGGTAAACTACGTTGATGAGATTCCAGGGACCATCGCTGAGCTGCGAAAACGCGATGACTGGAAGGATTGGAAAGCTGCGATAGAAGATGAGCTGAACTCGCTGAAGCGGAACAACACCTGGACGCTTGTTGAGAAACAGGAAGGACGTTCGGTGATCTCATGCAAGTGGGTATTCCGTGTAAAGCACGGCGAATCTGGCGGCTGCCCGAAGTACAAAGCAAGACTGGTCGCTAGAGGTTTCAGCCAGAAGCGAGGTTTTGATTATGGGGAGACCTACTCTCCTGTGGCGAAGATGGACACTTTGCGAACAGTTCTGGCGTTGGCGAACCAAAGCGGAATGCATATCCATCAGATGGATGTAAAGACCGCGTTTTTGAACGGCGAGCTGAAGGAGGAAATCTTTATGGCTCAACCGGACGGGTTTGAGCAGGGGAGTGGACTCGTTTGTCGGCTGAACCGGGCACTGTACGGCCTGAAACAAGCGTCGCGGGCATGGAATGAGAAGTTTCATCGTTTCGTCGAGCAGTTGGGTTTCGTTCGCAGTGCCAACGATCAATGCCTTTACACTTTCGGATCTGGGAAGGAGCAAGTCATTCTAGTGCTGTATGTCGACGACATCTTGATCGTGAGTCCGTCGCTGAAGCTTCTGCAGTTGGTCAAGCGGAAATTGTCCGAGCAGTTTGAGATGACGGATGCTGGTGAGGTCAAGCAGTTCTTAGGCATGAGGATCGACAGGGACCGTGCAGCTGGTGTACTGAAGATCAGTCAACGGGACTATTTGGAGGGTTTGCTCAAGCGTTTTGGGATGAGCGAATCCAAGCCGAGGTCGACGCCGATCGAGCATCGCTTGAAGTTGACTAAGGGAGACGAGAGTCAGCGAACAGACAAGCCGTACCGGGAGTTGGTTGGCTGTCTGATATACGCTTCACTCACTACTCGACCGGATCTGTCGGCTGCCATCAACTATTTCAGCCAATTCCAGTCGTGTCCCAACGATGAACACTGAACCTATTTGAAGCAGATGTTGCGGTACGTCCAAGGCACGCTGGATGTTGGATTGGTTTATCGGAAGCAGCCAAACGTGCAGTTATTGGAAGTTTTCTCCGATGCAGATTGGGCCAACAACAACCTGGACCGGCGATCTGTAACGGGATGTGTTTGCAAGGTATACGGATGCACCGTGAGCTGGCTTACACGCAAGCAGCAAACGGTCGCCTTATCGTCCACCGAAGCAGAACTGGCAGCGTTGTGTACGGCCACGTGTCAGGTCGTTTGGATGAAGAGGATGCTTGGAGATCTTGGATGTTCAATCGAGGGTCCCATTCCAGTTTTTGAGGACAATCAGTCCACCATTCGCATTGCTGAGGATTCGAAGGACTATGGTCGACTCAAGCACGTGGACACCAAATTTCATTTCCTACGTGATCTTGTGCAGCAGGGTGTCATCATCATCAAGTTCGTGCGTTCTTCAGAGCAAGAAGCAGACATCATGACAAAGGGTCTTTCGGTCACCGCCTTCAGAGGACTCCGCACCAGGCTGGGACTGGAGACTACCGTGGTTAAGCAGGGGTGTTAAGAGTGTAACCACAGTGTGCTAGTTGCCCCTACCTTTGGTACGCCCCTGTGCGTTTTTCTACTACATCATTCGCTCATAGTAAACAAAAGTAAAACACGTTTCAATAAAGTTCAATTTCGTTTTTCCTTAAATCGCTATTTTTCTCGGTTTATTTCCTCCTGGTGTATCCAAAATCACTTCATACTTTTGGTTAAAAAGCCAGTGGAAAATTCCATACGAATTGCACACAAGTAAATGAAATTTACTTTGACCCGCTTTACCTACTTTTGGGTTCCTGCACTATAGTGCCGAGATGAGTGAAAAGAACTGAATTTTGGGTACTTTTTTCTAACCGTGTAGTAGCCATGATTTTTGTGTCCTATTCAACGCCCCAGAAACACCAATGTTGCCTGCTGAGCAGTTGATTGAGCATGATCATAAGACATCAGCGCATTGAACCATTGATAACTTTCGATCCTTGCATTTAATCAGAAAGTGGTCTTCAGCAAAGTTGTAGCTGGAAAAATTTTCTACAAGTACAGTTGAAAGTTTTTGAAGCAGATCGATATGGTGAATTATTAGATAGACATAAACAAAAATCTTGGTTTTACCATAGTAATTCCCATACAAACTTCAGATGGTTTGTGCCATCTCAGTTTCTCAACAAATGGGCTCAAATTTGGAGAGGTTAGTCAGAATCCGATTTGGAATCGTTTAAGTATTTTGGAGCGAAAATTTCAAATTTTGCATCACTCTAATGCCATACACACTTAATCTAGCTCGGTAAAATCTCCAACAGCCGGTTACCTTGGCATTTAATTTTTCTGATATATTTGCAAAATATCTGTTTGTTAGCTGATATCTCAGCAAAATGATATTTGTTAGCTGAGTCTTGGCAATTGTTTTACTGAACCTCAGCAAAATAAATTGCAGAACTACTCGGCTGTTGGAATCTCGATGAAAAAATTTAAGTGTGTACAAGTAAATTGGAAATACAAATAAAGCCTAGTATACAGATCGAAGCGAAACGAAAATTGAAGCACGCGAAAAATCATGAAATTTCGCTAGCGAAAAAGGTTGTGAAAAAATGTTTGTGGAACATTTTCCAGTTTCCTTTTTTCGCAGTTTACAGTTCATGTGAAACGAAATCGATCTGTTTACACCTCCGGTGAAGTGAAAATTTGACAGATACACTCTCCCGAAACGTCAACTTTTCGCTTAGCTGCTGCTCTTTTCGCGAGCGCTGCATGCGCGAAAAAAAATAAACGTAAGCGAAAAAGATGCGATCCACAAAATTAGATTTCGCTGGATCGTATCTGTTTACAGTTCAAAGCGAAGCGAAATATTTGCCAATTGCGTTTTTCGCGCAGGTGAAAAATGTAGTATTTTGTATGAGATTTTCGCTTCGCTTCGATCTCTATACAGGCCTTAAGACGTATGAAGTATGAATTTTTAACAATAATAATTTGTACGGTTAAGATACATAACAACTCCCTTGTTCTAGTGTAGAATTCCCCATTTACCATAGATTCTATGATTATTATATCGTTGTGGACAATGGTACAGTACAATTATAATTTAAATGTCCGGGTTAACCGACCGTCCGGTAATCGGAGCATTACGGTATTTCAGCATTATGAGAAAAAAAAAAACGATCCTGCAAGATCGCCCAATCCTAGATGAAGTTCGCTGCTTGCGGGCATCCTTTCATTGTGTACTGGAGAACAATGTTCAACGCCACGCGCCGTCAGCACTGCTGCTGACGACCGACCGGACATCACCACATACGGTGATTGACACGGCGAGACCGGATGCAATTCGATTTTGAAGTCTGTGATAGGGAAAGCGCTTTTTGCAGGCAATCGGTGATAATTTTGGTCACCATTACTGCAACAGTTGGACATTTGTGTAATTTTCAAAAGTGACCTAATGTAAATTGATAAATTTCATTTTAACAGATTCGTAGAGAAATTTCCAATCCATTGGCGTTAAAATTCATCCACTATTGACAGAGTTATAAGTGGTCAAAACCTGACCTCTTTTCGTAGCGCGGTCGTTTTTGGTTTTTAGAAATAGCACCCCCAACATTTTGCCGAAAGACGTAATCCTACGTCAAAAAATATCATTAATATTTATCATTTTGTGCAAATCATAATCATTTCATAATAGGCCTTTTTAATGTAGCACCAACGTAGAGTGCGCCATGCGAGTTCGAGAGGAAATGTCAACCAAACCGTTTGTTTACATCAGAATAAGGATTTTTCACAACGCAAATTAAAGCATTTTTCATTAAACATCTTGCCAATTTCCATCAGTAATTGTCTTATTTTACGATTTTCCACAGATCTGAACTGATTTGTACCTCAACTATTCAAGCACAAGAAATCCGGAAGATCATAACCACTAAGACATTATCCTAATTTTCCATTTTTCTCAACAAAAATATTCGTGAACACCAGCAGGATCCTTTCAAAAACGATACAGAATTAAATTTTTCAACTGTAGATAAAGCTTTGGAGCATCTCAGATGAATCAATTTATCAGGAATAGTGAAAAAGTGTTCCGCTTCCAATGTCTCACGGCAGAAATTTCTGCTCACAACACTCTTTTTGAAGTTCTCTTATTCACCACCAGAGGCTGAATCGATCACTTAGTTTGTATTAAAAAGGCGTATTGGTTTCCAAGCGATTTTGATTGTATTTTTTATTTTAATGTTGAGTAAAATTTCACGAAAGCTATGCGTTTACGCGTTTGCAGCGGATTTAAGTTTGCATGAGGTCTACTTTTGTCAACATGCTCCCATAAAGGAATTTTTAACTCCTCAGCCGTATCGTCTTGCACCCGCTTTACGTCCATTGGTAAAGGACCATCATCAAGGACAGGTTTCTGGGGGTAATAAATTATAAGATGTGAGCATTCAAACGGTAAATAAAAAGGAGCTACATGAAGTCTTTCATGGAACGGGAAAATCCCTGCAATCCAGTTTTTCGAATCCATTCGGAGTATCTTGGGTCATCTATTTTAACAAAACCACACCGAAAAGATGTGTTCCATACTCTAGTTATCCGAAATTAGCACTGTTTACTTCGATGCAGATCAAACATGGCGTCACGTTTTGCAGTGAATTATTAATGAATTTTTTTTAACCATTTTAAATTGCGGAAGATATTTTCAAAAATGAGGAAAAAGTACCCGGTTTAGATTTGTGTAAATACTATTTTTTTGACAGTTCAGACTAAATTCAAAAAGTGAGTAGAAGATACTCATTTAATGGGTACTTTCAAGTTAGCGTGTGGTTCCCAAGCGATTTTGATTGAATCGTTTATTTTAATGTTGAGTAAAATTTCACGAAAGCTATGCATTTACGCGTTTGTGTATGTTTCTTTATAATCGAAACTGAAAAAACAGCAATAATATTAATCGTTCAATTGGGAAATATTTAATTCGGACACTCGTCAATCGAATTTCGTAATAACCAAATAACGATTGAACGCCTACTGATTGAAAAATTATATTTTGACTGCTGCCACGTGCCCTCCACGAAATATTTTACCGAATCGGATGTACCCGTCGATAAAATAATCTCATTTCCACTTACCATCGTAAAGGCTCACTCGCTTTCCACGAAACGCATAAAAATAACTTTTCCTGCGTTTATAGAATTCCACCATTCCACCACCGTTTTTTTTCTTCTATTAAACCGTCTTTATCGGGGAATAATTATCGCGGAATATATTTTACATTGTCACTTTCCGCTTACCGGTCCCATCGGATTGCACCCAAAGTGGATCTTTAGTGGCCCAATTCCCCCGCCGCTGGACTGTGAAAAACGTTATTACCCAGGCAGTTTGGAATTAAATCACCATTTTAGGGTTAACTGCAAACCTACCAAAGTCCAATCTACGACTTGGGTGCCGGTGGCTATCTTTACTGCAATGGATGTTTCAATCCTTTCACTCTGTGGACAACCGTTTGGCCTACTACGCAATAAAAGCAAAACAAACGCGTTCAGGGGGATGACATTAACCACTTTTCATGGATTACTGCGTGCCACCACAACCACTTGAGGACAGGGCGCAATAATGAGATTGTTTTACGGCCGACAGTGTCTCGTAAATCCCGGTATCCTGGCACTACAACGCCTACTACTGTTGCCGCAGCTGGGATGCGCGTTAAGAAAGTCGTAATCGTAATTAAACTCCCGGAACAAACCGACATGCCATCGCCAAAAGTATGGAATGTGACGCTTGTGGCGAACCAAACATTTGCTTTTTTTTCAATTGATTGATATTGACATTTCGCGTGAAATTTTTAATTTCGATTCATTGGTTGAATCTGGTCGCGAACAGACCACACCTTCCGGCTTTAATCAATTCCGAGCTTGGAGGTGGATGCCATTATGTGTGTATTGCGGTCGGTGACAAGCCAAAGTGTGGAATATATAATTTGTGTTCTTTCCATATGTTTTCTTCATTAAATGATTAAATTATGCGAAAACATACGTACATATTGATGTAACAATACACCCGACGGTTCGAGGGTAAACAATTGCACCCGAATGCATCCGGAATACTATATAAGGGCAAACATGAAACAATTTCCTGTAGTAGTCATTTTAAATTGGTATAAATTGGTGTTTCATAATTAAACACTTCCGGTGCGAAGCCCTGCGGCGACTTAACACAGATCAAACATTGTCGAGTTGGAGCATTTCTATTAAATGGTTTCTGACAAATTCCTTGCAGCACAATGTTACGTCGTCAGACTGATGGCAGCAATCACTATGTCACTTCAAGGTGTATTGAAGTCCACATATTTAATTATTCCGAAGACCTTCAATTGGGTTCTTTAATTTTGAAAAAGGTATCGTTTTTTATACATCATCTGAAAGAGCTTCGTTTGCTGAGCACAGCGATATTTTTTTTCGAAACCACACACTTTCATCTCGATTTTTAAAGCAGAATAATAACTTCACTGTTTGACACTAAACTGACAAACTGACAGCTCGCCCCATACAAAGTGACACCGAGGGGCGCTAATAAGGTGATTTTTGCAAATGTAATCGTACCTATTTAAAATAGTTCTAGTTTACCAAAATTGATGAAATTTTGGGTTTGGGTTCCATTTTTAATGCAGATTACGAATATGCATTTACCTCAATCACCTTATTAGCGCCCCTCGGTGTCACTTTGTATGGGAGCGAGCTGTCAGTTTGTCAGTTTAGTGTCAAACAGTGAAGTTATTATTTTGCTTTAAATCTTGATTTAAAAATCGAGATGAAAGTGTGTGGGTTCGAAAAAAAATATCGCTGTGCTCAGAAAACGAAGCTCTTTCAGATGATATATAAAAACCGATATATTTCCCAAAATTAAAGAACCCAATTGATGAAATATCGGCATAATTTTTTCGAGTCGAGCGAAATCGCGCATTACAGAAGTCGACTGAATCTGATAGAATCGACAATCGAACTCGGCTGTATTGTTGATTTTTTTTTCAACATGTCGTTGAAATGTTTCTTTTCAGAATTTCCACCGGTTTCACAGATATAAATCTCACCGAAGTTAATGGATAATTGAGATTTTAGACATTTTCGCAGCTTTTAGCTTGTGCTTTTTGGAAAGTCGTGATTCGTTGCTAATTTTTACCATTATTGGAGATTGTGGTGCAATTTATATCGACAATCTTGTAGTGGAAATTGTGGACAAGTCAAGATAGAGCTGGAATTAGGGCGTAACACCTTTTGTAAACAATGACTTCTTTCGATGATGTTTTGACAGTCAAGGCTCGCCCACGCAAATCAACATCACCATCATGTAGGGTAAAACTTCCCCTACCCGACGGTAATATTGGTTTGCGTGGGTGTGCGTTGAATTCCTAGAAATCATCGAGTGAAGTCACTGTTTACAAAAGCTGTAACGCCCTAATTTTAGCTCTATCTAGAAGTGTCGATTTTTTTTCTAGGAAAGCGATCGGGAGGATATGAACAGGAGGAGCTGCATAATATTTCTCTATAGTGTTGACGGCACCGCCAAAAAATCGTCTCTTTTAGCAAAGATTGACAGTTTCTTATGAGAATTTTCCGTGGAGTGAAAGGATATTACCAACCGGTGAACACTCGTGTTTATTTCAGTTATCGTGGGGACGTAATTTGCGATTAGCCCCGGTCCCTTTCAAATTGTACAATTATTTATGTACACTCAAAGATAAATTAAATCATAAAAGCTTAAAAAGTATGCAGTTTCCCGCTTCACCTTATTGAGTCCGAGCCATGATTACTTCGGCAATAGTCATGCATGATTAAAATCGAAATAATCTTTCCAGTATTAAATTTTATTCTTTTTGAATACTGATATATAATCAAAAAATATTAAAATTCAATCAAAATTTATTAAAATAGAATCTAAAATGATTAAAATTTATTCAAAAAAAGATAATCTACAATCTAATCAACCATGATTAACCTGGGATTAATATCAGATGCTTATTTTTTAGAAAGAGAGGATTAATTTTTAATCATTCGATATGATTAAACTGAGTTTAATGTCAAATTGATTAAATTTCAAGCAAAATGGGAATAGTTCAATTTATCAGTGTACGGTCCTTATATTTTAAATGACGTTTCACATTCATCTAGTGATGGTCGATTTTCATTCGAATAATCGATTAATCGATTAACGAATCGAAAAGTAAAATATTTGTAATCGGTTATATCATGCCGATATAAGCATTAACATCTCAAGAGGATCATCACCGATCGTTTCAAACATGTGCTGCACTTTCATTGGTGGAAAAATGGCAGCACAGCGACCACAAAAATAATCGATTAGTTGTTAATCGAGTAATTAAAAAATGGGACATCTCTGATTTTGGTGTGATTGCTTTGATAAAAATGAGCTCAAAATTTCATCTCTACCGAGGGGGCAGCAAAACCACAAAATTACCTTGAATACGAGGGGTATTCAATGGATGAAAGGGACCGTGAAAGAGGACACTAAAATAGAAAGTTTTTCTTCCGACAGTTTCATCTTAGTATTCATCTTTGATATTACCATAGAGGTAACTCTAAGACTAGTAGATCCCGAAGAAAACTGCTCAACTTTTTGACTCAGCTCTGGTACTATCTTCGGTCCCAAGCTAATCGATTCACCCCTCGAAACATAGGAAAATCTACTAACCCCTAATTTATCTGTCAAACTTTCATAGCGAATCAAAACAAACATTGTGTAGTACTAGAATTTCGACTAGACTAATCGTTTGCTTGAGACCAATAGGCTAGTCAAGTAGTGAGCCAATTTAAAATCGTTAGTTTCGTATTGATTGTTGATATTACGAAGTCCGCCATGTTTCACGCACAGTCTGACGTTTGGTTATGGATTTTAACATTGGAGTAAAGAAGTACAGAGTCGCTGTCAACGCCAAATTCGCTCTCGTTGTCAGACAATTAGGGTTGATGCATATATTATGTCACGCTCTAGGGGGGGGGTCTACGATTTTGTGACAAGTAATGCATTAGGTATAGGAAAAACGTCACGACAGGGGCATAATTAATGCATGGGCCCAAAGGATGTCCCACATCAAATTTCATCACGGAAAAAAACGCTGTAGAAAATTACCCAATGGATATTTTCTCTTGAAAATTTGGGTGAAAGTAGTTTAGAGTGTATTGTTTACACTGTATTTTTATCGCTGTCCGTTTGTCTAAAGTTGGAAAAATGGCGTCACCCGAAAGGAACGTCGCGAATTGATTTTGCGCAAGCACCTGGAAAATCCTCATCATCGGGACATCGGAAAACAACTCGGAATCGTGCAGTCAATGGTGAGTCGTGTGATTAAGCGTTACTACGAAACTCTGAGCATCGAACGGAAGGAGAAAAGCGGTCAGAATTGATGTTCTGTTAGTGATCAGGATCACAAGCATGTCGTGAAAACATTTAAGGATGTGGCCAAAAAGTTAAATCTGTCCAAGTCTTTCGTTTAGAGAGCCAAGGACCGGGAGGGACTGCATACGTACAAAGTGCAGAAGGCTCCAAATCGTGACGAACGGCAAAATACGGTGGGAAAGTCACGGGCCCGGAAACTGTACACCCAGATGCTGACGAAGCCTCATTGTCTCATCATGGATGATGAGACTTACGTCAAGGCGGACTTCCGGCAGCCTCCGGGCTACTGTTCTTCACCGCCCAGCACAAGTTTGATGTTCCGGAGGAAGTAAGGAAGCAGAAACTTTCAAAGTTTGCCAAGAAATATATGATTTGGCAAGCGATCTGCTCATGTGGCAAACGGAGTGCGCCGTTCGTGACTACCGGGACTGTAAACGGGGAGATCTACCTCAAGGAGTGTCTCTAGAAGCGTCTGCTTCCTCTGTTGAAGCAACACGAGGGCACTACGATGTTCTGGCTGGATCTAGCTTCGTGCCACTATTCAAATGTTGTCGTGGAGTGGTACGAAGATTGGCCCGCCTTTAGAAAATGAGCACCGATCATGTTAGGCAGTCCAAATGACCGAAGTAACAATCATATACCCATCATTTCAAACTATACATTGGACAATGTTTGACCTATGATTATCTTGTATGTATCACATACAATGATAGAAGAGCAATAGTTTGTATCGCTTAACTCGATTTGTTTACATTTGTTACTTAGGACATTTTGAAAAGTGACGCGAGAATTATGCAAATTGGGGAAGGTCAAGTTTTACACTATTATTTTTGTATCCTTTTTGACCTGGAACAGCTCAATGGCCATAGGGTTAGGACAGGAGATGTGATATGATCGATTTATTAAAACAAACAAAGCAAAGTTTACAACGGATATAAATCATTGATTTATTATCTTACTCCTACGGAGCAACAAAGTTGTACTTAACAGCGAAAGAACACGTTCCTTTAAGATTGTATTTAAAAAAAACCTAAAATTAATTCAAGCCGTCGAACAACTTAAAATGACACAGTGGTTGTTCTTCGAACTTTACGGTTTATCTAGCTTCCTTTGCATACGTCTCCTTAAACTTTACGATTACTAACATTACATCTTTCCTTCCGACTAGAGAAAGTGGCTATACCACACCACTTTCCCACTTCTCTGTTGAAGAAAAAAAAAAACAGAAGAAAGAAAGTGCGAAGCATTGCTTCCGATGAACCACTCCGAACGAGTTGCATATAAATATCACTCGCAACGCGATCGTAGAGCAGCCCGTCATCGTGTGGAATTGATTTAATTTGATTTGATCTAAGTCCTTCAGCTCAGTTTCGTCGAGTTCAATGGCCAGTGCTGGTGGTGATGCTGCCGAGCGATACCGTTCAGGGTCAACTGGAGCCGCTCTTCGGAGGAACCTTTTGCTCTCTTTCCGACCCGAGATGGTCCGTTTCGATTTCCTTGAACTCGATCTGATGGGCTTTCATGGCGTCCTGCAATTATTCAACAAGCACGGAGCATTGCAATTTAATAGCGAACTTCGGATCTACTGGGGTTGGATTTCCAACCCAGTGCGAACAACAATCTGAGGTACTTTTTTAAAAACAAACGATCAATCTGACCATTGTCGGAAAATATGCATCCATTTCTGGCAACATTGCATCGTTTATTGATTATTTCCATCCTCTCACCCCTCATTCACCGAAACACACACACACACACCCAATTGGCATCGGACCATGCGTTGCGATGACATAACAAATTAATCCACTGTCTGTCAAAATTACATGATTCGAAGCAATGGAACAAAACTTAAATTTCACACCAAAAAATTGAATGAGAACTGCACCCGGAACGAATTTCACCGCCAACATCACACCCTCCAGTTACCTTCACACACTGCTGGTACACCCGGAACAGTGGCGCACACACCGAGTCGTCGGCATCCCCCTTTAGAAATCGATCCGAAAACCACTGATTGAAGCAGGTGTCGTATTTTTTCTTCAACTCGGTACAATTATCACCGATACTGTTCATGGTTTGCATCCGCTTGACTCAACTAAATCACCACTAATTTGATACCGTTTTCGAAGTTTTCGGGAACTAGAATACTCCTCCTTTGCGCTGGTGTATTTTGTGTTTTGATTGTATGACAGTGTTGTTGCGCCGCAGCTCGAGAAGAAGACGACGAAGCAGAGGCTGTCAAAACAAGAGGCGGGATTTATCGGGCGGGATTCGGTTTCAGTTTGGCGCTTCTCAGCGTTCTGTTGGTTGGTCGTTCACGTGGATGTTGGTCTGGTGCAATGGCATAATTTAATACCTTGTACAGGCATACAAAGTTCACTGTTGTACTACCGTTGTACCATAGAGGTAACTCTAAGACCACTGGGTCCCGAAGAAAATCATTATTATTTTTGGCTCACTCAGTACCAGAACAACGGTCCCAAGCAGTCCCAAGCTATTTCACTCACCCCTGCATGTTCTGCATGAATCCACACACCCCTGATGTTATCTGTCAAACTTTCATAGCGAATCAAAACAAACATAGTGTAGTAATAGAATTTCAACTAGAATAGGGTACGTTAATCGTTTGCTTGGGACCAATAGGCTACTAAAGTGGTGAGCCAATTTAAAATCGTTAGTTTCGTATTGATTGTTGGTTGTACTGCTTTAAGCTAGTACCACAAATTGTACGTTTTGAGGTACTAGATTAAAGAAGTACAACCAACAATCAATACGAAACTAACGATTTTAAATTGGCTCACCACTTTAGTAGCCTATTGGTCCCAAGCAAACGATTAACGTACCCTGTTCTAGTTGAAATTCTATTACTACACTATGTTTGTTTTGATTCGCTATGAAAGTTTGACAGATAACATCAGGGGTGTGTGGATTCATGCAGAACATGCAGGGGTGAGTGAAATAGCTTGGGACTGCTTGGGACCGTTGTTCTGGTACTGAGTGAGCCAAAAATAATAATGATTTTTTTCGGGACCCAGTGGTCTTAGAGTTGCCTCTATGGTATAACCGGCATCGTGGCTGATGTGCCATTTTTACGACTTCTAAGGCCGACAACATAGTAAAAGCGATTCGATGCGATAGCAATTGACAAAGCGAAATGAAGTGGCAAGCAAAGCAACCTATAGACCTTTTTGACGTTTAATCGTCTTTCTCTATCTAGCACACATGGATGAATGGACGGTTTGTTTTCCCACTAATCTGTTTCCCTCTTGCTCGCACTCGTTCGATTTAAATGGTGCAGTAGTGTGCGCCGATTAAACGTCAAAAAGCTCTATGACATAGTGAAAGCGTTTTTGAAAAAATTACAGTCGCGCGCGCAGTGCAAAATATTTGTTCAAATTTGTTTCAATTAATTTCGTAATGAACAACAAAAGAGATTTTGTAGTTCACTCGATCAATCGAAATAGAAGGCGAGATGTGGATTTCTTCAAATTGTACGAAGATCTTCGTAAATATCCAGAAAAGTTTCGGTCTTACACAAGAATGGATATGGACACATTCGATCTGATTTTGAATCTAGTGACAAACAAGATTATCAGTCCACTTGCGTTCGCAGGCGTCAAAACAACACACAAAACACAATCTTCTACATAACTGTCCTACGAGCATAACAAGAAATTCGTTTATGTTGCCGTGGTAAACCAAAGAGAAAGTCGATCAAGAGAATCGATCATCGAGGATAGGCCCTTTTCAAATGTTACACGTTTGGAGTTTTCTTAGAGTTCTCCTGAAGATCCCATGGTATTATTCTAGAAATTCCAGAAATTTTCGTTTCGAACGCTTCTGAGAATTCTCTAAAAATTTCACCGGAATATCTTTGGAATACTTTCCGAATTTCCTTGAAATATTTCTCGGAACGTTGTGACTCTCATCCTTATTCGAGTTTCTTTAAATTTTCATCGGAATTACCTTGAAATTGTTCTCAGTAATAAACCTTTTGGAATAATTTTCAGAATTTTCATTGATTTAATCTCGGATTTAATTTCAGAATTCCATTTGAAATTCAGTAATTCTGCTCACATTGAAAGTTTCATAAGCATTAATTTGTAGTTCTCCTCACATTTTTTTAGATTTCTCCTCAAAGTATGCTTGGAAAACTCTCCTAGAGTTCTTTTCGAAATTCCTTTCAGCTTCTTCTGGAGTTCCTTTCGGGTTCCCAGGAATTCTGCTCAGAATTATCATGACATAATTATCAGAAGTTTCAGTTACACTTTGAATCCAATTCAGGGTTTTCTTGAAATTCTACTCAACATTATCTCTGGTTTCATATGCCATCTGGGATTTATCAGAACTATCTTAAAAGCAGATGGCTCTTGGTGGTATTGTCAAACTCCCTTGAAATGATGCATTGAAATTACAATCAAATTCCAAGAGCTTTTAAAACAGTGCAGGGCATTTATCTCCAGGTTCTCGAAAATTTTATGAAATATAATAAGAATTTCAAAAACTTCTTCAATGTTAAAATTTGTGGCAAATATTTTCCAGAACCAGACAAAAAACAGCATTTTGTAATGCTGTCTCCGAATTTTTAAAATATTATTTGTTCTGAAATTTAAAAAAAAAATGTTTGTTTTTTTTTCTGAAAAGGCAATCCAGTTTCCTTCAACTTTGTCTCAGACATCAATTTGATTAGATAACCGGCTCTGCTATGATTTAATGAAAAAAAATTCAAGTATGTCATTTTGAAAAATTAGGCGAGAGACAAAATGGCGGACAGTGTTCACTCGGCTGTCGACAAAAGCAGGCCACTCTCGATGTGTGCTACGCGATCGTCTGTTTTCTCGGCAGCAACCATTGTGTGGTCCTCCTCATTGTTCTTCATCAGCAGTTCTTTCGGTCGATGCGTCGTCGACTTTGGAAATCAACCGTTTCGTGATGAGTGTGTGAGTGCTGACCACGTTTTGCGTCCATTGCTGCAATGGACGCGCTCTGACCCTCGTTGGCGTACAACAATTTGCCATACAATGAAACTACTAGAAGCGGCTCCAGTTCTGATCGAGGAGGCTTTTTGGATAGCGGAAGATAAAGTGTTTATTGTATTGTACCTTTTGACTATAGTTTTAAGATGTATTGTATAGTGACCAAGAATCCTCGGCTCTGTAAAGTTAATTCGGTTGAGCCTTATCAAATAAATTAATAAAAAAAAAAAAAAAAAAAAAAACAAAATGGCGGAGCTCCAGCACAAAGTTGGTTCATTGCCCTACACTCAAAAGGAATCATACTAAGAGAGTGAGTCACTTTTACTCATTCGTTAGGAGAAATTTCCAAAGCCGTAGGCTAATCATGTGCTGAGTAGCCAACGCCTTTAAAAATTTCTCAATACGAATGAGTAAAAGTGACTCACTCTCAGAGTTAGTTTCGTTTTCAGTGTAAGCGAAGTTTCATGGAATTCTGATAGGTAAAATCTGAAATTCGTTTAGTTTTTCGCTATTTGGCGTTAATTTGCTGGGATTTCCAAAGGCCACATTTGAAACACAGCATAATTGGAACGTATCGCCTAAACTGAAAAATCTTCCCTATATACCAAACAAAGCTGGGATTAGTTTCCAGCACCCCTAAAATTGCGATATGACGTGAAAGCTCATCCCAACGGATGTTGAATACATCAAAGCAATTACATTGAATTTGACTACAAAGCAAAAGCCAAACCACCTTCCACTGAATCTGGCGGGAAATCTCTACCCACCATCCAATTCATTGGGGGAGACAAAAAAATCCTGTATACCCAGGGCTTGTCGAGTATGTTGCTTGCGTAAGTGTTGTTATCAGGATGCTATGTGGTGTGGAACCAACTCCGCAACGTCCACCGCATTCGATTCGACGTGGGACGAGAGATCATAATCGAGTTGTGCCATGTGCGGTCACACGCAATGATGATGCCAATTTTCGCTGATAATAATACCCTTCCATCGCATCTGGCGAGCCATCCCTTAGCTAAAGCAAAATCAAAATGAAGTGTTTATAAAGCAAATATTTAAAATCAATATTCGATTCGGTGCCGGGGTCGATTATCTGCCATCCGACGTATATCGTTCAATTGCGTGTGCACATGTTCGTCGATGAGTGTTTATTTAGTTTTGATGTTCCATTTTTAGTGCTGAGGGTGGGTGGGAACTGATTGCCGATTTTCCATCATTTACCCCTACTTTTCGCATTTTCTGTTGCATAGATACCGCTCATATTCAGTGAAATCCGGGATGATTGATGATTCACTGTGACCCTTTCCCTGATGGTGGTGGCCGCACTGACTGAAGCTACCAGTTTGCTTGGGAATGCTGCAGTGCCCCAGGCCAAATGTGTGGATGTGCGTTTTCATCGGGGGAGTTCACTAATTCGATGTAGTGGGATTTGTTTTGAACAGAGTGTTTATTGTATCGTTTAAGGTGCAAGGGTAAATTCATTTACTGTGGTTTGAGTAGTGGAGGACAGTGAATGAATTTTCATGACCAGGAATTTTTCAGCGGTGGTCAGCATCTTAAGTAGCATGTACTTTTCATTTTCACCATCATTGTCAAATTTTTGACGTGGAGCTACGTATTTCCGCCATGGTAAAGCTGGGGGCCACATTACGAAATCGAAAATAAGGTATGTAACGAAAATGTGGAAGTGTTCAGACGCATATTACTCAAACTCATTAATGGGAAAAATGTCATACATAGCACAAATAGCGAATTATAACTAATCAGAAGAGCGGACGGATGGGAAAAATCTATATTCCCTCGAACGGACATCACTTTCCTGCCTATGCGTAAATTTGCCTATCACAGCTCTGTGATAATGCCATAATAGAGGAAGAGGAACAGCAGCGGAAATGTTCCTCCACAATGGAGGAAGTCGGAGCTAGGTGATTACACTTTACAGAGGAAAAGGAAGAGTAACGAAAATCTTCATCCATATACCTACCACGTCCGCCAAATCGCTTCCAACGTCATGTTAAGCCAGACAGTCGTGCTGGCCGAAGAAGCTACGAGGCATTACTATAATTTGAGAAAGAAGTCTGGGAAAAAAGGTCCGTACCAGAGATGCCAACATAATTTAAAAAATATCCGGAAATGTATCCTTCACTGTGCTATCTGGAGGTTCGGATTTTGACCCCTCCCTTTCCTTCTCCCAGAAACAGAAGAAAATGGAACAACATACGCCCTCCTGTTAGTGTCAAAAAGCACAGTGAAGGATACATTTATTCATACAAACAGGCCGCCATTACCGAGCATGAAAAGCTGGATAGTGGTTCTAACAGTTTTAGTATTTCTTACCCTGTATGTGGTTATACATTTTATAATTGTACTCGAAGAAGGTGGACAAACTTACAAATTTAAAGGGAACTCAACTAATGCTTTTGAGTAACATTGGAATCCATTGGAAACGAGACCCATTCTAGTTAGAAGGCATAATTTAAAGCAGTGTTGGGAAAATCAGAAATCATCTCTCAATGATTTCTAGAAAGTCAAGGCTCGCCCAGGCAAATCAACATCACCATTGGATAGAGGAACGCTTCCCCTATCTGATGGTTATGTTGGTTTGTGCTGTGAATTCCTAGAAATCATCGAGAGAAGTCATTGTTTACAAAAGCTGTTACGCCCTAATTCCAGCTGTATCTAGAAATATTCACAATTAACCAATGGAAGTCGTTTCTGCAGGAAGTCCCATGTAGGAGGCTACCTACCATGAAATGTATGGGCTTGGAAGTTTTGTGAACAGGATTACTTACTTTTAAGTTGTTTTCACTCAACGTCAAGTTCAAACTACTCAAAATTGAGTTTTACACAACTTACTCAATTTTAACTTGGCGCACGGTCGAGTTGGGTGAATAGAACTTAATTTTTGTTGTTTTGCTCTTTTCGTTTTTGACAACAACAATAGAGCAAGTGAGAGACGTCAACTAAAAGTAAGTTTAAAGAACTCAACCGTTGGGTAGTTTTGGTTCTCATTTCGAAGTGAGAAGTGCTAGAGGGAGAATAGTTGTCAAATTCGCCAAGCACAACAGGTGATTTTCGGGGGAAATTGCTCCATCAGGAAAAACTAATGATTTCCGGTGAAAACTTTTGCAAATTAACTGTTATTATCTCGGTATGCATCGGTGATGTTTTCACGAAAAATTATTCATAATATACTTCTTTAGAATTTTGAGGCTGAGGAAGAATCCAAAGAGAATGATTCAAAGGGGATTTAAAACATATTTCCAAATAATTTGAGGAGCATTTTCTGAGGAGAGCTTAAAAAGAGTATCGAAGAGAATAACAAGGAAAACCAAAAGATTTATTCATGGGAAATAGTACCACGGAACTCTGATGTGAATGCCAATTTTGTGACAATACTTTAGGAAACCTGGGGTCAATTCCAGCAGAAAGGAAATTCTAAGGATAATTCCCAGATAACGGTCTGTCCACGAAATAATTGCAAAAAGCTTTCAAATCTCTTTAACCCTTAATTCATTTACTGTGGTTTAAGTAGTGGAGGACAGTGAATGAATTTTCATGACCAGGAACAGGAGGTGATCCCTCTCCTGGACATTTATTATGATTCTGGGACCTCGATTATTTTCAAGCTTTCACGCGTTGTAAAATTATACAGATTTCAGATTCAGTATTTTTTTTATGGGTCGGTGGGATTTTTCTGAGGCATAAAAATCTCTGGTCACGTCTTCCTGGGGATGGAGTATGGTTTTTATAAATTTGTATGGGTACACACTTAGAAAAAATCACCGACTTCAGTAATTCATTTACCGAATTCTCAACAGCTGAACGGTCGGTAATGTTTTCGGTAATCTAGAACATTACCGAAAAATCTGTAAACAGGATCAAAAAAATTAGCTGTCAAATTTACCGAACGATCGGTAACGTTTACCGATGTGCATTGCTTGATTTGTAGTTGACTTTACCGGAGAACTGTAATTTTGAGGACGATATGCAAATCGAAAATTACCGAGAGATCTGTAATATTTTAAAAAGGTCACCGACTCAACTGTAATTTGCTTTAATATTGTTTCAAGGTGGCGGTCACTGCAACCCATGCAAAAATTTGGCTACAGTCGTGATCAATAAGTTAGTGTTGCAAATTGAACCACCAATGAACAAAACCGTTGGCGACGATCTGAAAAATTAAGTTTTTGTCGGAAAGATTCGGCGCTACACTGAAAACAAGGAAGCATTGGAAGAAGATTCCAAATGCTGTTTTCAGATCGTCGCCAACGGGAATGGAACTTGGACCGACAGGAAAAAAACAAGCAACAACATCGGTATTTATTTAGATAACGAAAATTAATTATTTACGGAAAATATCTACGATTCGATCATCGCTCGGTTGCATAACAGCCTCCATAATTTCACCTGTTCTATTTTTCACAAGCACGAATGCTTTTAATGTCGATCGAAAATAACAATATGGTGGATTTGACGTTTACCTAGACCGTTACCGAACTCAGTAATGGAACGCTTTGTTTACCGAAACTTCAGTAAAATATTTCACCGAAGTCAGTGATGAAGCTGATTAACAGACCTGCCGGTAAAAATGTTTACCGTTTTCGGTAAATTAAAATAAAATTACCGAAATTCGGTCATTTCATTTACAGTTTTCAGCAATAAAGCGAGAAAATGCCGAAACATCTGTAATTTTTAGCATTACCGATCTAAGACGGTAATTTTTTTTACCGAACTCAGGGTCTCTGTTTAAGTGTGTAGGGTTCAAAGTCCATACTTTGTGGACCGCAGTAAATTATCTTAATCCTGGGAAATTTTTGTATGTCTTACATGTCGAAAACATTTTAAAGTCTTTAATTATTTTAATTTTGTAGAATCAAAGATTTTGCTTTATGCTAATGAACGGTATAGATCAAAATAGGCGATTTAGCCTAATTTTAATGAGACAAATAAAAACAATCAGAGATTTCAGACCGAGATTAATCATCAAGAATGCGGAACTAAAAAAAGTCACTTTTTCACAGGTTTAATTTAGTAAAACATTTTCGGGATCCAGGACCTAGAATAAAAAGGAATCCAAGCTGAAAGATAGTTAAACGAAGATTCATGTCATACATAGCTATAAAACCAATCATAAAAATTATTGGAAAATTTTCTAAACCTTAAAGAACATTCATTTTCTTGGATTATAAAAATTATTTCGATGAGAATTTCTACAGAATTTTCAGACGCATATAAATGATATTCTAGGGATAAATGTCAATAATTTCTGAGGAGTATTCAAATGTAGTTCTGAGAAGAGCTTCCAGAAAAAAAGAATAAAGATTGCTTCCAAGGTAGCTTTGTGAACTTCCTGATTGGTGATGAAACCTAAAGATAAATCTAGGAACATTGTGATGAGAGCATCAAATGAATTCCAGGCTAGTTCTGTGGAGAATCCCAAAAGAACCGCGAAAAAAATTCTTGGAGCATTCCAAGGGAATTTGAAAGATAAATACTACAAGAGGTCAAAACATAACTTAATGTAGTTGAAGATGCTGATTTCAAATAACAGACTAAAGTGGTAATTTGTGTACGATAGATGAGGAGATGAAAGTATAGAATTGATAGTTCCGTTAGAGTACGGCAGTGTGAAAATTGCATATAGAGAGTAGAAAGCGAGCAAGGACAACTTTAGGAACAACGGGGGAGTTTGATAAAGAGAGATGATCAAACCGATTTGTACCTTCCTAAAAAGTTGTCCCTGCTCGCTTTCTACTCTCCATATACAATTTTCACACTGCCGTACTCTAATGGAACTATCAATTCTATATTTTCATCTCCTTATCTATCGTATAAAAATTACCACTTTAGTCTGTTATTTGAAATTAGCATCTTCAACTATGTAAATCGTTGACTTCACGCAGATGTAATACCAATACATATAGTCAAAGTACGTGACTTTTTAGTATAATCACATGGGCAATGGGAATAATTTTGGATGGATTTAAGCACTGAGGCTGTAAGGGACTTCTGAATTTAATTTCTAGAAAATAATTAAGAGAATTCTAATTCTAATTAATTGACACAATTTCATGAAAGTTGTTCTGAGTAGAATTCTGTTATTTCAAACGAATTCTTAGGAGTTAGGAATTTACTCAAGAAGTATTCCGCAGTAAATTAAAAGGAGAGCCTCAAAAGAGTTCAGTGGAGTATTTAATGATAATCACAAGTCAAAATATTATGGTAATTCAAACTACTAATGGTTTCTTGCTGAGAAATTATCCCGAAAAAAGAATCCTCAAAAATGTAAAAAAAAATCGAAAAAAATTAATTCCCTGCAAAAAATTTTTCCTTTGCATCCACAAACTTTTAGCAATTGAAATTTTAAAATTATCTTGTTTCTCTATTTTTTGATAGATTTTTATGAAACAACTTCAAATCAGTCAGAAATTGTGTCTTTGCCTTGATTTGTTTATTGTTTTTTTTTAGAACCGTGCTGACCCCAAGGAATTTCCAAGTTATTTAATAATTAGACCGGAATTATCTACAACCTTTGCAAAGTCTTAAACTCCAATTTATTATCTATGCCTAGCTGTTTGATTAAAATAGGTTACGAAATAACATACTAATCAATAATAAGATTAGTATGTCATTTGGTAACCTATTTTGAACAAACAGCTAGGCTTGGGTGAGCAAAGGTTACGTAGTCAACTATTTCTAACTCGATATTTAAGGGATCATCGAGTTAGGGAGGACATCGAGTGTTTTTGGTAAATTTTAGAAATGTATGGGGAACGTGGTCAAAGTAACCTGGATTGCCATCTAGTTATTTCTCAGAGGCGATTTTGTGCGATCACGTAGATTTTATTTTTGAAAGATATGTCTAATTTAATGGATTTTGTTCAATATCTTTAAGCCAAGGCGTCAAAACAGAGTGGTATTTAGATACACAGTCACTAAAATTACTCGTTTTGGAGATATTAACTGTGTTCTGCTAGATTGCATCCCTGGACCACACTGTATGGTGCGAAGGATAGAGCAAAAATCCAGGCTACTATTTTATAAGTGCAAGATGCAGCGTTGCCTTGAAAGCAGTCGATTAACCATATTAGAAAGCTATCGGCTTTGAAGTCAATTAATGACTAATGAAGTATAATCAAATGTGAACTCATACCATAGAGGTAGCTCTAAGACCAGAAGGTCCCGAAGAAACTGTGAGGTGCACAATTGACTGAATGGATTACCATTCAGTCATAGTGCAATATCCATTGATGAACCCCTCGACGAGCTGTCAACTGCATGAACAGGATGAATCTATTCATCTTCTTTACACTGTAACTGGAAAGTACCCATTAATGGGTGAAAAAGTGCCCATTTCGCGGTAAAGTAGGTAAACTCATAAAATGGGTAAAACGTCTTTACCCACTAATGGGTAAAGAGCTTATACGTCAAATCATGGGGTACTTTTTACCCATTTCCAGAACGCATTGTTTTCCGTAACTGGGTAAAAAAGTACCCATTTTTTAAAATGTATTTATGGGACTCAAATTTGTGGAATGAAACAAATATGCTTTTAACAACGTTATAAGCTAAGAAATCATTCAAATCAAATAGCATTTCTTACCTTGAAGCTTTTTGAAGCTATCACCATTCTTTAAACTATTCATATATATCACTTTTTGTAGTTTTCGGAACAAATGCACTCGAAAATGTAAACCAAGTATGTCAGCAACGTTATGGTGCAACAAAGATATTTTTCACCCAATAATGGGTAAATATGTACCCATTTTTGATCCCTGAACAGGTTTCGGAAATGGGTGAAAAAGTACCCACTATTTGAAATTTTCATTTACGCATTTTTTGACAGGTCCATACACTACCACAAAATGGGTGCTTTTTCACCCATTAGTGGGTACTCGCCAGTTACAGTGTAATCTGACCACCCAACGACGCTTCAATCAGCAAGCATCTCGTTCGTCCTCTTTCGTCGCAGTGCAGTTGAATAGGTAGGTTGTGCCTGCTCTCCAAAAGGGTTGGGTAATTCCGGTGGGATACGGTCTAAACCTCACAATGGCGATCCTGCCAGGTTTTAGCTACTATTCAGTGCTAAAATAAATTGAACCATTTCCATTAGAATCACCCAACAATTTGAGAGGGCTAAGAAGTGGAAATTGAAGTGTTATTTAAAAGAAAGGCTAGTCGTAAAGTCCCACGTGTATATTCGTCATATTTTCGTCTGGTCTATGAGAAAGTGTGAAGCGCGAACCGCGAACCGCGAGTGGAATGGAATGATACCCACAAAAAAATTGTGCATTGTCAATGTTCCTGAGAAGACATTTTGTTTTGCTTTGACGCGTTTGTTTTTTTTTTTCTTTGTTACGTTGCCTTTCAAAAGTGATAATAGTTTCCTGCAGTGTGTTGCCTTAGTATAATCATTTTTGGTGCAATCATAACAGGTATCAAACCTGTGGTGGGACGCCCGAAAAAAAAGTGGTTCAAGACGGCTAAGTCATGTAATCATTGCCACGGTGTGGGACGCCCGTTGGAATGATTATTCAGTGATTGGACGACAACGAAGAAAAATCTTCCGTGGAGTGGGACACCTGAAGGAAGATAAGTATGCCACGAAGTGGGACGCTCGCAAGGTTGCAAATACTCATTTCAGCTAAAATAATGTTTTTCGGAATAATAAAACCAAAAGATGGTATGATGGCATGTTTTACTTGTAACTTACAAGAAGAGGTTACAAAGTATGCGTTTGAAACATAAAACCTGTAAATTTTGCTTTCTATGAGTCACAAGCAGCGATTTTCTGATCGCT
Organism: Ochlerotatus camptorhynchus; assembly: GCF_037179485.1. Classification (NCBI taxonomy): domain Eukaryota; kingdom Metazoa; phylum Arthropoda; class Insecta; order Diptera; family Culicidae; genus Ochlerotatus; species Ochlerotatus camptorhynchus. The sequence continues at coordinate 686,792 of NW_027040574.1, read as the reverse complement.
GAGTGAGTGAGTGAGTGAGTGAGTGAGTTTGTGAAAAATCGCTGATTGTGACTCTCATGAAGTGAAATAAGTAGGTTTAATATGTCAAACACATTTTTTGCAACCTCTTCTTGTATCCTACCAATTCAAAATATGATCATGGCATCTAATTATTTCATAATTTAGAAAAACATTGTTTTAGCTGAAATGAGCATTTGCAACCTTGGACGCTCGTTGGTGAACAGTGGTGTCAGATGCCCACTAGAAGACTATCTTTACCATGGTGTGAGACGCCCGGTGGAAAGATTACTGCAAACCTTTAGTGACGAAGTGGGACGCTCGTAAGAAGGTCTGTGGATTTGTTTTTCCACAAGTTGGAACGCCCGTTGGAAAGCTACTTCCGGAAGTAGTAAAGGATTTTTTTTAATATACGTTCTACCGGAACACCCACTCAAAGAAGGCGGATCTTGGGAATCGCCAAGTCATTGAGCGTGACGGGACACCCGCTTAGGAAAGGCATGTCGTGAGGATTTCCTGAGTGTTGTAGGTCACCCACTCGAAAAGGCGGATCTTCAGGAATAAATTCGCTCAGGAATAGATTGTCGATGATAGAATGACGCGTGAGAATCTCGAAGAGACGTATCTGAGTATGTTGAGTCACTCGATCATGAGTGCCTTAGTTAGAGGATTACTAGAAAGTAAAAAGGTGATTCGTGTTGATAGCTAGAAAATTATAATTTAATTGATTGCCCTTTCTGACAGTTGAACGTAGTTAGAAGTGAGACACCGATTTTGAAGAGAAGAATGAATCGATTAAAAGGATCAGAAAGTTGAGGGTTCGATCCGAGGTTCGATCATTGTACATTTACTGAGATCCAGAATATTGGATCAGAATACCGAATAGATTCATACGGGACATGAAATTCACTGATCAGATCTCTTGAAGCTAAGCCGGATGCGGCGGTTTCGATTCCCGTTCCGGTCGAGGGAATATTTCGGGTCGGAAATTTACTCGACTTCCCTGGGCATAGAGTATCATTGTGATTGCCATACAATATATAAATTCATGCATTGATATTGGCATCGAATGCTCTCAATTAATAAATGTGGAAGTGCATTTAGAACACTAAGTTGAGAGCACGCAGCAAGTTAATATGCGCTAAGCAATTAGCTTGAAATGCGAATAAGAAGAAGAACAAGAATCTCATGAAGCTTTTGCTGACTTAGTGGCTACAGTATTTGTCAGTATTTGTGCAGCAAATGCTAAAGTCATCAATATTTTTTTTTTATGGAGTTATTCCTAAAAAGGAGTTTTATTGCAAAAAAAGACCCAGATTTTATCCACAGATTCTGTTTTAACTTTATATTTGTTAAGACGAGGGAATAGGACAATTTATTGCAATAAATCGATTGGAATTTATATGAATAAATTTACAGCCATCCGGTAGCAGTAACTACTCCAGTGTACAGATTTATTCAAATATCGTTTTAATGAAAGATATACTTCACTTCTTTGGATGTATTATATTTCAAAAACAGATTTGGCACTTCTGCAATGGCATGCGTGAATTTTGAGGAGAGTTTGAATTTAAGGCAATGAAGATTAGAAAGCAAGTTATAAAAACTGACAAGAATGCAAAATTCTCAGAAATCTTGATGTTTGATTACTAGAAATCATTTCCAAAAGTTCAGATTAAAAAAAAAGTTGAGCAAGTTTCTTCGGGACCTTCTGGTCTTATAGTTACCATTATGGTTTGCCACTTGTCATCCGCAGTTAGATTTCCATTTTTATGGGACTTTTACTAAGACGCTATGAATCCAGTTGGCTGAAGAAGTTGTGGTGTATCAGATATTAAAGAAAAAATGAACTTTGTGCAGGTATCATGGGGTCAACATCACAGAAAACATAGGCTGCTGAAATGGACTGATATTATTTAAAGAAAAACAAGCACCCTAAAGTTATGAGCACCAGCGATTTTTTTTTCTCGTTTTTCTTGAGAGAAGGAGTGGGATGTGAGGTGCACAATTGACTGAATGGATTACCATTCAGTCATAGTGCAATATCCATTGATGAACCCCTCGACGAGCTGTCAACTGCATGAACAGGATGAATCTATTCATCTTCTTTAATCTGACCACCCAACGACGCTTCAATCAGCAAGCATCTCGTTCGTCCTCTTTCGTCGCAGTGCAGTTGAATAGGTAGGTTGTGCCTGCTCTCCAAAAGGGTTGGGTGATTCCGGTGGGATACGGTCTAAACCTCACAGAAACGTGCTCAACTTTTTGGCTCAGTTCTGGTATTCTCTTTGGTCCCAAGCTTATCGATGCACTGGCCCTTTTAAGTTGGTATAGGAATTACTAGAGCCCTTTAACATTCCGAACATGATGCCTCGGGTAAAATGCGTAACGGCAAATTGGCAATGTTTGAAAAATCACCGAGAACCGAGAGTTCGTATCTGCAGCCAATTTAACTGTCACATAAGTGCAGCAAATCGAACAGAACACCTTCCAGTGGGTAGAAACAATTCAGAATAGATTGTAGTATTGCTATAACCCGAAAATCAATACGACAATATTTTAATAAAATAAAACCATCTTGGATAGGATTAAAACTATGGCTTGGTGAATTGTACACTGAAACAAATCGACATGTACCGTTTATTGGACCCATCTTATAACATAGCAATGTCAGCAGATTTATTCATTCTATGTGATGATGGATAGATTCCATTGGATTATCACTTAAAAATAATGACTGCAATATGGAATGATTTCTACCGTAATTTCACATACTTAGTACTGGATAATACTTTGCTTCGAGCGTGGTTAGCGATAGATAAGATGTATATTAGAGTGTTTCAGCGTTATATGGAAAAGAGTCAAAGTTTGGAATTTCAAACGCTACCCTCTGGAATGGTAGTTTTGGGGGTCAGAATCACCCTGCCAAAATTTGAAGTCATTTGGTTCACGGGAACCCCTCGCTCAAACGGCTTGAAGTTTGTATGGGGAAAATCGACAAAATGTATGGGGGAGCGAGCCACTTTCACATTCGCGGCTCTAGGTGGCGCTGTAGTGGGTCGATTTTCTTCGTGTACAAAATGTAGCACCTTTGGAGTATTGGGAACATCTTGGCTCAAGACCGGATGTGAATCCGAGTTACCCCCGAAAAGTTATCAGCGTTTCAAACGAACACCACCTGCTTTACTTCTGGGGAGGGCCTAACGCGCTTGTGCAGTTTTTATTTTTACGAACAGGTATACGAATAGTAATGTTTGCATAGGTATAACTTTTTTGTTTTACCATGAAATCGGTTGAAATTTTCACAGTGAGTAGAAAAATGTTCGAATTTATTGGTTTTATTCCGGGTTTCCGAGAGGCCATCGGGGGAGAAAAGGTACCAGTCGTCTAGAACAAGGTGGTGCTGGAAATCCACAGCAACAGGCATCTATGGGTAATGCTGATTAATATTTTAACAAAATCAACCCATAACCTGGTTCTAAATACTGAACGTCCACCGGAAGGCCTTCCGATGACCCGGATCAACCTTAATCTGGATTATTATGTATTTTTGATCAAAGTAGGCCTTGATTATTCTCTGCAACTATATGAAATGTAGTAAATTAATGATTTTAGATATATAAGCGTTTCAATGGCTCCAAGTGGTCACCAGATGATCCGCCGGAAGATCCGAAACATCCGTAAAATTTAGTGCTACATAAATTCGATCAAAGTAGGCCTTGATTTTTCTCTGCAACAATGAGAAATGTTGTAAAATGGTGATTTTTTATGAGTTAGCTGTTCAATGGCTCCGAGTTATCACCAGATGGTCCGCTGGTAGATACGGATCATCCGTAAAATTGATTGCTGTGTAAATTTGATCAAAGTAGGCCTTGATTTTCCTCCGCAATTATATGGAATACAGTAAAATGGTGATTTCTGAAATATTAGCTGGTCATTGGCTCCAAATGGTCACCACCAGATGACCCACCGAAAGATCTGGAACATCCGTAAAATTGGTTGCTACGTAAATTTCATCAAAGTATGCCTTGATTTTTTATTACAACTGTATATAATGAAGTAAAATTATGATTTTTTATATATTAGCTGTTCACTGGCTCCAAGTAGCTCGCCGAAAGATCCGGAACATCCGTAAAATGTATTGCTGCGTAAATTTGATTAAAGTAGGCCTTGATTTTGCTCTGCAACTACGTGAAATGTAGTAAAATGGTCATTTTTGTTATATTAGCTGTTCAATTGTTCCGAGTGGTCATGACATAGCCCGCTGGAAGATCCGGAAAATCTGATAAATTAATTGCTGTGTAAATTTGATCAAAGTAGGCCTTGATTTTACTCTGCAACTATGTGGAGTGTAGTTAAATGGTGATTTTAGATACATTAGCTGTTCAATGGCTCTGAGTAGTCACCAGATGGTCCGTGAGAAGATCCGGAACATCAGTAAAATTGATTTATGTGTAAATTTTATCAAAGCAGGCCCTGCTTGCTCCCTGCAACTAAATGGAATATAGTAAAATGGTGATTTTTTATATATTCACCAGGTGGTTCAGAAAATACGGAATGTGGTAAAATGGTGATTTTTTTTTATGTAGGGGAATTTACGTATTCTCGTCAATCTAAGCAGCGTCCGAACTTCTATTAGCGATTTCTCAGCGTCACACACATACATGACAGGTTTGTTTGTTGACATTTATCTGCTGCTTGCTTTTCTACCAATTCCAATCGACAGAATTGATCAAAACGGGTTGAACATGTTTTTACAACGCTCCAAACTTCTCAGGTGAAAGTGACTATTGTCGGCAGTCTCTTTTTCTTCGGCACCCTTTCCATTTGAACTGCGTGTTAACCAGCTGTTCTATTATCGGCAACTCGAAATCAGCCGTATTTTGTAGTATGTATATTTCATTTAAAGAAAAATATGGTATAACAGGAATTCACAGTCGTAAAAACGTAATCAGATTGAAGCTGAAAAGGTAAGGAATCGGCTTAATACATTCAGCGAAGCGTTTTGATGGGAAAATACAGGGAAATAAACGTTTCAATTTTGGTTGCCGAAAACAGTCAATGGGTGCCGAAGCCATAATTTACCCTATTAGCTGTTCATTGTAACATCAGTAAAATTAATTGCTTCGTATGAGAAACTATTTTCGCCTTGGTAGTACTTGCCACACAACGTGATACCGCTGGTTTAAATCATTGATAGAATAACCTGAAAAAAGGTTCTTGGTAAATACTCCCAACAAACCCCCCGCCGACTGTAAAATGTCATGAGCGACAGCACAATACCGAACAGCAGCTTTTTATCCCCTCGGAACTCAAAAATAAGAACGGCTATTTTGTAGATATCCTCCACCGTTCCATGAATACCGAAGAAACCAAAAGAGCTAGCTGCCAGAACACCCAATTTTGTCCTGCCGCTCATCAGAGAAGTGATAATGATCTCTGCCCCCAGAATCAAAGCCTGGAGAGGTAATGTCACCAGCACACTTAACGGAAACCTGACTAATTGAGTGTTGTTTTCAGCACAGTTCTTAACCATCCCTTACCCCGCCGAATTGGAGAACAATTGCACAACGAGTCCTACAAACATTTTCGCAGGTATAGATCTGAATGGTAGAACACGAACATTCAATCACAAGTGCAGCAGAGTTATATGCATGGGCGAACCAGAAGAGTAATGATTATTCAACAAAAATGTCATTTTGTTTTGTGTCACAAAAGGAATACGAACAGGAGGCTGCAGAATGGAAAAGCATTTTTGAAAAGGCCAAAACGATCCCAGGTACAAGAAAATATCACTGTATTGTTCCGATTTCCGAAAATAAAATATCAGCGAAACTATTTTCGAATGATGAAGAACGCACCATTCATAACATATAAAAACATACCAATCAAAAGTTCATCAAATAAAAATATATCCAACGAAAAGGTTTATGTACAAATTATTATTATTAAAGACGATCGAAAGTAATAAATGTAAGATGCAAATAAAAACGCATGGGTATTTCATTTATTTATCTTATTTATCTTATAAGTTTAAAACCAATCTTCCAATAGTCTATTGGTGCAAGGGTAAGTTGAAGGTAAGTACATGCATATTTAGCAAAACTTATCATATTTGATGGACAGTGGGATGCAAATTGAAGCATCCAGGACCAGGTGATATTACTCCAACCCTTGGAATCCCTCCCTCGATTAGTTTGGGGCACCCAGGCATGTTGTTTTTACCCGGAGGGTAAATATATGAATGTATGCTCGAACGTGCTTGCGGTTTCCATACTGGGAGGAAAATCACAGCTTCCGGCTGGCACTGTGTAGCAGATTTATGACGCTTTGATAAATATTTTATGAACTGTAGATATCAATCATCGAGTCACAATTCTATTAGGGACTTCCCTCCCCCAGTATGATGAGGGTGTGGGCGTTTCATATTCAATTCCCTGCCGCCACACAGCTGCGTTGAGGCAGGAAAACTCGTTCACAGCCTCTTTTCATCATTTCGTCGTCGTCGTCGTCTTCGTTATCGTAGACGTCTTCTCAGGTGTGTAGGATGACACATACTCTCGCACGCAATAGAGAAGGTAAATTTGAATATATCCTTACTCTCGAGAAGACAACGAAGGAAAAACCCCTAACAAGCTCCTTCCATACAATCTTTTGCGAGAACGATACCACTTTTGCTCTTCGGATTTATTATTCTAATGAATGAATAATTAATTCCGGGTTATAATTTAATTCACCATCGGAAGCATCGAGTTTGAGAGATGAAAAGAAAAGCTCTTTCCGCAAAATGGAAGTGTGTGTGTATGTGTCAATGGATGTGACCTCTCCTACCTAGTTTCCGTCAGGTTTGGGGAAAATCTTGCTTATCTTGCTTCGAGATTCAACACCACCCCCCCCATTCTCCGAGGTACGTGTTGGAATTACAAGAAGCCAAGGGGGAATATGAAATTGTCATACGCGGAACCAGTTCTCAAGAGCCATAGAGATTAAATACCAAGTCATAAGCCACCTCGTCTCGGATGATGATTTCTTATGAAAACACTCGACGGCATATCCGATGGGAATTTAACGCTTCAAACCTCCTCGCAAAAGCAAAAGCACATGAAGCGTCGGCGGGTTAGCTGTTTTCATTTTGAACAGTTTCATCGAACCGTGCTCTTTGGGGACCCAACGAAGCCAAAGACGACGATGAACTGGAGCGAAATTCAATGTCACTTGAAGCGCACCAGAAGTGGGAAAGTTTGACAAACAACCGGAAGAGCTTCGGGAAGGACACTCGACCTCAAATCTTTTGCACGCGGGCGCAGAATGCTTACTCACCGGCTGGAAGTTCAATTTTCGTTAAAATGTCATGGCATTCCGACTGTACCTGGAGATTTCGAGCTTTGGATATTGCGTTTTGGGTCCATCCCAAGCAACAACCATCGGTCGTCTCATTACATTGAGCAGACAAAGTCGTTTGCCCAATTTGAGGATGCTAAATTGCGATAAGATTGTTTCTCCTTTCCACACGGAGACGACGCCCACGATTATCGGTGAATACACTTTCAATCAACCGGAAGCCAATCACCAAACTTAATAACCAAAGTCTACACTCTTCTTCTTCTATCGGACGAAGGGAAGCATATCGTAAATATTTACGCGCAGATCATTACCCCAGGCAGGAGCTTCAGCTACTTAGCATAACCGGTGATAATCTTCGAAATGGTTCTTCATAACGTTCGACCATTACTTGCGAAATGATGGTAAAGCAAATTTGGGAGTTGGGCGCACATCATAAAAACAATAGCTATGCCCCCACGTGCCCGTATTTAATTGAGGTAAAAGCCTACAGCTCTTCGAGAAATTGAACTTTTTTAACGATCGGTTGATTTTCCAAATTGCTTACATGGCGTTTGATTGGCATCATTCAGCCTACGGGGCTTCACGAGGAGCTTACCATCAATATCCAGCTTTCACAACGTCATCCTAATTGCAGAGGATTTCAAGAAGTTTGCTCATCTTCGTTGGCATATTAAGTTGATTATACAATTTTATGAATTATAAACTTCCCCTTGGATCGACCCACCACCGACCGGTCCGCAGACTGGAAACTCATGCATCTCAATATGGGAACAAAATTTGCATCCTTCGAAGAAGGACCATTCCTGCGGTGAACTATGTACGGAGCGAGCACACTGTCACACGGTATCAAGTCAAGTAGGTTTCTAATCCTGTTTCTGTTGGGGGAGGATGGCGGGGAGAATACTGATGCAGCATAAGATAGTACCACAAAGTCAGCTCGACGACGATGAAGGAGAATTAATAGATCCATACTTGAAGCGGAGCATTTCCAGGACAACAACAACAGCGGTTACTGTACTGAGAACTCACTTGTGCGTCCTGTGTTTGAGTGGGATGGAAACGGACGAACGCAACTTTCAAGTGGAAAATTTAATTGTGACAATAACAGCCACTTCTGTATTTCATTAGTACTTGCAAGCATTATTGGCAGGGCAATAGATGACATTTCACGAGCAGTGCTGGCCAGAGGAGAATTTCTCGCTTCGTCTTTGTTGTTGTCGTGATGTTAGTCCAGAGGGGATGGGCCTTGTGGATTGATTTGCATCCATGCCTCTCACGCTGAAGGTCACGCACGAGTTAAAATCTTATTATCGAAGATTCAGCTCAAGAAATCGACCTAAATCGCAATTTGAGGGGTCCAAACACCGTGTTGACATCTGCAGAATTTTTTAAGTTCTACAAAGTTTCTAGAATGTATGCGGAATTTCCTGATCTATTTTAAGTTAATTGAACTTAGTCATTAATTAAGCTATGCAAATTAAATACATTTACAAACTCTTGTGACGCTCCCAGTTCCTAGAATTCATAGACGTTCAAGAAGCATCGCAGAACTTATGAAAACTTTGTAGACATTCACTGAACTGCGTTGAGGTTCTCAAAGCATTCTTGAAGTACAGTAATTCAGAAAAAAAAACAGCTAAGTTTATAAAAGCCCAACAAACTTTGTAGAAGTTCATCAAACTTCATATAACTTCAGGGAAATTTAGCTGAACATGAAACTTCAGTAATTTTGCAGGTTTTAGCAAGTTTTGTAGAAGTTCAACAACTATTGTGAAAAACTAGTGAACTTCTAATTTAGCGAATTTTGCAAAAAAATCTAGGAACTATGCTGAAGTTCAGTGAGTTTTCTTTAATCTCATTAGAGATGTTCGGAGGATAATTTCGAAATTCAGGAAATTTATGCTAAATTCGGAGAATCTCGTAGCGAATAACATCAGAGCATATCTAAGAAATGGATCAATGAAAATGCTGAGGTTTTGACAGAACTATGCTGTGGTTACCACAGTATTTTACATTTGATCGTCCATATAAAGTAGCGCCAAAAGCATGATGTGGTGGGTTCAAAACTTGACCATCTAAAATGATCAATTGGGAATCTTCATTTAATTTTGTTTACTTTTAAAGAACTTCATAAAAATGCATTTAGCATCAGTGTTCTGAAAAGTTTAATGGTCTTAAAATATTATTTGGAAATTCTGGGAATTTTGAAGAACTTCCACGAAACTTGAAGAAATTCAGATAGCTTCATGCGAATTATGAGAACTTCGTAGAATTTAAGCAAATCGCGAAGAAATTCCAGGAACTTCGATTTTTTTTTTCAATTCAGTCAAAACTGTAGAAACTTAGTAAACTTTGTAGAAGTACAAGGAATTGCAAAAAGGGCTCAGCGAGTATTGTAGAAGTTTAGCATGCTTTTCAGAACTGCAGATTTTGATTTGGAAACTTACTGGAAGTTTTGGGTACTTCTTGAATGAATGACAGAACTTGGAAAAAAGGATATTTTTTAGATATTCTAGGATCAAGAGAACGATTTTCCGCCCGCAAGCGTAGTGAAAAATTGCAAGGATGGGGACGGGCTTGGGGTCTCATTGATGGGCAGGAAAATTTCTGCCGTAAGTCCCCGGACCATGAGTTGATGGGTCGATAGATGGGGTCCAGGTATGGGAGCTGCCTCCCTGGCGATGTTAGTATTGGTAGTCAGTACGGAAAACAAATCAAGGGAAAAAATATTGCGTCGAACTCCTTTGAAGCTCTTCGTTCAATTTACTGCCTAATTCTTCCTATGGATTTCCTATGGAATACTTCTAAGTATTCATTTGGAATTATTCATAACATATCCATTTACCTTTTTTTCAGAATTATCCGAGATTTCTACTCAGAACTTCCTCGTAGTTGTCCTTAGAACATACTTGAAATTCTTTCCATTCATTTGAAGAAGAATTCTTCTCATTGTTTTCTTGAAATTATATGAAGAAGTCCTAACAGTTCTCTTTAGATTTCTTTTGAAATTCTGCTTCAAACTCACCCAATATTCTTCGCAATAATACGATTATACCCGTAAAATCATGCTGCGATCTTCCGTTGAATTTTTTCTCTCGAATTTCCATGGAATGCTCCAAGAATTTTCTTCAGGATTCTTTCGGGATTCTCCTAAGAATTACATTGAAATTCATTGGATGCTCTCATCGAAACATTTCTTGGAATTATCCTTAGGTTTCACCACAAATCAGAAGGTTCTCAGAGCTACCTTGGAAGCAATATTTATATTTTTCCGGAAGCTCTTCTGATAACTACATTTGAATACTCCTCATACATTATTGAGATTTATCCCTAGATTTCCCTTCATCTGCGTCTGAAAATTATATAGAAATTCTCATTGAAATAATTATTATAAACCAAAAAAATTAATTTCTTAAAACCCTTTCAAACTTTGAAAATATTTTTTTATTGGTTTTATATCTATGAAAGCGGAACATTTTCAAAATCCAACACCAGAATCTTCGTTACAGAATGTTTCAGCTTCAAGCATGAAAATGTTTGACTAAATTAAACCTGTGAATATGTGATTTTATTTAATTCCGCATCTATGAAGATTTATTTTAGTCCGAAATCTTTACGTGATCTGATTTAATTTATGTTCAAATTTTCCAAAATATTACAATTCCTATTTTTCTTATTAAAATTCGGCTAAAACACATATTTAGATCAAAACCGCTCTTTAGCATAAAACCAAATGTTTGATTCTACAAAATTAAAATAATTAAAGACTTTGAAATGTTTTTGAGATCTAAGACATACACAATTTGTCTGGGATTAAGATAATATACTACGGTTTTAAGTCCACAACGTATGTAGACTGAGGGATTTCGAACTCTATACCCTGGGGCCTGGCTAGCGGCCATGTTTTTGATGCTATTATCTGCTTTTGTCTTTCTTCTTATAACACGATTTTCCGTCCCTTTCCACCATGCATACGTCAGGCGGGCCGTATTTAAATAAGGCCCGTGATGTTGCCGAGGGGGGCGACACATCTAAATCTCAATTCTAGATGATCAACAAATCTCACACTAGCGAATCAAACTTCGAATAATCTTCTTTGATTTCTCGTATCTACTTGCATCGCGCATCATCTTTTTGCAGGAAATCTTCAAAATCGTCATCCTCTTCCCCATCCTCTCATCAGCTGTTTACATAGATTACAGCCCATTAGATAAGGCGAAATTGACAAAATCCTGAAAATTAGGTCCTAGTAATAAAGGGTAATAAGGGAGAATCGTCTCTCCTTTCCCCCATCTGAGTCCCGAGACGGTTGAAGACATTTTTGAAGATATTTTTTCAAGCGTGTGGAAGACATTTTCTCAAACCACTTGGCATCCCTGCTCTCACTGCTTACCGAGAGCAGTAGAGAGCAGTGAACTTCTGTATGGCAAAATAGTGAACTATTCGTGAACATTTAACAAAGAACTCACCAACACTGGGAGACTGTGAGTTCCTGCTCACCTGTCATATTTCCATCTCGGGCAGGAGCTCACGGTCTCCCAGTGTTGGTGAGTTCTTTGCCGTTAATGTTCACGAAAAGTTCACTATTTTGCCATACAGAAATTCAAAACAAAATTTTTTTATGGGCGAATTTGGACAGTTTTTGACCTGGTTCATTCGACCGGAAGGTGTATGCTGGTCACAAATGCCGTGCCAAACTGATTTCCTACACAATTATTCAGCCTTTGATGTGAATATCGCTAATAAACACGAGGAACATTTCTTATAGCAAAACTTGCCATTACAAAATGGGCATAGTTCATTTTAGTAAACAAACTTACACTTCTTCCTACTGTGTCACCTTTCTATTCACCGCCAGCAACTAGACTCAAAAATGACTTTTGATTTACACCGTTCAGCGATCACATCGAAAGCAACGCGACAGATTGGCTTGATTTCCAAAGTTGCGAAGGATTTTTCGGACCCAAATTGTTGGAAGTCATTGTACTGTGCACTTGTCTTAAAAACTTGCCGTGGAGAAATCCTCACAATTTGCCGCCGTATCCTGATAGATGCCGAATGTTGTTCTTAGGCACACTGCAACAACGACGTGTACCGAGCAGATCTCTTCGGAATACAACGTTACTGTAACCAAGTTTCCGCCGAACCGTATAACGAACCAAGCTCAGCGTTTATTCGTGCGTTCGCGATTTGTTTTGCAAATCGGATTTGGTGTGTGTTAAATTAGCTTTAATTTTATTCATTAAGACTAAATTGTCTGATGAATTATTTGAAATACAAATACAAATACAAATTTTAAAATGAGTTGTTTTGCTTTAAGCATTTTATTCATCTGATTCTGCTATGCTAAGCCTGATATGTTAAATATTTCTTCCTCGAGCAAAACAAAAATATTCTTGTTATGTAGGGGAAATGGAAGTAATGTTGGCCTAAATGCCCCTAATTTGGGGCCAAAACTTCAGTTGAGTTTAAAGATCTTAAAGAATAATACGTAACGCCGAGCAGTTCTGAGCACTCATAGCAGTTCCATGATTATCCAGAAAATTCCAAGTACTTCCGGGAAGTTATGAGAACTCGCGGTAAATTTCGAAAACCTTGCGGCAGCTCCATTTAGTTCAGGAATTATTGCGAATCTATAGGTTTAAAAAATTACAGAGAATATCAGGAAAGTTTAGAACACTTAAAATGCGATAAATTCACGAAAATTCAGAAAACGTCGAGAAGCTTAGAGATCTTTAGGGCAGTTTTATTAATTTCAGGACAGTTCTTGGAACATCATCAGAAGATAAGTGAGAACTTCAGGCAAGGTTAGTGATCTTCAAGAGGGTTTACACAAATTGTAGGGAGAAGTTCCGAGGTATGAAAGGAAATACCGAGGATGATTTATGAACAGACTGCGGGATAATAATGGGAATTATGTAAAATTTTGAACAAATAAGCTTTAACTTCAAGACGGATCCATCAGCTTCAAGGAAACTGCAGTATCTTTAAAAAAGTTCATTGACTTCAGGGATATCCAGAAAACTTGAAAGATGTCAAGAAATCATCAGAAAAGTCTCGAGAACTTATGGAAAATTGTAGACATTTTCAAGAAAGCTAGCTCTAGACATCTCCAGGGAAGAGCGCAGAGATATTAATGGCAGTCTCAATACCTTTACAAAGGCCCAGACTTTTGAGGAAGTTTAACGATCTGTAAATGTTAAATGCTACGAATTCAAGACAGCACTTCAGGAAAATTTTGATTCAGGGAAGTATAGAGAACTCTTGAAAAGTTAAAAAACTTCAGTCACAAGTCCAGGTATTTTCAGGGAAATCTAAGATTTTTACGACAGACCCATAGATTTCAGGGCAGAAATCCGAGAACTGCAGGGTAGTTTTGAGAACATCAGGGAACATCGGAGACCCTCCGGGCAGTTCAATTGTCTTCAAGGAAATTGCAGGAACTTTACAGTAGCTCCAAGAAACTCAGGGAATCTTCGAAACCTCTACCAATGGTCCATGATATTCAATGAAGTCCTGAGAACTTCAGAGAATATTTAATATTTTGTGGCGGCTGCATTATTTTCACGATTTTCTGAGTATTTTAACGAAGATTAGAGAGCTTTAGAGTAGTTTCGTTAGTTAAAAAATCTTCCAAAAGTTTCTGAAAAATTGTGGGGTCTCCATAGAAGTCAGGAAAATTGTTGGAACGTAAGAGAAGCTCCTTAATTACTTGAAAATAAACGGAATCCCTGTCAAGTCTATAGACGCTCAGGGAACTTAGGAGATTTCAAAGAAAATTTAAGGAAGCATGTTTTGAAATTTTCAAGATTTTCAACCACTGGCTGGGTCATCTCCCAACTTCTGAAAAAATCCGGGAGCTTCAGGGCTGTTCTTTGAACAGCTGGAAACTTGCAGGAACTCTATGGCATTTGCCTTCGGTTACACATAAAAATTTGGAAGCGATAATAACGAAAATCTTGGCAGCATTACAGAGGATTAGGCAATAGAAGTCTTTAATTCAAGGGTGAATTTGAGTCTCCAACAGATACCAGTAGATAGGGTGACTTGAAACATGACTTTAATTTACTACGGTCAGATATTAAAAGTAAGGCAAATGCCATAGAGCTTCCGCAAAAATTTCCAACTGTTCATAGAACAGCCCTGAAGATCTCGGATTTTTCCTGAAGTTATCGGAACTACTATAAAGTTCACGTAATTCCTTTAAACATTTCTTAACTTTCTTGAAATTCAAAGTTCTCTGGGCTGCCTTAAAATTGTCTTCGCAAAGTTCCCATAATTTTCCTGGACTGCTTTGGAGTTCTTTTGATGTTTTCAAAACTACCCTGATGCTCGCGGAACTTTTCTTAAAATCTTTGACTTCCCTAAGGTTCCCTCAATTTTCCCATCGATCATGGTTGTTCTCTGAAGACCCCGAAATTTGTCTAGGATTTGTGGAAGTTCCTGAAGCTTTAACGATTTCCCAGACCAAGTAGCAATTTAGGAAAGAGAGATGATCAAACCAATTTGTACCTTCCTAAAAAGTTGTCCTTGCTCGCTTTCTACTCTCTATATACAATTTTCACACTGCTTTACTCTAACGGAACTATCAACTCTATACTTTCATCTCCTCATCTATCGTATAAAAATTACCACTCTAGTCTGTTATTTGAAATTAGCAAGTTCAACTAAGCAATTTTAGTTTTATCATGGATTTAGACTTCCAGAATGCTTGAAAACCTTTATAAAACTTGCAATAATGACTCGGGAGAAGTTCTCGAAACTTCTTCATTTTTTTTTGTAATTTCCTTGAAGTTAATGGAACTTTTCTGATCTCTCATGAAGTATTCGATTTTATTCTAAAATTATTCCGATTCTCCAGAGACTCTTGGTACTGCTCTGAATTTAAAAGAACTATCCTAAGAATCTCTTCACTTAATTGAAAATCCGTGAACTTCTGTGTGTTTTCAAAATATTTCTGAAATTGTCTTACCTCCTTTGAAGTTCTCTAGACATATTGAAAATTCGAGAAACTCTGAAAAGTTTCCGCAATTTTCCTAAAATTAATGGAATTGAAATGATCTTCCCCGACGTTCACCCAAATATTAAAATTTTCCTGAAAATTCATTTAAAATGCATGCTTTCACGTTTTCATAATGTTTATTAAACTTTCCTGAAGTTCTCATAGTTTCCCTGATGGTCTCGGATGTTCTAACGTTTTCTGAACTTCTATGAAGTACCCGGAGTTGGCTTGAACTTGTGTCAAGTTCTCGAAGTTTTCCTGAGATTTCATAACATCCCTGGAGTTATTGGACTTTCCCGAAATTTCCGGAACTTTTCGAAGGTTCCCATTTACAGAAATTACAGAAATAAATGTAGTTCTTAGATTTTCAATTAAGTTTTTGAAATTTTGCTGAAGTTCATGGAACTGCCTTTACTGCCAAGCTAATTATTAATCATCTGAGAACTTCTCCAAATTTCTAAACTATCCCGTGCTTATCCTGGTGTTATTGGAACTGCCTAAAAGATCTCTGAACTTCAGTAAGTTCTTTAGACTTCCCCGTGTTTTATTAGCTCCCGCAATTTCTCGTAATTCTCCTCAAATCTTGAAAACTTCTTTGAAACATGTGAAACTAACCATAAAACGACTTAATTTACCTCAAAAATTTCTGGACCTCCCTGAAATTAAAGGTACTTCTTTGAAGGTGTGTATATTTTCTAATGTTCCGACAGTTTTCCTGATGCTCATGAACCTCCCAGAAGACCCTACAAGTTTTCGGAACATTCCTGAAGTTTTCGGAATTTTTCGTATTTCAACGGAACTCCTCAAATTTTTCTGAAGATGTGCATCCTTGAAGTACATGAAACTTCCCTGAATATAATGAAACTACTTTAAAATCTCCAATAATCTCTGAAGTCCTCTAATTTTTTTTTTGAGATTTAGGTACATTTTACAAGTACTCACAATTTTCAAGAAAATAAAAGAACTGTCTTGAAGTTGTTTGAACTTCGCTGAAGTTCCCGGAATGTTTAGAATTTCTCTCGAAACTGTTATGAAAATAAGATTAGATTAGAACTGCCCAAAAGACCTCACAACTTCGGTTAGATCTTTAGACTTCTCAGTATTTTGTATTAGTTCCCGTAATTTCTCGTAATTTTCCTGAAGTTTCGAAAACTTCGTTGAAACATATTCTAAAACTTCTTTTAGGTACTTGTTTGAAGTTGCATATATTGTCTAATGTTCCGAAAATTTTCCTAATATTCATAAAACTTCCCAGAAGACCCTACAATTTTCCTGCAGTTTTCGGAACATTTCCGAAATTCTCGGGATTTCACGTATTTCACCGGAACTCCTTGAAAGTTCCTGCACTTTTTCTGAAGTTTATGAATTTTTCTACGCATCCTTGAACTACTCGTAAATTACCTGAATATTATGAAACTACATTTAAATCTCTAATATTCATTAAAGTTCTCTAAACTTTCTTGAAGATTTAGGAACATTTTAAGTTTTCGCAATTTTGAAGTTCCCGGAATTTTTTGAACTTCTCGACTTTGCCATGCAAATTAGATGGTGTTATTAGAACCACCCAAAAGACCTGTGGACTTAGGTTAGTTCTTTAGAATTGTCCGATTTTCTCAGAATTTTTTATTCGTTCCCGCAGTTTCTCGTACTTCTCATGATAGTTTGAAAACTTCTGTGGAACTTCCCCTAAAACGTTAGTTGATTCCTTGAAGTACTTGAAACTTCCCGGAATATAATGAAACTATATTTAATTTTCTTTAAAGTTCTCTAAACTTTCTAGAAGATATAGGAACGTCTTAAAAGTTCTCGCAATTTTCGTGAAAATAATGGAACTGCCTAGAAGTTCTCTGAACTTCGCTGATGTCCCCGAAATGTTTTGAATTTTCTCGAATTTGCCATGGAAATTACGGAACTTCCAGTCAAATGTTCTCACGTTATCCTGATGTTCACGTAACTTTTAAAACTATCCGAAATTTCCCTGAACCCCTCGGAACTTTGGGGAAGTTTTCGGAACACCTTCAAAGTGCCAGCAATTTCCTTGAAATTAATTGATTTAATTACCTTTAGGTTTTGATGTTCTCAGAGCTTCCCTGAAGTTCTCTCTATTGTCTTGAAGCTCTTCGTACGGTCCTGAAATTAATGGAGCTGTCCTGAAATCCCTTTAACTTCCTTGAAATTCTCTGAAATTCATGGATGTTTGCGAGATATTACTGGTGTATTCTAAAGTTCACTGGACATTCCTGAAATTCCCGAAACTACTTAAGGGACTTTCACAAAGGCTTTGTAACTCCCCAAAAATCATTGTAACCACTCTTATAATCTTTTAAAACCCCCAAGATCTCTAGACCTATGATATCTGAACTATTTGGAGCTATATGTAGAAGTTTTTGAAAACTCCAAAACTTCTTCAAACTGCCAGCAATTTCCATAACATTAATTCAACTGCCCTTAGGTTTTGATGTTCTCAGATTTTTTTTTTTTTTTTTCTTTATTAGAGAGATTTTTAGCCTAAGGCTAGTTCATCTCTTAGATGTTCTCAGAGTTTCTCTGAAGTTCTCTCTATTATCTTAAAGCTCTTCGAACTGTCCTGAAATCCCTTAAGTTCTCTGAACTTCTTTGAAGTTTCCTAGATATTACTGATGTATTTTAAAGCTCACTGGAGTTCTCTGGACATTCCTGAAATTCACGGAACTTCTTAAGGGGCTTTCTCAAAGTCTTTGTAAGTTCCCTGAAATCATTGTAACCACTCTTAAAATCTATGAAAATCCCTTAATATCTCTAGACTTGGGAGCTCTGAACTAATTGGAACTCTATGTGGTCTTCAAAGTGCCTGCAATGTCCTTGAAACAAATTGAACTGTTCTTAGGTTTTGATGTTCTCATAGCTTCCCTGAGGTTCTCTCTATTGTATTGAAGCTCTTTGTACGGTTCTGAATTTAATGGAACTGTCCTAAAATCCTTCAAACTTCCCTGAAGTTCTCTGAACTTCAGGGAAGTTTGCGAGATAATACTGATGTTTTCTAAAGTTCACTGGAGTTCTCTGGACATTCCTGAACTTCCCGAAACTTCTTACGGGTCCTCGAAATTTACTAGACCTTAAAGAACTGTTTTGTATTTATTGGACTTTCACAAAAAATTTCTAACTTCCCTGAAATTTTTGTAACTACTCTTAAAATCTCTGAAAATCTCTTAGGATCTGTAGACGTAGGATCTCTGAACAGAAAACTTGACACTTCTTCAAAGTGGTTTTGGTGATCTCAGAGGTTCCCTGAAGTTCTCTTTGTTGTCTTAAAGCTCTTCGAACGGTCCTGAAATCAGCGGAACTTTCTTGAAAACCTCTAAACTTCTCTGAAGTTCTCTGAACTTCTTTGAAGTTTCCGATATATTACTGATGTAATTCTAAAGTTCACTGGAGTTCTCTGGACATTCCTGAAATTCCCGAAACTTCTTTTTATGGGCTTTCTCAAAGTCTTTGTAAGCTCCCTTAAATCATTGTAACCACTCTTAAAATCTATGAAAATCCCTTAAGATCTTTAGACCTAGGATCTCTGAACTATTTGGAACTATATGCGGCCTTCAAAGTGCCTGCAATTTCCTTTAAACTAATTGAGCTGTTCTTAGGTTTTGATATGCTCAGAGCCTCCCTGAAGTTCTCTCTATTGTCTTGAGGCTCTTCGTACGGTCCTGACATTAATGGAACTGCCCTGAAATTCTTTTAACTTTGTTGAAGTTCTCTGAACTTCAGGAAAGTTTGCCAGATAATACTGATGTATTTTAAAGTTAATTGGAGTACTCAGGACATTACTGACATTCACGAAACTAGTTACGGGTTCTCGAAATTTACTAGACCTTAAAGAACTGTTTTGTATTTATTGGACATTCACAAAAAAATTCTAACTTCCCTGAAATTTTTGTAACTTCCCTGAAAATCTCTTAAGATCTGTAGACGTAGGATCTCTGAACTGAAAACTTGACACTTCTTCAAAGTGCCTTTCTTGAAATTAATTGAGCTGCCCTTAGGTTTTGATGATCTCAGAGGTTTCCTGAAGTTCTCTCTGAACTTCTTTTAAGTTTCCGATATATTACTGATGTATTTTAAAGTTCACTGGAGTTCTCTGGACATTCCTGAGATTCCCGAAACTTCTTAATCATTGTAACCACTCTTAAAATCTATGAAAATCGCTTATCTAGACCTAGGATCTCTGAACTATTAGGAGCTCTATGCGGAGGTTTTCGAAAACTCCAGAACTTCTTCAAAGTGCCAGAAATTTCCTTGAAAATAATTGAACTGCCCTTAGGTATTGATGTTCTCAGAGCTTCCCTGAAGTTCTCTCTATTGTATTGAAGCTTTTCGTACGGTCCTGAAATTAATGGAACTGTCCTGAAATCCTTTTAACTTCCTTGAAGTTCTCTGAACTTCAGGGAAGTTTGCGAGATAATACTGATGTATTCTAAAGTTCACTGAAGTACTCAGGGCACTCCTGACATTCCCGAAACTAGTTACGGGTTCTCGAAATTTACCAGACCTTAAGGAACTGTTTTGAATTTATTAGACTTTCACAAAGTTTTTTTTAACTTCCCTGATATTTTTGTAACTACTCTTAAAATCTCTGAACTACTTGGAGCTCTTTGCGGAAGTTTCCAAAAACTTGGCACTTCTTGGAAGTGCCTTTCTTGAAATTAATTGAACTGCCCTTAGGTTTTGATGTTCTAAGAGGTTCCCGGAAGCTCCTTCTATTGTCTTAAAGCTCTTCGAACGGTCCTGAAATTAATGGAACTGTCCTCAAAACCTCTAAACTTCTGTTAAGTTTTCGAGATATTACTGATGTATTCTAAAGTTTACTGGAGTTTTCTGGACATTCCTGAGATTCCCGGAACTTCTTAAGTGCCTTTCACAAAGACTTTGTAACTTCCCTGAAATCATTGTAACCACTCTTAAAATCTATGAAAATCCTTTAAGATTTCTTGACCTAGGATCTCTGAACTATTTGGAATTCTATGCGGAAGTTTTCGAAAACTCCGGAACTCCTTCAAAGTGCCAGCAATTTCCTTGAAATTAATTGATTTAATTGCCTTTAGGTTTTGATATTCTCAGAGCTTCCCTGAAGTTCTCTCTATTGTATTGAAGCTCGTCGTACGGTCCTGAAATTAATAGAACTGTCCTGAAATCCTTTTAACTTCCTTGAAGTTCTCTAGCCTTCAGGGAAGTTTCCGATGTATTACTGATGTATTTTAAAGTTCACTGGAGTTCTCTGGACATTCCTGAAATTCCCGAAACTTCTTACGGGTCCTCGGAATTTATCAGAACTAAAGGATCTATTTTGAATTTATTGGACTTTTAGAAAGTCTTTCCAATTTCCCTAAAATTATTGTAACCACTCTTGCAATCTCTGAAAATTCCTTAAGATCTGTAGACCTAGGATCTCTGAACTACTTGGAGCTCTCTGCGGAAGTTTTCGAAAACTTGTCACTTCTTCAAAGTACCTTTCTTGAAATTAGTTTACCTGCTCTTAGGTTTTGATGTTCTCAGAGGTTCCCTGAAGTTCTCTATGTTGTCTTAAAGCTCTTCGAACGGTCCTGACATTATTGGAACTGTCCTGAAAACCTTTGAACTTCTCTGAAGTTCTCTGAACTTCTGTGAAGTTTTCGAGATATTACTGATGTATTCTAAAGTTCACTGGAGTTCTCTGAACATTCCTGAGATTCCCGAAACTTCTTAAGGGACTTTCACAAAGTCTTTGTAAGTTCCCTGAAATCATTGTACCACTCTTAAAATCTATGAAAATTATTTAAGATCTCTTGACCTAGGATCTCTGAACTATTTGGAATTCTATGCGGAAGTTTTCGAAAACTCCGGAACTCCTTCAAAGTGCCAAAGTGTTTTCAGAGCTTCCCTAAAGTTCTCTCTATTGTATTGAAGCTCTTCGTACGGTCCTGAAATTAATGTAACTGTCCTGAAATCCTTTCAACTTCCTTGAAGTTCTTTGAACTTCAGGGAAGTTTACGAGATAATACTGATGTATTCTTAAGTTCACTGAAATACTCAGGACATTCCTGACATTCCCGAAACTAGTTACGGGTTCTCGAAATTTAACAGACCTTAAATAACTGACTAGACTTTCACAAAAAATTCTAACTTCCCTGAAATTATTGTAACTACTCTTAAAATATCTGAAAATCTGTTAAGATCCGTAGACCTAGGATATCTGAACTACTTGGAGCTATGTGCGGAAGTTTTCGAAAACTTCGGCACTCTTCAAAGTGCCTTCCTTGAAGTAAATTGTTTTGCTCTTAAGTTTTGATGTTCTCAAAGGTTCCCTGAAGCTCCTTCTATTGTCTTAAAGCTCTTCGAATGGTCCTGAAATCAATGAAACTGTCCTAATAACCTTTGAACTTCTCTGAAGTTCTCTGATCTTCTGTGAAGTTTTCGATATACTACTGATGTATTCTAAAGTTCACTGGAGTTCTCATTCCTAACATTCCCGGAACTTCTTAAGGGACTTTCACAAAGACTTTGTAGCTTCCCTGAAATCATTGTAATCTCTATTAAAATTTCTGAAAATCTCTTAAGATCTCTAGACCTAGGATCTCTGAACTACTGGGACTGAACCTTAAAGATTCAACAAATTTCCTCAAGTTTTCTATATTTTTCTGGAGGTCTTTTGACTTCCCTAAAATTCCCCGGATATCCAGAAGTTCTTCAAACTTCTTTTAAGATCCTGCAGTTATCCTCCTTGAAGTTGATGAAGCTTCTCTGATCTTTTCAAAAGGATCCAAAAAATTTCAGAAGTACCTCTATGTTCCCGCAGCTTGTTTATGAAACTTCCCTTAAAATTCCTGGCAAATTCCTTTCATTCCTCAGAACTTCTTTAAAGATCCTACAATTTCTGCGAAGTTAATGGAACAACCCTAAAGATCTCTTATCTTTCCTGATATTCGCGGAACTTCACGGAGGCTCTCACTACTCTCCTGATCATGTTCCTGGAATTTCCCTGAAATTAATGGAACTGTTGCAAAGGTCTTTAAGCTACCCTGAAGTTATCTGGACTTCATCTATCGTCGTTTCATCTCCTCGGTCTATCGTATAAAAATGACCACTTTAGTCTGTTATATTAGCATCTTCAACTATGTAAATCTATGTTGACTTCACACAGAAGTAATACTAAACATATAGTCAAAGTATGAAGTTGCTGATTTTTTTCGTAAGATAACTAACCTTCCCTGAAGTTCTTTGGAATATCCTTAAATGTTTGACGGTTTCCGAAATTTTCCCGCCTAGGTTTGTGAGTTGGATTGAACGAAATCGTACGACTTTCGATTGAATTGTGTTGCTTTAAAAATTCCCATTTCCCCTCGCTTTAATTACAGATAATTGCGAATGCCAATAGCACGTTTTCCTCTTTTTTTTTTGTTTTTTTGTTTCGATAGAATTTTGATGGCAAGTTGCATTTAACGAGCAATTAACCCATCAAACAACCCATCTAGCCTCTGAAATCGATAATTAATCAGATGGAAGGGATAATCTGTCATATGCAGTAATTGCTGACTGGCGCGTGGGCATTTACAGCTGATTGAACTAAACTGCAAGCTGAAAGCTGCTATCGAAATCAAATAACAACTCGTTCCGGATCCTGCTAGTCGGAAGTGGATTGATCAGTCTGCGAGATAGGAGCCACAGCGACGCCGTTGGTGTAGTGGCAAGCATAACTGCCTCTCACTCCAAAGGGCCGGGGGCTCAATCCCAGTCGGCGCCGTCGAGAAAGCATAAAATCTCTGAGGGAAGTAAAGCCGTTGGTCGCAGCCCCCCCCCCCCCTAATGAGGGGTTAGGAGCATTTCAAAATCCAAATTTTTGCGACCCGCAATATTTGAACGGCCCCCGTTGAAACGCCAAGACCTTCTGGAAGTCACTTTCCGCTAAATCATTATGCTTTGAAACCCATTGTTGACTATACCTATTCCGTCCAAACGAAAACCTGTTTTTTTCCGGGAAGCAGTCCTTCTCCCACCACTCGTTGCGCTCGTTATGAATGGAAATCCACTCGCTGGAGACTTTGGGAAAATGCGTTTCAAAAGAGCGCATGCCCTGCGGAGTCTCGGTAACCGGCCACCAGGGGGGACCACAAATTGACAGCTCAAGTAGGTTCGAGCAGTTGAGACGGTGTGTATATCAACAGCTGATTTCTCGCGTCTTCTTTACCGCTTTGAGGGAAACGTTGCGAGCGGATCTTTGTTGAGAATGAGAGATTGATCTGTGCTAACTAGATTGAGGCTGGTTCCGGATCTGTGAAAATTGTTTCACTTTCACTGACACGACGACAACGACGACGTCGACGGCGGAGAGTATTCTTTGCAGCATTTTAAGGCGTTTTTGGCACGGAAAGTTGAGTGGCTGCCTAGGTTCAGAATTATCGGCCACTGCTGTGGGACAGGAGAGGTACGACGAGAGGAAAAATCAACAAAGGTTTCTAATCTCGTCGATTACTCGTTCCCGGAGAAATCGATTCCAATTCCGAGTCGGAATTTTCCCACGATAAAATTGGTGGAAAAATTGCGTGCCTCATTCACGGGGCTGTGATTGGTCGTTTCGATTTCCGCTGTTGTTGGTTTCAACCCCCCACCCCCCCAATCTCTATCGCCATATAAACATTGCCGGACGGGTCCGGAATAGGCAAGGCGGGGATTGCGTGTGAAAAATCATGCCAAAGCTGCCACTTTTGCTGTATGGCCCTGCTCTCGTATCAGCAGAATCGCGTATATAGTCAATTGGCAATGCCGTGCACGAAATATGCTTCTCATGAAATCGTGAAACAACAACAAACAAAGACGATATTTCTGTGATATTGGGGCCTAAGGTGGTGGGGTGGAAGGAGAAAGGAATGAAAAATATAATATCCCAGTGGAGCTGCCTGCGAGACAAACATGGTGTCGGTTTTGTCATGTCCCGTCGTCGTCGTCGTCGTCGTCGTTGGAGGTCGGAGCGGTGATCATCGCGTCATAATCGCGTCCTCCCAGTACCCGTTTGGCGGTGGGACTTTTTATTTGCTTTATTTTTCGTTTTGGGACAGTTTTGACTGGAGGAATGACATTGGTTTTCTGTTTTTCTATTTTTGGTTGGGTTTGAGAAATGTCATACCCTTTAGCAATTTATGATTCGTTTTGGGGCAATCACATAAATGGGAACGTGGTGGGGGGAAAGTTATTGCCTGGTTATCAGTGCCGTTATTGGAATGATTTTTTTTCCGTGGGAACAGTTGGCTTGGGATGGATCACATCTCTAATCAGATATGCGTATGATTAGAGTTTTCGGTGAGGTTTGGATAGCGGGTCTGTTTGGTAGAATGTGTCATGTAGCGAGTGTCATTGAACATATTCACAATTGACAGTCGTTTCTTGTTCTGCGTGGTCATTTTCTCGAGAGAAGAAGAACAAATTACAAGCAAAAAGAAATCAGTTAACAAATATTAAACTTAGGATAAGAGAGGAGGGATTTTTTAGATTATCGGGCAAAATGAGCCAAGGATCTTAGAATTACAAACCAAAAATCCCACGGGCAAAGATTAAAACAATTAATATTTTGAACCAGAGGGAGAAGCAGACTCGAAAAATATCATTGTCAAGAAGAGTCAGAATTGACCTGTCACAAACTGTCAGCAGGATCCAAGGGAATAACATATCAATCAATCGGAAGTATTGATGTCGAATTCTAGCTTGAAAATAATTTAAACTGAAAATTGTCCGTGATTTTATTGCAGAAATCGGATTGTAATTTAACAATATTGTTATGTATAAAGCATGTTTTATAGATAAAGTGACAAGTTAAAAAAAAACTCGTATTTGCAAGGGGTAGATCACTCCACACACCAATCTTGGGTCATATTTTTTGTCAGTGTTCCGCAAATGTGCCGATTGTGCTGGTCATAGAGCAAGCTGCGATTGTTTGTAAAATACCCATCCCGGCAACCCGGTATTTCTGACACCTTGAATGTTTTGGTTTGAAATCGCAATTATAAATCGGATTGAGGATGACGCGGGAAGTGGTGGGTGTGCGAAATTTTGGAGTTTTGTGTTCATAGAATAATAAAAGTCCTGTGTTTTAGGGTGCATAATGCCCTCAAAGGCAGACTAGAAACCTAGTTTTTCGTGATGTGACAAGCAACGGTCTATCAGTGATCGGAAAGAGTTGGAACCGGTGGGGAACATTGTTGGAGACCGACTATAGAGGATGATGAATATGACTTCTGTAGTTTGTTTTGCGAGATTTGCAGCATTATTTGAATTAAGGGTACTAATGGAGTCTCATTAACTGCCTAGTTTTTCTTGAGCGCACTATAGAACCTAAATTTCTTATTTAGATCTATAAGTGAACCGAAAAGTGAACTGCTGGTCTGAGGTTCTCTGGTATATTCAGGATATAGGATGTTCCTGATTATACAGTCAAACAGCACGTCATATTGTGAACAACTTCAATGATAGTTGTCCAGCAGTGCTCCCATTTTATTTACAACGATCCAAGGTGTGCCGAAGGTGCACTGATGGATGTGCCGAAGCTGTGTCGAATCTAATTTCGGCACAATGTGCTGAGTGACTTACCCATTGCGTATTTGGCACTTTATCAAACAGGGTTTCGACTACCTGAAAAAAACCTGGAAAATTTGGGGATATCAAGGAATTCATTTTTGGACCTGGAAAATCAGGAAATATCATTCAAATTCAGGGAAATATTTCTTAATCACAGTGACTTTTGAACAAGTGTAA
The DNA here is from genome assembly GCF_037179485.1 of Ochlerotatus camptorhynchus. NCBI lineage: Eukaryota > Metazoa > Arthropoda > Insecta > Diptera > Culicidae > Ochlerotatus > Ochlerotatus camptorhynchus. Next base: position 660,694 of record NW_027040574.1, on the reverse strand, counting down.
CTGACTTTGCTAGTTTCAAACAACTTAATTGCTGGGTGTAGTTTGAGGATGGTTGTTCATTTCAAATTTTAAATAGAGTTGCGAATTTGTGATCATCCTAAAGTCTTAAATCTAGAAGACTTGATTGAAATCTTCGTTCAGCTATAAATCGTTTAAATAATCCCTGACCAACCTGCCATCTTGAGAAAATATCTGACTGCCGCCATTTGGATGTTTGAACAGTTGAAGATCTTCAGATCTTCATATTGATTAACCAGAAAAAATTATCAGAGTACGCTTTTAACATTTTTGAGCAGCTGCAGATCTTTGAATAATCAATAATGCCACTTAATAAGATATTTACTTACTTAACGATTCTGCGCACCTCCAGGGTTGTGAAAGATTTCCATCCTGGGCGATTACTAGCTTTGACCTTGACCTGTGCCCAAGTCAAATTTCGGTCAACGTTCTTAATTTCACTGTTTAGGCTCCACCGCCACGAGCCTCTGGGTCTGCCTCTGCTGCGATGTCCTGCTGGATTCCAGTCCAGTGCTTGCTTGCAGATTTCGTTTCCGCTCCGTCGTAGTGTGTGGCCGAACCACCTCCACTTCCGTTCACGAATTTCTGTCTCTATCGGCTTCTGATGGCACAAACGATGAAGCTCGGAATTTGATATCCAATTGTGGGGCCACCAGGCACGAATTATGTACCACAGACATCGGTTGATAAACACCTGTAGCTTCTGAGTGTTCACTGGCGTATAACAGCACAGACTCCACGCTTGAGTTAAAAATTCGGATTTTGGTGCGTCGACTGATCTGATTCGCTCTCCATACATTTCGCAAACTGGCAAAAGCAGCCCTCGCCTTCTTAATCCGTGCACCTATGTCGCTCTTGTTGCTGGCAGCCAAGGTATTGGAAGCTAGCGACTTTCTCCACTGCCTGCCCAGCTACCGTGAAACTGGAACGGTTTTCCGTGTTGACATCCAACGATTTGTTCTTGTTGACGTTGATGGTTAGACCTGCTTCAGAGGAGCATTCCACAAGGTCGTTCAGCTTACTCTAATAACGCAACATCATCAGCCAAATCTAAGTCGTTGAGATGCTCCATAGCAATAGGCTGCCACAGCAACCCACGGTTCGGTACAATGGCTCCAACAATGATCTCGTCGATTACGATGAGGAACAGTAGCGGTGATAATATACATCCTTGCCTCACACCCGCGATTACCCGAATCGGGTCAGACAAAGCTCTGTTGTGCAACACTCTGCAGGAGAAAGCCTCGTACTGCACTTCGATGAGGTTGACGATCTTATCAGGGACTCCCTTGTGTCTCAGAGCGCCCCACAAGTTTTCGTTGTTTAGTCGGTCGAAAGCTTTTTCGTAGTCAATGAATACCAAGTACAGGGACTCTTGGAACTTATTGACCTACTTCAAGATGATGCGGAGCGTGACAATATGGTCCACGCAGGATCTTCCAGCACGGAATCCTGCCTGCTGTCGTCGGAGAGTTGCGTCGATCTTCTCCTGTCTCCGATTGAGGATAACTTTACACAGAACTTTGAGAACAATACACAGTAACATGATGTCTCGCCACTTAACGCATACAGTTGTATCCCCCTTCTTGGGGACTTTTACCACGACGCCCTGCATCCCGGATATTGACGAATAGTTGATGCAACATTTGTGAGGATAGCATGGGGTCAGCTTTGAGCATCTCTGCTGATATGCGATCGACCCCCGGGGCTTTGTTGGACTTCATACTTCGGATGGCTGCTTCTATCTCCTGCAATGATGGAGCTTCGAGTAACGCGCCTCACCCTTGGCGGATCATGCCGAGATGTTGATGGTTGGTTGACCGCTGAAACTTCGATAAGTTGTTCAAAGTGCTCAAATCAACGTTTCAACTGGTCAGTGGGGTCGGTGAGCAACTGTCCAGTCGCGTCTTTCACAGGCATCCTTGGGTTCATCCTTGCCCCGCTCTTGGCTCCTCTGGTCCTTGCTCGCTCTATCGCGGCTTTTGCTTCTCTCCGCTCCTCGATCTTCCTCCAGGTTTCATGGATAATCCACTCCCTCCTCTGAGTGCGCAGCTCACCCAGGTTGTTCTCGCTTGTTTCAATAAAGGCATTCTTGATGCTCGTCCACTGTTCTTCTACGCTTCCACCTTCCGGAATATTAGCTGCGCGAGCCTCCAGTTCTTCGACGAGCGATCTCTTCACGGCTGGGTCTTCCAGTCGGCGTGTGTTGAATCGCCGCCCGAGTCTCTCCTCCCGCCGTTGAACCCGCGAAATACGTAGGAGGATCTCACCGACCAGGAGATGATGGTCAGAGGCGATGTCAGCGCTGCGTTTATTTCGAACATCAAGAAGGCTCCATCTCCATTTTCGGCTGATGCAGATGTGGTCGATTTGGTTCTCTGTACATCCATCACCGGAGACCCCTCGATCACCATGTCGTTGTTGCCACAAAACTCTGCAAGTAGCTCGCCGTTCTCGCTCATATCTCCGAGACCATGGCGTCCTATTTATAATGCAGTCATAGTCCGAGTTGTCGGAGACGATCTTCGCATTGAAGTTGCCTGTGTAGATCTTGATATCACCTCTTGGAGTCTTATCCACGACAGCATTCAGTTGACTGTAAAAGTTCTCTTTGTCCTGCAATTCGGGAGCATCGGTTGGCACATAACATTGAATTATGGTAAGGTTTCGGGCCCGTGTTCTGAATCTGGCAACGATTATTCTCTCATTGATAGGTTCCCACTTGATGAGCGCAGCCTGTGCTTGGGCACTAAGCAGAAAGCCAACTCCACGATGTCGCGGAGTTTTACTATAGGTTTCTGTAACAATTTGAAGGTTTCGGAGACAGTAGGTGGTTGGCCTAAGGTCTCCTATCCGCCGTGATGGGACTGCCCTCTGGGGTATAGCTTTCGGGGAGAAGCATCTCGTATTCAGCCGCTGGATGCCAGTCAGACGCTGTTTGCCCCTAACATGGAGAACAGACGCTCGGGTTTTATAAGCCACATCCTCCGAAAAGGATGCAGCTCCCCCTTCCCTGTCAGCATACGACCAAAGTTCCCATCGGGGTTGGTTACTCGATCTTCCATAAGGTTACTCGTACCCCAGCCGGCGCCGCGGGGAGGAAGGGATAGGAGTTACTGGGCAAGAGGCTAAGCACCACTTTCACTTACGCGACGGGTCTATTTTATAACCTTCAAGTACGCAAAGTACCGGTGGTACGCAGTATCCCAGTCATTTGCCAGATAATATATGCTTAATCAGAAATCTTGGGATATTAGCTGAGTAACTCAATTTCAAAAGGGGCTTCCTTAGCAGTTGAACTTGTGAGAAGTTACGTGAAATTCTGAGAAGTTCCGCAAATTATTCGAAGTTCTCTGAACTTCTACAATTTTTCCATAGCCAATTGAATTTTCGTGGAAAGCAACGCGAGACAGTCGTTCTTTCCCTTACCCCAAATCAAATTGCGTATCTGGCGTAGGTGCTTTATCTCAATCCATTTGTCCAAGCGAAAAAGGATCACTTACTCAAATTATTTTCGTATGCACGACACCATCGGTACGAGTTGCAATCTGAAGCGAGTTTGCCAGGCTTTTTTAAATGGCTATAACTGTCACCCGCCGCCAATCATCCGGAACAATATTGAGCTCCAGGAACTGACCAAACAAGTTCAACATGCGCCTCTCAATGAATAACTGTGGAACTGCATCTTGGAACACTAACCTGAGAGCACGCAATAAGCTAATATGCGATAAGCAATAAGTTTGAAATATGTCACCTATACACTTAGAAATTATCGCCGACTTCGGTAATGTTTACCGAAATCTGAACAGCTCAACTTGTTGGTTGAAGGTTGAACATGTTTTGAAATTATTTTCAAATTCAATAGCCTTTAAAATGAAGGTCAAAGTTTTACAGAACGTTCAGTTGTTCTGATTTTGGTAAAATTTACCGAATACGGAAACAAAATCTTAGTGTGTATGCCTATTTTCTAATCGCATAGGAGTATTGAGTGAAAACCCAAAACTTGATAACTTCAAAAAAATATAACATAGGGGAAATGACGGCTTGGGCATGACAGACTATTTTCGGCAACCCAAATTGAAACGCTAATTTCACTGAATGCATTCAAACGACTCTTTAGGCTTTCAGCTTCAACTTGATTATATTTTTACCATTGAGAAAAAGCAATCTAGCAAGGTTGTATTGAAATAAAACACACACACTACAAAATGCTGCTGATTTCGAGTTGCCGATGAAAGCACAGCTGCCCACAATAGTTGCTCTCACTAGAGAAGATTGGAGGAGCTATGTAAAAGCGTTTCAAAACAGTTTTTGACAATTCTTTCGATTGAAATTGTTACAGCAGCTGGCAGCAAAATATTGTAAACAGACCAATACTGCATATGTGTGCGTTCCTTAGAGGAAAAGGCTATAGAAAGATGGTCGCTGCTTAAAGAATATAAATGAAAAAGGAATTTTTGGACCACCCTAACATGGAAATGGTCACCCTAATGACACAATAAAAAAATTCGGGTCTAATATTTGGCGATAAGGAGCAAACCTAACAATTTTTGCGAAATTCTGAGAACCACTATATCGTTTTGCTGTCGGTGGGATCTTCTTTCCATTCATTGGGACGTTCCACTTATGCATCCTATCAATCCATTTTTGGCCTTTCATATAGCGACATGCTGACAATATAGGATTAAAAGATTTCCGAAAGGTCACGACCATCATACATTGTTTTATTTCAGCAAACAAAACGGGCAACATTTAATGTATCCATTATTCTCAACTCATTCTACCACAAATTGTTGTAAAACTAATACTAATATAGGAGGTCGAGTCATAGTGTCTTCTGCATCTCCTTAAGTAACCTGTCTTTGGACTTTGGCCACAGTATTCACAGATTAATGCTGGAACCATCAGGGTACCTAGATAAACCGATTCGGACGGGGAAAGTGGGAATGCCAACTCCCTGTTGATAACATTTCGTGGATAAAGGGCAGGCTCTTCTCCCCACCCATCGGGGCATCTTCCTGTTTGGGGGCTCGTCTTTTTGACCAATTGTGCGATCATGTTGCTGGAAGGAGATTCTTTACTGTCCCGCCTATCGATTGTAACCGTTGGTTTCATATACCCATTTGCATTGACTTTGTCAAGTGCACTAACATAGAGTTACGCCTTTCAACGCACCTTGCATTTGGTAGTCAAGTGCTGCCATCTGTGTGTCACAAATCTGTGTTTATTTTCTAAGCAAATGAATTGGGTCTACTACAGGATGTCTTACTCTGTAAATCCAAGCTGGGAAGAAACATAATTATCGGGTTGAACAGTGGGGGGCTTGTCAAAAAAATGAACAGGAAAATTGTAGGCTCCCTGCAATTCTAGAACTTTCTAGTTACTTCGGTCGGACTGATTCGTTCTTTCTGGCTAAAGACTTCAAGGAAGTTAGAAGTGCGCGGCGCGTTAATATAATCGAGGTTGTCCGTTGTGTAAAAAGTGTGTTGTTCTCCTTATAAATTTCTATTTTTTTTTTCTATTTTAGATTAATTATTAACTAGTGGTAGAAAAAGTCAGAGTGTTTGAAAAAGTTAGTGTTAGTACGTGTTAGTAGAGGTAAAAGTGTTAGTTTGATTAATAAAAGTATGTCCTAAATGTTAGTATTACTTACCTAGGGATGCTGTGCCGGAGAAAGGGACCATTGTCCATCTCCAATACGAAGAGTTACCGGAGTGCAAATTGGAAAAAGGTAACCTTTTTAACGATATTAGGGATGGCTTTTGAAAATGTACCCTAAATTTGGTGACGTAAGACTAATCTAAACTTGAACAGGCCAAGTGAGGCTTTTTCCGTTCGTCTAGATAGATCTAGGATTTCACAGCTCGTTAATCGACGATCAAATACCACGTGGACATTGTTGTCCTCCGGAAAATACATCCCTGAGCCAGAAATCGTCCCTGCGGGTGCTCCATTGGAGGCCACGGCAGATGAGGGATTCTCTCGGGCGGTAAGGTCCACCACATCGCTCCCAGTACGCCATTTGAGTGGCAGAACGACGGCTAAGATCGGTCATTGTTTCGGTCACTCTGGGAGCTACACGTCGCCAGAATAAAGGCTGGGACCATCCATTGTGTCAGCCATTTTGGGGAGCCTTGCGTCCCCTGGATAAGGCTATTGAAATTGACCATCACCTGAGGCCTCCCGGTTGACCGGATCAACGGTCAGGTGGCCATTGAAGAGCAGTGGATCACCACCACCCCGTATTACCAATAACCACCATAGTTCATTAGCACCTGCGACCGTAAGTCACCACCACCACCACAGCACCCTCCTGAAAAAACCGTAAGTCGCGCTGGTTATGTTTTTTTTTGTTGAAAACCGATATGCATGCAGAGTTAGGATATAAGACAAAACACGACAATTGTTAAAATTGTAAAATTGGTAGACAAACACATACACAAACAAGTTAAAAACGTGATCACGTAGTAGTTTGTAGTGAGGTTAAATGGGGAAATAAATAATACCTGATGTACGAAGTTCGATTTTCAAACCACAAATTAGTAGCTTTTCTATTAATAGAAGAAGATAGTCTTCCTTGGGTTTCACACCTTTTATTTGAATCCGTTCTACTACGTTGAAAACTTCATACATAGTGGAAGTTTCCCACCCCTCGCTTTCTTAACTCTTGCCGTGGTTTGAAAAGGTAAGGGAGGTGTAATTAGAAGGTTCGACCCTGGCCGACGAACCCTTTAATGTTCATCCAGTTCTTGATGGTTCTTCGTTATGCTGCGATAACAGTGTCAGACATAAACATAAAACGACCCTGGGAGCGTTCCCTTCCACGTTTGGACTAAGGGAAGTAAAAAAGAGGAGTAACACGATCCACCCAATATAGCGACTTGTTGAGCACAATCAAACGTTATTAAGCTTGATCAAAACAAACAGACAAGATAGCCCACTGCAACGGGTGGTAGACCACTATCATGCATCACGCTTTTCGAGATGGAATCGTCTAGTCTGAACGATGACCCACGTTCACCATGCGGTAAGGATCTGGAAGCGAATTATGTGCGAAGAAAGTCGACGGCAAGGCCTCGATCGAGACGATTTGGTGAAGGCAAACGAGACACTTTGGCGCCAGGTTTACGAGCTGACAAATGGTCACAGCGCTGGAAACCGAAGTTCACTGCACTCACTGGCACACTGGATGAACACGGAGTCGTTCGGGTAGGAGGTCGCGGTGAAATATCCCGTAGTGCTGCCTAGAGATCATCGTATCACTTTTCTATTGGTGGATTCTATCCACCAACGGTTCCACAGTTTGGTGAGATTTGCAGTTGGTGAGTTTTGTTAGTTTGATATTCAGAGCTGCGATATCACAGCTTGCAAAATCAACCGCAGTAGTTTGCTTGTTGATTTTTGTCTACGAAAATCAAGCGTGATCTTGGGTGTTGGTGAGATTTGATGTTTTGATATTTTCCCGACACTGGCACCTGTTCCTCTATGATGGGGCCACTGCCGAGGGTACGCCTAACACCATTCGTTCGGCCGTTCACGTACGTCGGCGTGGATTACATGGGGCCCTTCGAAGTCAGAGTCGGACGCTGCGTGGTGAAGAGGTGGATGTGTCTGTTCACCTGTCTCACAGTACGGGCTGTTCATCTAGAGCTGGTGCACAGTCTCTCATAGATCGCCTGTGTGATGGCCTGCAGGAGATTTGTAGCCAGAGGTATTTTCGGACAATGGCACAAACTTCGTTGGAGCCAACCGCCAGTTGTCAGAAGAGAAGCAGAAGATCCAGTACATCATCGAGGACTGTGCCGCCACATTCACCAATGCGAATACCTAGTGGTACTTCAACGTTCCGGCAGCTCCCCACATGGGAGGACCACGTATGGTCAAGTTCGTGAAGGTGGCGATGAAGGTGATTTCCGATAGTCCGCGACATCCTAGTGACGAGGCTAGGAGGCGGCAGACGAAGAAGCACTCACACCAAACCACTTTCTGCTGTACGAATCGACCGGCATAAAACAGCCAGTGACTGATCCGGTGAACGGGAACATACTTCGAGACAGCTGGAAGCTTGCGCAGCACATTGTGGACGGCTTCTGGCGCAGATGGGTGCGGCAATATCTCCCAACGTTTACGAGGCGAACGAAATGGTTCGAAGCAGTAAAGCCGCTGGAACCGGGTGATCTAGTCGTGATAGTAACGGGTATTCAATAAAAAATGAGAATTAGTTCAGTCATATAGCTAGGGTAAAAAACATTTTTTTTTTCAACGAATTCAGTATTTTTTATTAAAAACATAATGTTTATTCTTCAAAAAAACGTCAATGAATATTGGAGAAGGGGCTCTGGTCAGCCGTACGACGCAACTTAGTCGCGATGCTCTCACAAGAGCGCTGGACGGTACTGACGTCCATCTTCCGGATACAATTCCAGATCCTCGTGGTCAACTGCTTCGTATCCTTCGCCCGTCAATTATTTTGTCCACTAGGGCACTGAGGGAGCCGAAAAAATCCTCAATTGGACGACACTGGGGCAAGTTGGTCGGGTCCCTTTCTTTCGGCACGTACGGTATCTTTTTCTGCTCAAGACACTCCAGCGTCTTCTTTGCGTAATGGGAAGACGCCTTGTCCGGCCAGAAGACGTACTTCCCATTCGCATGATGCTCCTTTAGGAACGGCAGAAGAATTTTCTCAAGACACTCCTCCTGGTACACTTGTTGATTGATGGCCAGACCGCTCGGCTTGAAACACGGCTTTGAAATCCCTCTGTCCGATATGGCGATGTACAGCGTAACTTATTTTTCAAATTTATGCTCAAACTTATATTTTACTTCTGGGGGTGTGGCCGACTTGTCGCTGGAATAGTAGCTGTCATTTCCTGGAATGTGGGTCTTCGAGAGCGGAAAGTAGCACGAACGACGTCCCGCGGTAGTTCTTCGTCATCCATAGGCACTACGATTTCACGGTCGCTATCGCCTCGTCCGTGTACTCGGAGGACCAAGTCTTCTTCCAGTCAGATGATGCCCTCCATCTTGAGGGTTCGGTGAATCAAGGTATGGGAGCAATGGTATTTTCGGGAGGTGTCACGCAAACTCGTTCCGTCCTTGTTGTCGAACAGCTTTTTCAACGCTTCCTTCTTCTTCTTCGTCATTATCTTCACCGGATAGCCGCTACCAGCCTTCTGCTCCACGCTCAGGGATGCCAGGATCCGGTAAACTCTACTCACGGGTACGTTTTTGTCTCGAAAGTGGTCTACCGTAAACTTTTTTCCACGATGACCATGCGTTTCGTAAAACCGTACAACACGCTCGCGGAGTGCTTGCTGTTTCAACGCCATCTTCGATTGAACTGACAGCACCCGAGCGAAAACAAACATGCCACCCATTTTTAGGGAGTCCAGAGAGCAATTCTCTTGGAGAGAAAAAAATTACGCTCTTTACTTTAATTACAGAAAGGTATTGAAATCATTCTCATTTTTTATTGAACGCCCGTTAGACGCACATGAGATGAAGACTGCTAAGGGTAGTGTTTGCTAGACCTGCGGCGAAGCTGGCAGCGCTGGCCGTTGCCGACAAAGACAAGATGACAGACGAAGTCGCTCCGGAAACGGTGAACCAATTGACCGAAACCTCGCGAGCGAAACGCCGTTGTCGGGCGAAGTGAACGATAGAAGTAAACAAACAGAACAATACGATACGAATTAGTCAGAAAAAATGAAGCAAACTTGATAGTGCAGTGAGATAAAATCGAGACGTTCTTTGTAAGTTTAAGTGAATTCAACCGAAAAAATCTATTTAAACAATTTTTATGATAGCCACCTAAACGGTTTATTCCACCCTTGTTGTGTTTGTCACGTAGTAAGTGGGAACCTAGATAAAATAGAGGTATGTTTTTCCTGAAATCATAAAATAATACTTACCTTTGATTTGTCGCGTAACCTAAAAAGGACCGAAAATACTTACCTTGGGTTGTACTTACTATTAGATTGAACTGGAACCGTCCTTCCATGGCAAACGTTGACCTGAGAAGGCATTTAAAAGAACACTGAAAATGTAGGATAATTAGTATAAAATTTACCTTTGTATAACCGCTACGTAAATAATAAATTACAGCTTTGAAGCTACTGAGTACGCTACTAGAAGAACGGTGTTAGTTCCGACTTACGGGAACATTGGAAGTGGCGCCATGCTGTCAGAGGTTGTGAGATCAAAAAGCATACAATGATCCATTGACGACAAACCTATGCAGTCGCAATCCAAAACTAAGAGAGGTCGTCCTACAATGATGTTCACATTTCAAAGAGGATGGGGGTCCTTCAACTTCAACGACAGTAAGTGCATTAAAAATGCGACAATGAGCTGTGGACGTCATTTGTGAAGGGTTTCTAACCATATATCCTAAAAGCTCTGTGACCGCCAACCACAGCTCCCGTCCTGAATATGCAATTAGCTAATTAAGCTGCTGTGGTTTATGCATCGCCCTGACTAATTGAATTTTAATTGACTCACCCTTCGGCGGAACGAATGTGAAATGGGAACAACGTTGAAACTGACGAATCCAATCCGCCCGAATCCTGCAGATGCGTGGGCGTGGGTGCGATAGATAAATTCCTCAACTTCTCGGAAGCAGCTTCCTCGACTATTTAATGGACGTTCGTTATCTCCTTTTTACTTGGAGAGGACAGACTTTGCCAACCACACCGGCGGACCCGAAAGCCAATCTTAATTGCCGTCGGTCTTCCACACTCGATTAAATAACAGTCCACGGGCTAAGATGGTTTCTCCTTATTTAATTTGTATTGATACAGAGTGACAGACGGTAGGAGAGAGGGGAAGGACAACGCCTAGCAACGCCACGCCAAGTCAAGCCGGCCGGAATTATATCTAGATGAACATTTCAAAAGGTCCTTTCTGGGCACGACACGACAATGGGAAAATCGCTGAGGAGAATCGATCGACGCAGAAAGGACCTTTTGGACTGTTCCTCTGGAATATAAGACCTGTGTAAGCCTCGGCTGCTTTGCTTCCTATATAGGATTTCTTTTCCGTTATGTCCGTGCAAATCCTGACGACCGTTCATGTGCAATATTTTGGCCTTCTTGGATAATACTCTGGCCTCTGGCCGGCGGCACCACTCACAAGTCACCTTTATTCATCTGTGTGTGGCTTCGCTCCGGGTGCTGCTCGGAAGAGGCCAAAAGTGGACCACTCGAAGGCTCTTTTCCAGCGGACGAGAAGGCCATTGCTAAATGAGTGTGCCTTTTTTGTGTCGGCCCGTCACTCCGGAAGAGGATATTATATTTAAGGCGTTGCTGCTGCTGCTGCTGTGTTTTTGTCGGCGATGCTTTTCTTTTCCTTGATGCGTTATCATCGTTGTTGAGGTGGTTATTGTTTCTAAACACATAAATCAAAGCTTGTTTTGGGAGGGATTATTGCCACCTTGGTGTTATTTGTCTCGTTGCTGGGGTGTTTTTTTTTTCTCGCGGTGACAGAAGTGAATTGAAGAAATTGTTCGTTTAATGAGACGCAATGGACGGGATGATTTCATTGTGTGAGGTAGAAAAATAAAGTACCGAGATGTGAATTAATTCGATTCATGCTGGGAAACCCGCTGGGAAGCTGGGACAAATTGATATTACGTTTATTTGCAGTTGTTAACGATGAAAGGAAAACCGCAGTTTAATGTGGTTTGACGTTGCTGTAGCAACGTTACATCATTGTGGTGTTCATATACCTTTTGAATTGAATTCTCATTAATGCCACATACAATGTCTTTTGCAAGAATGCTTTGCATTTTCCAGAGGTTTTCAAACATTGCTGACGACCTTTCGGGAAAAGGTGATAGCATTTACATTACCTAAATATTTTGGACTGGGATTTCACCTTTTGTAGACTTCCAATGTATTTAGTGGTGATAAGATCACATGATCCGCAGAGCACGATCTGAAAACCTCTGCTCTTATTTTTTTTTTCACCGATGGATTCCCTTGTCATGTAGGTATGCCTCACCGTCATGCATGCGCGCTTGGCCTATTGTTGCTACTGCGGCCCATCATCGATTAACGGACACAATAACTCGGAGTTTACTGTTCAACAACAACACGTCCCGTAGAAGTGTAATTCGGTGAATGCTGAAGCCGGTTGCGGTGAAATGATTCTTGTCGCGCCCGTTACTGAGTTGATGATGTTTCCATTATTGTATGTTCAGCCGTACCGCGATATTTCCAAACAATTGTCTCAAGCTCAGTGAATTTCGGACGTGTCCGACTTTCAGAACAATGCCGACAGGTTGTGGGAGTGGTTGACGATTCAATGGAATTACGAGAAAGGATCAAGTTTTTTGGTACATTAGCATCAAACCTGGCAGCGTAGGCAGATGTTGCTGGGAGAATAATGAACTGGTAGGTGCAAAAATCGTAAGATGATATCCGATTTGCCCAACAATAATACACAAAACTACATTCGGTATCCTCGCAGTCATTGACCGTTTTCAAAAGGACCTCAACTTTGTCGAGTATTAATTAGTACAAGGCACATTTTTTTTATTTGATGAAATGAAGGTGTACGTTCTTCGGCAAAGTTGTGGATTTAAAGATAAACACAATGTAGAAATTGAATGATAGCTAGAGCAAGTTTAGCTAAGCAACATGATCATGCTATAACGAACCCTCAACCCCCTGCAAAGAGTATATTCAAACAAAAATGACATTTTCTACGGAGGAATACAAATACGCCGAAAAGGATTTGATCCGATTTTCATGAGGCAAACCCAATTCTGGGGGTGCCAGGGGGCCATCCCCCTCCCGAAACAATCCAAGCCCCTCCCAGAATGTTTGATGTTTATTTGACTCAACGGTATCTTGTCAAGTTTGTCAAGTTCGATGTTACTTAAAACTATAAAATTAGACCACAAACAAAGATTTAAAAAAAAATCTTGTTGACTACTTTTCTTATGTTCTGGACTAGAAGAAACAATTTTTAGAAATTATATTATATCGATACTTAATCGATAGCAAAACAAAACGTCTTCAGACTCCACAAATTAGCCATGAGCCCAGGGATTTTTCTTTAACTTCTGTGACCTTCTTAAAACTTCAAGGACGTCTAAGAGGTTCAGGGAACATCGTAGCAATTGAGGAAACTTAGTGGAAATTCTGGGAACTTCATAGATCTTCAGAAAATTTCGTAGAAACAGGTAATTGATTCAAATCAGAGATAGAAATCCTCACTCAGCTGCACGATAAGCATTTTCTCACTCAAGCTACTTTTCGGTGATTTGTGAACCGTTCACATTTTCATCTCGCCTTTTTCACCGATACTTCATTATCCTCTCTCATACATAATCCGAAAATATCTATCTTCAAAAACCAACGAAAATACTTTTTCATCACTCATTTGGCTCTAAAAACTACCAAGAGCGAAAAAAATGCCACCCCAAATTGTTCAGTTCCAACCCAATGTGATGTAAACAGTCGAGGCTTGGGAATTCGCTGTCCCTTTTGTTCTTCCGCTGATTAAATGGTTGACGGAGTGTGACGTCATACTGTGTTATCCATTTAAACAGCGGCAGAACGAAAGGGACAACGATTTCACATAGCCTCACCTGTTTGCATTTCATTGGTTTCAACCAGTCCGGCAGATTTTTTTTATTTCCTTTTTATACCTTCTGTCAAATCATAATGGTCATCTCACTGCGTCCTAGCAAGAAGAACGGTCGACTTGTTTCGCGCTCCGTTAATTTGGAAGTTTTCTCGCTATTATCTGACGTAAATAATCAGTTTTTTCTCGCTTAGTGATTCCTGGCATAATTCCCGATAAATTTATCAAAAAGTGAGTTTTTTTCTGAGAAGAAAGTGTGTTTTCGGCATCATCGGAAGGAAAATTGTTTTTGCGATTGCCAATTCGCCAACCATTTTGCGCACCATCGGTGCGTGGTCACGCATACCTGTGCACACGGATCATCGTCATCGAGTGTCAGCATCTGCCTCCACATTCAAACCGCTCATCCATCTCGTGTGTTCAGCTGAGTGCCGAGCTTCATACAAGCACACACCAACGAAGACCGCCCGCACACGCGGATCGAAGATCATCAAAGCTGCGCGTCGCTCCGCTGCTGCTGTGTAAACGCTCGGTGGTAGTAGTATAGGATTATCAGATAAGTTTTTGTTCTTGTTTCTTTCTCTCTCCCATCAGTTAAATTTTAAGTTTGTGTTTCTGTGTTTGTATTTTTTTTTTCTCGTGTATTGTGTCCGAGTAATTTTGATTATCGTTGCAGTGGTAGAGCGTTTTTCGCTCCCACTAGTACGGCAAAATGGACATTTTGTCGGAAGACGAAATGGACGTTTTGTCGGAAGATGACACCACTTTGCCACGCGATAGCAAGAAGGGTCGAAAACGTCTGTCATCCCAGAAATCAGATGATGTCATCCCTGGTTCGTCATCTCAGTCTGGTAATGGGCAGGGACAGATAAGCCCCCGATCGCGAGCCTACCCAGAAGACTCGACTGGCCCATGGGTTGTTTACTTTCAGCCCAAAAAGAAACCTTTGAATGTAATGCAAATTACTAATGATCTGACGAAGCGGTTCTCGGCCGTGACCGAAATCTCGAAGGTGAGGTACAATAAACTTCGCGTTGTCGTCTCTAACCTGAAACAAGCTAACGAGATTGCTGCCTCCCAGCTCTTTACACTCGAGTATAGAGTGTACATCCCAGCTCGTAATGTGGAGATCGAAGGTGTGGTCACCGAAGCGAGTCTGACCCCCGAGATCTTGGCGAAGCAAGCGGTTGGCCGTTTCAAAAACCCCTTGCTTCCCACGGTTGAGATACTGGAAGTCCAGAAGCTGAACTCAGTATCTTTCAGCGAGGGTAAAAAGAGCTTTACCCCCACAGACTCGTTTCGAGTGACCTTTTCTGGTTCAGCCCTTCCTCACTACATCGAGTTGGGAAAACTTCGGCTACCTGTGCGTTTGTTTGTTCCTCGGGTCATGAACTGCCAAAACTGCAAACAGTTGGGACATACGGCCTCTCACTGTGGCAGCAAGGCACGCTGTTCTAAATGCGGGGAGAAGCACGAGGATGGCGCCTGCACAGTCACTGCACCAAAATGCGTGTACTGTAAGGGAACTCCTCATGGTCTCTCATCGTGCCCGGCGTACAAACAACGCGGGGAGAAACTAGAACGCTCTCTTAAGGAGCGTTCCAGGCAGTCTTTTGCAGCAATGCTAAAAACAGCCACACCATCAACCAACGACAAAAATCCCTTTGCTGTTTTGTCTGATGACGAGTCGGACTCTGACTTGGCTGAGGAGAGAGTTTCTTTCAGTTTTCCGGAAGGTTCTGCACGGAAACGAAAACGCATCCGTTCGCGGAAAGTTGCAGATAAGGAACCCAAATCAGCTTGCCCAAATCAAGGAGTGATGGAAAAAAGGAAGTTTCAACTCCTCCTGGTTTCCGCAGAACTGACTATAACCAGAATTTTCCATCTCTCCCGGGGACATCAAAAACCCCTGATGGCCCATTTTTAAGAACAGAAGCCCCTTCTTCATCCGGGTTGTTCTCATTTGATAAAATTGTGGACGATATTCTCAAGTACCTCAATATTTCTGATCCTCTCAAAAGCATTGTTCTGGCAATGCTTCCTTCTGTGAAGACCCTCTTGAAGCAATTGACATTGAAGTGGCCCCTCATTGCAGCAATCATTTCCTTCGATGGATAATTTTCCAAACGAGGTCGGGGATTTGATCACTGTTCTACAGTGGAATTGTCGAAGTCTCATTCCTAAATTAGATTCTTTTAAGTTTTTAATTCACAATAATGATTGTGATGCATTTGCTGTTTGTGAAACTTGGCTCTCTTCAGATATCGATCTTCCTTTTTATGATTTTAACATTATTCGACTGGATCGTGAGGATTCGCGTGGAGGAGGGGTACTTTTGGGGATCAAAAAGTGCCATTCCTTCTATAGAGTGAATCTTCCACAATTTCCAGGTATTGAAGTTGTTGCATGTCAGGCTATTATTAAAGGTAAGAGCCTTTGTATTGCTTCTGTTTATATTCCTCCTAGAGCCGTTGTTAATCGCAAACAACTTTCAGATATCTGTTCGGTACTTCCTGCTCCACGGTTGATTATGGGAGATTTGAATTCCCACGGTACAGGCTGGGGGGAACTGCATGATGACAACCGTTCTACTTTGATATATGACCTCTGCGACAGCTTTAATATGACAATTCTTAACAATGGAGAAGTAACACGTTTGGCTGGCCCATCCTCGAATGGAAGTAGATTAGACCTCACACTTTGCTCTAACTCATTATCGTTGGATTGCACGTGGAATGTGATCCAAGATCCCCACGGTAGTGATCACTTGCCGATCAAAGTTTCAGTTGCCAGTGGGTTCAATCCGTCGGAACCCGTTAACGTCGCGTACGATCTTACCCGTAATATCGATTGGACAAAGTTCAAGAATGTGATAGAAGATGCCCTAACGTCGGTAGAAGGGCTTCCACCGTTGGAGGAATATAACTTCCTCTCCAATCTGATCTTGGACAGCGCGCTTCAAGCTCAAACTCGGCCGGTTCCAGGAACGTCTTTCCGTAGGAAACCTCCTTCCCCTTGGTGGGACCAGCAATGCACTGAGGTTTATCGTAAAAAGTCCGACGCGTTTAAGCTTTTCCGGAAACGTGGAACACCCGTACATTTCGAAGCGTACTCGGCTCTTGAACGCGAACTCAAGAGCCTCATCAAAGCCAAGAAACGCGGATACTGGCGGCAATTCGTGAACGGATTATCGCGCGAAACGTCGATGAATACGCTTTGGAATGCGGCGCGAAGGATGCGTAACCGGTCTTCAAACAACGAGAGCGAGGAGTACTCCGATAGTTGGATTCTCAAGTTCGCGCGAAAAGTATGTCCTGATTCTGTGCCGGCACAGATGATTCCTCGCGAAACGACGAATTCGGTAGACGAGATCAGCCAGCCTTTTTCAATGCTGGAGCTCTCACTCGCGCTCCTTTCGTGTGGAAATTCGGCTCCGGGGGCTGATAGAATCAAGTTCAACTTGTTGAAGAACCTCCCAGACGTCGCTAAGAGGCGCATGTTGAACTTGTTTGGTCAGTTCCTGGAGCTTAATATTGTTCCGGATGATTGGAGGCGGGTGAGAGTTATAGCCATTAAAAAGCCCGGAAAACCCGCGTCAGATCACAACTCGTATCGTCCCATTGCGATGCTATCGTGTATTCGAAAATTGTTGGAGAAAATGATCCTTTTTCGCCTGGACAAATGGGTTGAGTTGAACCACCTACTCTCAGATACTCAATTTGGTTTCCGTAGGGGCAAGGGAACGAACGACTGTCTCGCGTTGCTTTCCTCGGAAATTCAGTTAGCTTTTGCTAAGAAAGAGCAAATGGCTTCTGTGTTCTTGGATATCAAGGGGGCTTTTGATTCAGTATCCGTTGAAGTTCTTTCAGAGAAACTCCACGTTTGTGGATTGTCTCCATTAATTAATAATTTTTTGTACAATTTGCTGTCAGAAAAAAATATGAGCTTTTCTCATGGAAACTCTACAGCTTTTCGATTTAGCTACATGGGTCTCCCCCAAGGCTCATGTTTAAGCCCCCTTTTGTACAATTTCTACGTTAGAGAAATTGACAATTGTCTTAGTGACAATTGCACGTTGAGACAACTTGCAGATGATGGCGTAGTGTCTATCACAGGGCCAAAAGAGGTTGACCTGCAAGGACCCTTACAGGATACCTTGGACAATTTGTCTACTTGGGCTATTCAGCTAGGTATCGAATTCTCCACGGAGAAAACTGAGTTGGTCGTTTTTTCTAGGAAGCATAGCCCAGCACAACCAAAGCTTCAACTTTTGGGTAAACCGATCACTCATTCTATGTCCTTCAAATATCTTGGGGTCTGGTTCGATTCAAAATGCACCTGGAGATCCCACATTGAGTATCTGAAGCGGAAATGCCAACAAAGGATCAATTTTCTCCGAACAATTACCGGAACGTGGTGGGGAGCCCATCCGCAAGATCTTCTAACGTTGTACCGGACAACGATTTTATCGGTTTTAGAATACGGTAGTTTTTGTTTCCAGTCGGCGGCTAAAACTCACATCATCAAACTGGAACGGATCCAGTATCGCTGTCTTCGTATCGCGTTAGGATGCATGCACTCGACTCATACGATGAGTCTCGAAGTGTTAGCGGGCATGTTGCCACTCTCTGATCGGTTTTCGGAATTATCCCTCAGGCTCCTCACCCGTTGTGAAATTATGAACCCACTGGTGATTGCAAACTTTGAGAAGCTTCTTGAGCTAAACCCTCAAACTCGTTTTATGTCATTGTACTACGTGTACATAACACAGGATGTCAGCCCTTCGCAGCATAATCCCTATCGTGTTTGCTTCTCCGACTTCGACAGTTCTGTTCATTTTAATTTATCAATGACGCAAGAGATTCGCGGAATCCCAGAGCATCATCGTTCCATGATTGCTCCGTCAATTTTCGCTGCAAAGTTTGGCCAAGTTGATTCCGCAAGATCGTTCTTCACAGATGGATCACTAATAGAGGCGTCCGCTGGTTTTGGTATTTATAACGAATTTCATAGCGCCTCTCGAATGCTTCATGCTCCTTGTTCCGTATATGTTGCTGAACTGGCAGCAATACATTATACGATAGAAACGATCGCCTCACTTGCACCAGATCATTATTTTATTTTTACGGATAGTCTCAGTTCTGTCGAGGCTATTCGCTCCATGAGGCCGGTAAAGCACTCCTCGTATTTTCTCATGAAAATACGAGAGCTTCTAAGTGCTTTATCTTTAAGATCTTTTGTCATCACCTTTGCATGGGTCCCATCTCATTGCTCGATTTCGGGCAATGAGAAGGCGGACTCGCTTGCAAAGGTGGGCGCTATGGAAGGCGATATTTACGATCGACAAATCGCCTACGACGAATTTTTCTTCATTTATCGTCAACAGTCACTCGCCAGCTGGCAAAATAAATGGAGTGAAGGGAGTTTGGGACGATGGTTATATTCAATCATCCCTAAGGTGTCGAAGTGTCCTTGGTTCAAGGGGTTAGATGTGGGTCGAGACTTCATTCGTATGATGTCTCGCCTCATGTCCAATCACTACTCGTTAAACGCTCACTTGTTCCGTGTTGAGCTGGGGGACAGTAATCTCTGTGAATGTGGACAAGGTTACCAGGACGCAGATCACATTATTTGGTCATGTGCTGAGCACCGTGGAGTCAGATCCGAGTTGTACGATTCCCTTCGGGCTCGAGGTAGACAACATTAACGAGGTAGACAAATATTAACCATAGATTGTAAGTTTGATTAACCTTGTGTTTAGTTTGTGTTTTGTATGTGTGTGTGTATTTTTTTTTTGTAGATTTGTTTCTGTAATAATTGTATAATTACAGAGTTGACATAACGTCGATAGGATTAAGTATTTGTTTTAGAAATAGTGAAATTTTTTAATCATAAATCATATTCCAAATCTCCTTTTCCCTCTCCCGATCCAAACAATTGTCATCCACTAACCTCGAGAAGACCGCGAGTAATCGGTTCCAATCCTTTAATTTTAGATTTAAGACATTTATAATGTATAAAGAAAATGATAACTTGGCTCTGTAAAGTTTATTCGAATGAGCCTGTACAAATAAAGTAATTAACAAAAAAAAAAAAAATCATAATGGTCATCCATAAATGACGATGCAATTTTCTTATCAATTTTAGACCTTCCCCTCCCCTTCGTGGCGTTTTTTCTGTACCTTATGCATGGTCCGTTACAAATGTTGAAAGTTTCTTGAAACCTCCTCTCCTTAGATTCTACGTTATTTATGGATGTGCCCTAACTGTTGTTTTGGTTCTTAATTTAGGATCATCGCTTGCGTGCGGAAAGTGATTTTTCAGGTGTATGAAAGAAGTGAAAAATCATTATCGGCATCAAGAATTCACTGAAAAAGAAACGATTTATCTGCCGCTCATGCTCTCCGAAAAAAATAAATCGCTGCTGCTTTTCTCGCGAAAACTGTTGTGAGCGTCTCTCGGTTCTCAAGCGAACCCCACACGGTAAGAAATATTGTCAATACTTACAAGTATTGACAATAATATTGATGATGTGAATACAGAAATATTGTCAATACCGATGTATTGACGTCAATATAAAATGTATTGATAATACGATTATTGTCAATAAAAGCAATCGTGTACGGTCCACATCACATTCTCATCTATTTCTCCTAGCCAGGGTTACTGATTATCATATCCCAAGTTAAAACTTAATAAATCCAAATCCAAGGTTGCAAAGTGTTTCCTTTCAAAAGAAAAAGTGACTCCTAGTGGCGGTTAGTCGCAAACCTAAAAGTTCGGTGCAAGAATCAACTGGAAAGTTAGCCGATGCTCACACCCCCACTCAGCATAGTTACAGTGCTCATTTGATTTTCCCGCCGGTTAAATTTTTAACGGAAATCACGAACCTGCCCCAACATACGGGTATAATATTTTATAATAAGGAACAAATGCACAACGTTTGAATGAAATCAGACCAACTTTGTTTTCCGATAGGTATTTTTAAGTGGAATTGCAATATACCGCCCATAAAACCATAACTGTCCCATATGAATAGGAAATCAAGCAAAGATGGGATAATTATGCGACTATCGGCAGCATGTTCCGGGAATCGAAAATCCTGCTGACATTATTTCGAGAGGAGCCACTCCAGCTCAGATAGCGAGCAACACTCTGTGGTGGAATGGTCCAGAATGGCTTAAGGTTCAATTTACTTTGATGTTTTTTCGAAAAATTCAAGAGCAGTTTTTTTCGACGCATTAGTTCAGATTGCAAAATGTTCGCACTATTCGATTCCTTTTGCTATTCGACACACAATGACGCGAGCTTTTAGCAATCTGAAATAATGCGTCGAAAAAAAACTGCTTTTGAATTTTCGAAAATGCATCAAAGTAAATTGAACCTTAAGAAGGAAACACAGTACTGGCCAGTTAACGCGCAGGTTCCAGATCAGCAGTTCGATTCGGTGATCCTGGAGGAGAAACCGCTAGTGGCAGCAGTCCTACAGATTCTGCCTCCAAGTGAGATTTTCACGTTACGTTCGACTCTATTAACCCTTGTTCGTCTGACCGCTTGGTTACGCCGGTTTTCTTTTAATTGCAAACCACGAAATAAGTTGCAGAAAAGATTCGGAGTTGTAACAGACGCTGAACATGAAGAAGCTCTGCTAGTTCTAGTGCAGTTAGCGCAATCGGAATGTTTCCCGCTGAAATTATCGGATCTTGCAGCAAAGAGTGAGGTCAGGCCATCATCGAAGCTTCGTAATCTGAATCCTGTGATGATCGACGGGACAATCTGCGTCGGTGGCCGACTTGGAAATGATTCAATTTCGCAAAGGGCGAAAACACCCGATGATCTTGGATAGCCGACATCCATTGACAAGGTTAATTTTGATTGACTACCATCATCGGTTGCTGCACGGAGGACCGCAGTTGATGATATCCTGCGTTCGTGAAAGGTTTTGGCCATTGAGCGTCAGAAACCTAGCGAGGAAGGTAACGCACGAATGCATGAACTGTTTCAGAGCGAAACCACGAGCTCACGAGCAGCTGATGGGAGATTTGCCGCTTGAAAGAGTATCGCCAGCCCCTCCTTTCCAACGAGTGGGAATCGATTATTGTGGACCGTTTGAATTGCAGCCTGCAACTCGAAAGGGCGCTCCTGTAAAATGCTACGTCTGTCTGTTCGTTTGCATGGTCTGCAAGGCCGTCCACGTTGAAGTCGTAATGGACCTTACGGCCGAGGCATTTCTTGCCGCTCTAAGGAGATTTGTTGCCAGGCGCGGAAGGCCGGATCAAATATACTGCGATAATGCGACCAATTTCGTTGGAGCACGCCGACAGCTAAGCGAACTAGATCGCATGTTTCAGCAGCAACAGTTTCAACAACAATTGTCCGCTGAAGCTGCTCGAGATTCGATTACCTTCAAATTTATACCGGCCAAGTCACCCAATTTTGGTGGCTTGTGGGAAGAAGCTGCGGTTAAATCGCTGAAAGGACACATGAGGAAGGTCATCGGCAACAGGATGCTGAAGCAAGACGAAATGCTTACCGTTGCACAGTGGTCTAAAAGTGCCAAAACGTGCGTTTTTTAGTTTATGTGAAAACGGTCCATTTAAGCCATATAGTGTCTTCGGAGAAATTTGTGCACTAAAAAAGCCCCTTCTTTTGAGCATAGCCATTTCATGATTAATTCACCTAGCAGGGAGATGAAAAATTTACTTTTTTTGTTTGTCGATATAGCAAAATGGCGTCTTGAGCAAAGTTTTAGACAATTTTAAAACAAACATTTTTTCTCAAGACGTCAACCCTTTGTCTCTTATGTTTACAGAGATATGTCATTTTTTGATAAGAGTCTTCAGAAAATCAATTTTTTGCTAATAACTTTTCAGGAAGCAATTTTTTGACATTAGTATGTTCTACACAAATGTTTGTTTATTAAAAATACACCATTTTGTCTTGAGAAGCAAGTCCCTATCTTCAATATTTTTTGAGATATTCAAGGTTTTGATCCAAAATTAGCACTATTTTCAAGGCCAATAGCTCGAAGTTGGGCAAAATTGGGCAAACCAGGTTGATTACATTTGAAAATACACATAAAATGCAGCCCAATGCATACCAAATCATAAGTCTTCTTTAGTATTCTCTGCCGATCTGCTTATTACCAAACTATAGGGTCACGACTTCCCGTCAATTGTGTTACTGTTGTTCTTTTTTTATGAACATTAAAAACAACATTACATTTTATGAAGAGCCATAACCTCGGAGGCTACGCAGCCCCATTTTGTATGTTGCTTCCCTGCGGTTCTCCTCCAAAGATTAAACAACTCACGTTTGTCAATAGTTTCTAAATATTTGAAATAAAACACATATTTGTGCTTCGTCACTTTTTAAATAGTGATCAAAACAAATTGCACTTACCTGAACCAACCAAAAAAGATATTTCTGAGCTCATTATCGCAATTAGATACAACCGCTCACGTTCAAAAGCAACAGACACCGGGACTCAAATAGTGGGAGGAACAAGGACCAATGTTCGTTCAGTTAACCGATTATTACAACAAACACCGAGAATCACGTTCCGGGAAGAACAAGGACCACTGTTCGTTCAATCAATCGGTCACTACTACCGACACTGTGAATCACCTGCCGGGGGGAACAGAGACCAATCGTAGTTCAGTCATTTTTTTATCACTACAATAGACACTGGGACTCACCTGCCACGAGAAGCAAGAACCACTGTTCATTCAGTCAACCAATCACTACAATAGACACTACGAATCACCTTCTTGTGTTGTCAACCGGTAACTACAATTTAGAATTTGGAATCAAAAGTTTTATCACACGCTGCTTTGCAACGCCTACTCTTTTTTTGCATGCCTACTTCGATTTAACCGAATTTGAATTTTCTTCAGTAAGTGACGTATGAAGTAGCTGCTCTATGTACAAATGCAATAAAACGATTATCTGAACACGGGTTACTATAGTTTGGTAATAAGCAGATCGGCAGAGAATACTAAAGAAGACTTATGATTTGGTATGCATTGGGCTGCATTTTATGTGTACTTTCAAATGTAATCAACCTGGTTTGCCCAATTTTGCCCAACTTCGAGCTATTGGCCTTGGAAATAGTGCTAATTTTGGATCAAAACCTTGAATATCTCAAAAAATATTGAAGATAGGGACTTGCTTCTCAAGACAAAATGGTGTATTTTTAATAAACAAACATTTGTGTAGAACATACTAATGTCAAAAAATTGCTTCCTGAAAAGTTATTAGCAAAAAATGATTTTCTGAAGACTCTTATCAAAAAAATGACATATATATGTAAACATAAGAGATAGAGGGTTGACGTCTTGAGAAAAAATGTTTGTTTTAATATTGTCTAAAACTTTGCTCAAGACGCCATTTTGCTATATCGACAAAAAAAAAAGTAAATTTTTCATCTCCCTGCTAGGTGGATTAATCATGAAATGGCTATGCTCAAAAGAAGGGGCTTTTTTAGTGCACAAATTTCTCCGAAGACACTATATGGCTTAAATGGACCGTTTTCACATAAACTAAAAAACGCACGTTTGTGCACTTTTAGACCACTGTGCGTTGTGACTCAGATAGAGGCGTGTCTTAATTCGAGACCTCTGACTCCCCTGAGCAACGATCCAAGTGATCTAGAAGTGCTGACTCCAGGACACTTTTTGATACAACGTCCACTCACTGCGATACCCGAGCCAAGTCTTCTCGAGCTACCAGAGGGTACCCAAGTAACCAAAAGTTCTGATAAAAGGCCATTTGTGGCTTAAGCAGCTTAGTTGGTGATGGTCTTTAGAATTCTAAGCAGCCTCATTTTTAAGTCGTTATAAGAACTTGAAAGTTCAGGTATAATAATTGAAAAGCATTCTAAGCAGCTTCAGGCGGAACTTGAACGGAACTTTTAGAAAATAAAATAAAAAAGGTTTTTGTCCTCTACACCAATTCTATGTTTAAGTTCGCACTTTTATGAAAGTTATTTCTAAAGACAGGTATTAATGTGCATTGATTTATCAGCGTTAGTAGTAGAATTTGAGCTGTTTGAAGAATTAAACCCAGTCCTTCTGCGCGAGAGCCCCAGCACGAACCGCTGCGTCATCTGAAATATATTAAAGTGAGCTGTTGTCCCGCCTACTGTTGGAGTTTTCAGTGCCAGCTGACTGACTTGCATACGAAACACAACACCTTGATGAATTTTAAATTGGTATTTGCCCGCATGGTATTCCAACACATTTGTGGCGCAGTGGTTAGCGTTTGTAGATCGCATGCCAAATACACGGGTTCGAATCCAGGAAATGACTTTTTAATTTTTTTTTTATGTTTGGATAAAATGTTGATGCACTGCATAAATATAAGAATTATGATTTATTCGGGCCACTGATCATTTAATATTTACGTACATTAAATTTTGTTACTAATAAAGACTTGTGAGGATTGCTTCATGTGGCTTGAAAGTTCTATCGGAACTTTATTTGAACTTTATGAAACTTGATAATTCTGTCGGAACTTTATTTGAACTTTTTGAAACTTGAAAGTTCTGTCGGAACCGAGGTCGGAACTTTATTTGAACTTTATGGAACTTGAAAGTTCTGTCGGAACTTTATTTGAACTTTATGGAACTTGAAAGTTCTGTCGGAACTTTATTTGAACTTTATGGAACTTGAAGGTTCGGTTGGAACTTTATTTGAACTTTATGGACCTTGAAAGTTCTGTCGGAACTTTATTTGAACTTTATGAAACTTGAAAGTTCTATCGGAACTTTATTTGAACTTTATGGAACTTGAAAGTTCTGTCGGATTTTTATTTGAACTTGAAAGTTCTGTCAGAACTTTATTTGAACTTTATGGAACTTGAAAGTTCTGTTGGAACTTTATTTGAACTTTATGGAACTTGAAGGTTCGGTCGGAACTTTATTTGAACTTCATGGAACTTGAAGGTTCATTCGGAACTTTATTTGAACTTTACGGAACTTGAAAGTGATTTTAATCGTTGAATGCGGAACTTTTGGTTACTTGGGTAGGCTCTCCAGATGGCAGCAAGTGCAGCGCTACAGTCAGGTGATATGGAAGCAATGGTCAACTGATTACTTGTCAAACCTCCAGAGTCGCAACAAATGGACAAGGCACAAGAATAACCTGGACGTCGGAGCTATGGTTCTATTGAAGGAGGACAACATTCCACCCCTCAAATGGAAGCTGGGACGCGTGACAGAGATCCACCCCGGTCCAGACGGAAACGTTAGTGTTGTCACCGTGAACACGAAGCATGGTTGTTTTCGGCGAGCTATTTCCAAGATTTGTATTCTGCCTATCCGCGATAATCAATCCGATGAGTCGCAATAATGCATAACATTGAACTAAGTATTTCTGCCCCCGTTTGGGGCATCTTTAGGCATCCTGCGATATCTGCGATGTCGCTATTGCCTGGGGGCAACCCTACAGTTATGTATTCAATTATTTTGTATGTCCGGGAACATTCTGATGCGTTCTCCTTCGACAGTGTCCATCCATAATACGAGTCCTGCATGGAAACATCATGTGTTCCGGAATACACCATCGCTTCATCATTTGAATTTCATCGAAGCTAAGCAACCGTTGGCACTCCAGTCACATCTGCCGAGGGGGCCGACACCTAAGTTACGTTTCATCTATCATATATTGAATTTCGGATCCCAATCGCTGTTGTTCTTTGACAGATATGGATCAACTCCCTTGCGGCCATCGCTTCGATCACTGAAGATCAACTCAGCTAAGTATGGCCCCATTTGGGGCAAAATTGGCGGTTCACGACACTCCATGTCGTATATGCCAGGGGCCGCAGCATAAGTTACGTTCATTAGAATTAAGTAGTATCTCCACCAGAATCATCTCCAAGGCTCAACCATTCGATGCTCGTTCCACGGATCAACATCCACCTCGGGGAAGCTCAGATAAGTATGGCCCCATTAGGGGCACATTGGCAGCTGACGGCGTTTCAGTCGTAATCGCCAGGGGCCGCCGTAAAAGTTATGTTTCCTAAATCCAATAAGTTGTTCGAAGCCCAATCGGTTTTCCTCTTCGACAGAAACCCCTCGACCTTTGATCATCTTCGCAGCTACTTCCGTTGAAAATTTCCCGCCCCCATTGGGGCACACTTTGGCAAGAATGGAGAGTTTCGTCTGTTAACGCCAGGGTGCGACAGCTAAGTTATGTCCCTTCTCTTACGAATGTGTACCGGAATCAAGCCGTCTTATTCTTCGACAGGATACGAAGACCGATTCCACCTGCAGAAGCCATCATGTTCGTTTCCCAAGGTGGAAGTATGTGGGCAGTGAAGTTAACGGAAGGTATCACAAGCAGTCGGGATAAATGGATTGGGTCAGAAGTACCATCAACGTTTGGTTCGGCTTGACGGACGGTCATGACCAGTTCCCGATCGCAGAGCACTAGAGGATGCATAAGTTTTGGAGAGCAACGTCAACGAGGATTGAAGTCGTTGAAAAAGATCTGTTAACACATGTTGAACTATTATCATTTTAGTTAGGTATAGGTATAGGTATTTGAATTGTTTTGAGTGAACTCAAGGCGGCCGGTATGTTAGGGAAAGTTAGATCAATAATTGTGTGCGTCACTGTAGATTAAGGAATCTGATAATGAGTGACCACGAACGCACGACCGTCCTTGTGTATGTAGCCGAGAGCAATAAGCTATCAGTGATACGCTCTTACAGCATCACCAATAGGTAGTTCTTTTAGTTACCCACCGACCGCCGACGGTACCGATCGACCGTGTGATCACGTCGAGTATTAATACATTTACAGTCCATTCGCGTTGAGTAATAAGTGCGTTTTTAAAATATAGTTCTTTTTGATCGTATCACCGGTTTTACTAAGTGTTTAGTCCGAACAAGTGACTCGCGGGTGCGCACGGATTGTGCAAACGGGGAATACCCAACACAGGGTATTTGTTTAGTAACTTCAATGGTTTGGGAACCGAGCTTATTTTTCTCCGCTGTTGTACAACATTTAGCTGAAAATATTGTTAATAAAGATAACCTATTAAATATAAATATGAGATTTAATTTTGAGCTATAGGGCATTTTTGCACGAAAAAGGAATAGGGTGGACATGACTCTTTCTGCAAGATATAAATTGATGTTAGAGAAATATGAATGCTTACTAATTTCTGGGTCGCTGTTTTTCAGTATTTCTAGCAATGGCGATTTCTCCAGCTCCTTCAAATATTTCAATAGAATGTACCATATGTTCCACCGCGTTTCGCATACTTTTGGAGGCAGAGCAATCTTGTGGAATTTGAATAGCTCACGGTGTTACCGATTCCAGGATATCCAGTAGATCATCAAAAAGGGAATCATCGTCGTCTTCATCATAGACATTATCATTGGTATCTCCAGCCTCTTGCTCCTCTGTGAAATCATCGGTTTCTTCTTCGGTTTTTAGGTCGCATTCTGGTACATCGTCACAATCTTCCTGTTCGTCTTCCTCCTTCTCCACTGTGTCGCCATATGGTTCGTCGTCTGCTGCCAAAGTACCGAGGAATACGTTTTCCTTTTCAAGCAACACCTGGCCCAAAACATTTCTTCAACTCTAGAACCGAGGCAAACATATTTTGACTATTGTCTGAAGTAATCGTGAGAACTTGTTTGTAGTCGATGCCAAATGATTCCATCTCCTGCTCAATAATCTTTTTTAAGATTTTCTTTTGTCTGACGCTCCGTCATTTCATGCGCCGCTTAATTCAAAGAAAGGAATATGATGTCTTGTTAAAACTCAACTGAATAATAGTTTTTGTTACTGAAATTCATGACTTAAAGATTAGGAAATTCCAATAGAATGCAATAACCACTAGTCCGCAAATCATTAGGATTTGGTTCTTAACCCTCCGTTACTCGCGCTGTTGTACTTTGTTTTCCATTGCCATTTTGTTGCTGAGTTACATGCTATCTTGTGCCGTCCACCCAACGCAATTTATCGGTTGTGCTTTATCCATTTGAGCTACCAAGGAATGAATAAAGAATTATGCCGAAAACTTCATCTGGACACAAGATATGGTTTCATACTTACTTGGATCTGTACTTTATCTTTCGAAGAAATTCTCTTGGATCCCCGGAAATTGAAGCGGGGATCACGGAAGATACATGCTTTGAACTGCATGCTCTCAGTGAGTTTTTGCAAACGCTTTTGAAATGCTTTCATACACGGGAAAAAATCCGATCTCCGAAATGAGAAAAATGACTCATGATTTCATGAACACAGCGTATTTTCATGTTATGAAAATACACCATGAATAATATTCATGATATCATGAGCAACTTTTGCGTAACGCAGCAAATATTCCCAAAATCATGAATCATCCGAGTTGAAATCATGAGCTAAATTCATGGGTTTAACTTTTAACCAAAAAATGCAAAAAGAATAAAATAAAGCATCAGACTGGATTCGAACCAAGAACCTTGAGATCACTAAACCCATACTTTTACCACTAGACTATCAGCAATTGTATAAGTTGGAAGACAAAAGGCGTATAAGAGATACCTATGTAG
The DNA here is from genome assembly GCF_037179485.1 of Ochlerotatus camptorhynchus. NCBI lineage: Eukaryota > Metazoa > Arthropoda > Insecta > Diptera > Culicidae > Ochlerotatus > Ochlerotatus camptorhynchus. The sequence goes on along the minus strand of NW_027040574.1, from coordinate 631,537 downwards.
TGCGGCTTATGAAGACGGTTTGCCAAGTACGTGTAACGCTTGTAGCGGTCTTGATTCCACTGCATTATGAAATCATGAATTTCCATGACGAAATCATGAATCATTGTTACGATTTCATGGGATGGCAAGTTTTTTCATTTCATGATTTTTTATTCATGAAAATGGAATCGGATTTTTTCCCGTGTAAGTTTTTGGGCCAAAGAGTTATTTGACAATCTCGTTAGTTTAGCCTGACATATCAACCAGCATGCGTAAAACTCGTAAAACGATCCAGGTGAATGTTTTGTAAACAATCTTTGTAAATCAAAGAATGCATTCATAAACGATTCTTTTGTCTGCTATTCATAGAACGATGAATGCGTTGTAGGAATGAACCAACGCATGAACAAAAACATCAATAAGAGCTGTCATATGTTTATCTTTCCTTTGCTTTCTCTCCTTCATTCACGGGAATGCGTTACTCTCCATAGAGATGGTTACTGAGATTGAAATATTTCAAAGAACATGTTTGTAAATGATTTCAAATTGAACGTTAGGCGATGCGATTTTTTCCATCACTGCATGAGCGAGCTCAATTCTCGGTTGACCGCTCACCATTTCAGCAATGAAAGGATGGGAGGAGAAAAGCAAAGATAATAAAAGCGCTTACCGAATCGTTTTCTTCGTCATTTGCTTTCGAACAACGGACGGATAATCGTCGAACGCGACGTATGAGTGGAACAGCACGCATCTCACCAATACCAAGACGAAACGACGACTAATACACCCACATCGACCATAGGAAAGGCTTCCCGCAATAGGCAGCATGACTAGGCCGCCGTCATCCGGTCGGCATCGACTTGCACTGTTGTGGCCACCATTTGAAAAACAACCGGCCTTTTTCAGGGCCACCAATTCAAAAACAGAAAGAGTTAAGAACTAAATGATCAATATATTTGTTCCTTCCACTAGTGGTCCTACGTCAAGCTTCCGTTCGTGCCCCTAGGCACAGACCCTTCTACTTTTTTTTTATTAACTTATACAATTTTACGATCAATTCCTAATAAATTGGGATGAGTAATTGTATTTGTATTAAATAATAAATAATAAGAAAATATAATTCAATAAGATCGGCGCCAGTGGTGTAGTAGTAAGCGTGGTTGCCTCTCACCCCAAAGGGCATGGGTTCAATCCTAGTCGGCCCCGCCGGGATTTTCTGAGGCATAATGTCCCAGGTTCACGCCTGTCTTCGGAAGGGAAGTAAAGCCGTTGGTCCGAGTTGATTGATCGATAGGTAAACAAAAGTTGTAAGGCCCTTTACACACAAAAAAAATCCCCATACCCGACGATGTTGTTGGTTTGCGTGTGCGCGTAAAGGGCCTTACAACTTTTGTTTACAAAAGCTCTTGTGCCATTTTCAAATGTTACGCCTGACATGATCGCCATTCAAATCGGAAACAATCATGTTCGGTTTGTGTTAGAAATGGAATCGTTTACCAAATGAAAAATGTTTGTTGCAACATCATCCAAGGAAGCTCAAAATCCCGTCTGCAGGATAATCCCCCTCGACTCACACAAGCAATAAATATCTAATGGATGTTGCGTTGCAAACAGCTATGAATCATTTCACGGCATTTAGATGTCATCAGCTAAAGCATCGATTCTCAACGTTGCCCCACCGTGCGATCAAGCTCGCTCTACATCGTTTCTGTTCGTGTGCATTTCGTTCAGAAGGGGTTCGCGAACTCCAGGTTGAGAATCGATGCTCTAAAGGAAACGAAACACACACGCAGTATTATCCATGTTTAGTGTGTACTTTATTGTCTACGCCTGAAGACATTTTGCACGTTTTCCCACTAGGCTAGTAGCTGGCCAATCTTCTGAGAAAATAAAAGAAACAGAGTTGCAAACGGTATCAAGTAGACGATGAAATGAAATCCCGATTCGCTCCGGTAGTCAAGAGAACTCAACGAAAGCAGACAACCGAAAGTTGATCTGCTATTTCTCCGGCTTCAAGACACGTCCGCAGTGTGTGGAAAAGCTGCGTTGAATTGAAAGCCAAAATATGCACGTGTGCGGAAAGCTTACAAGTCCCAGAATCAACGGTTGTAAAACGACTGAATTGTGGTCGCAAAAAAAGAGGGTCAACAAAAGGTTTCCCCCGTAAAAAGTCGCAAACTTTCCCAATTAAGACACTAAACATGATAAATGGCAACATCCCCAGCAACGATTAATCACCATAGCGGCAGCGCACTCAACTCAGCCGCACTCTGCCTCCTACGATCCGCGGGTTTATTGTTTAGTTCTCACGCTTTCTCGCCGTCCGTCGCCGCGGCCATGGTGACGAATTTTCACTCATCAACAGAGCAACAACGTACCATTCAGCGCCGCGAGGAAAGTCCGCTTCACTTCATTAGCGCGGAGCCGTCGTCATCGTCGCCGTCGCCAGATCGCCCAGATGAAACTCCCAATTCTCCAATTGGTGCTAAGCGCTCAAGTAATTAGTCATTTTTAACCGATTTCAGCAAGCACCGCGCGGCACCAAAGTCATTTTTCTCCGCCCTACTGCCAAAGGAACAAACAACAACGTTTAACGGCGCGGCGCGGAGCGATTGGCTTTGAGATGGATACAGCTATATGTATACAGTGAGAACGCGAACGATTGCATAATTAGCGTCAATTATGGGACGATTCTAATTAGGTTCAGTTTAAGGTCCGGGGGTGTCTATATGGTAGTGCAAACTCTCTTATCGGCATTGGAGCAGAATGGACATACGGTGGAGTCAAACCAACTTTATCTATCGATGGTAGAGTAGATTTCTGCCATGCGATGGTGGAAGCTGAAATGGCACGTAAATGGGTTAGTTTGTAACCAGTAGAGTATAGTGGGGCAAGAGTGCGCACTTAGTTTTAAATTTCATGTGGTTATTTTTTTGCTGGAAGTTTTTTTATTTGGAAGGCTCAATCGCGTAAGCTTTACGGAGTCGATAATTCATTGTTTTTTGTTTGTATCAAAATTCACTTAATTCTATATCTCGTAGGAGGTGGGCCGAATACTCGTGGCTTCCATTAATTTAGGATAAAAACATATTTTATTAAATTATGAAATGATAAGATATTATAATGATATTTTGTAAACAAGAAAATATGGGAAAGTTTGTGTTTGACACATAAAACCTGCAAATTCAGCTTGACAGAGTCACAATGAGCGATTTTCTGATCGCCTCTTGGCGAAGTGATGAAGAAAACACATTGTAGTTGAAATACGTATCTGTCATGGATACCAAAATTAATTAAGTGGACTTAAATGGAAGATAATCTTTTTCAAGTCTTAGTGGGTGCATTCCGTTTACAACCCAATTTCATTACTTCACTGTGAAATGTTCCAAGATAAATCTGACTTGAACAAAAAAATATATATATGCTGAGACTGCCGATGATTTTTGACGTAGGATAATAGAGGCGTCGCGTGCCTAATTTGTTTACCTGTGCACCAAACTTTGTTCGTTATAGCTTACAACCACATATTAGTTTTTGTATATTTTTCAATGCTTCATGAATTCGAGGGACATATTCTCAGTTACTATATTAATCACTACCTAACGTAACACTTGAAGGGTCTATCATCTTGTGTAAACAAAACTTGTGTGGCCCTTTACACGCTAACCGAAGTAGGAGGAATTGCAAAACTTAACTAATTATCGTTTTTATCACAAGACTAACTCTTTCGACTGAAGTGTAATAAAGAATATCCGTCAAACACTTCCGAAATCATTTTTTGATACAAAACAGTGTCAAAATCTAGAGAAAATTCATGACGTCCCCTGGGTAGCAAACTTGAATTAATCAACTCTTTATTCATCAGAACAACACTATCAGAATGAACCAGTGGAAGCTCATAAGTTTTGACAGACGCACCGGCGCAACTATCGGTAATTGAGAGATTCACAACTGACAAGAGAGTGAGAGCGGGCTTTTGCGCTCTTTTTCTCCATTTCTCTCTTTGTCTGCAATCTGATATCCAAGTTCACAGCGAGAAATGCACGCTTTGGGCACCCATACATCACAAATGTTCTTCTAATTTAAACTCACACATTCAAACGGGTCTGCAAGTATGATAACGTCCAAAGCGTGCCAGACTGTTGTTTCCGTGTTGCTCCCGTTTGACGCGTGACTGCTGAAAGTTTCAATTACAACTAGTGGTGCAAACCGCCATGTATTGAGGAAAATTTGTGGTATGTTTCAAGAGGTGATAGAAGGTCTGCTTGGCTTACATGAGGCATTTGACCATTCACTACCTTGCCACCCGCCACCCAAAAAAGCTCGTGCACTATTTAACGAGTTTTGTCATGGTAGTGATATCGACATGCTTATAAATCAATGCATTAGGGACCAGGCCACACCATCCGAACTGAATTTAATCCTTTTTGAAGCAAACCAAGGTTGAAGATTTAATTGAGCCACACTATAAAATAGTGTATTCATGATCACTTGTGGTCTGGAATAAAGAAGTACAGCTACAATGTGACCATTAAATCTATAAACATCTAAAGGTATTTTTTTTTTAATTATTAACACCTGTGTCGTGCACAGGTTGCACATGTGGACGCGACGCCACTGAATTATGAGAAAATTTGAACTAGAAGGAGGATTACACCATGATCATTCTGAGGAGAACTTCAAGATGATTCAAAAGAGAAATCCAAGGCCATTCTGAGGATAATTTAAAGAAGATTCTGGGACAAAAGGAATCCGGAGCATATTTCCATGTGAATTTTCGGAGAATCCATAGGGGGTATGATATGGAGGATTACAATTAAATATGAATATAATTCCTATCGAACCCAAAATAAATTCGGTTAAACATTCCAAGAGAGTTCTGACAAATGTGGAGAAATCTAAAAAGAACTGCAAGTTGTTTTCAGGTAAGAATTTCATAGTTGTGAGTTGAATACTAAGGAAAGGCAGAATATTCAACGGTAATTCCAAAATATAATTAATGAGAATGATTCTAACGGATTTCTTAGGAATATCCTTAGAAAATTCTGAGCTAAATTTCAAGTGGATTTCGATGAGTATTGTAAGAATATTCCGGTGTTTTTTTTATCAGATAATTCCAAGGAGAATCCCAGCAGCAATTTGAAGATTTTTTGGGATTTTTTAGCAGAACTAAAAAAAATATTGCTAAGATGAAGCAATGAAATTGGGTTGTTAGCGGAATGCTTAAATAAAACAGCAAAAAAGGTTATCTTCCATTTAATTCCACTTAATTAATTTTGGTATTCATGACAGATACGTTTTTCGACTACAATGTGCAGTCTTCATCAGTGTCATTCCCACTATGACATTGATGAAGACTGCACATTGTAGTCGAAATACGTATCTGTCATGGATACCAAAATTAATTAAGTGGAATTTAATGGAAGATAACCCTTTATGCTGTTTTATTTTATTGCTAAGATAATTCCATGGGAATTTCAGGATAATATTAAGTAAATTCTGAGGTGAACTCAAAGTAAATGTTCAGGAGAATTCTTCAGGAAATCCTTAACAAGAACTTTTAATAATGTAATGAGCATTGCAAAGTGAATTAAAATAGTTTTCTAAAGATGTTGTAAAATTTGTTAAAATCATATTTATCCTTTACACTAGTCAATAATATAATTTCTAGCTCAATTTAAAATATTTCCAGTATACTTTTGGATTGTATTTTTGAAAAATACGTGAAATTAGGATCATAGGTTAATGAAACTATGGTACTTTATGGTAGAAACATTCGGATAAACCGGGAAATATCATGGAAACTGAGTAGACAATAAGCTATAATAATTATCAACAATATAAAAAATCGTCGGGAATCTGTAATTCTTTTCCATATTTTTTTACAATATCTTACTATGCTCTATGACCCTTTCCTTCCGACGGTAGCACAGGGGATCTATAGGTTTTTAGTCTGTCTTATGATTATCATTACAGCTTAAATCAGTCAGCATTGATTTAAGTTTCTCTTGTGCTCAATATTCCCCTTCATATATTCATTTCCCAAGTTCCTAAAGGGCTTAGAAAGAATAAAAATCATCTCGGAACTTATAAATTGAGCTTGATAGCTTCAAAAGTGTCTTAGTCCTATGCAGTTCTTTTTGTAGAATCATTTCCTACTAATGTTAGAGGTATCGCAAATTAATCGAAGACCATACCCCAATCTTTTTTTTTTAATGCAATTAACAACAGAATTTAAAGATTTGAAAGACAAATAATCTGGAATTTATTAAAACTAAATCCAAAATATATCATATTTTCTTTGTGAAAAAGTTTGAAAAGTTTAAAAATAATCGAAGAATATTAACAAATCTCCAGAGACAAGACTAAGAGATCTTAAAACAAATTGTTCATTCAGGTACTTGTTTTTCTTTCTTTAGTCTGGAACCTCTCAAGTTAAAATGTTTTGAAAACATTCTTATTTCCAAAATTGTTGATTATTTTCCAAATGTCAAATGATCCAAAATCTCGTCAGGGATCTTGTGAATTGAAGTTCAAGGATTTTCTGAATTCCTGGTATCTTGCATAAACAATTCCAATTACTCGATATTTAATGCATCATGTCTTATTCTATTTTTTACCAGTTTAAAACAGTTTATAAGCTTAAAGGTTGAACACGAACAAATGCGGACACATTAAAAATGTTACCATAAAGGCATTTTTTTAGTTTTTTTTTTCAAAATTTCCTAATCAAGCTAAGAGTGTATAGAATCCAAAGGGTAAGTCACTCAACATATTGTGCTGAAATTAGATTCGACACAGCTTGATCGCATCCATCGGCACAGCTTCGGCACAATCTCGTAGGCATTGGTTTGTTGTAAATAAAATGGGAGCACGGTTGGACAGCTGTCATTGAAGTTGTTCACAACATTACGTGCTGTTTGACTGTAGGAAGGAAGGTGACTGTCAAATACGAACAATCGTCGCCTATCTCGCATAACTGGTTCCAAACGACAACAAAGCCATAAGCAACGATGGTTTGTTGATATTTGGAACCAAATTCACATATGGAAAATCAATGAGCGTTATCAGGTAAGACCCAATAAATTTGTAGTCTCTTTCGTTCTCCGGCTGATTAAATGGATGACGGAGTTTGACGTCAAACTTCTTCAACCGTTAACAGCGGGAGAACGAAAGAGATGAAAATTCACTGAGCTTTACACATTTACATCTCATTGATGGATTTTCAGTAGGCCCCTGGTATATTCAGGGACATGCTCTAAAGTCTAGACCCTTTTGACGTTTAATCGCCGCACACTACTGTACCATTTGAAGCGAACGAGTGCGAGCAAGAGGGAAACAGATTAGTGGGAAAACCCACAAACCGTCCATTCATCCATGTGTGCTAGATAGAGAAAGATGGGTATAGAGACCTGTTTGTCGTTGGACGTTGCATATACCAGAGGCACTCAGACCCCCAGTTCACTTATAGATCTAACTAAGAAATGTAGGTCCTAGAGTTGGCTCATGAGAAAGAGGCAGTTAATCAGACCTCATTAGTACCCTTAATCAGATAATGCTGCAACTCACACACAAAAAAAAACTACAGAAGTCTATTCATCATCCTTTATAGTTGGTCTCCAACAATGTTCCTCACCGATTCAAACTCTTTCCGGCCGCTGATAGACCGTTGCTTTTCACATCACGAAAGGCTAGGTTTCTAGTCTGCCTTTGAGAGCATTTTAAAACCCTAAAACACAGGACTTTTATTATCCTATGAACACAAAACTCCAAAATTTCGCGCACCCACCACCTCCCGCATCATCCTCAATCCGATTTATCCTTGCGATTACAAACCAAAACATTCAATGTGTCAGAAATACCGGGTTGCTGGGATGGGCAGCTTGCTCTATGACCGGCACACTTGCGGCACACTGACAAAAAAGATGACCCAAGATTGGTGTGCGGAGTGACCTTCTCCTTGATAGAGTAGGCATTGGTTGTCAGGATAAGTTAATTTGTTTACATCATGGCTTCACCGGAACAAGCACGTCACAAATCGATCCTGCGCGCTCAAAACAAAAGTCCCGGTCCACACGGAGAAACGAAACAACTTAAAATCGAGATAGAAAGTACTTAAAAATAGGTACTCTCGAAAGACTACTATTTTGGATACATTGTTATTCTGATTGATAAGTACTTTTAACTTAATTTTGAAGTATAACAAAAATAGTTACTTTTACGTTTATTGTGCTCAGAACAGTAGTCTTTTGAGAGTTATTAGTTTTGAGGGCTTTCTATCTTGATTTTGAGTTGTTTCCTTTTCCACTTTTTGAAAGTATCCAAAATGAAGTGTTGTGATTTCACTTTATTTTGGATGAAAAAATCATTTAAGCTCTGTCGTCCTCCTGGAAGCAATCGCTTTTAAAAGTTTTGAAGGTATTACCGTGTTAAAATTGCGTGAATTGGTGGAAACAATTAAAATGGAGCATCTAAAGAAAAAGATCGTCGAAGGAAGCCTCCAAAAGCTGACAGGTAAGGTTTATTATTTAATTTATCAGTGGATATTACGTATACATTTTCAACTTTTAATTGTTGAGGGATGAAATGATGCGTTGATGGATGCAGCGAATTCATCAAAGGGTTGGAGCTTTTTAAGCAGCACCTTTCCACGGTCCATCAAATCGCAACAAGTCGGAAGTCGTCAGTCCCGCTGAGATGTCCCCTATGTGGCTTGATTTTTAGCTTTTTTTAAGCTTCAAAAAGCATTTTCTTACTCATAACTCTCTTCCGGGCAACATGGAAGATGTTGAAGAAAACTCTTTTGAGCTAGCAGTTACTTCGCCCTCACCAGTGCCGACCCTTGAAGATGATCCGATGCCGTTTACCCCAATTGAAAACCCAGTGTTTTACCAGAACGACGTGTCGCTGGAAGATATAACGGCAAAATTTATGGAGATGATCACGGAACTTCGCTGTGATGTGTCTCTTCCAGAAAAAAAGGTGCAGAAGTTTCTTTCTGGGTTTTCCTAGATTGTTCTTTGGAGTCAACGACATGCTATGTCACAAGTGAAGCGGTTCTTGAATAACGAAAACTACTCTTTTGATCAAGAACCTTCGATAAATTTGATAAATTCTGTGTTTATCCCCGATATAACCAAAAACGCGCTCACATTTGAAAACAACATGAATTTTTTGATTGCCAAAGCTGATTGTACGGTTCCAGAACCGATCGAAACAATATTAGGAGAAACTAGGTTAAATAATTGTACGCTGTTAGGACGAGCAAGAGGAAAAAAAAATTCAAAGAAGGGTTAAATTGACAAAATCTGTTCCCACTGTCAAAATTCAGAAAGATGTTGTACATTACATTCCGATAGTTGACACGTTGCATCTGATCATGGCAAATCAAGAAGCTCGATCTATGGTGGATGCTGAGGAGCCAAAAACGGATGGCTCAATAGTATCCTTCAAAGACAGCAAGCAATTTTTACAACATCCCTTCCTGTAAAGCCATCCTTATGCATTGAGACTTTCTTTACACGTCGACGACGTCGAATATGTGAACCCACTTGGATCGCGTAAAGTGAAAAACAAGTTGACAATTTTTTATTTTAAGGTTCAAAATTTTGACTCACGAGTAAATTCATCAATGGATAGGATTTACTTGGCATTGATGGTCAAATCGAGTGTACTAAAGAAATACGGCTATGCAACATTACTAAAAGACATGCTTAAAGATCTTCTTGCACTTGAGTCACCGCAGGGAATAGTTACAAGAATAAAGTCAGAAAACTGGACATTACGCGCCGTTCTTGTAAATATTCTGGGTGATACTTTAGTTATCCACGAGATATATGGGCTTCTTGGACCTTCAGCCAACCTTTTCTGTAGATCGTGTTGCATTTCGAGACGAGATCTCAAATCCGGTGAGTTAGGCGACAGTTTTACGCACAGAACCGTAGAAAACGTGCAACAGGACGTTGATTCCGTATTAAACCAGCAGAAACCCCCAAAGGAATGTGGGATACGATCATATTGTGCGTTACATGAATTGCGATTCTTCAGATGGGCTAATACAGTTTGTTTTGATACAATGCATGATGTATTGGAAGGTATTTTTCCAATGACTATCAAATTGATTTTGAAGCATGCAGTACAGTCCAGAATAACTACAGAACAAGAGATTAACCATCTCATCAATACATTCGATTACGGAGAGTGTGAAGACTCTGCCAAACCTCTTCGAACTTTTCTAATCATGTTTTGAATTCGAAAACAAATGCTTTGAGCCAAACTGCATCTCAGACTTGGTTACTCATGCGTGCATTTCCGTTCATTTTCGATGAAGTCCTTCAGCAAGACTCCAAATTAGGACAACTGGTTTCATCGCTGCTCCTAATTAGTTACGTTTGTTTTTCACATAGATTGACCCAAGACATGGTAAATGATCTGAATAATGCTATTCGAGACTTTCATTTTATTTTCAAAGAGTGCTTCTCATCATCTATTGCTATTAATAAAATGCACCATATTGCACATTATGCACAGTCATGTGTAGAAAATGGACCGCTATATAATGCTTTTTTTTTTTTTTTTTTTTTTTTTTTTTTTTTTTTTTTTTTTTTTTTTTTTTTTTTTTTTAACTCTTTATTTGTTCCAAATTCAAAATAAATTACATTTCATTTTTAACCTAGGTGCTCCAGTTACTACAGTAACTTACCAGCCTTAATTGTTATGATATATATCTAAGTGTTTTTACATTGTTCCTGTCTTGGCAATTCAGTATTTTAAACAGGTTTTTTAAACCTGCATGTCAGTATAACAATTGATAGCTTAAAACTAAATAACTAAAACTAAATCTTATCTAAGTATAAAGGGAATTAATCGTTGCAATTGAGGATTGTAACGATTTTTGCCGGAAATTATTAATTATTTTGTTGGACATTTGTGCTAAAGTCTCAACATTCGAAATTCTATGTACTTCGGTAGTACTGTACCAGGGAGGCAACTTCAAAATCATCTTCAGAATTTTGTTCTGAATCCTTTGAAGTGCTTTTTTCCTGGTAGTGCAACAACTAGACCATATTGGCACAGCGTAAAGCATGGCCGGTCTAAAAACTTGTTTAAATATTAGAAGTTTATTCGTCAGGCAAAGTTTGGATTTCCTGTTAATAAGAGGATACAAACATTTTATATATTTGTTACATTTGGCTTGAATGCCCTCAATGTGATCTTTAAAAGTTAATTTATGGTCAAGTATTAATCCAAGATATTTCACTTGGTTTGACCAGGAAATTGGAACTCCGTTCATAGTGACTATGTGACTACTACTAGGTTTCAAAAACGAAGCTCTAGGCTTATGTGGAAATATTATAAGTTGAGTTTTGGAAGCGTTGGGAGAAATCTTCCATTTTTGTAAATAAGAAGAGAAAATATCTAAACTTTTCTGCAGTCTGCTGCAAATATCACGAAGACTTCTTCCTTTAGCGGAAATGCCTGTGTCATCAGCGAACAAAGATTTGTGGCAACCCTGAGGCAAATCAGGGAGGTCCGAAGTGAAAATGTTATACAATATAGGCCCAAGAATGCTACCCTGAGGAACTCCTGCTCTAACAGGTAGTCGATTAGATTTGGAATTTTGATAATTTACCTGCAGAGTTCTGTCAGTTAAATAATTTTGAACTAATTTCATAATATAAAGTGGAAAATTAAACTTTTTCAATTTAGCAATCAAACCTTCATGCCAAACACTGTCGAATGCTTTTTCTATGTCTAGAAGAGCAACTCCAGTTGAGTGGCCTTCAGATTTGTTTGAACGAATTAAATTGTTAACTCTTAAGAGTTGATGAGTAGTTGAATGCCCATGGCGAAATCCAAACTGCTCATCTGCAAAAATTGAGTTCGTATTGATGTGAAGCATCATTCTATTCAAAATTATCTTTTCAAAAAGTTTACTTATTGAAGAAAGCAAACTTATTGGGCGGTAGCTAGAAGCTTCAGTTGGATTTTTATCCGGCTTCAAAATTGGAACAACTTTTGCATTTTTCCATTTATCAGGAAAGTATGCCAAATGGAAACATCTGTTAAATAATTTTACCAAGAAAGACAAGGTACTCTCTGGAAGTTTTTTGATGAGGATATAGAAAATTCCATCATCACCTGGAGCTTTCATATTTTGAAACTTTTTAGTTATAGACCTTACTTCGTCCAAATCAGTCCCCCAGGAATCATCAAAAATATTTTCGCGAGAGAAAATATTCAGAAAATCCCGAGCAACCTGATTCTCAATAGGACTAGTAAGACCCAAACTGAAATTATGGGAACTCTCGAATTGCTTAGCAAGTTTCTGAGCTTTTTCCAAATTTGTGATCAAAATTTTACCACCTTCTTTAAGCGCTGGAATTGGCTTTTGAGGTTTTTTCAAAATTTTTGTGAGTTTCCAAAAGGGTTTGGAACTCGGGTCTAATTTAGAAACATTATTTTCAAAAGTTTTGTTCCTCAGGGCAGAGAATCGCTTTTTAATTTGTTTTTGCAAATCCCGCCAGATAACTTTCATGGCAGGATCGCGTGTTCTTTGCGCTATATAATGCTAGTTGTTTGTTGTATGAGGCCACATTTAAGGAGTCCAAGGGCCAAGGCAAGACCTGTGGAAATTATAAAAATCTTACGTTAAGCCTAACGAAAAGATTGGCATTTAAACAAATAAACTCAATTTTGAAGCATTCTTATGTCATAGATTATCCGTTAATAATTACATCCACTATGATAGACAAAACAATCATAGATTCATCTGGTTTACTTTTTGATCTCCCACAACAAATTAAGGTAATTCAGCACTTGCAAATAAACAAAACTGATTTCCGGCCAGGATATGTAGTAAAATATCTAAAGCACACTGGAAGTTACTATGGCATAATTCTATTAATAGTTTGCCATCAAAATGAAATAATAACTATTATCCAAGAACTAGATATTGATCAGTTTGATTTTACATTGTTTGCTTTTAAAGTCAAGCTTTCTCAGAACCTGATTAGAGTTACAAAAGATAAACTGTTGTCACGTCAATGTTATAATTTGTGGAAACTAAAGAAAGATGATATTCATTATTATATTAGTTTAAAATACTACGACGATTAAGTAGGCTTACATACATTGTAATGGAATGTGTTGTGGTATCATGTTGATAAAAAATATTTTTCAAAATTAACCGTTTTGTTAATACAGTCAAGTCTCCCTTACTCGATCATTCCTGGAACTCCACGTTACTCACGTAAGTATTTATATCTTAGGCTGGGTTCCAACCATTTCGTGAATTTTCACTTCAATTTGACAGTAATACCAACCGGTGGAAACTAACGATTTTAAATTGGCTCACTACTTGAGCAAATCGATTAACGTACCCCATTCTAGTTGAAATTCTAGTACTACACTATGTTTGTTTTGATTCGCTATGAAAGTTTGACAGATAAAATGAGGGGTTCATGGATTTTCTTATGTTTCGAGGGGTGCATCGATAAGCTTGGGACCAAAGATAGTACTAGAACTGAGCCAAATAGTTGAGCATGTTTCTTCGGGACCTGCTGGTCTTGGAGTTACCTCTATGGTAATACCACAGACAAACAGACATAACGCTCGCAAGTTGTTCATCGAACAAGCATTTAACGGTCAATTTAAAAGAATCGTAGTTGGTAGTACCGCCAACTGAGGCGCGCATAGTCATTTCCCATGAGTTTGACGTTTACACACTACCGCCATCTGTTCTGTGTACTACCCACCACAGTGTACTCAACAGATGGCGGTAATGTTTTAGCTACGATGTTTTACAGTGAGAAATATTCAATGTGTTATGTCTGTTTGCCTGTGGTAATACTACTGACACATTTTTCAAAACTTCTGTGCTAATTAAATATCAAAACGTTCTATTTATTAACAGCCAATCTTATCACTGATGAGTCGTTGATCCATTTGGATGCAAATGACCTGGCAGAATTAGGGATTCTGAAGATGGGCCCAAGAAAGATCATCCTCAGTGTCATCGCTCAATTAATTTTGGAACGTGAACAATTGAGACTCCTCCGGAGGCAACTCACCTACTGTATGAAAAGGTAATGATAACTTCAATTAAATATGTATCCATATACAGCAAACAGTAATTTTTGCATTATGATTTCTAATAGAAATATTATTTAATAATGTATTGCAGACAGTTCAATCGGTTTTGGCAAGCGAACCGAGATTCCAGCATGCTCTTAAGCTCCTTAACGCTGGTACCATACCCGATAACAAAGATCTGTTGAGAATTAACATGATCCAGGAAGAAAAAAGGTAAGGCTTTGGTAAGAAAAGCAGGCGTAACATTTGAAAACGGCCTTTAAACTTATGTAAACCAACTTTTGTAGGCCCTTTACTCCCTACCCGCAAATTTTCCCCCTCCCGATGATGTTGCGGAGTGTACTTCGGGTGGCGAGTAAAGGGCCTACAAAAGTTTGTTTACAAAAATGTTTAGACCGTTTTCAAATTTTACGTGAGAAATTCATCGTTTTATTGCTTGACTTTTTTTCTTTTACAGATATCCATCATGGCATGAAAAACAGGAATTAGCTGTAAAAATCATTGAAGCTTTTCCACAATTGGAAAAAAAGAAGAGTGAATGCAGATGCTCCTAAAGAGGTAATTTAACTAAACAAAATATAAATAAATTATCCTTAAATTGAATATATTTTTTTTAGTCATACTTCTTCTGGCGTAACAAGGGACGAGGAAAAGGTGCCCATTACGGAATAATAGAGACGCGCGTAGGAAACATGCGTAAGGATTTGCCCTCGGAGGAACGACTGTTCCAAAGGCCAAAGAATGATCCCGTTATATTGCCTGATGGTATCCACGAAACCGTGTCATACACAGCATCACAAAATATTCGCGAAATATCAGAAAAAATGGAGCATTGCACGGTTTTGCATCAATGGTTGCTCATGCAGAAAACTGATGTCTTTTCCCATTTGCTGGCCTACAATGGACTTATGGTAAGATTATGACCTTATGAATTTGGTTTTATTTATGTCATTTCTAAACTGACTTACTTTCGGCACATTTCAGATACAGCAAGTATTTGAGCGACTCCATCCCGATGCAAATAAGGACTGCAGCATGAGCTCTTTTTTACAGATCGGTCTCCTCGTGGAAACGAATGCTTAGAGCTCAGTTGAAGACGGTATTTAATTCCCTTATTGCAATTCAAATCGATATTCTTTCTTACTCGATGTCCTTTAAATAATTTTAAGGTGATTTCTAGTACAGTCCACAAATGACCGCTATGTAGGCTATATATGCACTTCCACTTCAAATTTTCAATTACACAAATCTCGGAAATCAGTGCCCAATTTCATCTGAAATTGCTACTTCATCAGCAAACGTGGAGTAACAATTTGAATGTTGCACATGTCGTATATTCTATAGAAGCTTATATTTGTACACTTAATGTTTCGAAGTGGTTCCGAGAATAAGGATGTCACAGCGAATCACCTTAATATCCTGGTAGAGAGAATTGACTTTACATAATTGATAATTATTTCAGCTCACATCCGTGGTGCCCAGCGAATCCAAACACATAAAGCAACCAACGATACAGACAAAACGGTTGCTACGACTACCATGACAAACTCGCTCTGTAACAAAGCTCGATCCGAGTGGTAGAAGGATAATGATATATTGCTTGCCTGCTTTGTTGCAATATACACGGATTAGGACATAGCTTGATATGAATCGGGAAAAGATATAACAAAAAAATTCCCATTAACACACGTGTGTCATCTTCGGCTTTACTTCGTGAAGCAGCTGGCCAACAATTTGCTCGTTTCCTTCTACCGCCCCGAATGAGTTGGGTCGCACGAGCTGCTTGTCATGAAAAAGAACGGTGAAGATTATATCATTATTGTTTTCCACTTCTGACATAGCGTTATTATTCGGTTCGTTGATCGCTTGTTATTTTGTCATTTGGAGATATTTTTGATTCCTTGGTGGTGCCCTTCGATTTAAAAAAAAATGACACATTGTGGCATTAAGAGAAAGATGGAAGAAGAAATGAGTATCGAAGAGTTCCTGGCGGTACCGTTGATCTGGTAGGTAAAGGTGAGTGAGATTTAATATATAAGAGTTAGGAGTAAAAAACTTAATTTAACTTATTAGTAATGTTATATGCGACAGTTAGAAGATACTGAGAGGTTAGCACATATCATCGGCAAGAGACGTGCGTGTGAGAAAATTTGCGAAAAAATCTAAGGGCACCGGTGGGATTCGAACCCACAATTCCCATTCAGTACACGGGTGCATTGCCAATTATACAACGGTGTACCTATGGTCTACGGATGTATTTGGCTAATGACATATGAGTTTCGAATCCGTTTCCCTCCCTAGTCTTTTTTGCGCAAGCGTTCTCAATACACAACAATCGTCTATTACCGACGATATGTGCTTGTACCGCAACCACTCAGTATCGGTCGATGTGAACAAACACAACTCGTCTCTGTTCTACATCACACATGTTGGATACGGGATGTCCAATGCAGTATGAATAGAGCAATGAGCTGCTGGCCTCACCTCCGACCACCGGGCCATAGTGATGATTTATCATCAAATGTTAAATCTTATTAGTAATATTTTTGCTTAGTATTAGCATCATAATACAAGCCTATTAGAGAAAATCTTGTTTAAATTTTGTTTTCATAATTCATTTATCAGTTGTTTCGTTTATTTACAGATTGACGATGATACAACCAACTTGATTGCATTAAACAACCATCTACATGCTCACCGTGATCTTCCTCCTCATATTGTATGCTGCGCTGAAATCTTCAAAAAGGGTGACGTATATGTTGCCTTTGCAGAATACATTATTCCATGTGGAAACTCAGGAGAATTGGCGATTGACGTTTTGCTTAAGCTTTTTTCCAGTTTTGGGCCTATTTAAACGTACCCAATAAATGTTTGGAATATTAAACAATGCTCCACGAGCACCAAGGTAACGGAACTTACCTTACGCATAAGGGAGTTCAAAAATTCCTCTCTTTAAGTTTTTTAATGTCAAAACCCTCTGGGTTGTTTCAAACCCAAAACTTGATTTTACGTCATTTTTACCCAATATTGACTCATCACGGAACAGTTCAATTTCACTCAAAGGGATGTCTTTTGAAAATACTCTAAATTGGATACTCAGCCAAGAACTCAATTTTGAGTGGTTGCACTTAGCTGTCAAGATGAGTGCAAATGACTTAATTTTGAGTTGTCTCGTCTTTCCGTGTATCAGCTCCTGGCAGTTTTCGATTAAATTCCTGGCCAGGAATTTCACACCTAGGAAGAATGTAAAATCAAAAAGAAATTGAAATTCCCCAAAAAGTTCCTTGTCTGGCAAGGAATCTGCAGTTGTGGGATTAAAATCTGGGACCATTAACCAGCAAATTTACCAGGAGGAGTGCCTACGGAAAAGAATACTGCCTTTTCTGGAGCAACATGAGGTGGATTGCCAGTTCTGGCCGGACTTTGCAAGCTGCCACTACTCAAATTCCACTAAACAGTACAGCGAAAATGGCGTCACAGTGGTTCCCAGGAGATGACTCCGGCCAATACTATCCGGAACTAAGGCCAATTGAGGAATACTGGTCAATTGTGAAGCACATACTTAAGAAAAAGGGTGGAATTGCAATTGGCCTGAAAGATTTCAAGAGGAAATGGAATTTGGCAGCCAAACAAGGGGGAACAGGGCTCGTGCAAAAGATGATGGGCCTTGTACAAAGAAATATTTGAGAAAAAGTCTATGGTAAGAAGGAAGACTTAAACAATGGTCTTACAATAAGCATGATACTTACAAATGTATAGCTTCTACATTGAACTATGAAAAATAAAACGCATTTTAAGCCCCCAACAAGATTTTCTTCCGGATTTTTTCGTGTTCAACCTTTATAATTGCACTTTCCCACAGTCGACCTAATGACACATTCAGCCTTGTTCGGTCCAGCAGAATGACTAGCAACTCCTGTTGTAGAAGAATTATCCTTTTTTTTTTTGTAATTCAAAAAGTAGATCTGGGTATCTATATAATTTGTGTGGAATATTTTAAAACGCTATCTCGACGTTCAATTCCTCATTTCGGAAATAGTTCTAATAATTAGGCAATGTCTTCTTATTAGGTAACTAAGCAAACGCGGAGCACCTTCGTGATGCAAGTTCGCAGATCGCATAAAGATCATCATAGTTCATAGCTAAAAAGCGAGACGTGTTAGAGAATAGATTTTTTTCTAGACTTTAATTCAGGAGACCATGAGTATTTCAAATATGGTAAAATATCTCTGTTATTGAAAGTCGTGTTACACAGTGTTTTTAGTTTTTAATTTAGTTGTGCAAGATCTTGCAATATAAACTTTTGACGAATGCGTACAGATAAGAAATCGATGCCTACCTTTTTTGGATGACTGACAAATCAATTTGCATGATTCTATTTCTGAAAGTTTTCTGATAATGTTTAAGTCACATTTTGGTAACTTTTTAAAATGATTTTGTTCACTCTTTAGTCACTTTTTTAAATGATTTTAGTCACTAGTTCACTATTTTTATTCCTCAACACTGCTATCAGCCCTGGTAAATGAATTCTTGAACAAGTTTTTGAATTCATATGGATAATACGGGATTATTCTTAAAATCAAGTACAAGTTTTTTTCTATAACTCGATGGTCCCTTCAATATCGAGTTATACTTGGTTTCCAGAGTGCCATTGTATATGTCTGCTCCTCGACAATTGTGCTTTGGATATATCTAACGCGAACGGATCTCAAATTCGTTTTGATGAAACCATGACTGCCACTCGGCTCAATTTCCGGAAGACCGAGGGATTCTGGTCGTTTGTGAATACTAAGAGGAAGGAAACTGGACTGCCGTCAAAAATGTTTCTCGGCAATGACGTAGCATTGACAACTGAGGACAAATGCAGCCTATTTGCATGGCACTTCTTAAGCGTCTTCTCGAATGACTCCCCATCGCAAGCAGATATTGAGCGAGCCGTCCGTGATGTGCCAACCGACGTCGTAAACATGGATGTTTTTGCCGTAGATGTACAAATGGTTCTCTCTGTGATGAGTAAAACCAAATCATCATTTTCACCAGGTCCGAGTGTTATTCCATCTGCAGTCCTAAAAAAATGCTCCGATATCTTAGCTGCTCCGTTGTCCTTGCTCTTCAACCTGTCACTTCGTCAACAGAAATTTCCCGCATTATGGAAACGGTCTACTATGTTCCCTGTTTTCAAGAAAGGAGACAAACGCAATGTGGAAAACTACCGTGGGATTACCTCGCTTGGGGTTGAATCTAAGGTGTTTGAGTGGCTGATAAATGAGAGATTGTTTGCTTCCTGCAAGCATTAGATAAGTACATGTCAACATGGTTTCTTTCCTGGCCGCTCCGTGGAAACTAATCTCGTCAGCTTTACGTCGTTCTGTATGGAAAATGTATGCAAGAAACTTCAAGTGGATGCCATCTACACTGATCTTAAAGCTGCGTTTGATAAAGTTGTGCACGACGTTTTGCTAGCAAAGCTTGAAAACATTGGATGTTCTGTTTCCTTCTGCAGCTGGCTTAGATCGTACCTCGTGCAACGTGAAGTTACTGTATGCATTGGAAACTACACATCGTACTGTTTTTCGAACAGATCAGGAGTTCCACAGGGTAGCACGTTGGGACCAATGCTCTTCTCTTTATTTGTGAACGATGTAACGTTTATTCTACTACGAGGAGGTAAATTGTTTTTTGCCGATGACTTGAAGATTTATCTAGTCGTTCGAGGCTATGCCAACTGTTTAGAACTACAAAACTTTCTTGAAATCTTTAATGATTGGTGTGAACGTAATTTTATGGTCCTGTGCGTCTCAAAGTGCGTAATTAGTTTCCGTCGAACTAGGACTGCCATTTTGTTTGATAACGTTGCTGGAACTGCAGTTCAACGTGTCGATCACGTTAAAGACCTCGGTGTCATGTTGGATGAAAAGCTCACATACACTCGCCACTTCTCAACCACGATCGACAAAGCTAATCGACAGCTTGGATTCATGTTCAAGATATCTAAGGAATTTCGTGATCCTCTGTGTTTTAAAGCCCTTTACTGTTCATTGGTACGCTCACTACTGGAATTCGCGTGTGTTGTCTGGAATCCCTACCAAGCTGTATGGAGTGGACGATTCGAAGCTGTTCAACGCAAATTCGTCAGATACGCACTGCGCTATCTTCCATGGAGTGACCCGCTGAATTTACCACCGTATGCTGACCGCTGTCGTTTACTGGGTTTGGATACTCTTGCTAAGCGACGAAACATATCGCAGGTCGTCTTCGTTGCTAAGTTTTACTCGCAGAATATGATGTTCCTGAGTTACTGGCCAAAATTAATCTGTATGCTCCTGCCCGAACACTCCGTCCGAAAACCTTGCTACATGAAGTAGTACATGCAACCAACTATGCTGCAAACAGTTCCTTTGTCGCCATGATTCATCAATTCAACGAAGCCTCTGACCTATTTGACTTTGACATCAATGCCTCGATGTTTCGTCTTCGTTTGCTGTTGACCAATTTTTAATTTTTAATGAGTGACTACATTTAGATTTAAGTGTTTCATTGAGACTATCAAGTCAGATGGACTATAATAATAATAAATAAAGAGTTGACTGTATTTGAGTTTATATATTTTGGATAGTTTAAATGACTTTTGAGATTTTAAGGAGTTCTTAGGCATTCAGTCAGGGGACTTTTTAATAAAAGTCTTTTATGAGCCTAAAGGGTCTTCCAGGGTAAATCGAAATTCAGAGTAAGATCTGAAGAGTTACGGAAGACAACTTCAAGAGAAGATCGAAAGGATATTTAGGATAGGTCTAGATCTCTTTCTGGCAGTAAGCTTTGCGTCCTTCAAGGTTAAATGTTAATGTTTCATTGCTCATCCTTGAGCTATATTACAATATTTCCAAGCTTAACTACAGTCGAATTATGTTAAACCGACAAGCATTAAAACATCGTTTTATTCGCTTCAAGCTTCAAAACAGTCGGATCTGATGGATCGCTCAGTTAGCTGTATAAATATTTCGACTTTCCAACGATCCATCACCATCCACCTTGAGAAGATTCACTGTTCCGGGAAATCTTGGACCTTCCCGAAAGTTCGGTGCAGCTGCACCATACCACTCCCCCACCCCCCTACCTGTCCAAAGTGATGCGGCTGATGGAACTGTCAGCTCTGATTGAGTACCAGGGCTTCTGCTGTCGGTTGTTCCCCATTGACGTTAAGACGGATAATTATGATGGAAAAGTTTGCCACTGCAGTCTTCGCAGACTCTTGGTTGACGACGACGACGATGGCGACGGCAACGACGACGAAGAAGAAGCAAAAGCAGAATTTGGCTGAAGTGCTTTCCAGTCGGTGGAAAGTTTAGGCGAAAACCTGCGCCTTCTGGAATCGACGCTTTTTGTGGGGGGTGGTTTTGATGGAGGTTCCCCCCGGTAGCTTGGCTGAATTGGGTAATAAATTAAGTGAATATAATTGATTCCATCCGTGGTGCGACGACGTCGCGCACTAGATCCGCCGATGGCTGGCTTTGTCCAGGAAGGAAGGAGCCCAGCCAAATCGAGTAAATCTTTTTGACTTATATGACGCTTGAGGAAAACTTCTCTCATTAATTAAACTTGAGTGAAGCGTTTTGTCTGTCTCGTGCCACCCTGTTTGGCGGCTTCTGAAGTAGGGCGTGGCTGTGGCGTACACGTGTGTCAATGTGTTTGGCGTGTGGCGCAAGGAAGTTTTCCTTTTTTGTTTCGTGTCTTGCCTAGGCACTGACTTCCGGGAAGGTTTGAGGTCTGGGAGCGTAATGGAGCTTGGCAGAACGGAACACTTTGCACCGTAGATGGGAGGTATTTAATTTGTTTACAACGTGTCGTACCACTGATTTGTGGGCGTCTGTGTAGGTGCAGATGGAGTGGTTTTAATTATGGGCTCAAATTTTGCGGTAAGTTCATGTGGAACAGGAAACGTGGAGATCGTTGTCTGAAATCAAGGTCGAGCAAATTGTGCCGAATAATAATGTATTTGCTCTTTGAAATCTACGCTATATTCGAAGAAACTTGTGAAGGTGAATAATTTTATGATCGAGACATGTAGCCTTATTTTCACATTCCTATAAATCTTAATAAAAAGCTTATCCAACCTGAAATGATCCCCATTATCCCATCATGCAGAGCTAATTAGTGTAAACACTGAAACCATTCACTGAAATAGGTAACAAAAGGGCGTTTAATTTAATTTGCCAACGTCCACAATTAGCGCTAATGGTCCATCTTGTGTATAGACAGTGCGTCTATTCTTCGCTCATCATCCCGCCAGAGCCGTGCACCTTTCCATAGGTTCACATTCTCACATTTCCGCGAAGAGAGCTTCGTCCATCGGCACGGGACACGTTTCCGGAAGCACTGGAATCACTGCGAGGCAGTTTCTCCATAGGAAATTAATTAGTTTTATCACTCCCTTTCCTCCCGTTCCGTTTCCTTCCATTACCCGTCTTTATTCCCAAGCAAAGATAAAACAAACTAAGATTCTAAAAGGGAAACGCGATAGTGATTTTTACGCTTTGTGACAAGCCGACCGGATATAATTGATAGAGCAGCGTGAATCGTCGACAGTTCCATAACTTTTTACCACGATCAAGATGAGGGATGACGGCCGGCCGGTTGGTACAGTAAATTAGGCTGCCTACCGGGAAACGGGTTTTCGACTTCGCACTCGGCCCGAGCGCGAAATCTAATTAGGTACAGGGAGGTGCGTTCCGAAAAAGAAGCTCATCCGTCAGAAACAATTTGAGCGTTTAGAATCAGCGGCTGCCTGTCATTTGAACTCGAAACCTCATTACCTTTGGCGAATCTTATTTCAATAACCGTGCTCAAGTTTCTCTCAACCCTCCGGTGCCCATAGTCATCTATTTTGTGTTGCCTGTCAATGATCCAATTCTTAACTAAACTTGATGAGACTAGTTGCAAATGGAAGCTATACTAATCTACGGTCCAGATTGAAGCCAGGTGGCCAACGGGAATCGGGAATCAGTATTACTCTACTTGAATTGCAACAGAAAAGCCAAATTATTTAATGAGCATGATTGACCACCCGCGGATGCAACTCCGTTATTGCCAGATCAGCTGTTATTACACAGAGAATAAATATACGTTACATTAAACCAGCATTCATCCTCAATGTGTAAATGCTGGTGATCTAAAACTAGGTAATTTCAGTGCCAGCCACATCCGAATGCTGGTCAAGAACGGAATGGGCAGGGGTATGTGGACGTAATTAATCGCTTTGATGGAAGCCGAGGAGTCCTCTGCACTTCCACGAGGAATCACTGGGATGTTGGATAAAGTTAAGATTACAGCCGGATTCGTTTTGGTAATTGATGTTCCTAACGTATCATGAAGGAGTTTGGGTTTGAACCCACAGTCTTCTGTTCAGTAAGCAAAATCGATCGCCACAAGGCCACAGAGCTCCTTATTGTATTACTAGACAATTACAGTCAAGGTTCCGGTCAACTTGCTGTTACTAGATTTCTATCCTGGCGGCGACCTCACTGGCGACGATAAAAACTACTCTTGAGAAAGATTTGTTATAGCTTTCCGATCATCACGTCTGTCCTTAAATATTAAGGGGAAGTTCACCGCTCCGAAAAAAATAATCACGTTTCGCTTTTTTCTAAAAATATTGGAAAAAGGTATCAAACATCTAAAACAATCACATTTTTCTAATTAAAAAAAAATCTCGTGCAAAAATTTTTTTGTTAGTCATCATGGCATAGAGATGGACTCAAAAAATCACAAAACATCATAGTTTTGCTGGAAGTACAATTTTTTTTTCATGATGAGATAGAAAAATATTTTTACATAATAATTTTCTCAAGAATCTAAGGAAGAAACTGATTTTCTTTGTTTTTTGATATATTTTTTCCCAAAATTTTTATAAAAATTAAAACGTGCCGAATTTTTTTTTTATTTTCTGGGTGGTAAAATTTCCCTTAAGAATAAATCCGATTTCTAAGTAGACCACTTTTACGGATGTTCAGGATCTTCCGGTCGACCACCTCGTGGTCTCCAGTGTCCATATTCCAGTCACAACTTCGAATTCATTCTGATAAGCCGTTTATTTCGAAAAATCTGCTGAGGTTTAGGATCAGATTCATGAATTGACCACTTTCACGGATGTTCCGGATCTGCCGGTGGACCATCCCGTGGTGCTCTGGGTCCATATTCAGGTCACCACTCCAAATTAATTCTGATAAGACGTCTATGAGAGGTTTCGAAAAAAAAAGTGGAGCACTAGGATTAGTTTCATAAATTGACCACTTTTACGGATTTTTCGGGTCTTCCGGAGGATCAGACTCGTGATTTTCCGGATGCTAAATGTTCCCAAAAGGTGGAAATTTTTCTGTTTAATAACTTTTCAGAAGACACCAGAAGGTTATCTCTTCAAATTACCCGACAATTAGCGTTTGTCCCCAATTAGCTCTAATCCCATATGCTACGTGTATTCGTTAATGCCGGTTCCTATAGTGCGGCCCTATTAACCGTACTATAGGAATCTTGACTGTATGCAGGCATGGAAAATCATTTGCATTCATTTGCCTCTAACTTTTTTCATCCACAGCATTCCGCAAAATGATGTATAGAGCTGTTGTAGGTTTTGTTATTAGCTACAACTTTTGCTCATAACTCAAATCTGTATCTCTTATATGTATAACGAACTAGAGCGGGCAGAACTTGTTACTGTTTTTCAGTGAATGTAAAATACATTCACTGAAAAACAGTAGTGGCTTCTGTTCACTCTGGTTGGTCATGCATAAGAGATACGGATTTGACTTGTTAACAAAAGTTGTAGCTAATAACAAAACCTACAAAAGCTTTTTACATTATTTTACAAAATGCTGTTGAAGAAAAAAGTTAGAGGCAAATGAATGTAAATGAATGCACGAAATGAATGCAATTGATTTTCCATGCCTGAATGTATGTATATAAAGGATACCACTTATTGTTGCAGGACACAGTCATTAGTCAGTGGACTATCCACCTCGTCTGACATGATCAAGTGCGATAC
Organism: Ochlerotatus camptorhynchus; assembly: GCF_037179485.1. Lineage (NCBI taxonomy): Eukaryota > Metazoa > Arthropoda > Insecta > Diptera > Culicidae > Ochlerotatus > Ochlerotatus camptorhynchus. The sequence goes on along the minus strand of NW_027040574.1, from coordinate 606,429 downwards.
CTGGTTGTATTCAATTTATCAAAACCGAAGGGGGGACTCGCAAGTAGATACACTTACGCGCAGCGAATCCAAACACGTAAAGCAACCAACGATACAAACAAAACGGTTGCTACGACTACCATGACAAACTCGCTCTGTAACATAGCTCGATCCGAGTGGTAGAAGTATAATGATATATTGCTTTCCTGCTTTGTTGCAATATACACGGATGAGGACATAGCTTGATATGAATCGAGAAAAGACATAAAGCTGGGTTTAGACTAGGCAAGTCTAATGATCAACTAAGTTGAATTTCAATTGGCTTGAAAAGTTGAGCCTGGTTCAACTTTTTTCAATTCAAGTGAGTTGATCAAGTCAGTTGAATGGCATGGTTTACACGTTCAATTCGCGTAGAAGTCAATTGAATTCAAGTGACTTGATCAATTGACTTGCCCTGTCTAAACCCAGCTTAACAAAAAAAAAAAAAATCCCATTTTAACACACGTGTTTCATCTTTGGCTTTACTTCGTGAAGCAGCTTGCCAACTATTTGCTCGTTTCCTTCTACCGCCCCGGATGATTTGCGTGGCACGGGCTGCTTGTCATGAAAAAGAACGAAGGAGATTATATCATTATTGCTTTCCACTTCTGACATAGCGTTATCATTCGGTTCGTTGATCGCTTGTCATTTTGTAATTTGGAGATATTTTTGATTACTTGCTTACGCGTGATCCACGAGAGCTAGAAGAATCTCCTTCCAATGGTAAGAATGTTCCAACCCGATACAGAACGATGGCTTGTCCACATACGAGGGGATGTTGTCCCAATGAGTGGGGAGAAGAGCCCACCTTCAATTCACGAAATGTTAGCAACAGGGAGTAGGGAATTTCACTCTCCCCATCCAAATCGTTTCATTCACGCACCCTGATAGTCCCATCCCTACCCATTTAATTTATATATTTGTATGAAAATATGACAACGATTGTTCAAAATAAAATACTAAAAACGTGAATTTCAGGCAAATTTTATTAATCTTCGAATATCTCGATTGGGTTCTTTAAGGTAAACGCATATTCGTAATCTGCATTAAAAATGGAACCCAAACCCAAAATTTCATCAATTTTGGTACACTGGAACTATTTTAAATAGGTACGATTACATTTGCAAAAATCACCTTATTAGCGCCCCTCGGTGTCACTTTGTATGGGAGCGAGGTGTCAGTGTGTCAGTTTAGTGTCCAACAGTGAAGTTATTATTTTGCTTTTAATCTTGATTTAAAAATCGAGATGAAAGTATGTGCGTTCGAAAAAAATATCGCTCTGCTCAGAAAACGAAGCTCTTTCAGATGATATATTAAAAACGATATATTTTTCAAATTTAAAGAACCCAATTGTCTGAAGATATACAGATAGTATGTCTTCGACATTTTTCTTAAAATTCTACGTTCTACAACTTTGCCCAAGACAGCAAACCTCTATGTTGCGAAGTTTGAATTGCTGAGTAATATTTACGGGCAAAACTTGAACTTTTTTCATCCAGAAAATTGTACTCCTAACTGCACTGAAGATGGATGCAATACCAAAGAGTTATTATTTTTTCCGGCTAGATTTAATTCCTGGCCCACTGTGCACTGCATAAAGATGTTCAGATATCCGATTCCAAGGACTAGTTTTCGCTCTGAAAAAATATGAACGTTAGACTGATGCAAAATTTGAAATTTTCGCTCCACAGTGTTCAAACGGTTTCAAATCGGGTCCTGATTAGCCTCCGAAAGTTTAAACTCATTTGATAAGAAACTGACTTGGCACAAACCATTTGAAGTTTATATGGAAATTACTATGGGAGAACGAAACTGTTGTGGAACACCATCCCTCTACAAAGGGGAAGTTTGGTAAAGCGAGATGATAAAACCTATTTGTACCTTCCTAAAAGTTGTCATAGCTCGTTTTCTACTCTCTATATGCAATTTTCACATTGCCGTACTGTAACGGAACTATCAATTCTATACATTCATCTCCTCATCTATCGTATAAAAATTACCACTTTAGTCTGCTATCTGAATTTTTTTTCCTTTGGATTATTTGAAATTAGCATCTTCAACTATCTAAATCGTTGACTTCACGCAGAAGTAATACTAAAAATATAGTCAAAGTTCTTGTTGTCAAATGAAAGATTGGTATTGGTGAGATAAGAAACAGTACATTTTTCTGAAAGAACATTTAATTACCTACAACTTCTTCTCAAATGTCATTTTGATCAGTTTATAAATCTATATGTTATGATTTTCTGATAAAAAATATAAGCCATTTTTTGAATAAACCCTTTTAAAAAGTTACTCTTAAGAAAAAATAATTATATTTAGATGAAAAAGGCAGTGAACATGTTTCATTCAAATCGGAAGGAATCGAGACAAATTCCAACATTTTTTAATCATTTTGGACTGGAAATGCTCTATAGTTAAATAAGCATCATCAATATACAACATATAGGGGAAATGGCTCTTATGTTGGCCTATGGATCTAAGTTTGGGCCCATCGCTAAAAATCTGCTATTGATCAATTTTATCTAGATGAACGCCTCATTGGGACGGTACTAATGGATTTGCTATTGAAAATTTAGTCCATTGCTGAATTTATGTATGGGCCCAAATTAGGGACACTTAGGCCGACATTACATACATTTCCCCTATATATTAAATTGATTTCTTAACTCGTTATCAGAGAAAAAGTTCGATAGGTTGAAATTCGGAAGCAATTTGAGTGTTCTGTTTGTGAGGTGCTCTGTCGATGTCCATGTAGTACAAGCCAATCCTGGACGGTATGTCTTGGATACAAGCTCTTACTCTTTAGTTAACTCTTTTATCAGTCATTTGTGGTCCTGAAAAGGACCGATGGGTTGGAAGCTTGGATGCCAGTTCAGAACAATGCTGTAGAAATTCGTCCTCGATGTTCTTGGAGATGAAAGCGGAACGGAAATGAAATATGTATTAGGTAAAACACATCAATCACGACGAGCAACTGAATCCGATCAACGGTTGAGGGCAGCCTTGATAGCTAGCTGCTTGCGGGGAACCTTTCATTGTATACTGGAGAACACCACCACTCAGCACACCCGCTGATTGAATGAACAGCGTTTGTTGAGACCGGATGGAATTCACTTTTGAAATCTGTGTTAGGGAAAGCGCTTTTCGTAGGCAATCGGTGACCATTTTATGATCATAGCAACACTTGCACATTTGAGAAATTTTCAATAGTGACATTTGGAAAAATGATAAAGCCTAAATTTTAACAGGTTCGTTGAAAAATTGCACTGCCAATGTTGCCTTAAAAATATATGGTATGTTAGATTTAAAAATACGGGAACTGACATCCGATTGATGACCTTGAAAAATGTTCAAAAAATTCTCTTTATCAAATTTATAGTGGTCCTGCAAAGGACCGTTTTACGTGATGGTTGAGTAATGTTGAGCTATTAGGGTGATCAACACGGCTGAGGCAGGCGAGCTATATGTTGTTATAGATGACCCACAGCGACTCCCGAGGAAATTGATTTCGATCCATAGGTGCGGCTTCTTCCTCCTTCTATGGATGCTCACGTGGGCTCTGCAGCTCACTGCTTGCAGGCTGCCTTTCGTTGTGTACTGGAGAACAATGTTCAACACCACACGCCAAAAGCACTGCTGCAGCTGACACCGAAGACCGGACTACTGTAGTAGCAAAATTATATTTATTTCTGTTGATTATGATAGTACATTGATTTTACATTTCTTCATGTTTGTTTAGTTTGATATTCTAATTTAATATTTGCGTTTTTTCAACTAGTTTACAGAATACCTCTACTGGGGGTGTGTTTTGTTTGAACTGAAAAAAGTGAAAACCTACCTAACTACGAGTATAACTTAACCTAACGTGCTAAATCTGATGATTTGATCTCAGACAGGTGTCTCTGAACCTCTCCAGGATTAATACTCTCCGTTCTTCTAATGTCTAAATTCCAGCCAGGAGGTGGATCTCAGAATTTCTAGTCCGCGGGGGACTGTTTAGGACCATTCTATGGATCTTGTTCTGGATCCTTTGGAGTGTGAGGTGATGGCATTTGGTGCAACTCTCCCAGATTGGCACCCCGTATTCTATTACGGGAAGGATGATTTGTTTGTAGACAGCAAGCTTATTTTTCAGGGACAGGGTTGACTTCCTGTTGATAAATGGATACAACGATCTTATCAAGATGTTGCACTTGGTTTTCGTTTTGTCAACGTGCTCCCTGAAAAGAAGCTTGCTTTCTAGTGTTAGTCTGAGGTAGACTACCTTTTTCGACCATTCCACCACGGTGCCGTTCAGGCAGATCTTATTATTCACCAACAGAACAAGTCTGGAAGATTTAGAGTGTGGAACGATGATGACCAGGGTGTTTGCCGCGTTGATACGAATCTTCCAGCTGTTGAAATATCCAGACAGGACGTCCAGGCCTTTCTGAAGTTTGGCAGTCAGAGCTCTGATGACCCTACTCTTGTAGACGATGGATGTGTCATCTGCGAACAAAGACAACAATCGAACAATCGGAGGTGAACAGGTTGAATAGAATGCCCAGCACCGACGTGATGTCATTCAGAGAGACTCGGAACGTCCTGTTCGATAGATAGATATTATCTTCCCTAGGAAGATTTGAAGACCGTAGTGCTGTAATTTGAACACCAAGCCATCATGTCAGACATTGTCGAACGCTTTTTCAACGTCCAACAACGCCATGGCAGATGTTTTCGAAACAGACTTGTTCCGTCTGAGAATGTTTGTTACTCGAGTCAGTTGGTGGACGGTCGAACGACCTTTCCGAAAACCAAACTGTTCCTCGAGTAACAAGTTGTTTTCTTTGGCAGATGTTAGGAGCCGGTGGTAGACTGCTCTTTCGAACAGTTTTGATAACCCTGAGAGAAGGCTGATTGGTCGATAAATTGAAGGAGAGGACGGATCCTTCCCAGGTTTCCGGATGGGTATGGCTTTAGTTGACTTCCAGCACGAGGGGAAGTAGCCAAGTCGGAGGAACAGATTAAAAATCAGTGCCAGATGGTTGTAGCATCTGGAACTCAAGTGTTTGAGTTCCAGATTCATGATGTTGTCGAAACCTGGGGCCTTCGTGTTTTTAGATAATTTGATATACGCCAACAGTTCGTCAGCCGTAATCTCAGATTCCGACGACCGGACACCACCACACACGGTGATTGAATGAGCACCGTTCAGTGAGACAGGATCGAATTCGATTTTCAAATCTGTGTTAGGGAATGCGCAGTTTGCAGGCAATCGGTGATAATTTTGATCATCATTGCAACAGTTGGACATTTGGGTATTTTTCAATAGTTACCCTATTGAAAATTAATAAAGTGTTCATGTTAGCAGATTGGTAGATAAATTTCCAATCGATTGGCTTGTTTACAATTAAAATCCATCCGCTATTGACAGAGTTATATGTGGTTAAAACCTGACCTCTTTTCGTAATTCGATCGTTTTTTTTTTTAAATTGCCCCCCCCGAAAGGCGTAATCCTACGTCAAAAACTTTACCTATCGAATAGACTTCATAGATTCTGAATTGAATCGGCAAAATGAACCGGTACATTATGAATGTATAACATATAAAATTGCATTTACCGTTTCAAAACCGAATCGGTAAAATGTAACTGATTCACAAAAACACATGTTTTAGCGGTACCAAAAATTTCCCATGTAGCGGAAATGTCTCTAATGTTGGCCTATGGATCTAACATTGGGCCCATCGCTAAAAATCTGCTATTTATCAATTTTATCTAGATGAACGCGTTATTGGGCCGTTACTAATGGATATGTTTGGTTGCTATTGAACATTTAGTCGATTGCTGAATTTATGTATGGGCCCAAATTAGGGATACTTAGGCCAACATTACCTGCATTTTCCCTATATAAAGTTGGTTACTCTAACGGCTCGGGTTGTGGGCGTTGTACTGTTAATGTTTATTCTAACATTGACCTTTGAGCAATTGGGTTGTTTTGGGGTATTGAGGTAAATACATATTAGTAAATTGCAGTAAAAATGGAAGCGAAATCCAAAATTTAACCAATTTTAGTGCACTGGAACTTTTTTAAATAAGTGCCATTACATTAGCAAAAATGACCATCTTTGCGCCCCTTTAAGGGACTTTGTATGGGAGTGAGCTGTCAACTAATAGATTTAGTGTCAACAATTGAAATGTTAAATCTTGATTTAAAAATCGAGATGAACTTTTATGGGATCGATAAAAATATCTTTGTAATCAGAAAAACAAGCTCTTTCAGATGATGTATGAAAACGACATGAAGCAGCCCAATTGGACTGGATTGTTTGAAAATGGCAGCTCATATTTCGCACCAATAGAAACAATGCATTAACGGCGCCGGTAGTGTAGTGGTAAGCGTGATTACCTCTCACCCCAGCAGGCCTGGGTTCAATCCCAGTCGGCGCTGCCGGGATGTTCTGAGCTATAACATCTCTGATCACGCCTTCCTTCGGATGGGAAGTAAAGCCGTTGGTCCCCGGTTCATGAGTTGATGGGTCGATAGGTAGGATCCAGGTGTAGGAGCTGCCTTCCTGGCACGTCAGTAGCATTGGTGCTCAGCACGAAAAACAAGATCGACGGAAAAAACAAACCAAAGGAAAAAAAAAAAAAAAAAAACAATGCATTAAGGAAAATATATAATTGACCCATAAAAATAGGCAGGTGTAGCAATAATTAGGTTGAAATGATGGATAAAATCGAATAGGTAAAATTGCACAAGTAAAATAAATATATTCCCCACAAAACAGCTTTAACTTCAAATCTTTTAAATCTTGAAGCATAATTTTAGTAAGTCGAAGATCTTAAAATGTGTAATTTCTTGAAATGTCGTAGTTCAAGTTCAAGTTCAAGATACTTTTCAAAGTGCCATAGGGAGTTTGAATTTAACTTATAGATGTTAAGTGAAGTCCCATTTACTTCACATTAATTTCAGTAACTTTACTGAAGATCTGAGGATTGAAAGGAAATGCTAAGAATTTTGGTGAAACTTAATAAACAAGCTGCGGGCACATACGGGAAGCTCTTAAAACTTGATAAAAATGTGATGAACTTCACGGAAGGCGTTAGAACTTTATAGCGGATCCATTAGCTTAAACAAGCTGCAGGAACTTGTAAGATGTTCTTTGATTTTCAAGAATATTTAGGGAACCTAACGTAAGTCAAGAGAAATTCAGAGAAGTGGAGAGAATTTGAAAAAAAAAAATGTTATGAAGTTCCTAGTTCCTCAGAAATGCTAGATCTTGAGATGTTTTGTGGATTTTAGTAACTGCAGGCAGGTCCAGGCTTTTGAAGGAGTTTAAAGATCAATATTTACTGTTGATTGACTGGGAAATAATCTTCGTTCAGGGTGGCTTTTCAGTCTCGACAAAATCAAAATCCTGTTATTTTATTTTTGTCCGATGTTTCGGTCCATTTTTGGGACCTTCTTCAGGGGCTTAATAGTTACAAACGTCGGACAAAAATAAAACAGCTGGATTTTTTCTGGATACGAATAAAAATATATAAACGTGAGAGTTAGATAACTTCAGGACAGCTCCATGTTCTTCAGGAAAAACAATACGAGAACCCTTCAGATGTGCCGAGAATTTCAGGTAAGTGTAGAGGAGACCATCAAAGAACGTATGAAATTATGAAATTATGAAAACTTTAGAAATATTTCGGGACCTTCAAAGAGGTCCAGAAAACTTCAGGAAAGTTTAAACGTGAGGAGGAGGAGGAGGAGAGTTCCATTTATTTCAGAGCAAAACCAAGATATCGTAGAATTGTGAGCTTCTGAACCAATCAGAGAACCAAAGGGCAGTTCGAATAATTTCAAGGAAATTGCAGAAAACTTACAGAAGTTTCGAGAAATTTAGGGACATTTTGTAATCTTCAGCGAAACTCCGAGAGAATTTCTAGAACGTAAGGGAAGCTTCTTCTTCTTCTTTTTCGCATTTCAAGCTTTTTGCTTACTGCATATTAGCTTATTGCGTGCTCTCAACTTAGTGTTCTAAATGCACTTCCACAGTTATTAATTGAGAGCTTTTGATGCCAATACCAATGCATGAATTTGTATATTGTGTGGCAAGCACAATGATACTCTATGCCCAGCGAAGTCGAGAAAATTTCCAACCCGAAAGATTCCCTCGACCGGACCGGGAATCGAGCCCACCGCCTCCGGCTTGGTAATGCCGTGCCTTTACTGACTAGGCTATGAGGCCCCTCGTAAGGGAAGCTAGATATATGATTATCATAGGAATTTCAAGAACTACAAGAATTGGGGAAAATTCTATTGATAAGAAAACTTTAAGGCAGTTCCATGATTAAAAATAAAAATGCGATATCTCCAAGAAATTCCAGAAATCATCAAAGATATTTCGCAGCTATTAAATAGTTTCATGATATTCAGCGAAGTCCCGAATACATGGAGGACGATCAAATTCAAAGCCTTCCCGTTAAATAAAGGAAATTGGCAGAGACATACAAAAAGTTCCGTTGAATTATGGGGTATTCCTAGAATTCTATGAATGATCCGAACACTTAAGAAGCGTCAAGGAATCGTAAATATTTAGGGAATCTCAAAGAAGCATAGAGACGTTCAGGAAAAACTCTGGGCAATTTTACCAAAATCTCAACAGATATTCTGAGAAAAATTAAAAGAAAACTGCCAAAAATTACAAAACTGTTTACCGAACGTTCAGCTGTTGAGATTTCAGTCAAATTTCATAGACATTTGTGAAATCATCTTGGTGTATAATGATTAAACTATGCACGCAAACCAAAAATCTATTACAATGAATGTTAGTTCCGTTTCATATCATTCTCTGTTCATGAACATCGCAACGAATGTTAGAAATGGGCCAAGCAGGCGATGTAATGGTTTTTTGTCTTTTTTATTTTGTGTTCTATCTACGCTTTCGACTATATCAGTAAGCGTGTAGAACGACGCACACACTTGCCTCGAATCTCTCCAGCAGAAAAAGCATACGAAGTCAAGTGTGAGAGGAAATGAGCGCTCCCAAGTAACAAATCTAGAGCTGCTTGGCTATATTCAAAATTTATAAAGGTTTTATTGCAGCTGCAACCATTACCTATAGCTTTATGACGGTCATATACAATGCAAGTCATGAAACATTCTTATAGCTATCTACAAAACCCCTATAAAGCTAATTAAAAAACCAACTGATGCTTATGCTATTTTCACTTATGAAAGGTTTTATGATTGCTACTTGCTACTGTATACTTCAATACAAAAAAGTAATATAAATTGCCCTTATAAAACCAAAAAATAAATCCTATCGTTGCTTTATAAGTAAGCGCAATAAAACTAGTTGGCCATGAAACAGTTATTTTAAAACAATTATAAGCATTCAGTTGCAACTTGTCAGAAATGTAAATAGGTGGTTTATTTTTACAACATAGAAAAGAATAAAAACTTTCCGGTGCTTCCAAGCGGAGCGCAAAGAAAATCAACAAAATTGTTAGCATGAGCATGAAAACATTTCGTGTAAACGTATACGCGACGTAGTGTGCGTAAGAAAAACGTCAGCAATCTCCATGATTCTTCCGTTCTCGCTCGCATATACATGGGGTGACACGGTCGAATCTTGGTCGAAATACATGGAATGGTGACAGTCCTAGGTTGAAATCACGAATAACTTTTCATAAAGGTTAATGTACCATTCAAAACTTTTCTAAATGTTTTTAAAATTCATCGGTTGCACCCGTAGAATAGGAATATACATTTGCCCTCAAATAAAAAAATTAATTCAAGCTGAAAATTGCATAAGGTCCTAAGTAATATTGACAGATTCGCCTCGTCAACTTTCTCTTTGCATCCCCACGGTCATGTAAAGATATTCCCAGGTATTTTCAGCACATAAATCGATAAAAGAAGCTTTTATCTAGCATCCAATACGACAAACACATCAAGAAACGGTTCTGTGAATAAGTTATTAACGAAAGAGAAAGTTACTTAGGACCTAATGCAAAGTTCAGCTTGAATTGCTATTGTAAAAAAAATAGTTCTCGTAATAAAATTATGCATTATCCTTTTCTGTTCTGCTTTCATCCCATGCACACTGGGCCAGGAATGCAACCTAGCGGAGCAAAATTAATAACTCCGAAACGAAGCAATTTTTTTTCTGTTATTTCACATAACTCGAAAACAGTAGGCTGTGAAGTTTTAACGTATTAAGAAAAGTTGTTTATTTTATCAAGATAACCAACTTTGACAAAGTCGTGAAGTCTTCGAAACACAAATTCAATGCATTAAAAAAAGTTATAGAAAAAAAAACATGTTCCACTAAAATTAAGAAATCTACAAAACACCAAAATATACCTCTCTCAAATTTTGATATTTTGTTTATCGAGTATTGCTTAATTTTTGCTGAAAATGTCAAAATTGTGTTTTTTTTTTCTCGGTTTTTCAACAATGTCTTTGAAATTTGAAGCTTAATCCAGTATGTTTCTTCTCAATAGCTATTTATTTAATGTATTTTCATAAGAGAAAAATATAACATTATAAAGCTGTAAGCAAAAAAACCGAAACAGAAAAAAACCATATTTTCGAGATTGTTTTCTTTAACTCCATATAACTTGGAACCAGTAGACTGTGGAAATTTTACGTCTTTGAAAGACCTGTTCATTTTGTCAAGATAAACAACTTTGCCCAAGACATCAAGTTTCCAAAACGTCAGTGAAAGAATTTAGATTGTGACACCATCTTTGCGGAAGAGTTTTGAACTATTTGTTTATGTCAATAGATGGTCCTTATTATGACGAGAAATTTTGCCGAAGACACCAAGTCGCGGAAATGCTTCGTTTCGGAGTTATTAATTTTGCTCCGCTAGGTTGCATTCCTGACCCAGTGTGCAATGTAAGCATTAGACATTTTAAGAAATTGCGCTTGGTGTTTTTGTTGCCTGCTGTCTTCTGTCGCCATATTGTCATTATGAAAATGCCATTAGCCTTGGAATAAAATCCAAGAAATTTCAATAAAATAATGGCTAAATAAGAGATCCGAAATGATTTCCAGTGTGCATTGGTATGAATTTATGTATTGAGATCTATTTTCTATAAAATTAAGGTGATTCCATCAAATTCATTTAATTTCTGAAACAATCTTTTTTGTTAACTTGAACTATTTTGGAGACGCGTTTATTTAACGCTCATATTATCTCAATATACACGATAACATTTCAAGCGCATATGTTTTGGAACTTCTAAAAAGTAATATATTTTCTTTAAAATTTTCACTAATGTCGCCATGAAACAAAATTGATTGCATGGTGATCTTGACACCAACACTCAAACCTATTTTTACCGCTAAAGATTTCCATTTGGAAAAAAAGTTTCAGCAGAACAGAACAACAACAAGCTAATTTATGGCGGTTGCTTTGAAGCCAATACAAATTAAATTGGCTTTATAACTGATTTTCACCAAAGCGTAATAAAACTGCTTGGATACAATATTACTCTTATAGAGGCTATGAGAACCTTTTGTAGAGTATGAGGCTTCCTGACAAAAGGTTTTAAGACAGCTTTATTGTGATTCTCAAACATGCTTTATAAACCTTATCAAGAGTGGTCCACTAAGCTGTATGACGATCTTATAGCGGTTATCAAAAGGTTGTGCTGGAGCTATTAATTTTATTGGCGGTTTTATGAAATTGATCTCAATAACCACTAATAGAGTGCAATAAAACAAGAAATGCTACTTGGGCTTGTTGTTTGCATGGAGAGAGCAGTGGAGAAAGCACAGGTCTGATAATCGCAACGTTCGTGGTTCGAGTCCCCAGCTGGCAGTCTGTTTCCAATTTACTTCACTAATACACTCTACATTTTTCGGCCTCCAATTTTCTTGCATTGGACCGCAGCTAGGTATATCGCATCCTCGGTTCATGCGGTCTCCACTAACATCCTCTGATGATGAATCTCACATCATTGTAAGCGAATCTTACATCCCCCCCCCCCGGTTGGGTGTGGGCATTAGAATATTTTCCATTGAAAATGCGGCCATTTCTCAGGACAAAATCATACGCATTACTATGACTGACGGCAATGCAACAACATGCTTGACCCCCACGTCATATCTATATTAATCAACATACACGCGTGCAGATTTCTTCATCGGAACGTTCCATATTGGAAAATTCCATTGCCCTTAATTCAAATTTCATATTTGATAACCAAAGAATGTCACTCACAGCCACCATACCACGATAGCAGGCGTTGTAATAATGATGATTTTAATCATGATAGCGAAAATTATCACGAAAACACCACCGTCGATGATGAAGGTGACCTCCACATGTGTGTGTGTGTGTGTGCCCGGAACGTGCATATCCACATTATAATTAGCTTCAAATAAATTCGATTGGGTCGATGGAATGTACCGCATGATTCGTCGATGGGTTTGTGCATTTTCATGGCTTTACGCGTCCGAATCGAAGGGGTCCTGATTTGGCTGATCTAAAATAAATGCACCACCATGGAGCAATCGATTGGCACCTACCACAATCACAGTACATGTGGATGTAACTCATAATCATTGATGTGGTTTTAGTAGAGTCAGTGTGGCCGGGAGCGATATCTAACGAGAACTAGGATGTTGTTGAGGTTTGGTTCGGATTTAATTAGGACCAATCATTATTGACAGAAGAATAGCGCCCGGCCTTTCCAATTCGCCAATGGGAAGAATATAAACGACACCTAAAGAATTAAGATCTTGAACTTAACATGAATATAATTGCCAATAAACTTGCTTGCTTAGGAGCGATTTTTATATATGAGGCAATTTTTATATATTTTCCACGAAATACATCAATTTTACGTGCCGTTTCCGTGCTACAATTTTTAGAAAAAAAATCAAAGGTGCCATTTTAGAAATTTTACAAAATAACCGAATTTTAGCAAAAATGTGAATCAATGAGACACACAACGATTATGCAAAGTTTGATGAAAATCAGACAAGGTCAAGTTGTTCCGATTCGTCATTTGGCGTGGAATGAGGTTTATTGGTAATTTCGCAGTAAACTGTGGGAGCTTTTCCTTTCTTTCAGTGAGTATTTATTGGGCTGCCATTTCGCAAATATACCCCCACAATTCCACTAATGTGGGTTTGGTGGTTGTTATTGTGTGGTGAAAAGTCACCGGACCTACCATCTCTCAGCAGTAGGTCCCGGTAGACACCGCAGTGTTCCTTCCAGATGAAGCAATCAGGTGCCACTAACTGCGGAGGTGAAACTGGTTCATTTGGGTTAACCTCCACAGTGAGAACTGCGGGTGCCAGTCATCCTGAAGTATGAAAAGGTGAACTAAATAAGAATTTTTTGATTCAATCGTGGAAACACATCAAAGAAGTTGGGAGTCTCAACAACGTCAGGAAAATAGAGGGAACTTGAATGAAGTTCCAGAGCGTATGGACAATTTTGAAAAACTTTAACATTAACATCAGATAATTTACGGGGGCCCAACTCAAAGAATTCACAAGAAGTTGCTGACAACGGCGCCGGTGGTGTAGTGGTAAGCGTGATTGTCTCTCACCCCAGCAGGCCTGGGCTCAATCCCAGTCGGCGCCGCCGGGATGTTCTGAGACATAACATCACTGATCACGCCTTCCTTCGGAAGGGAAGTAAAGCCGTTGGTCCCCGGTTCATGAGTTGATGGGTCGATAGGTGGTAGGGTCCAGGTGTGGGAGCTGCCTCCCTGGCGTTGGTAGCATTGGTGCTCAGCACGGAAAACAAGATCGACGGAAAACAAACCAAGGAAAAAAAGAAGTTGTAGAAACTTCAGAGTAGTTTCAAGAACTTCACGAACGCCCATAATAGTTTTAAGAGCGTTTAGGGTAAGTTCCGATAGCTTCTGGGAAGCTCCATAATTTTCAGGAATATTACGAGAATTTTAGAGACGAATAATGAGCCTAAGGGCAGTTCAAATAACTTCAGGAAAAATGCAGGAACTTTACAGAAGTTGTCAAAATTTCAGATGAGTTCAACTGTCATTAAATTGAATTTTAAACAAATTTCGAGTCCTTTAAGGCAGTTTCATTGCATTCACGAAAATAGTGAGAACTTTCAAGAAGTTCCAGACATTAAAGATAGCTTAGGAAAGTTTGGAAAACATAAGTATCGGAAAGTTCACAGTTCCGAAGATTTTGATTAGATGTTTAGAAATGTTTTTGGCAGTTTTATTAATTTCAGGGCAATTCTAGTATCATTATCAGAAATCGCTTCAGAACAGTAAAACAAAATGTAGAAAATTTAAAAAGTTCCTAGAATGAAAGGAAATACCGATGATTTCGTAAAAATTTCCTGGAAAGACTTTAAAAATATCTATGAATAGGGATTTTCTCTGGTACCCACACATAATTTTCTTCAAACATTCAATGAGTCACATAGCTCTTGAAATTTACTCAGTAATTTTTTGCGAATTCTAATGCTTGAAATGCTCATCAGAATGCTTCAGAACGTTTTCTATGCATTCCCTAAATCTTCAAAGGAATTATTTCTTAAATCATCATGAATTTCTGCTCACAAACTCTTTAAAATGTTCTTCAGCATTCTCATGGAATTTCACTTTCAGTTTCTTTGAAATTTGCCTAGGAATTTTATTGGAATACTCTTTAAATTCTTTTGCAATCATCCTCAGATTTTCCATCGGATTATACTTATAATTGCGTGTGTGTGTTTTTTTTATAGTAAGGTTTAGGAAAGCTTCAAGAAGCCTGACCTGTAGTGAAGTTGGCACGGTGTGGTATCCACTAGTTGCCTAGTGCAGCTCCACTAAAACCCATTCCTTAATCTCTTCTCTGCCTGGATCCTCCCGGGACCACTGTGAAGCGACTACTTCGGGCGGTGGCTGTGCTCATGCACTTGTCGTACTCTCAGCGCTAGCTGGGGTTACTAGATCGCTGCTCTTCTCTCCATTTACGCTGCAGCTCCGGCATAGTCTGCGTGACTGCCCTGCTGACGGCATTCCAAGTGCCATCCTCTCGACACATTTCAACGACGACATTCTTCACGTTAAGGGCGCGCATCTCCGTTCGCACTGCCTCGAACCTTGGACAGTCGAAGACCACATGCTCCGGCGTTTCATCGACGTTGCCACACTCCAGACGCTGCGTGTCCGAACCGATGCAGGTATTTCCTGAAGCAGCCGTGGCCAGACAGGAACTGCGTTAGGTGGAAATTGACTTCTCCGTGTTTTCTGTTCACCCAGGTCGAAAGAATCGGTATTAGTCTATGTGTCCATCTACCGTTCTCCGTCGTGTTGCACTCCTGTTGCCACTTAGCCAATGACTCCACTCTCACAACTTTCCGTACTCTTCCGACTTCTCTCCGCCGGTAGCACTCGCTGTCCTCCACCAGGGTGATGCCGATAGGGATCATACCTGCGATAACGCCTACTGCTTCCGACGAGATGGTTCTGTACGCACTCACGACTCGCATGGCCATGAGCCGGAACGTACTGCTCAGTTTCCTTTGGTTCTGCTTCGTTTCCAGCGCTGGAACCCAGGCTGGACCTCCATATCTAAGTATCGATGATGACACGCTGGCCAGAAGACGTCTCTTACTACTGCTGGGAACAGCGTTGTTCGGCATGATTCTAGCTATCGCGTTGATGGCCTTCGAAGCCTTCTCACAGGTATATTCGACGTGGCTGTTGAAGTTTAGCCGGTCATCGATAATCACTCCCAGGTATTTTAACACCCGCTTCGAGGCTATGGTGTGCTCCCGACGGTGATTTCTGCCCGCTGTACCGCTTTACAGTTACTGACCAATAACACTTCCGTTTTGTGGTGGGCTATCTGCAGCTTCGCTCCTTGCATCCAGTTACCAATCATATCGATCGCCTCGGTTGACAACACTTCCACCTCTTCCAGCGTCTCGCCTGTTACCGTCAAGACGACGTCGTCCGCAAAGCCAACGATCTCAACTCCTTTGGGCAGTTTCAGCGTTAGCACGCCGTTGTACATCCCGTTCCAGAGCGTTGGACCAAGGATGGAGCCTTGTGGAACTCCCGCTGTGATCCTAATTGATCTCTGTCCCATGTCTGTCTCGTAGACCAGAACCCGGTTCTGGAAATAACTCCTCAGGATCCTGCACAGGTAGTCAGGGACCCTCATTCTATGCAGTGCTTCGGCGATAGCCTCCCAGCTGGCACTGTTGAACGCATTCTTGACGTCGATCGTTATCACGGCACAATATCGATCTCCTCTCCGCTTCTGTTTGTACGCCTTCTCAGCTCTCTCGACCACTGTCCGAATTGCATCCACCGTCGATCTCCCTTTCCGGAATCCGAACTACCTCTCCGACAATCCGCGCTCACTCTCCGTGTATTTCGTCAGCCTGTTTAGGATGATCCTCTCCAAGAGTTTTCCGAGTGTATCCAGCAGGCATATAGGCCTGTACGATGCTGGATCCCCCGGCGGTTTTCCTGGTTTTGGCAGCAACACTAGCTTCTGTATCTTCCACCTGTCAGGGAAGTGACCCTTGTCCAGGCATTTCTGCAGCACCATGCTGAACATGTCCGGGGATGACTGGACCGCCGCTTTCAACGCTACGTTGGGGATTCCATCCGGACCGGGAGCTTTCTTCACCTTCAATCCTTTCGCCACTGCTACGAGCTCCTCGTTGGTGACTTCGACGTTATCTCCCTCTCCTTCTCCGTACGGTGTAGGTGGCCAGGTTGTTGCGTCGTGCTTCGGGAAAAGTCCTTCCACGATGACTTTCAGCTTCTCTGGGCACATTTCAGCGGGCATCGTTGGACCTCTGATCTTCGTCATCACGACTCGGTATGCGTCGCCCCAGGGGTTGGCATCAGCGTCTCGACACAGCTCCCTAAAACAGTTCGACTTGCTCTGCTTAATCTCTCGTTTAAGTGCGGCCCTGGCCGCTCGAAACACTTCTCTTCGTTCTACTCTGTCTGCTTCCGTTCTTGCTCTCTGAACACGTCTTCTGGCTCTGAGACAACTAGCGCGGAGAGTGCTAAGTGCCTCGTTCCACCAGTAGACTGGACGCCGTCTGTTATTTGGCTCCAGTTTCCTCGGCATGGTCGTGTCACATGCTCTCACTAACGTTTCTGTCAGCTCGTCCGCATTTAGATCTGCGGGACTCCTGTCCACACGAAGTGCCTCAACGAACAGATCCTTGTCGAAAGCCTTCGTCTTCCACTTTCGGTCACAAGTTCTCGTCCTCCGTACTGCCACAGTATTCCGTTGGCTGATGCCATATCGTATCGTCTGATGGTCGCTATGGGTATATCCTTCGCACACTCTCCAATCCATGTTTGCCACCAGCGACGGACTGCAGAAAGTAACGTCGATAATGGATTCCCGGCCATCTCTGCGAAAAGTGCTGCTGGTGCCTTTATTGGCTTGCATAACTTCCAGATTTCCCAGAGCTTCCAGGAGATTGTGCTCTCCTGCATTGGAACACCTGCTTCCCCACTCCACTGCCCAAGCATTGAAGTCTCCTCCGATGACTACCGGTCGTCGTCCGACCAGCTCTTCGGTAAGTCCATCCAGCATCTCGTGGAACTTCTCCATCGTCCATCTGGGGGGTGCGTAACAACTACACATGAAGATTCCGTTGATTTTGGCGATCACCTTCTTATGAGCTCGCAACCACTTCTTGAATGGGGTATCTGCCCATAACTTGTATAGCAGCCATCCCAGCTCTATCCGCCACCCATTTACCGTTATCGGGAGGGACTCGATACGGTTCCGCAATGATTGCAACGTCGCACTTTGTTTCTGTTGTCGACTGCCACAACAGTTGCTGAGCAATTTCGCAATGATTGATGTTTATTTGGGTTACCTCCATTACTGTTGGCCTGCCATCGCCTTTTTGTATGCTATGCATTTGAAGCCTCCCATCGTATGATCGTTACCGTCCTCTTTTTTGCAGAGCATACACCTCGGATGCTTCGTGCAGCCTCTTGCAATATGGCCTTTCTCTCCGCATTTCCTGCACAGATCAGATCTGTCAGGGCCATTGCAGTTCCTCGCCTGGTGACCGAATCCCATGCACTTGAAGCATCGCTCCAGTTGCTTGGTAACCCGCGGAGTGGCTTTCAGCGAGCACAATGACCAGCCAACCTTGACCTTGCCCGTCTCCAACACCTTATTCGCTGCAACTGTCGAAAGCCGTATAACCGCCGTTTGCATGCCGCCGTACGCCTTCCTCATGCGGATTGACATCGGGACATCTCCCAGATCGCAGTGCACTCTCAACGCACTTCTTAGCTCCTCTTCTGTGGTGATCTCGTCCAGGTCCCTGCACTCGACCACTGTCTCCTGGGATAGAGCTCTTACGCTCGCCCCTTCGCCAAGAGACTTTTCAACGAGCTGCTTGAAGGCTGAGCTCTTGATAGGAGGATCCTTCTTCAGCTCAAAGAGGATCTCGCCTTTCTGGGTTCGCCTGGTTTTCACCACGTTCTCTCCTAGTTGCTTCAACTCCGGATCCTCTCGTACCTTCCGGAGGAGTGCTGCATGCGACGTTTTGTCCTTAGCTTCGACGATCAGAGCATCGCCCTTACTTCGCTCCCGACGAGTCCTGGGTATCTCCTTCTTCTGTTCAGCTTTCTTCTTCACGTCTTTTTCCTTCCGTTTTTTCCACTTCTCCTTCGGCTTCTCGACGGTACGCCAGCCTTCCTCCTTGTTGTCTTCTTTGTCGTTCTTGACTTTTTTCAACTCCTCTTCCTCTCCTGGCGTTTCCCTTTTCCTCTTCTACGAGCGTGGATTTCGAGGTCCCTTTGGCGTCTCCTGTATTTCAGCTGCTGCTTTCTCCTTGGCCTCGATCAGTGCCCTTTCGGCAGTCACGGATCTCGCCTCAGCGCATCCTGTTCACGTACGGCAGCAATAATGGCGGATTTGATGCCCGTCACCATTTCCTTTATTGCCTTGAGGACGTTGCTCTTATCCTTGATGAAGTCATGGAGTTCATTGATCCTCCTCCTGACCTCCATCAATTTGGTCTTCCCAAGCTGCAACCCTTCTTGGGGTGTGCTACTGCTGGATTTCGGTGTGAACATCTGGCTTAGCATAAGACCTAGCTCTCCTTGGTGTCCTTGCTGCTCACCTTGGGGCTTACTGCTGCTGTTGGAACTCGCTGTGGCCTCCAGCTTCAACACTGGTGATCTCTGCAATATCCCGCTCCTTGCGAACACGTTCGCTCCTCCGTTTTCAATTTCTGGCGTCTTGCCGTCGTCCTTCATATTTTTTTAGGTTTTCTCATTTTCTTCTTTTTTGTTTTTTTCTCCGTTTTTCTCCATTCTGTTGGGTCCCCCCTCCGGGCCGCTATCTCCACTCGTTGTATGTAGTCGCCTATCGTGATCCCATGGTTATCTATGCAAGCAGGGAGGCCATGCTAGGGTTGACACGGTCCTTCATGGGGGCCGTGTTCAGAGCCAGATCGGTGTAAGTCAGGAATGTTACATCTGAGCCTACTACTCACCAATCACCAATTGGTGACGAGTTTTGAACGTATCCGGAGGCCTGCCAAGGTTTTACCGGGACGGGGGCAGCCGCACTATTAGCCCACTCGCCATTTCAAGAAGGTGTCACCCTTCTTTACTTAGGGAGCAGAATAGCACGACTGTCAGCCCTGTAGCGTGGTATCCAATCCATTGTGCCGTGTCGTGTCCATAGTTCCATGCCGTATCCAGTATACCGTTATAAGGATCTTACTGGCGTCGATCCTAATGTGCCGGTTGGCACTCCTGTGTGTGTGTGTGTGTGTGTGTGTGTGTGTGTGTGTGTGTGTGTGTGTGTGTGTGTGTGTGTGTGTGTGTGTGTGTGTGTGTGTGTGTGTGTGTGTGTGTGTGTGTGTGTGTGTGTGTGTGTGTGTGTGTGTGTGTGTGTGTGTGTGTGTGTGTGTGTGTGTGTGTGTGTGTGTGTGTGTGTGTGTGTGTGTGTGTGTGTGTGTGTGTGTGTGTGTGTGTGTGTGTGTGTGTGTGTGTGTTATGTGTTATTATGAAAGAACTCTCTCTATAATATCGCATTTATGGTCATTGTAGACAGCTTCAGTCCGGGAGTTAGAAAGTGACACCTCTATTGTAGATCCAGCAACCCATTTCAGAATGCCTGGAGAGTCACGCCCATTCCGAGGTAGCTTTCACTTACAATAAGCTCCGCATGTATGTATTACCTCTATCAATTTGGATATTAGTATTTCACACACACTTCCACTTTCAAAATGTTCTTTTGAATCCTGGCACGTATTTAGTTTATGTTTTTTAAAAATTGTTAAATGTATTTGGACTGGTCTCACCATGTTAATTTGATCCTCCAATCCATGGGTGCCGTAGTTTTCTCTACGTTTTGCATCTCATTTCGTGATTCACCTTTGTCGTAATAGTTACTTCAACGAACACAAATTGTCTTGCATTTCCATGGTCATCTGGGAGGATGTGCACGTCTGGTGCTTTCCCCAGGAACCTTTCGCGGCCACCATATACCACCCGTCCAGTCTTGGGCGTATGCACTGAGGCATCTTTCATATTGTTCGCAATCTGCGACACCGGCTAGAGACCAGTAGCCGAGCACTTTTGCAAGCGGAAAACTTGCTGATTCACGGCAACGTCGGCCACCGAATCACCACCAAAACTCGCGACGGACACTTTATCAACACGTTTTCGGGCTAATTCACCAACTGACCGGGTTCAAAATCACCCACGGTGACGAATCTCTCAATAGAACAGAACTACACGTCGAAAATGTGGCATCCGAACTCGGAGAACCGGGCTCACAGAAGGCAATTTTCGGCACCGAACAATGAAACTGAAGCTGCGTCGTAGATTTTGGAGGTTAGATTCAAGGTCAACTGAGTCACTCAAGGCAAACACAGGCAAAACACGATATATCACTAAATGATAACTTTATGAACACTTGAAACTAAATTTCAAAACACAAATTAACAAATTTAAAGCAAAAAATGTTTAATTTGCTTGAAGCGCCCATACTCCGTTGCGCATCCATGTTTCACTCCCGTGTTGAAGTGCCCAACGTAGAGCAACAACTCGCGTGGTCTTTCTTTCTCCGTAAAATGAAAGACAGTGCAATTCCATTTCTACTGTATGGAAAAAGCTCTTTGATGAATCAGTTATCCTGAGGTTGGAACTGTGCTCGTCCGCACCTAGCAAACCTCGGATAATAAACTCATCAGAACAACTGCCCCGATTCTTTATTATTCGAAACATTTTATACATGAATTTGTTACTTAAACTCTACACAATAGTTTTTCTCCAGTATGTACATATAAAGCGAGACAGATAGTTTTTCTCTTGGAAAGTCGGTGTCTGTTTTTTTAACAAGAATTAATGCTCCTCGCGGTAGGAACGGCTATGTAGGATGCTTACTCATCAATGTTTACTTTGACCTTTCGCGAAGCACCTAGTTAAGCCAGCGCGCATCGCTGACGACGCGGTAGCAACTGTTTATAAACAACTGACCCTGAAAATGGGCGACATTGTCACTGCTGCTGTTAAGTTGTGTATTTTCTACTACCGTATGGGGGTCTATTACTGGTCAATTTCTTACTCAGATTGATATTGGATTTTGAGGACTTTGCATCCTCTCTTACTTAACCAGCTTGAGAATAATATCGAAGAGATTCTTCTCAAGGATATGCGCTGGTAACTATTCTATATTTGCTAAATTCTGTACTGGATCTTCTTATTATGGTTCTTACTCCTACTGTGCCTTTCTTAAGTCACCTGAACCCGCCTGTTAATAGAACTTTCCATATGGCTGACATTTCCCCCCTCTTAATTCTTAGTACATAGTGTTCATTCATTAATTCATAAGCATATATTCTAGTCTCTCTCATGAGTCATATCCCCTGTTCGAACGTAGCGATATACTCTGGCGTCTTCATTTGTTTATATTGGTTTTTAATTTTGCTACTCTGTATGGCACTGTTATTTGTTCCCATTTAACAGAGAAGTTTTCATGTTTATGTATTTTCAAGCCGTTAAGGTAACTCGCACCTTTTTCCCGTAGAGGCATGGCAGACTACCCGTAATTATTACCTCGCCTGAGTTTTCATTCTCTATTTGTTTTCTTTTGCCATTTTTTCCCATTTCCCTGGGCTAAAATCTAATGTCTTAGCACAGCAGGAAATTTTACCCTTGAAGCAGCACAAAAATATTCCAATTAGTCCGCCAATAATCATTATAGTAGTTGATGTAAACCATGGATTTTCTAATGGTGTATACATTATGTTTTGTAGAGTTGTACGCTGATTGTCTAGATCTTTAATGTCTATCCCTAAGTCAAACAACTGTTTTTTATTTATAAATGAATACAGCTGCTTTGTGTCATTTAGGATTGGAATTTTGCTGTACTTAAACTCTCCAAATTCGAAATTGGAAAAATTGAAATGGGGTTGATATACCGTTATGTCTGGAGTTCTGTTGAAGACATCAAAAAATGTTATCAACATGTTTTTAGTTTTCAATCTCATATCGTGTGAGGGTTGAATAGTTCCCGATCCCAATATTTTGATGTTCGTTGTATTCGAACCATGAGTTAAATTTACTTCTATAGGAAATGGTGCTATGTACATCCATCTGTTTGGTGTCAAAGTTGCAAACCAAACATCGTGGTGTGTCCTTAGTATTTTAGTTCTACAGCTATCTGATCTGTTTTGAAAATACAATTCAGTTACACAGAATTGTGAGTCTGTTAAATCTACTTCTGCTTTGTTTGTTTTACACAGCCTTGTCGTATGTAACGTTTGGCAGGCAAGATATTCGGTTTCTGTCATAACAAATCCCATTTTGGTTTCTACGTCTATAACTACGATATTATCTACAATGTTAATTATTGTTATTGTATGTCCCTTTAGACCTGGTGAAGCAGTTCCACGAAATGTTTCAAAACGAGTTTTTCTAACTAGTGGAATTTTCAGGGTGATTTGTAGCCTAAAGTTATTCGTTGTTACAAAATCATATTCAAGAATGTTCAAAATCTCTGGGAACAATTCATTGTTCGCCTTTCTTGGAAAAGTTACATAATCTGGAAGTAAAATTTCTTGTTTCTCAAGCTGAATGAAAAATGATTCAGGTTTGATGATTTCTAGAACTTCATTTATGTGTAGCTTGTTTCCCGTTAGAATTGATACATAAATTTCTTGAGCTTTCTTGATGTTGTCTAGTAATTGTTCGATTCACAGCCCTAATTCTATCAGTTCTGATTCTAGAAAAATGAATTTCTTTATGTTGTCTGTAAATTTTAGTCCGTTATTAATTTCACCTTTCATATCATCGAAATGTTTTTCTATCCATCCAATTTTCTGCTCTACTTTAGATGAGGCATTGTTTAGTAGATCAAACATTGAATCTACTACAAATGTTTGATGTTTGATGTTATCCTGCAGTTGCTCTTCATTCCCTCTTAATGTGTCAAAATTTTTATCAATTTGAACTTTGTCATCTGAATTCATAATTCCAAAGAATGACAACACTCCTCTATTAGACCTATGCGGAAAAAAACTCCTAATAAAATCTTGTTTTGAACTGACTTTTCTGTACACAAATTCTAGGTTTGTGTTGAGTCGGTTGCATTTCAGATTATTTATTTGATCGGCTAGTAAATTGCATGATTTATTGTATAAATTCCATGCATCTTTTAAATATTTCGTGTTTTGATTTAGCTCGGTGAAATCTAAATTTACCTCTAAGCCAAATGATCCTTGCAATATTAGTGAGTCATCCAGCTTTTCCATGTATAGCCTTGGAATTTCTATATCTGATGGGCTTACGCTGGCATGAGTCATAAATAGACCACTACATGATTCATGATGGATTTGTTTCTCATTTGTTCCCATCGGTGTCGGATTGGACTGTTCACGCGCGCATTTTTTTCTTTTGTGTAGCGCTTGCTACTTAGGTTTTCAAAACATATTGAGTTCTGCTTGAAAATTTCTTCTTTATAAGTGACTCGAATCCTTCAAGCAAACCATCAGTTACAGACCTTCGCTAAGTAACCAGTCAACTCTTCATCATCAAGATGTCCTACACCAGCATCAGTACGTTTGACGAACCTCGGGGTCTTGGGACCCCGACGAACTCGATCGGACCGGACACTAATCACCCGGCGGAGTAGTGCAGTGACTAGGCAGGCAACTCGGCCTCGGCCATACACCACTATCCGGAATCCTTTGAAGTCAGCTGGCCGGACGACTAAAAATCGAGTGCAAGGGTATGAATACTGTTTTGTGCGGCCTTCAGAGCTATGTGCGCCTACTCACGCTGGTGAATGGGTGAACGGAAAGGTTAGCATCTGGCTTAGCTGTATGCTAGAGTTGAACAATCTACCAACTATGACTAATGAAGGCTATTTGCCTTCATTCCGCTTAGCTGGTGTTTCTTTAATCTTCCGTTTGGTCACCTTCGTTTTACAACGTCGGTTGACGTTGCGGGAGTTTCTAAGTGAGCTCCGGGATTGTCACATCCGGCGTTGGAAGCTTGCTTCCAGCCCTGGTTGCCAAACATATTTAGACCAACGCAGGTTGGAAACCGTCTTCGGATGGTTCCACCCTGTCGTTGGTTGGAAAGTGCACCTTTCACTTTTAGAAAGATTCAGACGTTACTTTTGTAGAGGTGACCTCTGGATCAACGATGCGATATTCGAATAACTCTGAAAACGAATCTATTATGTTACTAAAAAAATGTAAGATATATGAATAAATTTGATTTTGATGTGAACTTGAACCTTTTATTATCCTCGTTTTTTTTTTGAAAAGAAATCCGAAAAACAAAATTACCGTGCCGATTCAAATTTCGGACACTTAAACTCGAATTTTGGACACTTTTAAAAGTTGATTATCTCGGTCGAATATGATCCACATGTCTTGTAAATTTTAAATTTTTTTGACTAGTGCCCTCCACGATCATCTAACATTATTACTTTGTTTCTAACTGGATGTAATATTTAATTAAAAATGAAAGTGTCCGAAATTTGAATCGGAACGGTATGTTCTCCTTTGTTTTGTTCTGCGTAATGATAATTAATCGTTGTATCGCTTTATGCGATTGACGTGTATTTTTTCTAGTTTCTTCTCGTTCTGTATTATCACAGTTTGTTCGCTAGGAATTTCCATTACTGTGTATGGGCCACGCCACATACCCTGTAATTTCTGTCCTACACCCATAGGGTTTGATTGCACTAAAACTAAATCTCCCCACATCGGTTGCCATTGATTTGAATTTTTGTCATATTGAACCTTCCGTTTTTCTTTTGATATTTTCAAGTTTTCTCTTGCGTTATAATGAATGTTGCTCAAAATACTCTTCATTTCACCAACGTAATCATGATAGTCCATTGTGGAATTACATTTTTTGTATATAGATGTAGGAATTTTTGCCTTTCTTCCATACAATAATTCAAATGGGGTGTAGTTTGTTGAAGAGTTAATTGTTGTATTGTATTCAAAGTTGAAGTATGGTATTAATTGGTCCCATGTTCTTTAATTCCCTCCAACAAATTGTCTTAAATAGGTTTTTAACTCTCTGTTTGAACGTTCCACTAAATATGCACTTGTGTTGATTTTTTTTAATTTTCAAAATTTTACATATGTTTTTCATGAGGTTACTCATGAAGTTCGCACCTTGATCGGTCACTATTTATTTTGGACACCCGAATTTACAGATCACATTTTCGACAAAAGTTCTTGCTACTGTTTGTGCTTCCTGATTTCCCATACATGCAACAATTAAATATCTGGTTAAGTCATCTGGGAACTTCATCGCAGACTCAACAAGGAATAACCCTGATCCTGCTCCTGATAGGGTGAGTACACAGTTAAAAAAAAATAAAAAAATGTGTAAAGTTCTGATACATTACCGTATTATAAATATTTACGCGTACAATATTATAAATTGTATACATTTCATCTTTGTAAGCAACATTTATTGCAAGATGCTTAATGCTTAATCAAACACTTTAAGGGAACGTTAAATTAATTTAAACAAATTTAAAAGGCCAACAGGCAAATTTGATTAACAAAGCACAAAACACGAAAAAAAAATTGCTGAAAGCGTTTTTGATCCAATTAAATTCGCGAAAAGGCAAGATAATAGCAATATCCATAAATTAATAAGGGACTGAGAAACAGTCGCAATTTTTCTCGTTTGCTTCGAAAAACAAACAAAAAATGGCAGAGTTCCCGACTGAAAGAGCTATTCAATGCATTCCAGAGTTCAGAGGCGCGGCCTCAGAATTACGATCGTTTTTATACCAGTGCGATTTCTTCGCTAAGAAATTGCCAGTAGAAGAATCGCATGAACCTTTAATTCAGATAATTTTGATGAAATTGAAAGATCTGGCATCAGGGTATTTCAAACGCATTTATGCGGAAACATGGCCCGAAGTGAGAACCAATCTCGAAAGAGAATTTGGGACAAATGTTAAACTGGAAGAAATTTTTAAGAAAATCGAAACTTTGGAGCAAGGACCAAACGAATCCTTTCAAGATTACAAAGATAGGGCATTAACATTAAAAGAACACGTGGATGAATATGAAGAAAATAATGCCAAAGGCAGAGAGTCATATGCACTACGGAATTTGAGGATACATTTTTTGGGAGGTTTGAAAAATAGGAACTTGAAAAATATGGCAAAATCACAGAAAAATAACACCTTCAATGAACTAGTCAAATGTTTACAGGAAGAGTGTATCTACGAAAAACAAATTGAGGATATCGAAAAAAGACTTTTTGAGGATGACGAAAAATACGCAGCAAAAGAAAAACACGTCAGCTTTCAAGCGCGGCCTACTGCTATCTCCCCATCGGATTATACTTATAATTCTCCTAAAATTCTACTCAGAAATACTTTAGAATTCACTTGAATTTCCCCCCTTTAAATTCCTTTAGAACTATTCTCATAATCATCTTGGTATTCTAGTTACAATTCTTATGAAATGCTCTTTCGAATTCTTTTAAAATTCTCATTAATTCACCTGTAATTCTCATTCTCAATTCTTATTCCATATTCCTTGTGATTCTTTTTTTTTCTCCTGAAATTTCCGTGCAATCATGCTTTGTATTGACCGGAGTTCAAGAGGTCCTCAGAATTATCGTTGTAGCATTCCTTAGGTTTCGGTTGAAGTTCTCCTTACAACCACATTGGATTTATCGTCAGAACTTAAGTTAAATTCAATAATTCTGAGAATCTGAGTTATTGTATTAAGGGGGCATTAGCCCTGCATCTAGCTACACCCATGAATATGAATAATATTATCAATTTAAAAAAAAAATAATGATACATTTCTTCCCCCTTGAAATGTAGCGGTAAAGATCTCGTTGAAGACACCCGGCATCCCTGTCCAGAAGCTACCCACTCGCTACTCATCGTACATTCCTTTGTCGGTGTCTTTCACGATCGATCAACACTTATTCATTGCGAGCGGCGCTCGCCTTCTAATCAAATCATTTTCCAAATCTTCAATTTTCCCTCGTGTCCACCGTAGTTAGTGTGTTTGCCGTCGGTCGTTCATTGGAATCGCTTCAGCAGAAAAAGGTCGAGGCCTCCTTCGCACCAGCACAGCACAGGTGAGCGGCAGCGTGGCGACGCCTACTCTGCTGCTGCTGCTGCTGCTGCCATAATGTCACCAAACTAAGCCGGTTAGTTATTGCTGATTAAGAGCTAATTGAAATTAGAGCAACACGGGCAGGCAGCAGGCAGCGATAGCAGAAACATGCCGAATCAGGGGACATCCCTTGCCCGAGGCGGACAAACTTTCCCTTTGCCTTGGGAAAAGGGAAATGGAACGGATGAGAGATGGAGAGATGGAGAGAGAGAGAGAGCGAGAGCACAAAGCAGGGTGTCCTCAACCGAGCTTAATTCGATTGCTCCCGGGGTATTATGGGAGGCCATCCTTCATCAGCGATTTTTTTTGCTGCTGCGTCGAACCATCACCAGGTAATGATCAATAAGAAGAGCCTGGGACGCGGGGCGTTGGCTGCTGCTGGTGCGGTTTGGGCGTATCAGCTTTGCAGCAGGTCCTGCTGAAAGCGAGATAAAAGCGAATCGTAGAATAAGACGATGATGACACACAATAAGGCGAAAGTCAGTGCCACCGTGACCTGGTGGAAGAATGTAATTTTGAGCAGTAAATTAAAGCGAACGATGAGCCTACTGTGATGAGCGGATGGATGCCGTTTAATTAAGAAAATTAGCGTAGGCTTCCAATTGAATTTTTGCCGATGAGGCTTATTAGGAATTCAATTTTACAATTCTTCGGGGAACAAACTTTCCGGGGGAAAAGTTGTTCCTGTTCGCACTCTGTGTGTACACATGTGCTAATGTAGCAAAACTGATAGCCTCGAAGTGCACACAAAAAAGTGTCCTGATCCGGAACTAGCAGCAAATTTGCAACAGATGCATCCCTGGAAAAAGCAAACAAAGTTTTTCTCTGTAACCCGTCTCTGTGCACTTGGCAGAGTGCTGCTTCTGTCACCTCGTTTCGATGGATTTTTGTGGATACGTAGCAACCAACTAGCAAAAAAACTACTACTCGCTACAACATGAAAACCAGAACTTTCCCGCACTCGCACTCATACAGATGCTGATCAAAAGTTTTACACAACCTCATCCTCCCATTCCCGAGCATTTTTCCCGCCTCGAAACAAGTTTTGCAGTTCAAGTTTAGTTTCCAAACTCCCCGCACCGCCGGGAGATGCTGGGAAATTGTGCGGTGCCTTCCAGAACGCGTCATTATGTAAACTAACTCGAAAATTCATCTTGCGACCTTCGTGCAGAGTTGCACCGGGCTGGACGACTTTTGGCCACCGTCATCATCGTCATCATCAACCGCAACCAACTGACTGACTGTGTGTGTGTGGCTGAGAACTTTTTAAATTGAGACTCACTTACATATGTGGGAGGGCTGTGTGGGTGTTTGTGTTCAGCAGCGTGGGAAAACCGGAAAACAAGAAGCCAAACTGAGCCTCGGGTTCGAGAGTAAGCTTGTTAAAATGATGTTCTGGGTTCTTACCCGGCGAAAGTTTTGCTATTGTTGAACGTGAATGATACCGGTTTTCCCGGTGGGGAGGGGGGGGTTTGCTGAGATGATAGTTGAGTAATTTTCTGCTAATCGTTATCTTGCACCATGTTCCTTTGAATGTGGGGTACATGAAGCTGTTTGAATGTTCCGATAACCTCCGGCTAGGGCTTTTCATTGTTTCTCATGAAACTTTTGTAGGTTTTACATGTTTGTGGACGTCCGCAGTGTTGCCAGATTGTTGTGAGCTTGGCATAGATGACCCACAGCGACTCACTAAGAGCTACTGATTCCGATCAATAGCGGTGCGTCTTCTTCCTCCTTATGTGTATGCTCATGTGGGTTGCAGCTCGCTGCTTCTAGGCAGCTTTTTGTTGTGTACTGTAGAACAATGTTCAACGCCACGCGCCGAAAGCACTGCCCAACAAACATTGAAAGCTGAATAAGAACTTATTAAGGCAAAAATATGATTCTTCATCTAAAAAATAACTTACTTAACTATTAATCATCTCAAATTGTTTGTTGGGTGCTGCTGCTGCTGCTGATGATGCCGACCGGACACCACCACACACGGTTTTTAGAACTGAACCCGATCAGCGGTTGAGGCCAGCGCAGCAGCTAGCTGCTTGCGGGGAGCCTTTTGTTGTGTACTGGAGAACACCACTACTCACCACGCGGTTATTGAATAAACACCGTTTGGTGAGACCGGATGGAATTCAGCTTTGAAATCTGTGTTAGGGAAATCGCTTTTCGCAGGTAATCGATGATAATTTTAATTATCATAGCAACAGTTGCACATTCGTGCAGTTTTCAATAGAGACATTTGGAAGAATGATAAAGTATTAAATTTAACAGATGCGTAGCAATATTTCTGATCGAATGGTGATAAAATTATTGAAATTGGTCCAGGGACAGCTGAGTTGTTAACATACAAAATCTTTCATAATTTTGTTACATGTTCCATTTTCTGTTTTCACAAAGTGTCAAATCACAGACGTAGTCCTACGTCAAAACAAAAACTCTCGAATAGAAAGCGGATGACACACCCATAGGAAGCCAGAAAGGTTTCGGAAGTCGGAAGGAAATTCCTGATGCAGTCATTATCATGGGATAGCTTGAAGAATCTCGAGAAAACCTTCCAACACAAGTCCGAAAATGCCTCTGGAAGAAGCTCAATGGGAAACTTCCAGAGGAAGACGAAAGAAACTTCGAGGAAAATTCGATAGGTTGGGTGAGTGAGCCAGTAGAAGAGGTAGGGTAGAGAACTACTTCGGCCTAATCGCCCATTTTGGGCCTATCGAGCAGAAAACTTCAAATAAATTCATGATTTCAGAGTCAATTATGCGTTTGGTACGATACTTTACCTAATAAGCTACCGAACGAAGTCAATGAGAACGCGTGATATGAAGGTTTGCACCCATAATTCCCAAAAACAAAAGAAACGCTCCGACCGAATCAATTTTTATCTTCATCCGATAGGCCGAAGTAAATTCATTGGCGTTTAAATGGCGTTTCAATGCGTTAGGCCGAGTTTAGAATCCGTAGGCCGAGTTTGGCGTCAAGAAGCTGTGTTAGACTTTTAATAATATCTCAAATATTTGTTTATATTTATCAAATCTTACGGTATGTACGGAAAGGTAAATAAATGTAGAAGCCATCAGTAATAATAACATTCCGTTTGGTGTTAAACTGCGCTAGATTAAGAAAGACTAAGTGCGGGTTGTGCTTAATAGGCCGGAAATGGGGTATTTAACCCTACCAAGACAATTTATTTATTAAAAAAATAAATAAACGATATGCATATAATTTGTTAACGGCAATCTATAGCGTTCAATCTTTATTTTGCTAGAAAAATATACTATTGTGTTTAACTTGTATACTTTTTCGAAAACTCGTCCCCCATTATTTTTTTATTTATTTATTTACTTTTATGGAGCTGGGAAAATCCCACTTGAGTAAAGCTTTACAATGTAGCCCATCCTCCAGCAGGCGTAAAACCTCCTCATCTTTTCTTAAATTACAAAAATAAGTTCAATGATCTTTTCACATCTCCAGTGAGTTTGCACTCTTTTAAGAAGATGAGGTTATGAAAGCTTTTCTAATATTTATACAGATAGGCAGTTAGGTAGTATCTAAGGACGATTGTCGGTCCACAGTTCAACAGATGAAGGTGGACAGTTGCTAGTTAACGGAACGTGGACTGCGATGAATCGGCTAGACGTCAAAGGTATATGATGCCAAGCTAAACATGTCGTAGTGAAGCAGGGCCGGTGGGAGCGTTGTCTCAGCTAGACATTGGAAGCTTAGGATGCCATGCTGACAGAGAGTTGGTGATCAATCAGACCGAAGGGTAGATGATGACCGCTGGAAGCGTTGGAACAGCTAAACGCCAGGAACGAAGGATGCCAAGCTAACATTGCGGATCTGGAACCATTTGTTGGACAAACCATTAGAGGCGCAGTATCACTGGCGGCAGAGGGGGGCGACTCTATTTAAGATGCAGGAATTTTTAAATGAAGATGCACTCCCGCTTAATAGATAGAAACACGATTGATTATGATTTTTAAGATTTCCTGCAGAAAGGTGGAGAGCAATGCGAGTAGATGGGTTTAGATGCAAGGGATGCAAACAAGATTTTTCGTAGATTGATTCGCTAGTGTGATATTTTTCGACCATTTAAAATCGAGATTTAGATGTGTCGCACCCCTCGCTGGCGGCTTCGGTTAGACATATAGTATACAAGTCTAAATTACCTGACAGAGTACTGGTGATCAATGACAAATGAGGGCCGGTGGGAGCGTCGACTCCCCTAGATGTCGAAATCGTAGGATGCCATGGATGTCAAGCTGACAGAGCTCTGGTGTTGACTCAGCTAGACATCGGAAGCGTAGGATGCCATGCTGATAGAGAGCTGGTGTTATTTATACCGCTGCTCACTGGGGACAAAATCGAAGCAATGTGTTAAAATTCAATAACTTCGGTGCTCGCTGGAACAAGTGACTAAAAAATAGTCATTCTTATAGAAAAAAGTCTCAGAAATCGATTGGAGTGGGTTTTATCTTGGGCACGATAGGGTAAGTTGGGGGTTTTTCACAGTTTTGCCCTAAAATCTCCTATTTTGCATGATTTGAATGCTGTATCTCAAGATACCGATGATATAGACGGATGACTTCTTGGGCAAAGTTGATCAGGAGGTCAAGGACTGTCGGATGATGGACAGAACAATTCGGAATTCTTCCGCTAGGTGGCGCTAGTGAGCATTCGAAGTGAATATGTTTGCGCTGCTGTATCTCAAGATCCTGACTATTTAGACGGATGACTTCTTCGGCAAAGTTGATCAGGAGGTCAAGGATTGTTGGATGATGGACATAACAACTCGGAATTCCTCTACTAGGTGGCGCTAGTGATTATTGAAAGTGTATATATTTGTGCTGCTGTATCTCAAGATCCTGACTATTTAGAAGGATGATTTCTTCGGAAAAGTTGATCAGGAGGTCAAGGAGATTCCTCCGCTAGTTAGTGCTATATATGATCTTCTCTGGCTATTACGTCCCAACTGTAACTTAACGCCTGCTCTAAATTTAGTGCTCTAGATGCACTTCCACAGTTGTTAATTGAAAGCTTTCCAAGTCTGTTCGATTTTTACATGTGTATATTGTGTGGCAAGTACAATAATATACTATGCCCAGGGAATTCGAGAAATTTTCCATAATCTATACCCCAAGATACACCAGAAAACACTCTTTTCATGATAAAAATGTGTTTTGGAAGTCTGGAGACAAAGTGACGTAACCATACATTTTTCTCCTTTCATGTATTTAGTCTTTGATGCGTTGATGGCAAGTCCAATCCGCCTAGCTTCAGCCTTCAGTCTGATGTACGTTTCCGCCACCGTCTCAAAGTTCCGTGCCATAATGTCAATGTCATCGGCGAAGCCAAGAAGCTGGATGGACTTCCTGAAGATCGTGCCACTCGTGTCTATCCCAGCTCTTCTGATCACACCTTCTAACGCGATGTTGAACAGCAGACACGAAAGTCCATTACCTTGCCGTAACCCCCTTCGAGATTCAAAGGAACTCGAGAGTGTCCCCGATACTCGAACAACGCACATCACTCGATCCATCGTCGCCTTAACCAATCGCGTCAGTTTGTCCGGAAATCCGTACTCGTGCATAATCTGCCATAGCTGATCTCGATTGATTGTGTTGTGTGCGGATTTGAAATCGATGAACAAATGATGTGTGGGCACGTTGTATTCGCAGCATTTCTGCAGAACCTGCCGAATCGCGAATATTTGGTCCGTGGTAGCGCGGGCACCCATGAATCCCGCCTGGTATTGCCCCACGAACTCTCTTGCAAATGGTGACAGGCGGCGGCATAGAATTTGGGAGAGTACCTTGTAGGTTGGTGCTTAGCAGTGTGATCGTGCGGTAGTTGCAGCAATCCAACTTGTCGCCCTTTTTGTAGATTGAGCATACGACACCTTCCATCCACTCCCCGGTAATATCTCCTCCTCCCAAATCTTGGAAATTACTCAGTGCAGCGCTCTAGCCAGTGCTTCACCACCGTATTTTAATAGCTCACTTGGTAGTTGATCTACACCAGTTGCTTTGTTGTTCTTCAGGCGACCGATCTCCTCCTCAACTTCTTGAAGATCAGGGGGCGGTAGCCTGTCGTCTTCTGCGCGTGCTCCAAGGTCTGTTGCCGTGCCACCTTCGTTTTCTGCTGCTTCACCGTTGAGGTGCTCGTCATAGTACTGCTTCCACCTCTCAATCACCTCACACTCGTTCGTGAGAAGGTTCCCGTCCAAGTCCTTGCACATATCGGCTTGCGGCACGTAGCCCTTGCGCGAACTATTTAGCTTCTCGTTGAACTTCAGCGTGTCATTTACGCGGTACAGATTTTCCATCGTCTCGCGACCTCGATCTTCCTGCTGACACTTCTTCCTTGCTTGTCTGTATCGCTCCACATTCAATCTCGTGCGGTGTTGCAGCCTTCTCACCCGTGCTGCATTCTTCTCCTCTACTAACAGTTTGCATTCGCCGTCAAACCGGTCATTTCTTCGGTCCGGGATTGCAGTGCCCAGTACCGCTACAGCAGTACTACCTATGGCTGAACGGATGTCCCTCCAGCCATCTTCAAGAGAAGCTGCGCCAAGCTGCTCTTCCGTGGGTAGTGCAACTTCCAGCTGCTGCGCGTAGTCTTGGGCAACTCCGGCGTCCCGTAGTTGCTCAATGTTGGGTCGCGGCGTTCGACTTCGACGGGTGTTATGAACCGTCGAGAGTTTTGAGCGCATGCATAATGCAACTAGGTAGTGGTCCGAATCTATGTTCGCACTGCGGTACGTGCGGACGTGGATATTCTTGCGGGGGAAATCAGTCATGTGGATCTGGAACCATTTGTTGGACAAACCATTAGAGGAGCAGTATCACTGGCGGCTTTGGCCAGACATATACCAGTCTTAGCTACCAGGCAGAGAACTGGTGTTCAACCGTAGATAGTGCGAGATAAAGGGTGATACGATAAAAATTTGGTCAATATCAACTTGACGTATTTCTTTCAATTTTGCATTTGAAAAACCTGAACACCCCTCATTTTGAAGGTGTGTGTGTGTAGAGTGTTGCTCCTATTTTGATTTTGGAATTCACTCTTCAGTTGTCAAAATGCCGTCCAAGCAAGAAGCGCAGCGTTTCAAAATTTTGCTCGCGCATCGCGAAAATCCGAGCTACTCGCACGCAAAGTTGGCAAAATCGCTAAAAGTTGCCAAATCAACCGTTACAAATGTAATTAAAGTGTTTGGGGAACGTTTGTCGACAGCCAGGAAGTCTGGATCGGGGGGAAATCGAAAATCGGAAGCCGCTGAGACGACAAAGAGAGTTGCCGGTAGTTTCAAGCGAAACCCTAACCTCTCTCTCCGAGATGCTGCAAATAAGCTGGGTGTATCGTCTACAACCGTGCATCGAGCCAAAAAACGAGCCGGACTATCGACTTACAAGAAGGTAGTGACTCCAAATCGCGATGATAAACAAAATACGACGGCCAAAGCGTGATCCCGGAGGCTGTACACGACGATGCTGACGAAGTTTGACTGCGTGGTAATGGACGACGAAACCTACGTCAAAGCCGACTACAAGCAGCTTCCGGGACAGGAGTTTTATACGGCAAAAGGAAGGGGAAAGGTAGCAGATATTTTCAAGCACATGAAACTGTCAAAGTTCGCAAATAAGTATCTGGTTTGGCAAGCCATCTGTACCTGTGGCTTGAAAAGCAGCATTTTCATAGCTTCCGGGACTGTCAACCAAGAAATTTACGTGAAAGAGTGTTTGAATAAACGTCTGCTGCCTTTCCTGAAGAAACACGGTTGTTCCGTACTGTTTTGGCCGGATTTGGCATCTTGCCATTACGGTAAAAAGGCCATGGAGTGGTACGCCGCCAACAACGTGCAGGTGGTTCCCAAGGACAAGAACCCTCCCAACACGCCAGAGCTCCGCCCAATTGAGAAATACTGGGCTATTGTCAAGCGGAACCTAAAGAAGACCAAAAAAACTGCTAAGGGCGAGCAGCAGTTCAAGGCAAACTGGCTTTCTGCGGCGAAGAAGGTGGACAAGGTGGCTGTACAA
The DNA here is from genome assembly GCF_037179485.1 of Ochlerotatus camptorhynchus. Lineage (NCBI taxonomy): Eukaryota > Metazoa > Arthropoda > Insecta > Diptera > Culicidae > Ochlerotatus > Ochlerotatus camptorhynchus. The sequence continues at coordinate 570,778 of NW_027040574.1, read as the reverse complement.
AATCTGATGGCAGGGGTCAAGCGTAAGGCCCGGCAATTCGGATTTGGAAAAGCGGAAGCCTAACTGAATATTTTTCCTGAATTTTATACTAATTGAACTTGAAAAAGAAATTTAATTTGATTTTTTAAATAAACGATTTCACCGATTTACACGCGTTTTCCCTTGACCAAATTTTGACCGTATCACTCTTCACGCAGCTTTAGGTGTCGTTTGATGTTCGCCTTGAACAGATCGATGGATTGCTGCTGTTTTATTACTGTTGGGATCTCGTTTTACAGTTGACCACCATGGTACCCAAACCGTTTTTTTTTCGAGTTCTGTATGGGGTCTGACCAATCGAATGCTACCGTTGAATCTACTGGATCTTTCTGAGAGGGTCATTGTGATTATCATGTTGTGATGTTACAATGTGATGCATGTGTGTTAATGTCTGCAACACTTGAAGTCCTCGAATTGGTAAAAGCGAGTTCTGCAGGTCATTGTACAGCTGTTCCGTTGGGTAAAGGTGCGGTAGTACATGAAGTTCTCGTAGCCTGGACATGCTTGCGGTTCCCCATAAACTCACTAAATATTGTAGCCGCGAGTGAATCGATGAATAATACAAGTTTATCATCCAGTTCATTGGAACTAATGGTGAGATTTTTCGAAACATTCCACACAATACGGACAGTTTGTTCTTTAGGTTTTCAATGTGATGCTCCCAGCTTAGGATACTGTCTAAAATAAGACCCAGATATTTGAAGTGGTCCACTTTACAAATTTCAATGGCGTCAACTTGTACGATCGGAAGCTCTGGAACTGGTGATATATGGGATCTTTTGCAGGTTTAACGATAAAACGTTCGATTTGAATTTTTTTGAAGAAGCCGTAGATCTTGCTGAATGTATTGTACACAGTCAAACTGGCCTCAGAAGATCTGTACACAATTACTGTATCGTCCGCAAAGAGCTGGATCCGCCCGTGAAGCTTTAAGCGAGATAGATCGTTTAGGAACACCAGAAATAGCAACGGACCTAAGTTACTTCAAATGATACGTTCTTGGGATCACTTCTCCCATCGTTGACAGACACAAATTGCTGCCGGTTAGATAGGTAACTTTTTAAAAGCACCCATGCATTCCCTCTTATATCATAGATCTCGAATTTGTGTAGAAGCAACTCATGACTTATAGTATCGAAAGCCTTCTTAAGATCGAGGAATAACGCCCCCGAGTGCTATCGACCGTCAATCGCTTCAGCTATCTCATCCATTAGTTCACATGTAGCAGTGAGTGTGCTACACCCAACTCTAAAACCGTACTGTCGTTTGTAGATGAGATCATTGGAAAACAAGAACACCAAGATCCTTGATGCATTCATCTGCTCAAGTATTTTACCCATCACTGGAAGCACCGATATTGGACGATAGTTGTTAGCACATGAGGGATCAACGGATTTGAATATCAGTACGACACTAGCAGTCTTCAGGCACTCCGGAAAATCACCAGCCTCAATGATCTCGTTAAAAACATTTTTCAGTATGTTTGCAAATTATAGATGGTGGCAGGGCTGGAAAGCACCTCAGAGCGTTAGCAAAGCAACTTTGTGCATGCATCTCATAACACTCGACAAAGAGTGTGTGGTTCTCCCATTTACTTCGCACACTCTTTTCAAGCTAATCTGTGAGAATACGATTCACATAATGTGCGGTACACTCCGTGCGGTGCAGGGAGCGAATATAATACAACAAGCGCTAATGTCTTCTTTGAATTCTTTGCAGACTTTGCTTACCACGACTGCATGCATAGGAGATGAAGAAGGGTATAACAAAGAAGTATTTTGTCTTTTTGTTGTGTTTCTTATTTGCAACCCTACACTGAGTGCCACTCTTTGCGTCGAAGCCGTGAGAGGGATGGCTACACATGGAGCTTTCGTTATTTCTGGGTGTGTGTCTGTCTTCTCTTCTCCACTGCTTTACATTTGCGCAGGGTGAAAAACAAGCCAACTTTGTGTTGATTCTCACTTTGTATATTACAGAAAATCAGTACATTGCGCGCATTGAGTGATCAGATGACACCCTGGATGGTGGTTTTTCATAATGTTGATTATTAGGTTCCTTATCATTACAATTACTTCTTCTATGGCAGCTGGCAGCTGGAAGAAACTTCCTGAGGTAGATTGGAATAAATTTCTGAAGAAAGTCGGAGCCTTCTTCCGCCGAACGCCAGATGGTTTTCTCGGGACAGTCAAAAGAAACTTCCAGGAGGAGTTGGAAACCGAATTTGCAGAAGAAAGTGATTTCCGAGGGATGTCGAAGGAAATTTACGGTACAATTTTCAAGGGAAAGTTAACATAAGTCACAGTCCTGAAAAAAAAAAACTGGCGGAAGAAGACGGAAGAACCTTTCGAACTAAGTTAGAAGAAGCTTCCAAGGGAAGTCAAAATAACGTTCCGGCAGGAATCTGAAAATAACTTATGGGTTAAGTTGAAAGGAAATTCCAGGGGAAAGTTAGAAGATACTTCTAAGGGAAGATTAAATGACATGAAATTAAAAAAACAATCATTCTCATGGCCCTTTGAGGTCACATTAAAGGTAAGAGTATTTGCCGATTCCCAGGAATTGCAGGGATGAGCCATCAGGTGTTTCTCAATTCCTGGGTAGCCAAAAACGGCGATGAAATGGAGTCATTAGTCGAAAGAGTAATGGTTTTGAGCATTTTGAAGGCATTCAAAAAGATTTAAGTCTCTCACAAGGGGGAAGTTCCAGGCAATATAACGAAAAAAATATGGAATTTTCGAATTGACCTTCTCCGGTTTGTATGAAACTTTGCGTAATTGTTTGTAATGGGAAATGAATTTTTTTTTTATAAAATTCTGCCATTTTGGATCTTGTAACATTTTCAAAATAGCGTCAATGAAATTTTTCGAAAAATTGTAGCGCGTACGCGAAATGACGTCTAAGTCTGGCTTATCTTGAAACCCTCCACAGAATTTCATCGGGATTTGGTTAAAAATTCCTTTAAAATCTTCTGAGAAATCCATCTTGGGACTTCAACTCTTTCCAACCAACATAATTTTCTTCAAAATACTTTAAAAAAGCACTAAAGATAACTCTGGAAATTCGATCTGCAATTCATTTAGAATTTTTGATAATTCTAGTAGAATTACCTTGAAATTTTCTTCAGAATTCTTTTGGTTTTCTTGGAGATTAGTTCAATCTACACTGTTTATTCGAAGGAACAGAAATTGCTAAACATTTGTATGGCCATCAACGCATAGTCTTCATAAACTTCAAATGTTCACCCGGAAACCATGGAACTCCCAAGCGCGTATAATTCCGTAATTATCATTAAAACTTTCCCCGGAAGCGTACAAATAGAATGCACACAAGACATTTCCAAGGTCTGTGCAAACTTAAGCTCGTTACAAACAGCTCGCGCAGTTTAATTACAGTCCATGATTTTGAACGTACGGGATCAGTAACGAAATATGATGCTGGCTCTGTTCTCATACAGTTCGAGATTCTATTGCGCGGACTTACGCGACTTAAGATCTTACGACCCCTCCACACAGATGTCAGCAGATGTCTTGTATCCTCTGAAAACATTGATTTTCCGGCCCGGGATCAACTACCTCAAATCGCATAGCAGGAATCTCTACTGAAGTTCAATAATTTCTCATTCCCCTCGCTCGCATTGCATCGCACCCGCATCCTTTGCTCAGCAGCAGATTGTTTGATCCAACTAAACCCATTAAAGTGCTAAGCCATTTGCTAAGAAGTGTACTTTAACTTTTAACCATCCACCCATGGTGGGTGCATCCTGACGCGACGCACCGGGTATCTTCCATATAGACACGTTCTCGGTTGCGCTTGCTGGAGAAGATATTGACTTTCCACAAGCTCTGCTCCGCAAATGGGCGAGGGTGTAATGATGATGCATTAAAGTTGAACCCAGCAACTGCATCACTCCGAACAGGGGAGGAGAGAAGTCACACACAAAGCATGATAACGCAGCTATGCATTTTCTACCCTTCTCCATCGTCGTTCAATGAGATCTCGATTGGTTCTTTTGAGGTTAGTTTCTATGCTGGTTGGTTGGTTGGTATATATCTTTCTTTGGTGGTGGCGGTGGTCGTCCTTTGTGGCATTGGCAAGTGATAATTAAGCCATTAATCCCTAATTTCAATCAAGGTAATCGCATTAAGGTGACCGCATTCACAATAAGCGATGTTGGGTACCTCTCGAGAAGAGTACGATCCGGATGGAAGTAGTTGTATAATGCCGTGCTCTCTTTCGGGTCATTTGCTGATAATTGGCCTCGTTGAGGGCAGGATTGGCATGCTCACTTCTTTTAACACAAATTGCTCTTGTGCTAATAACTTTTCACTCACATTAAGCAATTGATATAGGTAGTAGGATCAGAGTTTAAAATGTACACACACAGAGTAGTTAAATCACAACAATTGAATTCACACCAATAAGCTTTTTCATTGACAGCCTGAAATGAGCATCGATTGTTTCTCTTCTCGTTTTTGCGACCCAAATTTGAGAACGCCTTTTCGTCTACAAATCTACTATATTTTACGTACCTATCCCTAGTAACAATTGTGGTTTTATGAGGGTTCTGTAGACCATGATTTAGACTTGTAGAATGCTTTAAAACCTCGATAAAACTTGCAATGTTACTTGGGATACGAACGTCAAACTGTTTTTTATTAGTTGGTTCAAGAGAGTCCATGTTTCGTCAAATGACTGCAGAGTTATTAAGAAATGAGCCACTTGTGCGAAACATTGAGCATGCCAACCCTGGGCCATTTTGGATTAACATTTCATTGAAATGTATTGTCGATCAAAAGAAATATAAAAGTTTTATAACCGATGAATAACCGATATGGCTAAATACATGTTTAGTTAAATTGATTAGTAATTATGATTATTTATCCCCCAGTACATGGCCGTAGATTTTGACTCAAACTTGAGATATGTTTACTAACATTAACTAATACCATGGTTTCTTATGAACTGAGTAAAAATCTGTTCGAATTTGAGCAAATGCCACTCATATTCGAGCGAAATTTAGCTCCCCTTAACTGGTGTACGCTAAACGAAAACGCATCCTGAAATCTTGGAAATTTTCTCGATTGCGATTGAGCCGAAGGGATCAATGTTTAATAAGCCATTACAAATACCGCATAATTTATGTATATATATTTAACACGTTTAAAAATACGCATTGATCTCTGCAGATTCTCTGCTTGACCGTCAAGCAGTTCAGGTAAGTTCGGATTCCCGCTCGCCTTCTCGAGTTGTTCGGTTTTAGTTTGTTTCGTTCTTCGTTTTTTTTCATTTCGCGCCGTGGAAGTGCCGTCATCGTCACACGCTCTGGCAGGTTTGGTTCAACTTGCCAAAAACCAGATGGTGCGTCAGCGTACTAGCGCATCAGCAGTAGGGGGCCCTAGGAAGAAGCCCCGAACGCAGACCGGAGCGTCAATGAACGACGCTGAAAACCATGTGCTTCAAAGCAAACAGTTCTCAGTGCTCGAGGAAGACAAAAAAAGTGGTGGTGACGCCGTTGCCATCACAAAAAAGGAGCGGATTCCCCCACTCTTCACTTCAATGAAGGATGTCGACTAGCTTGGGACTGTGTTGACAGATCGCAACCAACAGGCTCGGTTTAAGCTCTGCAGCGTCGGAACAAAAATTATAAGCTCCAGCCTGGAGGAGTACAAGGAGGAAGTTTCCTGAAGGACAACAAGGTGGATTTTTACACGCCATCGCTGAAGCCACTGAAGGTAGTTTTGCGAGGTTTGCCGTCATTCGAGGTGGCCATTGTGAAGGCTGGTCTACAACCAAAGGCAGTGTATCCGATGAATCGGCGACCCTTTCCGAACACCAGCTACCGGGACCAGTTATTCCTGGTCCACTTTATCAAGGGCTCCACCACTTGGTTGACACCAGTATCGACTATGACTTCCACCCTGAAACGACCGATGACATCGACCGGTGTTTGCGCTCTATCGATGAAGCGATTTCTCAGGCTAGGGAGCAACATGTTCCAGTATCCAGACAGGTGAGTAATACTCTGAACCTTGACAGACCTACTAAAGACCTCATTAGACTCCACAACACGATTCGTAGGCAGTACCAACCTGAAGATCAATTGCAACCGTTCGAACAAAATCATCCAAGCCAGGATGGTGGATCTCAGAAATATCGATTTTGCAAACAAGATTCGCTCTCTCCCAGATTGTGCTAAGCCATTCTGGAAAATGGCAAAGGTTTTAAAAAATAAGCCGATGCCGAGGGTTCTCCCCTTACCTCTCCTCAACAGATTTCGGATCCATACTTACTCATAATGCCAGTGGAAAAGGCCAATGCTCTTGGTCAACACTTTGTGAATTCACATAACTTTGACCAAAGCATGGTGAGTTCCTACGCGCCTGATGTATTGGAGGCAATGTCTAGAGTCGCTGCCCCTCCCCCCTCCGTAGTTGATCCTGACGAAAGTAGAATATCGGCTGATGAGGTGATAGCAGCGAATAAATCAACCAAGAACATGAAGGCCGCTGGTGTCGATGGAGTGGTCAACCTCGAGTTGAAAAACTTGAGCGTTGACTTCTTCGAGCACCTTGCAGCGGTGCAAGAATAACAATACAATCTCTGAAATCTACAAGACTCCACTGCGTGATATGCCAAGCGCGAAGCATCCCACGTCGGTCCTGACCAGGGATGTACCGGGTCTACCCGAAGAGCCTCTGGCGGCAGCTGACGTAGGCCGCCTAGCTCCACAGGCAAGTACCCTCTCTTGCTCCTCTACTTCAAGTGAATTCGTGCTCTGTTCGTGTACTTGCGTTCTTTCAGAGCACACTAATCCAGCATCCTCATCAACACCAATACTCACCAACACCAATGACTACCGTGAGTCATCACCACTTAACGACGATGTCCTCTCAGAATCATCGAGTTCCAATTCGTACAGTGAAGTAGGAAGAGTATCTCGTACTTTTGCTGTACAATGGAATATCAATGGGCTCCGCTCGCATCGTGACGAATTGCTACTTCTCCTTACAAAATATCAACCAACAGTGGTATGTCTTCAAGAAACAAATAAGAGATGAACTAGCCTCAGGCTAAAAATCTCTAAAATGAAGATTAAAAAAAAAAAAAAAATTCAAGAAACAAACACCTGGGAACATCGAGTTGCGGCCAACTACCTTGGGGGAAACTATCAGCTTCTACTTAGTCCTTGCTCATTCCACGGTAGGCAAGGAGCCGGTCTGGCAGTAAAAGAAGGTACACCCTTTGAAAGACTTCAACTGCATGCTGATATCCAAGCAGTAGCCATAAGGCTGTATGTACCAATGGAAATGACACTGGTTTCAGTATACTTATCACCTAATGATAAGAATGCTGATGACAAACTTCGTAATTTGGTTGAGGAGCTTCCAAAGCCGATTGTTCTTCTAGGCGATTTGAATGCCCACAACTCTGCTTGGGGAAGCCGAATATCGCACAAAACAAACTCGGCTCAGAAAAGAGGCAACAAAATCTTACAACTAGCAATTGATCAAGACATGGTAGTCTTGAACAACGGATCGCACACCCGTATTGACCCTGCTTCAGGATAAACACAAGCTCTCGATGTCTCTATCTGCACCGCTTCCATTCCCAATAAATTTACATGGAAAATAATCTCAGATTATGGAGACAGCGATCACTTTCCAATTTTGATTGATATCCCCGGCATTCCGACTGAACCCAGATTTCGTAAAAAATGGATCTACGACCATGCAGACTGGAAACGATATGAGGAATTATGTAGCAGATCTCTGAGCCCTCAGGAGTCCTTCACCGTAGAACAATTCACCCACCTCATCACTTCCGCCGCTGAAGCTAGTATCCCTAGAACCAGTGGAAAAGTGGAAGTAAAAGCCGTCCCTTGGTGGAATCCCGAAGTAGGAAAAGCAGTGAAACATCGTAGGAAGAAATAACGTACACTTCGGCGAATTAGCAACGACGATCCCCGGAAAGTTGAAGCACTCCAAGCTTTTCAAGCTGCCCGCTCAGTATGTCGTAAAATGATCTGTGAAGCAAAGGAGGGAAGTTGGGAAAACTTTGTACAAACCATAAATCCCAATAGTCCTAGCAGTCAAATATGGACCCGAGTCAATCAACTACGAAAAGAAAAAAACAACTCGATAACTCTGAAGCTCCCACGAGGAGTCACCAACTATGCACAAATAGCAGCTGACGCGCTTGCAGACGAATATCAAAGAAAATCATCTGACAAAAATTACACAGAAAAGTTTCGAAGGACAAAACTAAAGGAAAAGCATGTAACATCAAAAACATTACGCCCGAAGGACCATAAACGGTACAACGAAGAATTTTCGATAGATGAATTGATGTGGGCCCTAGATCGACGAGGAGGCTCCTCCACTGGGAATGATAACATCGGTTATCCTCTTCTACAACGCCTACCATTCTCAGCGAAGTTGTCGCTTTTGCAGTTGTACAATCAAGTATGGACAAGTGGCACATTCCCAGATGAGTGGAAAGAAGGCATAGTTATTCCAATTCCAAAACCTGATGGAGATCGGAGTAAAGCAGACGGATACAGACCGATTGCCCTTCTAAGCTGTCTAGGAAAAACATTCGAACGCATGGTGAACCGTCGACTCCTCACAGAGCTTGAAAACAACGGCAAACTCGACCCTCGCCAGCACGCTTTCCGTGCTGGCAAAGGCACTGATTCACACCTGGCGCAGTTGGAAGCACTACTCAAGCTCAGCGAGAACCAACATGCAGAAGTAGTATCACTCGACATTTCCAAAGCCTATGACACCACCTGGAGACCCGCAATTCTCAAGACTCTGACAACATGGAAAATAGACGGCCGCTTGTTGAACATCATCATTAGTTTCCTTAACCACAGAACATTTAGGGTTACAGCTAATGGAGCAACATCCAGCATGCGTGTTGCAGAAAACGGTGTACCACAAGGATCTATTCTGTCGGTCACACTATTTTTAGTTGCAATGCAACCTATCTTCGAAAAGATTCCACCAAATGTTCAAATTGTAGTTTACGCCGATGATGTAATTTTGATTGCTAAGGGACGAAACTTTGCACAAATTCGGAAACACTTACGAAATGCAGTTACTGAATTAACGAGCGTTGGATTTGCTATCGCTCCGGAAAAATCAAAGTTATTACACATCTGCAATACGAAACATCGAAAGCGTGTTCGGGCTATCAAAGTCAATGGTACTCCTATACCACGTGTTAGAAAGATGCGAATTATTGGTGTGTTGATAGATGCGAAAATTAATCTTCTTCAGCACTTTGCACAAACCAAACGTAGCTGTGTGCAGCGATTAAACATACTTTGAGCAACCGTTCAACTCTCCTTACCATTGGTTCAGCTCTCGTGACTTACAAGCTACTGTACGGCCTAGGTTTCAATAGTATCAACATCGAAGCTATGGAACGTACTCTAACTCCAACATATAATGAGGTGATACGACAAGCTTCTGGCGCGTTCAGAACTAGTCCAATTACCTCCATTATGGCTGAAGCGGGGTGTCTGCCATTTCGTCTAATACTAATCCAGCGCCTATCACAACTAGTAATACGACTTGTGGAAAAAAAAAACAAATCAGTAGCCGACCTACCAGTGGTTAAGCAAGCATCTGATCTGTTTCTAGCAGTAACAGGAGTCTCCATGCCGAACATCTGTAGTGTTCTAAGACTAACCAATAGAGAGTGGTATACTCCATCACCATCTATAAGTAACGACTTGAGGGAGAAAGTAAAAGCAGGCACTTCAAGTCAAGTTGTTGTGCCAATGTTTGTTGAGTTTGTAACAAATAAATACTCAACACACAGGAAAGTATTCACCGACGGATCTAAGGACAATGAGAAGACTGGTGCGGGAATCGTTACAGATACCAAAAGAACTGCCTTCAGTTTGCCAGGAAACTGCAGTATATTTTCTGCAGAGGCTTTTGCACTCAAAGCTGCTGTGTCAGAAATTAGCAAAGACGAACCAACAATCATATTTACCGACTCGACCAGCTGTCTAGACGCTCTTCAAAATGGGAAATCAACTCATCCTTGGATCCAAGCTATTGAACGCGAAGTTATTGGAACTAAAATTGTGTTTTGTTGGATTCCCGGTCACGCAGGAGTTCTGGGAAATGAGGAAGCTGACAAACTGGCAAATCAAGGGTGGAAGGGAATTCCACCAAACATGCCAATTCCACCCCAGGATGCTGTGCGGTTTAATAAACAAAGCATTTGGTGTGTTTGGGAAAATGTGTGGAGACAAACCTTTTCACACCTACGTCAAATCAAACCGACTGCAGACAAATTGTTTGACAGAAAAAATTAATCTGAGCAGCGAGCTCTTACCAGATTACGCATCGGGCACACTCGGCTGACTCACTCTCACGTGTTGGAAAACAAATCTCCACCAATGTGCTGTTTTTGTGGAACTCGACTTACTGTGCATCATATACTTGTGGATTGCAGAGGATTTGCCGAATTTAGGCAAAACTGTGGAATCGATGGGACATTAACAAATGTTCTTGCAAACACCTCCAGCAAAGAAAAAGCAGTAATTACATTTTTGAAAGATGCTAATTTATTCAAAGAAATTTAGTTCGTAAGATAATTCAATCTGTCATAAAAAAGAGACACGAAGGTCACAGAAGTGATAAAGTGTCACTAATAAATAATAATAATAATAATAACCTTGCAGCGGTGTTCGGTGCTTGGCTACTTCCCTGCATGCTGGAAGCTAGCCAAAGTCATTCCCATCCACAAGCTTGGCAAAGACCCTACCAGTGCCAAAAGCTATCGCCCCATCAGTCTCTAGTCCTCCATCTCGAAGCTATTCGAAAAGTTGATACTCAGCCGTCTGCTGGTGTTTTCAAATGATAATAACATCTTTCTCAAAGAGCAATTTGGGTTTAGTAAAGGCCACTCTAGCAACTACCAACTCGCACGGGTTACTAACATCATAAAGCGGAACAAGTCCGTTTCCAATACATCTGCCGTTCGGCGTTTGACAATGTCTGGAATGATGGCCTAGTGTTCAAGCCGCATCGATACTACTTCCCGATCTTCCTTGTCAAGATAATCAAAAACTACTTGTCGGGTAGATCATTCCAGGTCTTCTTTAACAATTTATCTTTAGATACGTTCAACGTCGATGCTGGGGTTCCCTAGGGTAACCTCCTTGGTCCTATCCTCTTCAATATCTTCACGTCAGATGTTCCTCCCTTTCCGGGTGGTGGTATTTTGTTAATGTTTGCAGATGACACTGCCATAAGGATCGAGTGATCCGTGCTCTGACGAGAAAACTCCAATCAGGCCTGGATGTTCTGTCCGACTATTGCAAAAGCTGGAAGATTTGTAACAATGCAGCTAAAACACAGACCATACTATTTCCACACTCCAATTCACCTCGGCTTGTCTTGCCTGGTAACATAAAAGTCCACCTTGATAATACTCCCATAGAGTGGTCATGTACCTTGGTCTCACCCTTGATAGCAAGTTGCTGTTCCGTTCCCATGTGGACAAATCATCCACCAAGTGCAACATTTTGATTAGGTTGCTCTATCCACTTATCAACAGAAAGTTCACCCTTTCCATTAAAAACAAGTTTTCCGTCCACAAGCAAATCATCTGCCCCACCATTGAGTATGGAACGCCAATCTAGGAGAGCTGTGCTAAGTGCCATCATCTTAAACTTCAAAGGATCCAGAACAAGATCCTTAGGATGATCCTCAAGAGTCCCCCGCGGACTCGAAATTCTGAAATCCACCGCCTGGCTGGTCTTCAGACACTGGATGAGTGGAGTATGCTTATCCTCGAAAGGTTCAGAGACGCCTGTCTGAGATCAAATCACGAGATCATACGCGATCTTGCAAATTAGGTTAAATTATTCATAGTTAGGTAGGTTATCAAATTATTTTTTCCATTCAACCAAAAGCGAACCCCAAGGGGGTATTCTGTAGACTAGTTGAAAAACGTGAATACATACGTTAATTAGAATAACAAATTAAACAAAGATGAAGAGCCCGATAGGCTAATCAATTAAAATGCTAAAATAATGTAAAACAATAAATAACAGAAATAAACATAATTTTACTACTACTAATCAGGAATCTTTTGAAATGTTCTCATGAGTTTTCCTGAACATCATTTCCTATTACATAGTTCAATTTAAAATTATACAGATTTCTCTTAACAAACATCATGGAACTCATCCTAAGATTTACATCGAATTTATTAAAAATTAGCTTGAATTTTCATACAGTTCGCCTCAGAAAAGTCTAACTATGCTCAGAATTATCTATATTCTTCTCAAAATGTCCTTGAAATTATACGTGGTATTCTGTTGAAAATTTTCCGAGCATTTCTTTGAAATTGCACCCTAAATATTCGATTCATTTGGTATTTTTCTAATAATTCCCTTAAAACTTTCTTTAGAATTTACTTGAGATTTTTTAATTTTTTTTTAATTTGCTCTAGAATAATCTTGGGACTATCCTCTGAAATCGAGTCGTGAGTGCGTACAGAACCATGTCGACGGAGGCAGTATGCGTTATCGCCCGTATGATCCCAATCGGCATCACCTTGGCGGTTTCAACAACTCCGTAGGAGGTTCTCCTTCTGAGACCTCAACAACTGACTAGAGATGAACTAGCCTAAGGCTAAAAATCTCTTAAATAAAGAATTAAAAAAAAAAAAAAAATCACCTTGGCGGAGGACTACAAGTGCTATATGACGAGAGAAACCAGAGGAGTACGAAAATGGTGAAAACGGTGTCGATGGCTAAGTGGCTGCAGGAGTGGGATGCAGCAAAGAACGGTAGATGGACACACAGGCTAATACCGATTCTTTCGACCTGGTTGAACAGGAAGCATGGAGAAGTCAACTTAGACTTGACGCAGTTCCTGTCTGGTCATGCCTGCTTCAGGAAGTACCTGTATCGTCACCCCTCTATCCAGAGTGTGGCAACGTCGATGAAACGCCGGAGCACGTGGTCTTCGAATTTCCTAGATTTGATGCTGTGCAAGAGTGGATGCTCGCCCTTAGCGCGGAGAATGTCGTCGAAGAAACGTGTCCAGAGGAGGGCACCTTTAACTCCGTCAGCAGAGCAGGAACGCAGATCATGTCAGCGCTGCAGCGAAAATGGCGAGAAGACCAGCTAGAAAGTAGTAATGTGCTCACACAAGTGCGAAGTGGAAGCCGAAGCCGGGAGAACTCTCCGTCGGAGTAGGCTGAATCCACCGCTGGGGGTTAGCCGAGTAGAACGCGACTACGCAGGGAGCTAAATGGCTCACAAATTGGAGAGACGATCAGCGAACTGGAAGCGCCAGTTAGCTGAGGTAAAGTGAGGTAATGTAATACAACAAGTGATTCCGGAGGAAAAGGGCAAGGCGTCTAAGGAGGTTTTAGTGCGGTAAGAATCCCACACACCGTATCACCGTGACCGTCAGCCCGGTCGTCAAGCGGTGGCATGATGGCCTTTTTGAAGGTTTCCTCATTGCAAAAAAAAACACACACACACACACAATGATCATAGCAAACAATTAAGCAAGTCTCATGCAAATCGGTGAAGGGCTAGTCTTATATTCATTTTTTTTGTATTTTGCCTGGACCTGCTTTTTATTCGAAATGGACCAGGAATGCTTTTCACAATCGTCATGGAATTTTCCTCACAACAACTGTAAAGAACGTGATGGAATAACATTACAATAAATCAACCAACATTGCAAAGAATCAATTAGCTTGTAAAATGGATTGATACTCTGAAGCTCACGTAATAAGAAAAAGGAAAATGGGAAAAGAGGCAACGAGCAGCTACCAATGCTACCGACGCCAGGAAGGCAGCTCCCACACCTGGACCCTACCTATCAAACCATCAACTCATGAACCGGGGACCAACGGCTTTACTTCCCTTCCTAAGGAAGGCGTGATCAGAGATGTTATGCCTTAGAACATCCTGGCGGCACCGACTGGGATTGAACCCATGCCTGCTGGTGTGAGAGGTAATCACGCTCACCACTACACCACCGGCGCCGCTATTATTACAATACAAATAAAAATGTGAACTTGAAACTATCAACCTTCCCCGTAACTCAAAACGTTGCTGTATCTCTTAGGCCGACGAATCTCCCTGGTAGTTCATTCGGCTCCTCACCAGCTATCTTACGCTTTTCGGCAACAATGTCACCAGCAGCAGTTCCCAGATTTAATGTCAGATGTAATGTCAGTTATCGTTGCACGTCCAGTCCTCTTAAGTCGAACAACTTTCTGTAACGCATTCTTGAAAAACGGATCAGATTTATCTCGTTTTTGTTGAGTAACTAGACCAGTATCGCCAGCCTGAATTTCTGAATTTCCAGCATGTCGTCCTGTGCCTTCTCGTGCGTTACGGTAGAATTTTACAGCTGTAGTCAAGGTCTCGCAATTCTTTCATCATGTGTTTGTTGTACATCAGTACGTGGATCCGGCAATAGACTGCCCGTCCGAACATGAGTTCAGCTGGCGGTATTTTAGTCACATGGTGCGGCCATGAATTATATGCAGCTACATAGTCAGCTAACGCATCCTTCGAGTTGAGCTTCCCTAGTTTAGCGATAATGGTTATCTTTTTAATACCCCGCTTACTTCTTTCTACTAATCCGTTCTCTGTAGGGCTCAGCGGCGTACTGTGAATCAATTTTATCGCCAGCTGTCTTTAAGCGAAGTTTCGAATACCATACTATTAAAAGGAGGGTTTTCGGGATGTAGTAGGTATTGCAAATCCTTTTGACGCAGGGTTACGTCTGTGATTGGGAGTACACTTTGTGAAAACTACTGCTAATGTTGCTATGATAATTAAAATTATCACCGATTGCCTGCGAAAAGCGATTTCCCTAACACAGATTTCAAAGTTGAATTCAATCCCGTGTCACCATACGGAGTTCACCGCGTGGTGAGTGGTGGTCTTCTCCAGTACACAATCAAAGGTTGCCTGCAAGCAGCTAGCTATCAATGCTGCCCCCAACCGCTGATCGAATTCAGTTCCAATCACCGTGTGTGGTGGTGTCCAGTCGTCGGCATCAGCTGCAGCAGTAGCAGTGCTTTCGGCACGTGACGTTGACATTGTTCTCCAGTATACAACGAAAGGCTGCAGCCCACATGAGGAAGGAGGAAGAAGCCGCACCGCTATTGATCGGGATCAGTAGCCCTTCGTGAGTCTCTGTGGGCCATCTATGTCAAACGGGTCATGCAACAGAGTATAAACACAGAGAACCCCGCTCAAATTCCTATTTCTACTAAGACCACGTAGTCCGACGTCAACATTGCGTACAACCCCATAGGGCTATCCCTTGTAGTTTTTAAAACCCGTTTTACAGCATTAGTATCAGTATTATCCATTGGCACCGCTACCAAGAATCTTGAATAATTATCCGTGCTTTCCAATTGTGTGTATCCGAACCCGACGAAAAATTCATAGACACATAGTCCCAAGGATTGTTTGGAAGCTCTGTTAGAGTGATTGGAAAAGGCTTGACAATTAATTATTGACAACACTATTGATAATATGAATACAGAAATATTGTCAATATCCCTCTATTGACGTCAATATAGAATGTATGACAATACGATTTTTTTCAATAAAAGCAACCACTTCCAAGCTAGGAGCTTCCAACCTAATCTTTTCCGGATTCTTCAACTACATGACCATTTGTCAAAGCCAAAAGGTAATTTTTAATCACCCCGGGGTTCACTTCGATAGAGCACAGCTCATGAGGTTCTCTTTGATTGTCAAAAGGTGGATCCTAGATGCAGCATCATCTATGTTTTCTTTTCCTGCGACGTGCTGGAACTCGTAGCAGCTCTATTCATTATCGTTTTCCAATATCCTTCCGATATTTGGTCTTCGTCATGAACATTAACGCTTCGCTATCTGCATCTATCTAAATCTGCAGGTGGGGACGGAATATTCCCGGCGCTACTTCAAAAAGGTGAAGCAGTGCTGATTCCGGCTCTAACTAAGATTTTTAAGGCTAAAGGTTAAATTATATTCCATTAAAATGGAGATTGGTAAGAGTTATATTCATACCAAAAATGGGAGGCACGACAAAACGCATCCAAAATCATTCAGTTCCATCAGTCTTTTCTTAATTTTGTCAAAAACTTTGGAAAAGGTGTTGAATGATTTCATCAATTCAACTTACATGTTCACTCATCCACTATCTAATTTTCAGTTTGCGTATCAATCCGGAAAGTCAACAGTTACTGCTCTCCATACCTTAGTAACAAGTAACCTTTCAGTTAAAGAAATTGCCCTCTGATCTTTCTTGGATTTTGAAGGAGCTTTTGATAACGCATCCTATTCCTTTATGGTTTACACGGATTTTGAAGGAACTTCGATAGACGCATCGTCAACTGGATTCAGATTATGCTTGCAAAAAGCCCCCAGTTTACCCAGTTTTGGTGCATTAAAGAGGGTCTAAGTATTAATCCATGAAAAGTCGTAATCCTAATCCGTTGCCTAAGCATTGAAGTCGCCTCCGATGACTACCCGGTCTTCGTCCGATCAGCTCTTCGATAAGTCCAACCAGCGTCTCGTGGAACTGCTCCATCGTCCATCGGGTGCGTAGCAACTGCATATGAATATTCCGTTAATTTTGGCGATCACGCAACCTTCTTCTTGAATGAGGGTATTTGCCCATAACTTGTATTGCAGCCATCCCAGCTCTATCCGCCACCTAGTTACCTTTATCGGGAGGGACTCGATACAGCTGTGCAGTGTCGCAATAATTGAGGTTTATTTGTGAGTTACCTCTGATATTGTTGCGACAAAACAATTAAGTGTCATTTGGAGCGAAATGCTTGAGAATTCATGCTTAAAAATCAAAAAGTTCTGCAAAATCTATTTGAATTCCTCGTTGCTGAATCGTCAAACAATTTTCACGCAGGATACGTTTGACCTCTTCAAACGTTTTTGGAATGTTATAACGTATTGTTTGTTTCGGAGCTACTGACTCTGAATCGCACCGCATCAATAAGAATTTTAGGGAATTCCGGTTCCGGTTCCATGCGCAACTATGGTTTGTTGCTGTATGTCTGTTAGTGTCGGTGTTATTTATAGGGATGCACTTGACAGTATTCCACTGATCCCAATCTGAATTCCCGTGCGCCACTCTGCTCGGTACCTACCATCATTTCAATCATCCCTCCGGAATCAATTGTCCGATCTCAATTTTCTCAACTCTTCACTTCACTTCAGTACGTCCAGGGGTACAAGAAAGACAAAAAGGACAATCATAGGGACTTAAGTTGAATTTCACCGGGTAACCTCGAAAGCACTTCATTTCCCCTCTACTTTACTACTCTGTGCACCCGGCCAAAAAAAAAATATGAACACTATTATGAAAAAAACACTCAACCACTTTTCACCTTCTTTTCCGCAAATTAACGGTTCTGCAGTACACTCCGACGACTCTCTGGGGAGCGCACATTCCAAAACTGAATACCGAGGCTTCACCCCCCCCCCCTCCAGTCCCAGCCCAGCGCCCACTTTAAAACCACTTGCTTCCGGTTTCCTTCGACTTTCTGCCACATCGAGATCCGCAGCCTGCATTGGGCTTCAGCCAGTAAGTGTGGCAGTTCAGTTGAGGGTGGAGCAGAAAAAAAAATTAATTATGATAAATTACACAGTTTTCCAGAGAGAAAGAAGGTGGAGAGTAACAAAAAATAAAACTTCAACTTTAGTCAAAGAGCAACACGTTTTATTCGCCCGCCAAAGGTATATGATGATTTATGGGGCGAAGCGGATCGTCGCGAAGCAGTCGGTTTAAGTTTCATTCCGTGGCCTGTTTCGCTCCTCGTCGTCAGGTAAGTGAAAAGACGGAAGACGACGACGACGACGATGACGATGATGGTGGAGTTTCTCCCGTCAGGAACTGTAAAACCATCGAAAGTGCTTCACGCTTCAGCATTGTGCCAACGTGGGCCATCAGACACACTAACCTCATGGGAGGGGCTGTAGGGGGGGGGGGGGGACTTGAAGAAGATGGAAAAGTTAAACTGTAATCGGCAGAGGAAATTGTTAAAGTTTCATTTATTTTCACTTTGTGAAGATTATCATTAATGTGCTTCTCGAGAGGGCATCTTCCGGAGCCGGTGCGCAGTTCAGTCCATATTAACTTTTCCAGGAATTTAGCGAGATTAATTGAACTTTTCTGGTTTTGAAATTAATTGTATCCGTTGAATGTGGCTCAGTGAGGCATGATTTTCAAATATTTCCAATTCACAAGCACCATTAACAGGGTAGATAAATTGGGTGTAAGTTGTTGTTTAACCTCATTCCGCGCTGAAATTGGAGGGTTGGTGATAAAACAGCTAGTAAATTATCACGCTTTCAGCTGGTAGTGAGTGGAAGCCCTGGCAGCAGAGAGCGTTGATCATGGAAAGTCAAATTTAATTTAGCGGTGTGACGTTTCCAATGATGAATATAACAAACAAGGATTATCGATGAGAACTTCAAAAGAAGGAAGTTTTGCTAAAATTTAACGAATTTATTGAACATCAACATTATTCCCATGCAAATTCACCTAACCACTTGCCACATTACAAACGATTACACCGTTGTAAATAATTGCAAGCAGTAGATACCATAATTAAAATAACCCAACCATAAGCAAATACGTTGAATAGCTGCCTGTGTCGGTGAGTTGCTATACAACTAAATAATTGATTTTCGTTCACCTGGTTAGTGCTCGTTTCGACCACATTAGTGACGGAGGGAGGATTATTTGTATTCGAATATATTTGAAGAATAGGACCGGTGTAACACCAAATTGTTGTGCCTCGTGCATTTTTTAAATGGACGATTTTGTTCACGATAAAGCAGTTCCACGCCAAATGACAAATCGATCCGAGTCGACCTGCTCCGATTTGCAGGACACTTTACATAATTGTTTGTTATGGGCAACAGGGTGGGTCTTTCAATGCGTACTGAGGTCCCCAACAACTGTTTAAAATTTGAACAAATTGTAATCTAATCTAATCTAATACAAACGCAGCCAGTACGAGAAAGCATCCTGGAAAATGATTAGGTTAGATCAGGTCTAATTATTTTTCTTGTCTAATTGGATCAGCAATTGATTATAGATAAAAAAAAACCTCACGAAAAAAAAAAATCAAACGTCACAGTCTTAAAACTTCAAAGTGACAGCATTAGATGGTTACATTTCTCCGGTTTGAACGAAATCTCGAACCTTCCTTTTGATAGAGCCCATCAGCGCCCGCACAGTGGAAACGGACACGGAATCAGCGCATTTCTTCCATTTTGCCCGCATTTGCTGGATGTCCTTGACTGCCCCGCCGCTTCGTCGAAGTCGCTGCTTTGAAATTACCCAGTATTTTTCGATTGATCGAAATTCCGGGCAATTCGGAGGATTCATTAGCTTGGGGACAAAATCGATCTTGTTGGCAGCATACCACTTCAGAATCACCTTGGAGTAGTGGCAGCTGGCCAAATCGGGCCAAATGATGACTTTACCCCTATGCTTGCGGATGAACGACAATACACGCTTTTTCAGGCATTCTTCGATGTAAACTTGGGATGTCATCGTCGAGGATGTGATGAATGGTTCGCTTATCAAATCATGGCCTTCTTCGCGAACTTGTCGGCAAACACGAAATCGAATCTTCCCGGCACATGCCCACGTCTAGTCACGATGTAAAACTTTTCGCCAGGAAGCTGCATAAAATCGAGTTTGACGTATGTTTCGTCATCGATCAAAGTGCAGCTCTTTTGTTTCGTCAAAGAATTCTGCTTCATGTGCCGGTTCGGATGTTTATTGGCTTTTACGACTTGAAACATTCCCTGGCAAGGATGTTCCGCACCGTTTGAAAGTTAGTGTTGTAACTTTTGGCCACATCTCGGATCGAAAGACCGGGGTTGGCTTAAACGCACCTCAACACCTTGCTGCGCAGCGGACGATCCCTGGTTCCAGTCTTTTCGTCGGTCCTCTGATTCTTTTCCACACTCAGGGTTTCCTTGTAGGTTTTGAGCACTCGACAAACTGTTGTTTTCGGCATCTTCAGCACGTTTGCCAGCTTGGAACCGGACCACTCTGGATTTTCCAGGTGTTTGTGCACCATATTTTTTTTTTCTTTCGAGGTCCATTTGACGTTATTTCTGAACGTGATCGACTACTTTGATCAAACTTTCACCAGTTGTTCTCTATAGAAGTGTAAACTAACCACTGTCGAAGAATTTCGATTCCCAACACTAGAGACGTGCTAGCGGTGCGTGAGGGGCGTACCAATTTACTATTAGTCAGCCTTTACTGCGGCATCCGGAGGTTCAGAACGGTGGATAGTAGTGGTGGTTGTACAGTGGGGCCAGTGTGAAGAGAAAGGGCACCGGATCCTTTGTTGCTGGCGTCAAAGACATTCCGAGTTTTTGTCGTGCTACTTTCCGGGTGGTGGACGGCATGGTGCGGAAGGAAATATTGCGGGCCTGCGACACGAGAACCAACTTCCATATCCCCTAACCGTTCAAAGTCGTCCTTAACCTTCACATATTCACAACGTTGTACTGCTGGGTCTTAAGAGTCTCATAAGTTAAAGGGACCATGGACTCCCGGAAAGGTTTCAGCACAGCACAGTTTTCTGCAAAATAGGGTAATTGTCAGCCAAAGCCATTCGGTGTGATTCAATAAGCGAGAAGTAACGTACACTGACCATAACTTGACCAATGCCGCTCACAGGTAGATTAATACCAGTGCGTTTTAATCTCAACTTCTGACACAAAAACTCTAATACGAAGTTGAATTGTGATCCACTATCGAGAAGGGCTCTGGCGTAGGGATCAATAATATCAGCGTCTTGTACTCGTACCATCTCCGTAGAAGAAGGGTCTGTGCCTAGGGGCACGAACGGAAGCTTGACGTAGGACCGCTAGTAGACGGAACAAATGTGAAGAGCATTTAGTTTTTTTTTAAATTTATCGATCATCTATTATCTTAACTCTTTCCGTTTTTGAATTGAAGGCGTACCAAATTTGTAGTATTTTTTTTTCAAAAAGAAAGTTGATGAAGAGAATCGATCAAAATCACTTGCACCCCTGCTTCCAAGTTTGGTTACAAGATTACAACTCTGGAGAGCATTTTGCGTGATCGTTAGGGGCGTGTGGTTCTGAATATGAGCAAACAGGCACAGATAAATTATATTCCACCTCTTTACTGTGATAAGCTTGTTGGCCCTGAAAAGGGCCGTTTTGTTGCCAAAGTTGGTGATGAATTGACCTCCGAAACTCATCTCTGATAACGCCTTCCTTCGGATGGGAAGTAAAGCCGTTGGTCCCCGGTTCATGAGTTGATGGGTCGATAGGTAGGGTCCAGGTGTGGGAGCTGCCTTCCTGGCACGTCGGTAGCATTGGTGCTCAGCACGGAAAACAAGATCGACGGAAAAACAAACCAAAGGACCTCCGAAACCGTTCAGAGTGCGTCTCTGTCGCTTCAAAACGTAGACGACATCCATGGCCGCTTACGCTTGGCGTGTTCAGAATAGATGACAGCATCATGGATCACACTTTCCAAGAACACCTTCAGCACACCTCGTGTTTTCTCGTAGATCATAGCGGCGAGCCAGACGACGGATGGCGGTTATCACGAATAACCTTGCGATGATGCTTGGCGCCTCCTTTACCAAGACGACCTTTTTCTCCTTTGCCACGACCAGCCATTGTTGCTTGTTGGGTAGAAGAGCGGAACACCTAACCTACCACCACCATCCTACTGCTGCTATTGCTACTTCTGCTGCCTGCTCATTACGCCGTCCGAAGCGAAAATAAGTTGAGGCTAGACAGCAGCTCTCTTTTATATCTTTTCAGGTTCAAGCAGAATGAAGTGCAACCAAGTGGTACTCGATTATGATGACTAGGTTTGGGATGATGCTTGACATTACCACTTTTTCAATAGTTCAACAAGTTGGAAGCATTACTATTGATGCGTAGAAATATTTCTGATCGATTGGTGATAAAATTATTGAAATTGGTCCAGGGGCAGCTGAATCATTAATGTTCAAAATCTTCCATAATTTTGTTACATGTTCCATTTTCGGTTTTCACAAAGTGTATCCCTATATAGAAATCACAAACGTAGTCCTACGTCAAAAACAACATCGCATCTCGTGGCTTGTTGGATGGAGTGGGCGATATCACGCTATCGTAAGAGCAAGAGGGAAGTGGTTCATTAGATTATGACCGATCTTTCGAGTAAACCAACGACTGCGGAGATGATACAACTACCGACGATCTCCCGACGACGACACGTTTTCCTGTGGTGAATTACGCGAATGCACCACCGACGGTGCTATCGATCCCGAAAACGAAGCTCCCGCCTGAGGAAATATGCTGTCCGTTGAATGAACAGCTGTACATGTTGTTGAGGTAGAAGGCTAATTTCACGAACATAAAAAGATCGGCCAAAAGATATGAAGAAACTTTCTTCAAGACACCATGTACCTAAAAGTGATGGTTTGGGCGCAAATATTTGTCCCAAATACGGCTTTGGGACCATTGTGCGTTGTTGGGGACCTGAATACACATCGGAAGGGCAGCGGGGAAACAGGGGGTTGTGATCCACCATACAAACTTGAGCTACCCTAATGGCCAATCATTCACATTTGTGCTTAAAGTGAAAGGGAACGTCATGAATTTTCAAAAAAATCAAAAGCAGTTTTTTCGGTCAAAACCAAAATAGCGTTCATGAAAATGTGTTCATTGCATTCTACCTGCCTACCGGAACACAGTGAACACATTTGAATTGAAAGAAATTTGGTTTTTAACGAAAATTTACATTAGAATTTCCAAACATTTATGACACCCCCTTTCACCTTAATTTACGATAAAAGCATGCAATCAATTTTTGAGAATAAAGTTATTAAATTGTTTTGCTGAAACACATTCTATGATTGAATACTGTCTATAATTTCACACAGGGTATTGAAATTCTATAAAAATATAATATTTTTGGTAAAACAATAGCAACGACAATTAAGTCAAGTCATTAAGTTAAGTCATGACAATCTGTTTAAAAAAACAGTTTTACAATCAAATCCATTAAATGTTGAAGTTTAACATTTTAGTAAGTCGTAGATCTCAAAATGTTCAATGTCTTGAAGTGCCAGAAATGAACGAAAAAAAAAAATATTAAATTACAATATTAATTTTCAAGTTTGCATTAAACTTTATGAAACATTATATATGTTCAGTGAAGTCCCATTAACTTAACATCAATTGCAGGAACTTTACTGAAGATCTGAGGATTGAAATGAAATGTTGAGATTTTCATTGAAGCTTAATAAACAAGCTGCGGGAAATTCTTGAAACTTCTCAAAATAGCGGTAGGAACTTTTAAGAAGTTCTTGGAGTGTCAGGAATATCCAGAGAACTTAACGTAAGTTAAAATACCTTCAGAGATGTGTAGAGAGTTTGATAAAACTCTGGAAACATTTAAGAAGCTCCAAGTACCCCACAAAAGCTAAATCTAGAGATCTTTGATGAATTTCAGAGATCTTAAGGGCAGTTCCGGTAAACTCGGCCTTTTTGAATCTTGCTAATTTTTCCCTAATGGCGTATTTGACATTTTTAAATAAATCGTTGCACAGATACGTCAGAAGGTTCAAACATTTGACCAAAAGTTTTAGCAAGACTTTTTTTTTTAAATAAATTCTTAAAAATTGAACCAGGACATTATTTACTATCTACGTTCTTCACATTTTTTTTTAATTTTTTCGCCAAAAATACCTTAAACAAATTACCGTGTATATTTTTCCGAGAAAGACTTTGTTTTTCCCTACACCTTTGTCTTAGACGTCATTTCGATTGGATGTGACGTTTTTTTGCTACAATTTATTTAAAATATCAAATACGCCACACAGTGGGACAAAATTCAAAAAAAGTGGGACACGCCCATTTCCGACGAAACTATTGAGTGTAGCATTTTGATGTCTTGTAGAATGTTTCTGCAATTTTTGAGTAGGGCTTAGACCTAATTTTGGGCCTACTAAGTACAACCTGCCCTTTGCCTCTATTTTTCGAGAGGACTTTTTTTTTCACGAAATGGAATGTTTTCACTGCGTATGTCTTCTAAATGCCTTTCCGTACGTACTGTAAGATCTGATAGAAAGTAACAAATTGTTGAGATATCGTTACAAAGCTAACACTGCTTCTTGACCCCAAACTCGGCCTATGGATTCTAAATTCGGCCTAACGCATTGAAACACGATTCAAACGCCATTGAATTCACTTCGGCCTATCGGATGAAGATGAAAATTGATTCGGTCGGAGGGCTTTTTTTGTTTTTGAGAATGATGGGTTCAAACATTCATATCACGCGTTCTTATTGACTTTGTTCGGTAGTTTTTGAGGTAAAGTATCGCACCAAATGCATAATTGACTTGTTAATGCTGCAATCATGGATTCATTAGTTGTTTTCTGCTCGATAGGCTCAAGGATAGGATAGGAAGTAGTTCACTACCTTACTCATTCACATTTTTGCAAAAAATCGGCCTTTTTGGATGTTTGTCATTTTGTAGCCCGGAAACGTCACTTCTTCGATGACGAATAAAAAAAACGAGATCCAAAAAGGCCGAATCTTTGCAACAATGTGAATGATTGCCCATAACAAACAACTAGGCAAAGTTTCATGCAAATCGGAGAAGGTCGAGTCAAAGATTATTTATTTTTTTGCTGTTTAACCTGGAACTGCTCCTTTGTAATATCGGGCACGAGCGATGACAGGTCATTGTTTATTGAGGGAAGTGAATATTATGATCGGTTAATGCGGTAAGAGTAGTTGAATTTTCAAGTGAATTTTGGTACATTTGTTTCGTGGATTGACTGACGTTCTGCACGGGTATTGAATTGCATTGAAAATTTGACATGCTACAATGTGATGATGCTATTGATGGACGCATATTCAATCGAGATGAGATTACGTTTCAATAACCCAAGCGCTATGATTTTGTTTACCGGTTCATCAAACGTGACGACCGTTTTGTTTTGGCTGACGCTGATTGTGTTGAGTATTAAACGAAAGAGATATTCTATCAGGTCTAATGAATTTGTTAGTTTGAGGATTTTTTTTAGGTCATTCGTGATTTATCTGGGGATGAGATTCCGGACACGTGACCTTTAGTGTGAAAAGCATGGCTGCTAAGCACAACCCGTATTGAAAAATACATTGCTCAGCTGGAGATCTTTTGAATACTAACTGATTAACCTGCCTTCTTTAATCGAATTTTTGAACAGGTGCAAATCTTCTTGATCTTATTTAGGTCTTGATAAATATCCAGGATTTTTTGGAGCATTTGAGAATGGTTGGACTTAGGAAAAACGGACATTGCCGAGAAGTTTACCGATGTTAGCTTTGTATAACTCTGATATCCAGTGTTGGGAAAATATCAAAAAATCAAATCTCACCAACGCCCAAGATCACGCTTGATTTTCGTAGACTAAAATTAACAAGCAAACAACTGCGGTGTATTTTGCAAGCTGTGATATCGCAGTTCAGAATATCAAGCTAACAAAACTCACCAACTGCAAATCTCACCAAACCGTGGTGAGATTGAGTTTCATTATTTTTGCATTCATTTTCCAAATGCAACCGAAACTTCTATAACGGCTGGCAGCAGTCACTTCGTGTCTGCCAGCGGTGTACAGTAAAAAGAGATAGCAAACTATACTTTTTCTATGTAAGAAAACGAGTTGCAACTGAATCAGTTTTGTGTCGAGTCAACTCTCAGCTTGACTTTTGCACGTTACGAATAGTCTCGCAATATCAAGGGAGCTTGTAAAATCAATATCAAGCATGATATTTTGTTCCAATATCACGAGTGATATTGCGAGCGCATGAGAGCCGAAAAATATCTATTGATTTCTGATTTTGCCAACACTACCGGAGGCCGCCATATTTGATTTTGGTCCGCCATATTGAATTCCAAAATAACAGCGGATGTCGATTTTCCACTTCTACTCTTGGAAGTTTACCGATGTTAGCTTTGTACCGTATGCGTGATAATGCTTGCACCATCGTACAAATAAGGTTCCCGTTTCACCTGTGCATACAATGCCTTGGTTTTCTTTGCATGCACGTAACTTATAGCTCATACCGTAGTAGCAACAATCAATACGAAACTAACGATTTTAAATTGGCTCACCACTTTAGTAGCCTATTGGTCCCAAGCAAACGATTAACGTACCCTATTCTAGTCGAAATTCTAGTACTACGCAATGTTTGTTTTGATTCGCTATGAAAGTTTGACAGATAAAATGAGGGGTTATTGGTTTTTCCTATGTTTCGAGGGGTGAATCGATTAGCTTGGGACCGAAGAGAGTACCAGAGCTGAACCAAAAAGTTGAGCACGTTATTTCGGGACCTTCTAGTCTTAGAGTTACCTCTATGGTAGTAGGCTGTGTATAAAAGAAAATGATTTACGTAGTTTGACAGTTGCACCACAGACAAACAGACATAACACTCGCAAGTTGTTCATCGAACAAGCATTTAACGGTCAATTCAAAAGTATCGTAGTTGGTAGTACCACCACCTGTGGCGCGCATAGTCGATTCCCTTGCGTTTGACGTTTACACACTACCGCCATCTGTTCAGCGTACTACCCACCACAGTGTACTCAACAGATGGCGGTAATGTTTTAGCGACGATGTTTTACATTGAGAAATATTCAATGTGTTATGTCTGTTTGTCTGTGGTTGCACCATGACGAAGTGGCAGCGTATTCGTGATTTGTCCCACTCGCAAATGTCGCAAAAAGACATTTCAATCGCCGTGGAAGTGTCCCGGTGGACCGTCAAAAGGGTTTTAGACCGAGAAAAGAAAGGACAACTATCCGCGAAGGTGGCCACAGGTCGTCCGAGGTCAGCTCGGGTTCCGAGGGTTATCGCTGTTATCAAAAGGAAGATTCGGGTGAATCCAGTGCGTTCAATAAGGAAAATGGCAAAGGAACACGGGATCAGTGACTTTACGGCACGGAAGATCGTAAAGGAAGATTGCGGGGTGAAGTCGATGGCACGGAAACAAACTCACATCCAACCGCATCAAGGAGCTACGAGTCAAACGATGCAAGAAAATCTTGAACTTCCTTTAGCGAAAAAATCCGGTAATCCTGTTCACCGACGAGAGCATGTTTACCGTCGATCCCGTACCAAATTCCAGAACCGACCTGTATATTAGTTCACTTCCGGTAAAAGACGTGGCCGACGAGCACAAGAACGTGTATCTGACCAAGCATCGTGCTAGCGTTATGGTGTGTGGATTGGTGGCTTCCGATGGCAAAAAAAATTGACCCGGTGTTCATTCCAGAAGGCGGCAAGGTCAACACAGAGGTCTTCATCGGGATTTTAAGTAAGTATGTTCTTCCGTGGATCAAAAAACAGTACGGTCCGAAGCCAAATGTTGTATTTCAACAAGATGGGGCTCCGTGCCACACCTCGAACCGCACTCAGAAGTGGTTGCAGGAACATCTTCCGTTCTGGGCGAAGGATATGTGGCCGCCATCCAGCCCCGATCTTTATCCGCTGGATTACTCAATATGGCGCGTCATGAAGGCCAAGGCCTGTTCTAAACGCCACCCGAGTACAGCAAGCCTCACACAAACATTGACCCGTACCTGAAGAGAAATTGATCCAGACTACATTATTAGAACCTACTGTGCATTCCGGAAGCGTGTGGAGGCCGTAATTGCAGCAAGTGGAAACTCAATCGATGATTAACATATAGCGAATTCGTTTATTATCGGGGTTGTGCGAAACCGAACTTTTTGTCAGTGCGAACCTCAGCCTGAGCTAGGTTTTAAAAACAAACGAGCAAACTGACGTTTGTCAGAAAACAAGCAGACCCAATCCTGATACCCGATCCAGGTTGGAACTGAATAATAAACGAATTCGCTAATAGTTACATAGTTTAAGACTCTGAGAAGCATCCCCCTTTGAATAAATAAAAAATCTCGAAAACGAAATTTTTGAATTTTTTTTTTTTAATTTTGACATTGCTTAATGGTGCAAACATTATCACGCATACGGTATAACTCTGATCCTCTGATATTTTATATTTGAAGAAAAGCTTTAGCTTGGAAGAAGTCCAAAGGTTTCGTGTCTCAAAAATACCTGCAAAACTCAGTCTAGTTTTCACTATCTTTCAAATCCATATTGCTGTGCTCTGGATCCTTTAATATTAACCTATATTTGCCCAAACGGTATGTGTATATTCAATTTTGGAAACCACCATAAGAATACCACACTACACTCTACTTTAGTACGTGACAATTATCTCACTGCTCACGCCACCTGCTCCGAGTGGCAATAATGGGCAAGTTTGCAAACATTAGTTGTGATTTTTAATGGTTTCATATCCTCTCTCTATCTCCATCTCTCTCTCTCCTGCTATCGAAATTTAAAACCCCGCACACTCAGTGGTCCCGGGTAAGATAAGCCAAAAACCTGCACCGGGCACAGCTGGACGCCTAGCAGCGCGCTGTAGTACTAGATTGGACAAATTTATACCGACGACGTAGCATAATTCCCGTCATCATCATCACGGCAACGACACCGGCATTTAATATGCTTCCTGTCGTCGCATTCCGAGTGTATAGCACATACTTTCTCATTATCCTATTAGTAGCCTCGACGACAAGGGTTGCTGAAAAAGCTTCCTGCATAGCTCGGCAGAACCCGAATTGAGCACCCCTCCTACGACGACAAAGACAACGGTAAGCACGTGGCGTGGACCAAAAGCCCAGCGGTGCAGTCATGTGAAGAGCATTTTCAACGTGCGACACAAGTCTCCAGAAGCCTCTTTGTTGTTATTAGCGTCTCTCGCTTCTACAGTCGATCCAAACCAGGGACTCTTGTTATGTTTCCTTTGAACAAGTTTTACTCCGGGTTTCTTGTTGCTTGCTTCCTTGGGTATGTGCTAGGTTTGTTTTCCTTTGTAGTTCTTTTTGCTTTCAAGAAATTTTCCCCATTCTGAAGGTATAGGTACACTTGGTGCATGACCGGGAATGTTCTGTGCCTTTGTATGCCGTAACGAGTGAAAGAAGTCCTTTCACCCGACCTCTCCGGATCTCGGCTTTCGCTGGCAAAGTTTTCATTTTTTTTATTTTCGGATAAAGTTTCCCATTCCCCAGGAAGGCATCAGTTGAATAAGTCCGACGACATTATTGGCGTTTTAATAGTTCCGAAAGTTTCGCTCAAAAGTGGGAAATTTCGTCACAATGATCCCCGCCGCCATGAGTGTATGCGAAAAGTTTCCATTGAGTGTCATTGAGTCACTCTACACCGTGATACGTACGGGAAGAGCCATGACGACACACACACTCACACTCTCAAAACACGACGTACACCTGTTTTCAGAGACGCCTCCTATGCCTCCTCTGCACACCAAAAAATTCTGAATTTTACTGACGATGTAAACATCCATGCATGCAAACATTCATACATGTAAACTTCCTTTTCACGTAAACTAGCAGCTTGCAAGAAATGTTGCAAACAAAAGTGGACAGTTGCATACAATATATGGAATATTGCATGACATGTCTCATAAATTTACACGGTCTATAATCTAAACTTGTATGATATATGACGCTCCATTTATGTGCATCATAGTAACGGAAATTTACACTACTTTTTTTTAGCTGTGTGCATATGACAATGGAAGGACTTTCGTGGACAATTTTCAAATAAGAAATTCTCTGAATATGCACCTTTGGCTTGTAGCCCTTGGTGGGGGCCATTTTTTCCACCCCCTCACTACGTCCCTGCCTGTGGGAAGTGATATTTCGAGAGTTTATGACTGCATAAAGTCTAGCTTTCATAAAGTAGTTTAAATATGACCAGAGTACCGCCAGCAAGTTTATGGTGACCTGCGAGAGTGACAATTTTCAGGAAAGTTGAGTTGAGTGTAGATATGTACTGCTTTCTAATTGAATTCTTTCAAATATGGTTGTGGAGTGCACAAGAGGTTCATGATGAAATGGTAGTGGGAATTTGTCTACGAATCATGAAAAAGCTCTCCCCGCAGGCTTCAATTTCATAGATTATAAAAAAAAATCAACCTTCCATTGAACTGATAGGGAAACTTCATTTCGCCTGAGGAATTTACCCAAGCTTCCGGAAGAACTCTCATCGACGACGTATTTATCGTTTAATCAAATCAGATTGAAATTCCCTTATGCGTACTCTCCCATAGGCAGGCACGGTGGAAGTGGAGTGAGGAGTTCTTAAACTCGAAGGCCGAATCATTACGCAAAAATGGATTCTGCAAAAACCCCCCTCGGACATGTACCGACGAAGACCAGGCACACATCCACAGCCATGTTCAACCCTTTCTTGGACCAGAAATCTACGCAATCTAGAAATAGTTTCGTTGCTCAGCTTAGTTTTAGATCCCAGAACCATGGGAGAGAGTCACCCGGAAAAGCAGCATGATATCAGAAATTGATTGAATTTATCGAAATATTATGCTGGGAGAGATTATTTACATTACATCTCTCTTTCGAACTTGGTCATATTTCGGGTTTGAAACAGAAAAGAAACAAAGATTGTACATCTGATAAAAGATGGTGTTGGTGGTGGTGAGGATGATAGTTTTGCTCCCGGCGTTGAAGCTGGTTTTTCCAATTTTCCATGTAAATCTGATTAAGGAAAAGACCCAGAGCGGACAAATCGAACAATATGAACGGCATTGATGAGGATGGCATGTAGATGGGTGCGGCTGCCTACAGAGAAGGATGCAGTAGAGCAATAGACAGGATTTGCTGCTAATCATCTATCTGTTGGCTTTGGAGGGACTGTCGATTTTTTCATGGACTGGAATGATTCGGCACAGCAAGCGTACACAACATATCTATTTATCTTATTTTAGAACAAATGTTTTTTTCAGGGTGTCTACTCCCTGAATTTCCAGTAACATTTCAGATAAAGTTCGATTTGTACTTATGCTGAACAAATCATTTAAATTTCAATACTGCAGTTGTTCTCTGCATTTTTTGCTCCTCTTCTCTAAACTTGCCACGACCATTTAAAATATGTCCTCTATAGAACGAATAAAGTTCATCTGAGCAACTTATAGCATCTCATACCTTTCACTTAGGTAAGTTTTTAGAGCCACTTTAAATAATTAGTGTCCTTAGTGTCCCTTGCTATTACTGTAAAAAGAAGTCGTCTCCATTCCACTCGATCTATGGTTGCACGTCGCCAACCACGCTGCCTACCACCTGGTAGATCCACCTTGCCAGCTACGTCTCATTCCAGTCGGTTCGTTATCGGGAACCGTTTTCATCTGACCTTCTTATGACGTGCCCAGCCCACCGTAGGCGTTCGAAGTTTCCGGCAAAATGTGTGCCAGCGTCAAAGCATGACGTGACGTGGTACATTTTATTTCTCAGAGAGATCGGTAACCTGGCGTGGTGACTTATGAACAACCCCCTTAGTACACATAATTTGTAAGAAATCAATACATGCAAAGTAAATTTGATGATATTATAGGGGTCACCCTTAATTATCTTTTTAATAGCAGTTCTATACTGGAGAACAATTAGAGATCGATAATTTTGTATCTTCCGCAATGTTGCTTTAAATAAAGTGTTCAACAACATAGAACATTTCTCTCGTGTATCTCAAATAACTAAAAAGTAAATATTATGATCTCATTAACCATAGGGACCACCCTAATTTCACGAATTTCTGAAAAAACGGTCGACAGACCAAATATTGATTCGAAAAGCAAAAGGTCAAAGGGACATAATGTTGAAAGGGACAAAAGAGAGAATTGACAAAAGGTCATATAACTGATGTAAGAACTTAGCAATCACCAACTACCTACTCGGAGATCAAACATACAGCACCCGGTCGACTCAGGCGACAAGAGCAAGCTCCGGAACACCCAGGGTCGGCTAGCTACCGGGTAATCAGAGGGTTTCGCGATACAAAAACGAAGAACTTTCACTTTTCTTTAAACGCATTTATTTGCCACTTTCTGTATTATGTGCGTGTTGTTCTGTGTTCATAATTTCGTGTAATATGTGTCGTGTAGCCTAATCGCGTTGTTTACTGTACCGGTACATACCGCTGCTGCCGTTGTACTGGTACATGCCGACACAGTGACTCTTGTCCTACTGTGCGGCCGGAACTCTCGCCAGATTGGCGAAGCGAGCGGATGACGGGCCAGCGGGCGTTGCTGGACGGTGGGATGGCAGGCGTCATCCTTCGTTGGCACGATCGGCCGACCGTGGTAAGGCCACCTTGGTCAAGCCGAGAAGGGAAAACTCCTTTACGATTATGGCCTACGTTTGGCCAGATAATATTGTTTGGTCCTTGACAATTAGGCTCGGAAACTGTTTCCAATTTCACGAGCCGGCCGTGTGCTGACGGATGACCTTTTTAAGGTCCAATATAAAAAAAGGGGTCCTGAACGTTAAATTTCCCTAGCGCACACTAACTGTTGCTAAGGGGGGTCCTGGTTCACGTTCAAAAACAGCAACCACTGCACTTAGCTAATTAAAATGCGTCTTAGCACACGGACGCCTGATATTAAAAGAGGTCGATTTTGGGCAATGGCCGTTCTTTCTCCCAATTTTCCTTCATCCCGTCATGCCGTCATCCTTGTTTGTATAGTTGTTTGTAGCTCTATGGTGGACATAACGTAACGGCACAACATTTTCACAGCGGTACAGAACCCTATCACTTCTGTGGTATACTGCTGTTTTTGCACAAGAAACGTAAAGGTTCTGAATATATAACATAAATGACAAAAACCTATGAATTTGTGACCAAACGGTTACAGTCAAAAGGACAAAAGGTCGAAAGAGCTAAAGATCGAAAAGACAGAAAGTAAAATCGACGAAAATTTCACTCAGTATAGGAGGTGAAATACGATAAGTATTTCCAATAAATTCGCGGACAATTTTACAAGCAGCAAACCAATCACGGCCGGTGAGACTAGCTCAGGGATAGAGAGAGAGAGTCAATACTACCCAGCGCTGAGTAGGCTACGTTTTTAGAAATGTCTCATACCGAAGGGAAGGTCATCTTATCACACACGGCCAAGGAGACTAACTCAAAATCGAGTCGAATTCAACATTGGGGTTACTCAGTGAATGAGTGAAATTTTCCATTTCACTCAGTGAAAGTGAGGAAAATTTAATTCACACATAATCCCTCTCTTCACCCTCCAAATCTCGATTAAAATCGTATTTACGGAGATAAATCGATTTAAAGATTTCCATACCGGCCAGCCTGTGAAATAATGGGTTGGAACAGTTTTTTTTTTGGAAAAAAATGATGACACCTAAAAACCCTCCAAATCTCGATTAGAGCCGTATTACCTTTGTTTCTAGCGTAACATAGGTATTAAAATCGATTTTCACACGTCTTGCCGTCTTCGCCCGATAGCCATCCACACAAGCTATATTACACGTATAAAACATTCTCAATCGATAGAACTCGGCTCGATCTGGCTCGACAGTTTGATTACGACATCGTATAATCAGATTGAATATGAAAAATCGACCCAGCAAGATGAAATTTGCTGATGTCTGTATGTGCATCTGTGGACGCGTTTCATCTAGGCAAGCTTTTTTCGATATGGCTCATCCGATCAATGGTTGATGGTTGATATCTCGTTTGAAAGGTCCCATTGCGCCATTGATCGCTATTGATTTTTTTTTCGATCTGACTTCCGGTTTCGGAGATAAATAGGGCAGAATGATTTTAGTTAACGATTTTTTAAAAATCAACTGTACATCCCATCAACGTGAAACTTGCAGCAATGGAAAGACCTCATCCATATCTATCTGCAGAAACATTTACAGACATATTTACATACCGATCTGACGTTTGGTGTTGGAGATTCCGCCTTATTACCTTTGTTACTAGCGTAACATAGGTATTAGAATCGATTTTCACAAGTCTTGCCGTCTGCGCCCCATAGCCATCCACACAAGCTATCTAACCTGTATAAAACATTCACAATCGATAGTACCCAATCGATTCTCAATTTCATCTAGGCAAGCTTTTTGCGAGATGACATATCCGATCAATATGGTTGATTTGTGCATGTCGTTTAACCCCGTTTTTTTTTAAGTCAGAGGAAGGCTTTATGTTTAGTTTGGCGTTATCATCAGAAAAAGAAATCGTGGAATGTAGAGGAGAATAGCCCATAATGCACCCCTGGGGTAAAATGGCCCCGTGCAGTTATTCGTTGCTTTCCCTAATAAATTTGTTATGATTATTTTGCTTAACGACGTGTTTGTGGTATCATCCAAACCATTTGTGGAAAAGTTCGACTATTAGGGTTATTGTTCTTGTATGGTATTTGTTTATTAGGGTTTCCATTACTAATTCTGGAAAAAGCATGCGCCAGAATGTTAGTTCAAGCACTGAACTAGCAATGCTTATTGTTAAATTCACGAATTGACAATCGGAAAGCTATGAAAAACAGCGCAGGGCCATTTTACCCCAGGGGTGCGTTTTGAACCATCCTACCCTACGTATTCCAATAGACCTTTTCGATGCTGAATCGTCTTTCTCTATCTATTAAGTGGACCTTACACGATTGCTTTTATTGACAATAATCGTATTGTCAATACATTCTATATTGACGTCAATACATCGAGATTGACAATATTTCTGAATTCACATCATCAATATTATTGTCAATAATTCCCCTTCGCGTCAATATATTGATGCGTGTGGGGTTTGCTTTAAGCGGGTTTGAAACTTTGGGAGTTTCTGTTGAAGCAAAATTTGGACAACTTATGTTTATAGCTGCCTATTTGCCATTCCAATGCGTAGGCCAGCAAAAGAATTTTCTCAAGGGTGGAAATTTACCCGTCATAGGTCTAAATTCTTCATAATTGGTGATTTTAATGCAAAACACCGCTCATGGAATAATGCTCAAAGCAATTCCAATGGTAATATTCTGTTTGATGATTGTTCTGCAGGTTATTACACTATTCAATATCCAATCAACCCAGCATGCTTTTCTTCAGCAAGAAATCCCTCGACTATTGATTTGGTCTTAACTGATTCATGTCAACTTTGTAGCCAATTGGTTACCCATGCTGACTTCGGTTCTGATCAACTTCCAGTAACTTTTGAAATATCCCAAGAAATAATTTGTAATCCCAACAGCTCTATTTTCATTTACCATAGAGCTGATTGGGAGCAATATCGGACATTTATGGAATATAACTTCGATCCAAACATTCCTTTGCAAACCAAAGATGAAATTAATTGTGCTCTTGAATCTCTGACTACTTCTATAGTTGAAGCAAGAGCTGCCTCAGTACCAAAATGCGTGGTTAAATTCGATTCAATTATAATAGACGACGATCTTCAGCTCTTGATCCGCCTTAAAAATGTCCGTAGGAGACAATATCAAAGAACACGCGATCCTGCCATGAAAGTTATCTGGCGAGATTTACAAAAATAAATTAAAAAACGATTCTCTGCCCTGAGGAACAAAACTTTTGAAGATAATGTTTCTAAATTAGACCCGAGTTCCAAACCCTTTTGGAAACCCACAAAAATTTTGAAAAAACCTCAAAAGCCTATGCCAGCGCTTAAAGAAGGTGGTTAAAATTTTGATCCCAAATTTGGAAAAAGCTCAGAAACTTGCTTAGTAATTCGAGAGTTCCCATAATTTCAGTTTGGGTCTTACTAGTCCTATTGAGAATCAGGTTGCTCGGGATTTTCTGAATATTTTCTCTCGGGAAAATATTTTTGATGATTCCTGGGGGACTGATTTGGACGAAGTAACGTCTATAACTAAAAAGTTTCAAAATATGAAAGCTCCAGGTGATGATGGAATTTTCTATATCCTCATCAAAAAACTCCCAGAGAGTACCTTGTCTTTCTTGGAAAAATTATTTAACAGATGTTTCCATTTGGCATATTTTCCTGATAAATGAAAAAATGCAAAAGTTGTTCCAATTTTGAAGCCGGATAAAAATCCAGCTGAAGCTTCTAGCTACCGTCCAATAAGTTTGCTTTCAGCAAACTTTTTGAAAAGATAATTTTGAATAGAATGATGCTTCACAACAATACGAACTCAATTTTTGCAGATGAGCAGTTTGGATTTCGCCATGGGCATTCAACTACTCATCAACTCTTAAGAGTTACCAATTTAATTCGTTCAAACAAATCGGAGGCCACTCAACTGGAGTTGCTCTTCTAGACATAGAAAAAGCATTCGACAGTGTTTGGCATGAAGGTTTGATTGCTAAATTGAAAAAGTTTAATTTTCCACTTTACATTATGAAATTAGTTCAAAATTATTTAACTGACAGATCTCTTCAAGTAAATTATCAAAATTCCAAATCTAATCGACTACCTGTTAGGACAGGAGTTCCTCAGGGTAGCATTGTTGGGCCTATATTGTATAACATTTTCACTTCGGACCTCCCTGATTTGCCTCAGGGTTGCCACAAATCTTTGTTCGCTGATGACACAGGCATTTCCGCTAAAGGAAGAAGTCTTCGTGTTATTTGCAGCAGACTGCAGAAAAGTTTAGATATTTTCTCTTCTTATTTACAAATATGGAAGATTTCTCCCAACGCTTCCAAAACTCAACTTATAATATTTCCACACAAGCCTAGAGCTTCGTTTTTGAAACCTAGTAGTAGTCACATAGTCACTATGAACGGAGTTCCAATTTCCTGGTCAAACCAAGTGAAATATCTTGGATTAGTACTTGATCAAAAATTAACTTTTATAGATCACATTGAGGGCATTCAAGCTAAATGTAACAAATATATTAAATGTTTGTTTCCTCTTATAAACAGAAAATCCAAACTTTGCCTGACGAATAAACTTCTAATATTTAAACAAGTTTTTAGACCGGCCATGCTTTACGCTGTGCCAATATGGTCTTGTTGTTGCACTACCAGGAAAAAAGCACTTCAAAGGATTCAGAACAAAGTTCTGAAGATGATTTTGAAGTTGCCTCCCTGGTACAGTACTACCGAAGTACATAGAATTTCGAATGTTGAGACTTTAGAACAAATGTCCAACAAAATAATTAATAATTTCAGGCAAAAATCGTTGCAATCCTCAATTGCAACCATTAATTCTCTTTATACTTAGATACGATTCAGTTTTAGTTTTTAGTTTTAAGATATCAATTGTTATACTGACATGCAGGTTCAAAAAACCTGTTTATAATACTGAATTGCCAAGACAGGAACAATGTAAAAATACTTAGATATATATCATAACAATTAAGGCTGGTAAGTTACTGTAGTAACTGGAGCACCTAGGTTAAAATGAAATGTAATTTATTTTGAATTTGAAACAAATAAAGAGTTAAAAATAAAGGAAAAAGTCATTAGGCTATGATTTAT
This sequence comes from Ochlerotatus camptorhynchus, assembly GCF_037179485.1. Taxonomy (NCBI): domain Eukaryota; kingdom Metazoa; phylum Arthropoda; class Insecta; order Diptera; family Culicidae; genus Ochlerotatus; species Ochlerotatus camptorhynchus. The sequence continues at coordinate 533,359 of NW_027040574.1, read as the reverse complement.
GTTTTGGACTCCAATTCAAACTAGCAATTGCTGTTTTGTTCGCAGCAATTGAGCAGTGCAGAAACTGAGACCAATAAACAATATCCATTAGGGCTCGTACATATACCTATGGATAATATCAAAAACGAGATTAAACTGGGTAACAAAGGTTCTATTCACCTGCCCGGTGGATCAATATGAGATTTTTACGAAGATAAATCGATTTAAAGATTTCCATACCCGGCAGCCTGCGAAATAATGGGTTGGGACACTTTTTTCTTGGAAAAAATTATGACACCTAAAAACCCTCCAAATCTCGATTAGATTTGAAATTTTCTCAACAACCCCCATTTACAGAAGTATTACAATAATCATCTGACAAGGCGACAAAAATTGTATGCGAGTAGTGCTGGTGCTACAGACACTGCACTTTTTTTTTTGTGCGGTTCAACTGTTCAACTTCTGATTTTCACTGTCACGAATTTTCCCTCCCTGAAGGATCACATTTTACTGCATCTGCTCTATCAAGCCACTCAAATTGAGCTCAATGAAATTTTGATTGCACCCTTCGAAATATGTTCTTCGATGAAGACGGAAAGTTTCCATTCACAACATATTGAGCTCAGAGCAGCCCCAGTTTGAACTCCCTCACCAGACGCAAGGCTGCCAAGTTAGGGAGTGAGTTATACGGTCGGCAGTCGAGACGCCTGGGTTTTGAAAACTTCCTCCCCGACGACCCCGAAATCCTACTCACAACAAGACGACGACGACGACAAGGAAGCAGATGAAATATTCTTCAACAAAGTGCACACAAATTTACTTCACACTGAACTAAGCTTCGCTACCCCCCCTTGGGGGAGAATCCAGAAACCGCTGTGGGATTCATCCACGCCGAGAAAGTTCACCCGTTTCGCGTCATCCATCTAATTTTATGGCGTTGCTATTATTCAAGTCGGTTGCATTGCTAGCTTAAAGAGATGCAGAAGATGCACATCATGGGAGGGGGTGCTTCGGAGGGAAAATTTTCACCCCCCCGCGGCATTGGGAGGGAAAGTTTTCTTCAACCAAACTAAACCAAACCTCGCGCTAGCATATTGTATAGATTGTATAGCCGTCGTCTTCGTCGTCGTCGTCGGGCGGGTGGTGGCGTAGCGCCAATCAGTTTTGATGCAAATTGAGCCCGGCTTGATTAAGCGTTGGGAAATTGCGACACATTAAGCTGCTACTGGTGCAGGTTTGGGCGCTAGGATTTCGAGGAAATTTGGATTTGGATGTTTCGTGTTGATGGTAAGAATGATAAGATGGGACTTTGTTTGCTAATTTTTTGCGGATTTTGACGATTTCAGTTGTTATTTTTTTTTTAACTCCATGGCTGGATTTTCATATGTAATAGAAATTTGATGTATGTGTAGACGAATCTTTTTGCAATAATCTCATTTTCACACTCATTCAACTACACGCTTACTTGGAAGTACCAATTAATTGGTTTTATTTCATGTGATGAAAAATGCCTCAACTCATTAATTGGTGAAAAATTATCCTATTTAATGTTAACTCATTATTGATATTTAATCGGCAGCAGCAACTCATTAAATAGGTTACAATTTTACCCATTAATGAGTTTTAAAAATAAAAACTTTTCTTTAAAGTGGGTTGAAATTTTACTCATGAATGGCTACTTTCAAGTTAGCATGTAGGTACTCAATCACGTTCACTCCTACATTGTTTTTGGTTGCTTTTTAATAATACTCCTTCGCTTAAAAAAGGGCATTTTTATAAATTGAATTCCCACTCGCTACGATGAAAAACCTCGCTGGAAATAAAATAATAAAATTATAATTGACGTAAAACCATCATCTCCCGTCCATGTTTACAACCATATTTGATTTCAAACCGAGCGACTTTTCTGGTGCTCGGCAGCTGCTTAATTAAATTTCGACAAGTTGCCTTTGTTTTCGTTCTGCATTTCCTTACACGGCGCACAATCGAGCAAGTGATTCCAATTTTTCGACTATTCACAAAAAATGAAAATAAATATCCATCACCCCAACTACCGGGTACCAATTAATTATTTTAATTTCCATCATGTTCCATCAGTTTCGATCATGAGGACAGGCAAAATGTAATGATTATTTTTTGTTTCATCAGTCACGCTCATTCCGTCGAAATTCGCACCACTGAAAGGGTGAAAAGGTAAACGCGCCATTTTTTTTTTTCAGGAAATGCACTCTAAGCTTTTGAAAAATGCCAAATTTGACAGACGTAGCTGCTCAGAATTATGACAAAAGTGCAACGACGGGCATGTGAAGAAGTTAAATACATACTCGGAAGCATTGGCAAGAAGTTTCTCTTAGAAACTTCATTTAGAAGAAGCTTGCGAGTATTAAACTTTTTCGCTTGCCCGTCGCTACGCTCCTCTATATAGTAAAAAACACGCGTATCAACGGATTTCAGCCTTTCAAAGGAATAATCGCATAGCTGCCTGGTTGAAATATTGCACATCGCATGATGGCGAACGAGAAACAATGCCCGGAACGTTTTTATTCATGGCTCGGTGTGCATTATTTATCGAACATTGAATGTTTCATAATTGACTTATAATTCGAGCCTCTTTTGTTCCCCTGAGTTGCATGGATTGCGTTACGTGTGAGTACCTGCGTTGGTAATCGAGTTTTTGTTGTTGTCGTGGGGCTGAGCGTACCCTTCGTTGAAGCTGCTGCGAACCCTTGCTGGGAGGCTTGACAATGGGATTCTGCTGAAGATTGATGCATCGAAAACGGTGCTGGGTCATTAGGCCGAAGTACGTTACGCCGAATGGGTTATTGGCACAGGCAGCTCCAAAAGGAAAGCATCCTGCTGGCATTCCCACCCCACTCAACTTTTTGGCTCAGCTCTCGTACTCTCTTCGGTCCCAAGCTAATCGATTCACCCCTCGAAACATAGGAAAATCCATTAACCCCTCATTTTATATGTCAAACTTTCATAGCGAATCAAAACAAACATTGTGCAGTACTAGAATTTCGACTAGAATGGTGTTCGTTACTCGGTTGCTTGGGACCAATAGGCTAGTTTAGTAAGGAGCCAATTTGAAATTGTTAGTTTCGTATTGATTGTTGGTTCCACGCCAAATGGCGAATCGGAAAAACTCGACTTTCTCCGATTTGCATGAAACTTTGCATAATTGTTTGTTTATGGGCAATGATTCACATCTACTCATATCTGTCAAAAGTTGGGTACTCCAAATTGAGTAAACAAAGTTGGAACTGACAAGACGACGAATGGAAAACTTCGACCTGAATCCGGACGTCATTCATTTGTCATCTTGTCTACAGAGCTGCCAGGTGGTTTTATAAAAAATCTGTATCAACTCTATTAAAAAATCTGTATTTTCTGTATTGACGATTTTTTTTCTTAATTAATCATGTTTTGTTGTTTTACAAATACAGTGCATACAAAATAACCATAAAAAGTGCTTAACCACCTATTCGGGCTATCGTACTAACCATACGGGATATATTTGCGCCATTTGTGATATCGTCCGTACTTATTTATAAGAGTGATATGAAGCCGTTTGAAAATGTATGGAGATTTTAGTTTCTATTCATTATCTTCCTGATAAGCAGTTTTAAATGCAAAAAAGTGCACGAGCTCATTACTATTTGATATTTTTAATATAGATGAATACAATTAATTACATCATTTGTGTGGTAGTTACACCGAAAAGTCGAGAGATATCACCCCGCCAGTGCTGGTAAAATCATTTTTGCAGTATGGAGAATATCAGAAAATCCGCAATTTCTTACGAAATACATTTTCAATGCGAAACTACCGTGACGGGCGTGACTGCGTTTTCTGTTGGAGGGAGTGAGAGAAGCATAAAAGAAAACAACGCCTCGAGCAGATACCACTGCAAAAAATATGCACAACAATTAATTTTGGAGAGAAGGGGGTACGCTGATAAAATCGAGCAAGTTATTTTGTTTTTATAAATTTGGAATTTTTTTTCTCAAGCATTTTATAAAAATCTGTATAAATCTGTATTGTAATTTAAAAATCTGTGATAAATCTGTATTCTGTATCGGGTCTGTATTAAGATTAAAAAATCTGTATAATACAGATAAATCTGTATAAATGGCAGCGCTGTCTTGTCAGCTCTAACTTTGTTTGCTCAATTTTAGGTATCCCTACCAGCGTTGCCAGATTGTTTTAAAGCTTATCGGTATCAAAGGTATTAAAAAATCTGTATTTATCGGTATTTACTATTTTATTAATTTTATATTTTTGCCGTTTTTGAAAGCGAACATTTTAACGATGGTGATGACTGGGATTTGAGGGGAATGGCTTTGTTTAACGGCTTTCTCAGTCTTAAAACAGCCTTTAATTTTTTTTTAATTTAATTTTTAAAATTATCGTTGTGGCGATCAAAATTGTGAGAAAGTATTTTTTTCTCAATTAAATATCATTAAATGAAACCAAAATATAGAAAATCAGCCACAACAACGACTAAACTATTGACAATAACGACAAACAATATTTTTACTTGCAAAAGGCCACAACCCATGGCCGAAATGTCGAGCAGATTACATCGTAGTCGTTGCAGTTTTTTAGGACTGAGAAAGCCGTTAATCAAAGCAAAATTTTAGCTTTTTAGCTGATCGAAAAATTGTGCAAGAAAACTTCGGGGAATGTTTGAATTAGCTTCTGAACGAAGCCGAAAAAAACATCCAAAGAAAGACGAAAGAAGCTCTCCTGGATGAAGTTTGAGGAAAGTTCTAAGAAAAGTTGGAAAAACATCTGGGAAACTTCCAAGACACGAATTGAGAAACTTGTAGCGAAAATTTAAATAAACTATCGGAAAAAAATCGGATGTCACATGTAAAGGAAACCAGAAAAGTTTCGGAAACCGGAAGTAGATTTTCGGAAAAACCTTCCAATATAAGTCGAACAAAAAAACCTTTGGTTTATGGTCAAACTTCCAGAAGAAGACGAAAGACATTTCTGGGAGAATTAATTGAACTTCCTGGAGAAGACGAAAGAAACTTCCTAAGGTAGATTGGAAGAGACATCTTAAGTAAGTCGGAAGCTAGAGCGCTTACGGAACAGTCGAAAGAAATAAGGGTACAATTTCGAAGAAAGAGATCCTGGGGGATGTTCTAATGATCAAGAAAATTTTCCTGATATTCATAAAACATCCCTGAAGACTCCGCAATTTCCCGAAGTTTTCGGAACATTTCTGAAATGCACTTAGGAATATTCCATAATTCCTCGAAATTCCTTAATTTTTTTTTAATTTTCCTGAAATTAGGAGCTGTTTAGGAGTTCTCTGGTCATCCTTGAAGTGCTCGGAACTTCGCTGATTATAATAAGACTACCGGAATAGCGCGAATAATCATTGAAGGTCTCTGGACTTTCTTGAAGATTATGAAATATCTTAAGTGCTCTCACAATTTTTTTGAATTTATTGTAACATCAGCATTGAAGTTCTCTGATCTTCCCGATTTTTTTTTAATTTTTAAAAGTTATCAACACTGCCATTAAAAAGCATAGAACTTCCCATAAATGTTCTCACAATGTTCTAATGTTTATGTAACTTCCCTTACGTTTCCTAAATTTGCATGAGCTCCTCAGGACATTGCTGAAGTTTTCGGAAATTGCCTGAATTTCTCGGAACTCCTTTATAATTTCAGCAATTTCATTAATTAATTGATCTGTCCTGATGTTCTCTGAGCTTCACTAAAGTTCCTGAAAACCATTGAATTCTTTTCTTTCATCCATTGACGGCAATCGAATGTGCAGGAAGGCAGCTTCCACACCTGCATAGGATAGCGGGCCCATTCACAACAACAACACACATGGGCCGGCTTTACTTCCCTTCCGAAGGAAGACGTGACCAGAGATTTTTATGCCTCAGAAAAATCCCACCGACCTCGGCTGGGATTGAACCCAGACCCATTGGGGTGAGAAAGCAGTCACGCTTACCACTACAGCACCGGCGCCAGCTGTTTAGAAATAGCGCGTGCAGTCAATCCTGCCATCAAATTAAACTTCACGACAAATGAAAGTGACTCATATTTGAGTGCCGTTCACTCAAATTCATAACAGCGTACACGGCAAAAGTTAGTTATTTTAACTCATCTTGGCACTATACACTGGGGCAAATAGACCTAAGAATTTCATAAAGTTGGACTTATGAATGATTTTCGGGTAACATGAGGTAACTCTTGCACCGACAAACCGACTCACTTAATTCTGACCTATGCTCGAAAATCGTAAACGGCCAATTTACATGTGCAGTGATCCGAACTATCAAAACCATAGGATTTTTTGATCTAGATAAAAAAAAGTTTTATTGTTTTTGCTATGGTCATTCATGTCGGTTTGTGGGTGGCTCTTTAACCATTTCATTTTCCCAAACATTGAAAGACGAGTGGTCAACACACGGGCCCCCTAACCTCAACGTCTATTTGCCGGTTCCAGTCTGCTCCGGTTTATTATTTTTTTGTCAACATTATTTTTCACTAGGCAAATCAATGAAACTCACACTCATTTCTTAAGGCTAAAATTCATAAGTGTTCGGTTGCTTGGTTGGTTGTCTTTATTAAGGAGATTTTCAGCCAGACGCTGGCTCATCTCTGGGAACCCTTGAAGGGGTTTTCCCAAATTACAGAATTGAAAATTGAAAGAAGTGTCCGGAGAAGACACTTCTGAAAGATGGGGGAGTCCATTTAGAATGGAATACTTATGTGATACAGAGTGATATCAAAGGTACGGTTGTCGTCTTTTGATGCTGACTCATTTTACGCCGGCGGAGGGTTTCCTGGGATGGCTGGCGGAGAGGAAGTCCTTGTTCTTAGCTGTGGTCGTGGTGTTCGGGCTGGTCGTGGTGTGGTGAACAGGGAGTTGTCCTCATGGTCGGAGTTAAGGGTATGACAGCGTGCATCATTGAGGGGTCCGCTATCGGCGGTAATGTCTCGGTCAGCTGTAGTCATATTTGGGAGAACAGACCTGCCTCGCGGAGGAAAGCCAGTAGTGCCGCTGAGCGGCAAGGATCTTCACTGAGGGTGTCTCGGATGCTGCCGGGGATGTCGAACAGGTTTCTAGCTCCTTGATACTGCGGGCAGAGGCATATAAAGTGTTCAACCGAATGGTGGATCTGGCACAGTGGACAGGGTCGATGGAATTCGCCGTTTCCCGTTATGTTGTGTGAGATACCACTTGAGAGCGGTGGTCAGGTAGGTCCTCCCAGCGGAGTGTCTCCTCTTTAATTTTATTGATGAACAGATTTCGTGAGTCCAGCCAGTCCTGCCTCCAAAACTCCCATGTAATTTTGGAAAGCCAGGTTTTCAGATCCGGGCCTGGAAATTTTCTTGTTAATTTGCTCATTTTTCGACATTTGTGAGGTGGTCAGCTTCGACGTTACCCTGGATCCCGCTGTGACCGAGTTTCCAGGCGACGGTGGTGTTGGGTGGAGCAGACCGGATGATGGCTTGGATCCACGGGTGTGTGGGGTGCTCGGCGTCAAGGGCGGCTACCACGCTGGCGGAATCAGTGAACAGGACGATGGGTTTGTGGTGATGGCGACGGAAAGAAAATTTTTACGTTCTTTTGCCTGTGTATAGTGCAGGAATGCAAAAGTAGTTAAGGCGGGTCAAAGTAGTTTTCATTTACTTGTTCGCAATTCACATGGAATTTCCACTCCCTTTCTACCCAAAAGTAAGTAAATATGTTTATACTTAACGTTGGGCTCCCACAATTTTCTACCCCTGATGGGTGGTTTTGCTCCTCCGTTTTTGGCAACATTAGAAGGAGAAAAGGAGACAAACTAGTCAAAAGTAAGGTAAAAATGTTGGGTACTTTTTTTCTTACCGTGTAGGTCACTCGTAGAATGAGTATTTTTTTTATCAAGTATGAGTAATTGTCAGTGATATTTTCTCATTTTTGAGTAACAATTTACTCATTCCAAGATTGACCTACGTTTTCAAATTTGAGTGAACGGGATTCAAATTTGAATCAGATCCATGTACCGTGTTGGTCGTTCGAGATACTATCAAGCCGAATAATTCATTAGGTCCTAACAACTTAAGGTAATTTCAAAGATCTTTAGGAAAGCTTAGAGAGTTTGGGGACAGTTCTCAGAATTTCATGGCAGATCACATTTTGGAAACCTGGGGAAAGTTCTAAAATCTGCAGGTTTGATTAGCTTCATAATAATTGCAGGAACTTTACAGATGTTCCAAGAACAAAGTCCAGAAATCTTCAAAGAAGTTTAGAGTCCCATGAGCGTCAGAAAAATTGCGGGAATTTAAAAGTTTCAAGAACTTTTGGAACATTTTGAAAGTTTTATGTTAGTTCCATTAACATGAGAAAAATTGCGGGAACCTTCAGGAAGATCTTAGATTTCATGGAAATTCAATGAATTTTAGGGAAGTTCCGAAAACAGCAAGAACGTCCAAAATGTTCAGAATAACATGGATTTTTTAAAACCTTAAGGGTAGGTCCAATAGCTTCAGGGCAGTTGCATTGACTTCCGGAAAGTTTAGAGAACTTCAGAGCAGTTTCTTTAAATTTAGAAAAATTGCAGGAACTTCAAGAGCGTCAGGTGTAAAACCGTTAGTTGAGTTTAAATATCTTAAGGCAATTACGTAACTTCGAGAGTTCTGAGAATTCAGGGTAGATTCATGATTAGAGAGCATCACGGGAAAATTGACCTAAATTATCCCTCCTCCCATCTTCACAGATCACAGATTGTCACATTTTCTTCGATCCCCCTTCACACTTTTTCTTCACGCAATAATTGCCCACCACCCCCGCTCTGAACGACTGAAGTTCTATGGACTCTTTAAATTTTTTACGAAATACTCGGAAGTGATTCGAACAAACCGGATATTCTACGGACTACATAGAAATTCGACGGATTTCTCGGAAGCCCAAGAGTTTTTTTTCGGACTTCTTGGACTTTCAACAAACTTCTCGAAAGTACTGTGGGGTTCTCGGATATTCTTCGGACTTTTTGGAAGATCTACGGTCCTTTCAGATATTCTACGAACTTCTCAAAAGCTCTTCAAACTTCACAGAGGTAGCTCTAAGACCAAAAGGTCCCGAATAAACGTGCTCAACTTTTTGGCTCAGCTCTGGTACTCTCTTCGGTCCCGAGCTAATCGATGCACCCCACGCACCCCTCATTTTATCTGTCAAACTTTCATAGCGAATCAAAACAAACATAGTGTAGTACTAGAATTCCGACTAGAATGTGGGGTACGTTAATCGATGTACTTGGGACCGATAGGCTAGCCCAGTGTGAGCCAATTAAAAATCGTTAATTTCCACTGGTTGGTTTTACGGTCTTTTCGGAAGCTTTACATACTTTTTATAACTTCTATAGATTTCTAGGAACTTTTACGGACCTTTCACGACGTTCTACTCGGGTGTTATATGGACTTATTAGATATTCTATGTACGTTTCAGAAGCTCTATAGACTTTTTGGAAGTTCTATGCACGTCTCGGATATTCTACGAGTTTTTCGGATTTCTACGGACATCTCGGATATTCTCGGAAGTTCTACGGACTTTTCTAATTTTCTTCGGACTTCCCAAGTTAAAAAAAAACTTCCATTTCCGACATCTCCACAATTCCCGACAGCTTCAGGAACAGCTCAAGGCATCTGACAAGATTGAATAACCCTATTTTTCAGAGAATTTCTGAAAATTTCATCGATCTTCCAATATGTTCTTCCGACACACTCACGGATTTTACGACAAGTACCTGGAACCTCCAAAAAGTCCATGGGACGTTACTAGTTCGCGAAATCTTCAATATTTCTATGGCTTTTTCCAACTAGTTCAAGGAACTTCCTCTTCAAATTTACGAATGAGCAAAGGTGACTCAATCTCTGAGCAAGATTTGCTTTGTTATTATAAAGAAATATATGGGAAAATTTTAAGTTAGCTATCATTTCACTTTATATTATCTTTGGCAAAAGGATCACGGACGCTTTAAAGCACAGTTTCATTCGGTGCATACATAGAGCACTTATTTTAAGTCTATTCTAGCCCAATTTTTCACGAATGATCCGAAAATCCTCGAATCAAGTGATTTATTTTTTATACTTGGTATACCAGAGCTCAAATCTTGCGCCAGTGTTCCATAGTAAAATTGTTTTGCTTAAAAAACGGGTTCGGGGTATAATCCTAACCATATGTGGAATAGCTTTATTGTTTGGGTTATCGTTCGTTTATGGTATATTTTTTCTTAGGGTTAGCCCTTAAACTAGTGTCTTCAACTATCTGAATAAAAAAGTATTCTGTACTGTACACCTTACAACTAGAAATACTCAGAGGGAGAGATGGGCGGAGAGAATGTTTTGAGCCAAATGAACTGTCAAAATCTGAGCCAATCGAACATTCCAATTAGATTTTTTCCGAGGATTTCTTATTCTTACTAGAATAAATTTGAGAGTATTGCAATCGAACAGAAATTCAATCACCTTTATGATTTGTGTGCTTCTCAAATTCAACTAGTTTTTGGAACCAAAAACAATATTCTAACTCTATTGATTAATTGATCTTCGTTGGTTAATGAATGGCAACAAGAAATGTGCAAAATATTGCGATGCAATCAATTATTATTTTGCACGTAAATCGAATCAAAAATAAAAGTCATTTGAAATACTAGCTTCTAGCAAGGGTTGCAAGATAATATAGGAACAAATCCCTGCTGCCGGATTGTATTTTGTTTTCTCCGCCTATCTCTCCCTCTGAGTATTTCTACTTACAACGTAAAAATGGGCCCGGCCGAATTAAGTCGAAAACAAGTTCCGATCGAAATGAAAACATTCCCCCACAAAGAATGCTATGCTTTTTCGTTCCCAAATCGAGCCCCTCGTCGGAGATAGCCGAACAAACCAATTGCCTGCCAGCTGCACACATCACGCTTTTTCTCCTACACAGAAAGGATCGATCAGACAAAGTTCGGCCAGTGTGGTGTAAGTGATTTCGCGTGTTATTGAACTTGCAAAAACAAATCGTATGTGGCGGGAAAGGGTCTTATGAAAGTAAAACTTTGTTTGTTTTTCTCTTGCAGAGGCAGCCTCACACACCGGGAGCAGTCACGAGCTCGCCCAGCTGGGGTCGCTTTTAATGAAACCATGGCTGATGGCATGGCATGTTTGAGTTTGACTTTCGTTCGACGTAATGGCAAGGTGAGTGTTTAGCTTGCAGACGTTTAGGTTAAGTTCTGTTCGTGACCGACTTTGGAAGAATGGATGAACTGGGTGATTTGCATTGGAAACGGGTTCCATATTTGCTGTTACAAACTGTTCGCGACCGGGAAATCCTTCTACCCAATATCCTGGCGAATTCCAACCGGAAATGGCTGTGGCGACAGAAGCAATAAACTACCAGGCGAACCATTTCTGGTGAAAAATTAGAATGAGCACTTAAGCGCGCGCGTCCCGAATAACAACGTTTTTGAAAAATCGAATTGTAAGCATCCTCTTCCGGCGGAACATGGGAGACACACCTTCTGACGACCTTCTTGGAGGGGGGTTGGTTGAAGAAAAGAATCACCCAACGAGCTACTGTCAGCCACTTACAGCAGGAACCCGGGAACCAGTTCACTTGGTATGGCGAATTCAGTGTTTTCTCACACATAAAAGACGGTGGTACGTTCGTCCTTCGTCTTCTTGCATACCGAACTGCGACCATCACCGACTGGGGTCGTTTGGGAGGAGTTTTGCAAGCAGTAATGACAGTGTAAAAAGATAAAGCGATCCACATTTGTACTGGCGAGGGGACCATACATCCGACCATGCCGAGCCGAGTAGAAATTGATGTCTATATCAAAAGTTTCAATTTGATGTGGCTATGGAATCATATGTATTTTATTCGCGAGACCCCCTACTTGTACTTGGGCCCAATAAGCACCTATTTATGGCATTTTAATCATATCTTCACAAATATTTGATCTGCAGACGATATTTCGGGACCATTGAAAAATGGAATGGGTGTATTTCGGATCTAAAAATAAATCGAAACGGCAACTAAGGCTGATACAAATATTATTTTCATTCAGTTAAATAGGTCGAAATAAATAACAAAGGACGCACACACACACAAAAATGTCGAATCAACTCCCTTAATAATAAATCAATAAATTAATAAGGTGCCAAACAACTCGCAAAGTTGTTTTATGGCGATGACGAACGCATGTTTTATGAAAAATGGTTAAACACTTCATTCCTGGTCACACAGTAAGATTTTGGTCATTACCAAGGAAACCCATGTAGGGTAAAGACTCCTATAGTTGCGGTACGTTAGAAGCGTTAGGTTCCTATAGTTGGGTATTGAGTCTCCATGCACAACTATAGGAACCTAACGCTTCAAACGTACCGCAACTATAGGTGCGTTTCCTCTAACCTTTTTTTTTGGTTTTATGTGGGTTCATGATTTAGACTTGTAGAATGCTATTAAACCTCCATAAAGCTTGCACTATTACTTGGGAACTCTTTCAGTTTTTGGCACACTCTGGGTAATAAAGGGTGTCCACAGTTAAATTGCATAACTTCGAAGTACTCGCTAAAAATAAGTCTCTCAACCAATTGTCATGAAATTTTCAGGGAATGTAGTACCATATATAAGCATGGTTCACGTATCGTTATTTCACTCTATTTCTTCCTCAAATCCAAATGCCCGAACTTTCTTACTAATTCCACCCATAAGGTTTTGTACAACGGTTGAATCGACATTTTGTTCTGCTTTCAATCATGATTTCAACATTTACTCCTTCGTAGTGACAACTTTAGGATGCTTACAGTGATCGTGCTTCATTATCTTGTACCACTCCGGAACGTCCTTGGAATAGTGACGAGAGAGACTAGATCCTGCCAAAAAAAAATTGTAGGAACGTTGTGTGATTTGAGAAATGGAAGCAGTCGTTTCTTTAGGCGCTCATTCAAGTAGACTTGGCCATTTACGGTTGTAGTTGTTACGAAAGGCTTGCTCCGTTTCCCGCACGAACATATTGCCTGCCAAATCATGAATTTCTTGGGGAATTTCGACTCTTGCTGCTTCCCGAGAGAATTTTTGTCAGATGCCGTTTTGTCGCGACATCCCGAACGGCATAGTTGGGTTTGCGTTTGAAGGCAGCACCCACTCGCTTGTGATCTTCAACGCAGTACGGAATACTTTTTCTTGCACTCACTTGCTTCCGATCGACAGTTAAAGGTTAAACGTTCTCCGAAACGTTTTATGACACCAGAAACAGTAGATTGTTGGATTCTCAACATCTTTCTGATGGCTCGGTGCGAAATATGTGGTTTGTTGAGGTGAGTGTGCAAAAATTTCTCGCGCACGGCGCCGTTCCTTCGACTCCATTTTCAAAACTACTAGAAATTTCACAATGAATCTCACGCTGCGTAAACAATACACGCTGAGGCCGTCTCACCCAAAATTTCATTAAAATTAACCCAAAGGGCAAAATGTTGCAGCTTTTTGAAAGTGATGCAATGTAATTGTGGACACCCTCTATGGCCTAGATTTATAAAGATGTAAAGATATGGGGCCGTAACAAGCTAACTCCCTGTTCAGGTACAATCAGGGTCCTGTGGCACAATTAATTCTACAAGAACTTGAAACTTGTAAAACAATGTCATTCAAATTGGATCTAAAAGTTCAAGTCCTTGTAGTATCATTATGCTACCCGTCTCACGGATGCCAAATTTGAAGACATGTCTTCATTTTGAGCACTTTAGGAATTCTGTGAATATATGTTGCATATGTTGCTGAGCTCTCTTTATTCTAACAAGATTTCAGAACATCTATAACCTTCTTCAAACATTCCAGAAGACCCTCAACATTTTGTACGAATATTCCTGGACTTCGCTGTATTTTATCTGGGATGAATAAGTCCATGACTGAATTCAAACAAAGTTTTCTTAAACTCTATAAAGTTCAATAAACTTATACAAAGTTTGCAATATCTTCTTCAGGATTCACTACACTTGGGTACTCTGCTATATGCAGTCGATTTATGTGTTTCTGCAAATGTCTAGTATAAGAATTTAATTCGTTTATCTTTTGTAGCTCTTTATTAGTTTTTGTTTGTCTTGTCCCCCGTCTCGATGAGTTTTATCGTCGCCCACTGGTCACCATAGCCGGTCGAACTCCAGACGAATCTAGAACAACACTACCGTTCATACTGGCGACATCGCTCTGATGAGACAACGAAACCCTAACCCCAAGGTCCTCCCCTTTTCCTATCCTTCGACAATGTACCCCTCTAACCTCGGGTAAGCCGCGAGTATTCGGCCCAACTCCTACTAGACATAGAATTAAGTGAATTTTGTTACACACAAAGACCAATGAATTATCGGCTCCGTAAAGCTAACGTGATTGAGCCTAAACGAACTAGATAAAAAAAAATCACTACATTTTAAATAAATAATAAAATTTTCTGAACTTCTACCAAATTACTTGAACTTCCGCAATGATCTATGAAGTTCCCTGAAATTTTAAGACGTTCCCCGAACTTCGCCAACAGAAAAACGAAGCCCTTGCGACATCTCCAATGCGTTCTTTTGCTGCAACATTGGCACTCTGAACGTTTTTGGTCGGTAGGTTCCAGGCCGCACATTTAAAACGACTACTTCACCTTGGTAATCCAGCTAAATCCAGCTCATTTTTGACGTTTTAATTTCTTCACTGTAAATTAAACATGATTCAACTTAAGTCGGAATTTGTCTGAACCTCTCGTCGGAAGCACTCTAAACATCTCGTCTGATGCTCTCTGAACTTCTCGTCGGAACTTCAGGGAGCTTAAATGAAGTTCTCGCAACTTCTCAAAAGTTTTCTTCAGAAAACCTCTGAACTTCTCGCCAGAAGTTCTCTGAGCTTCTCGTCGGAATATCTCTGAACCACTCGTTGGAGGTTCTCTTTACTTTTCGTCGAACGTTCGGGAACTTTGATGAAGTTCTGTGAACCTTAGGGATTTTTTAAGTACTCTGAACTTCAGGGAAGTTCAGTAAATTTTTCGTCTGAACTTCAGGGAACTTAAATTAAGTTCTGTGTGTTTACCAAGAAACTGGTTGTCTATTTGGGATGGATTATGCCTCTGATTATGCTGCTCTTCTGGATGAACTTCTCGTCGGATGTATTGTGAATTTCTAGTAGGAAGTTCTCGGAATTTGTCGTCAGTTCTTTTTCGACGCAAGTTCTCTGCATTTACGTTTGAAGTTCTCTATACTGTTCCTCGGAAGTTCTCTGGATTTCTCGTTGAAGATTCTGTTAATTTCTCCTCGGAAGTTCTCTGAACTTCTCGTTGGAACTTCTCGTAACTTTAATGGAGTTCTGTGGGCATCAGGGAAGCTCTGTGAAATTTTCATCAAAAGTTCTTTGAGCTTCAGGGAATTTCTGTAAAATTTTCTTCAAAAGTGCTGTTAACCTCTCGTCGGAAGTTCTCAAAACTTTTCGTAGTAAATTCATGGAAGTGCTCGCAAACACTCGTTGGAAGGTCTCTGAGCTTCTCGTCGAAAATTACCTGAACTTCTTGTAGGAAGAACTCAGAATTTGTCGTTGGATCTTCAGGGAACTTTAATGAAGCTGTGTGAATTATTCGTAGAAAGTTCTGTGGACTTTTTGTTGGAAGTCCTGTGAACACCTCGTTAGAAGTTCTCAGAACCTTTTGTCGAAAATACTCTGAACTGCTCATTGGAACTTCAGGGTTCATGTTAATGATGTTCTGTGAAATTTGATTCATTACTTTTGTAAAATGCAGGGAGGTTCTGCGAAAATTTTGTCTAAAGTTATGTGACCTTAAGTCGGAATTTGTCTTGACTGTTCCGCATCAACAGTTCTCTGAATTTCTCGTCTTAAAGTCTTTGAACTTAAAGTCTTCGATAACCTCTCGTCGGAAGTTCTCTGAAATTACCTGAACCTCTCGTTGGAAGAACTCTTAACTTTTTATTAGAAGTTCCCAGAACTTGTCGTTGGAAGTTCAGGGAACTTTAATGAAGTTGTGTGAATTTTTCGTAGAATTTTTTTTTAATTAATAGTTTTGCGAAATTCAGAAAGGTTCTGCGAAGGTTTTGTCAAAAGTTATGTGACTTTAAGTCGGAATTTATCTGAACTGTGTCCCATCAACAGATCTGAACTGTGTCTCATCGGAAGTTCTCTGCATTTTTCGTCTGATCTTCAGGGAACTTTAATGAAGATCTGTGGACTTCAGGGAAGTTCTGTGAACTTCAGGGAAGTTCTGTGAAATTTTCATCTTCGTCGGAATATCTCAAAACTTTTCGTTGGAACTTCAAGCAAGTTCTGTGAAGTTGAGAGTTCTCTGAACCTCTCGTCGGAAGTTCTCTGAGCTTCTTGTCAAAAATTACCTGAACTTCTCGTTGGAAGATCTCTGAACTTCTTATCAGAATTTCTCTGAACTGCTCATCAGAAGATCTCTAAATTTCTCTTTGTAAACTTCTTGTCGGAAGTTCTGTGAACTTTTTGCTAGAAGTTGTTACCGGTTCGTAACATTTGATTGAGGTGGTGTAAGAGTAGGGTCAGTTTTGCTAATTTAGATAGCTCCATAACGTCACTTTTAAAGGGACCGATAAGGTAGGGCACAGCGATGATGGAGGTGTTTTGCTGCATGGGCGAAGCGACCACTGTCCACTGAACCACCACCGACTTGTCACTCCTCTATGGGAGACGGAAACCAGCTACGAGATTAACGGGGGAAGCTGAGAGTCGAGGAGGAGGTGAGCGATCGTTCGGCCGAGAGAGAGGATAGGCAGTAAGTTGCAGACTGTGATAAGAGCAAGGTCGGTTTTTTTCTACGAGGTGCGAGTGAGTGTTGGAGTTTTTTTTTGTACTTGGGGTGATTGCTCGTCGATCACGGTGCAAGAGCGTTGGCCACGTGTTTCGGGATCGCTACCTGGCTATCGCAATTTGGCCATCGCCATCCGGCCCCTGCCATACAGACACTGCCATCTGGTTATTGCCATCCGGCCATCGCCATCCAGCCATCGCCATCCGGCCGTTGCCATCTTCCCATCGCCTTTTGACCACCGCTTTCGGCCACCGCCTTCGGCCCAGCCATACGGCCCAGCCATACGGCCCAGCCATACAGCCACCACCATCCGGCCACTGCTATCTGGCCACCACCTTTTGACCACCGCTTTCGGCCACCGCCTTCGGCCCAGCCATACGGCCCAGCCATACAGTCACCACCATCCGGCCACTGCTATCTGGCCACCACCTTTTGACCACCGCTTTCGGCCACCGCCTTCGGCCCAGCCATACGGCCCAGCCATACAGCCACCACCATCCGGCCACTGCTATCTGGCCACCACCTTTTGACCACCGCTTTCGGCCACCGCCTTCGGCCCAGCCATACGGCCCAGCCATACAGCCACCACCATCCGGCCACTGCTATCTGGCCACCACCCTTTGGCCACCGCTATCCGGCCACCGTCAGCTGGCCACTGTCATTCGGCCACCGCCATCCGGCCACCGCCATCTAGCCGCCGCCACCCGGCCACTGCCATCCGGCCACTGCCAACCGGCCACTACCATCTGGTCACCACCATCCGGCTGTTCCATTCCGTCGTCGTGACAGTCAACGTCGCCTCGCACACCAGTCCTCATCGATCCGCCCAATAAAAATTGTGAAGGTAAATTCATATACTGTGTTAGTTAGGAAATCTCAGAACCGAAAATTCCCCCACACCTACCAATCCTGAGACCCGGGAGCAAAAGAGGCCTTTGGTACCCACCCCAGTGGCTGCCGACAGGCTTAGACCAGCAGCCAGGGGTTTAGGCACGTCCCCTTCTGGGACGGCGCAGTATCTCCCGGGGACCAACAAAAAAGAGTTTCATTGGCGCCCAACGAAAAAAATCCATACTAGGTGCTCAGGATAGAAAAAATATCTTGGGATATTTTTTCTGAATGAGTGGTGGGGGAGTTTTCAAAAAAAAAAAAAAAGTAGTTTTTGAAAAGTAGTTTTCCAATCTGGTCGCACTATAGTGGGTTAATAACGAATTATTTAGTGTTCGCGGTGGGAAAACCACGTGGCAAAGGCCGACTTCGTAGTCTGGAATCAGGGGGGGTCGTTGCCTAGAAGATCACCTTCAGTTGACCTTACTCTCTATAAACCGCTTTCAAATTCAATAGACTTAGGGGTGTTTGAAGCTTAGTAGTTCTTTCGTTTTAGTCAAAGTTTGAGCAGTACCTTCCACATCGTGTTTATTCGCCCTCAATTTCGAGCTTGGCAACAAAATGCCTCCGCGCGTATCCGTTTCCGGTCCCGATTTCAGCACTCTATACCGCGGATTGCGGGTAGACCATCTGAGTCCAGGAGAACTTGATTATGAGCTTCTCCTCCGTAACGTCCTTATTGCGGATGACGAATCGCGGTGCAAACGTCGTAGAAGACTAAAAAACATCCTGAAAGATGAGCGAGAAGGTCATGAATGTATTATTCATTACGGCATGGACCCAGAAATAGATCTGGACAGTTGTAAATATTTGCGTCGCGAAATTGAACGTATTCTTAACACCGGGTCACGAGCAGAAGCAGCAATTTGCAAAGCTCGTTTGTTGCACTTAGGGCATCGGCTTGCGGTTATTAAAAACCACTCTCTGGATAACCTTCGAACTCAAGCTTTGGAAGAGTATCGAGCTGTACTGGGTGTCTTTTCTGAACATTTTTGGTCCGAGGACGAATTTTTTGCAGAGTCGGATCGTGAAGCCGACTTGGAGGAAAATTTGTTGGACGAAGCGGCAGGTGGGACAAACCACTCGTCAACCCCTGCACCTAAAAGAACGGGAGCTATTCCCCGATCTACTCGGCAAACTGAATTTGTTACAAAGGAAACATTCAGCACCACCCTGACCGAAATTGGTAGTCTAATCAAAGCACTAGCCACTCAGGTCAACGGATTGCGAGACGAGTTGAAGAAAAACCCTACAAGCATTAGGCAACCAGATGCAAATAACACTAATCCATTTCGGGATAATACAACTCTAAGGGTGAACTGGGCGGATATTGAGAGGGAAACGGGGCCTCACTCAGGATCTCGGAATCCCACAACAGAAAGGGTACCCCGCATAGAATCAACGGGGGTTAGCGAAGATGGGCTAAACAGCTCTTTTCATCAAAGAATAAATGACTTGTCGTTTACATCTTCAGTGTCGGGTACCTCAACAAATCCTTTTCTTCCTAACCCTTCCCCTGCTCCGGACAGGCAATCGTTTCACCCAGCGCCGATATTTACCCCACAGCGGAAGATGATACCCGTGTCACAGTGGAAGATAAAAAAGTATTCAGGAACCGATCAAGGTTTGGAATTAAACCGTTTTCTATCGCATGTCCAACAGTTAGCTATCTCGGAACATGCCACCGAGGGGGACTTGTTCGATTCGGCTATTCATTTGTTCGACGGGGCTGTATTGAGCTGGTATTCGGCCAGACGAAATCAAAATTCTTTATTTGGGTGGGATCACTTGATCCACGAACTCAAGAATGAGTTTCGACATCCCGATCTCGATTCAGTGCTCCGTACTAAAATTTATCAGACTCGCCAGCAGAGAGGCGAGTCATTCCAGCATTACTATATGCAAATGGAGAGGCTATTTCAGGCTATGAACCATCCGATATCAGATGGAGAAAAAGTCGAGATTCTTAAAACGAATTTGCGCTACGATTGTCGGAAGGCTCTCATAGGCAGACATGTACGGACTTTAAGGGATTTGACCCAAATTGGGAAGGAGTTAGATGCTACAGATTTCTCAGCTTTTTCAAAAGTTTTCGAACCGAACAAGCGGGAAGCTTGTGCCATCAATGTAGGTACGAGGGGTTCAGGGGATTCGAGTTTACACTCGCGAAATAAATCCCATCACCATGCCAATTCGGCCCAGTATTTAAATTCCCAGAAACCCAACAACAACAATGCAAAGGGAAAACAGTTCCCTCCAACCAACCAACCGAACCTCAAAGCTGATCATAAAACATCCCGAAAGGGTGAGCAAAACTGCTCAACGCCTAAGGAACCACAGCCAAGTACAAGTAAGCCCAGTGCCTTGTTGAAGATGGTGGCTAATTATTGCCCTCCCCATAATGATGAATGCTACAATTGTGGAGAAGAACACCACCTGGCACAGTGCCCAATTCCTCGCAGGGTTTTCTGTGACGGGTGCGCCTTTAAAGGGTTCACGACGGATAATTGTCCATATTGTTTAAAAAACTCGATGAGGAAGTCCTAAAGTCGCAGAAACTTCCAGCAGCGCAAGGTGAGTCAGACTTTTTTACGTGGCTCTTCGAAATCAGTAAATTCTATGACTCAAGATCTGAGGAGGGTGAGGAGGAGACCACTTCTGGCCATGTACATAAAATTACTTTAAATAACGTTTTTGATGATCGACCACATGTGTCAATCAAAATATTTGATGTAGAGATATCCGCTCTTTTAGATTGTGGAAGCAACCTCACCTTTATCAATAAAACCATGTTCGACAAATTTCGGAGAATTCAAATAAAATCACCATCTATCCCTATTGAACTACAAACTGCTGATGGTTCCCAACTAGAAGTCATCGGTGAAGTGCTCATACCGTACACTTTCAACGGAAAGACTCGTGTACTGTCAACTTTGGTCGCTCCAGCCCTAACTAAAGAGTGCATATGTGGGATGGACTTTTGGAAAAGTTTCGGGATTTATCCGGCAATTGCGTCAATCTCCACCCATCCGGCTTATTCTACTCCGGTTTTAGAACCGACGAAAGTAGTTCTCAATGAGAGACAAAACCAGATTCTGGATCAGACCAAACTAATGTTCAAAATAGCTACATCCGAATCGCTGGACACCACCCACCTACATGAACATACAATTACTCTGAAAGAAGAGTTTAAGAACACCAAACCCGTACGACTGTATCCTTATCCAATAGCTCCGAAAATCCAAGAAGGGTTGTTCGCCGAGCTTGACCGGTTGTTAGACCGAGGGATTATTGAAGAGTCCAATTCGGACTGGTCACTCAACATAGTCCCGATTAAAAAACCATCGGGGGCGATTCGACTTTGTCTCGACGCTCGCAAGCTAAACGAGAGAACCGTGCGCGACGCCTACCCTCTTCCGCACCCTGGACGAATACTCGGTCGCCTTCCTCGAGCTCGATTCCTCTCTACGATCGATCTCTCAGAGGCGTTCTTACAAATACCGTTAGCACGGAGTTCTCGCAAGTATTGTTCGTTCAGTGTGCAAGGAAGGGGGATGTTCCAGTTCACCCGCCTTCCATTCGGGTTGATCAACAGCCCAGCGACGTTGGCAAGGTTGATGAACCGAGTGCTAGGACATGGTGTACTGGAACCGAATGTCTTTGTCTACTTAGACGATATCGTCATAGTGACAGAGACATTCGAGGAGCATGTACGGTTACTCGAGGAGGTTGCGCGCCGGTTACGCGAGGCAAATTTGTCCATTAAACTCGAAAAATCACACTTTTGCTTGGACGAAATTCCGTTTCTCGGCTATATTCTTTCTTCTCAAGGGTTACGAGCGAATCCCGAGAAAATTCAACCTATAGTCGAATACGAACGGCCTACCACCATCACTAAACTTCGACGATTTTTGGGGATGTCTAATTATTATCGGCGATTTATGGCCGATTATAGTCAGATTACCTCAGCCCTTTCAGAACTTCTTAAAACGAAGTCTAAAATTTTGAAATGGACTCCGGACGCCGAGGAGGCATTCCAAGCAATAAAAGAGAAACTGATTACAACGCCCATTTTGACCAGTCCCGATTTTGACCATGAGTTTTTGGTTCACACGGATGCCAGCGATTATGCCATAGCGGGTGTTCTGACGCAAAAAGTAGGTGGTCAGGAACGGGTTGTGGAATACTATTCAAAAAAATTAACCACTCCCGAACGCTCCTACCATGCAACCGAGAAAGAAGGCCTTGCCGCCCTTCTTTCCATAGAACATTTCAGAGGCTATCTCGAAGGCAGTCACTTTGTTCTCGTGACCGACTCGTCAGCTTTGACGTTTATTATGCGGTCAAAGTGGAGAACGTCGTCCCGCCTCAGTCGGTGGAGCTTGACTTTTCAGACGTACGACATGACCATTGTCCATCGTCGTGGCAGGGACAATGTAGTGCCTGATGCTCTATCGAGAAGTGTAATGGCCATTCAGGTGAAATCCGATTGCTCTTGGTATAATTCTCTTAGACAACAAGTCGAACAATTGCCAGATGAGTACCCAGATTTCCGCCTATGTGATGGCCAACTCCTAAAATTCGTTTTCACTGATGATCTCGCAGACCATCGCTTCGATTGGAAGATCATTCCCAGTCCAGAGTCCAGGAAAGCGATAATTAAAGCCAATCATGATGATTTAATGCATGTCGGAATAGATAAGACTGTGGGGAAAATCCGACAACAGTTCTTTTGGCCGAATATGTTTCGGGATGTACGGGAGTACGTGCGAAAATGCACCGTGTGTAAACAAATAAAACCACCGAATGTTGCTACTACTCCACCCATGGGAGACATGCGTACCGCCTCTAGGCCTTGGCAAATAATTGCCTTAGATTATATAGGCCCCCTTCCCCGGTCCACCACTGGTAAACAGTACATCTTAGTAACAATGGATCTGTTCAGTAAATGGGTTCAGTTACATGCGTTCCCCAAAATTTCAGCTAAAACCCTGTGTACTGAACTTGTAGATCATTGGTTTTTCCGCAACTCGGTGCCAGCGATATTGCTGACCGATAACGCGACAACATTTACTTCGCATGTATTTCGCGCCCTGTTGGATCGGTTCGGGATTCAACAGTGGTTAACATCACGTTACCATTCTCAGGCGAACCCTGTTGAGCGGGTGAACCGTGGAATCAATACGGCAATTCGTTCATACGCGCGGGAGAATCAGAGGACTTGGGATTCTCGGTTATCTGAAATAGAAGTAGTCATAAATTCGACCATACACTCGGCTACTGGATATAGTCCTTTCAGGATTGCCAAGGGGGAGGAGGTTATTCTCAGAGGAACAGATCATTCACGTTTTGAAAACGAAGAAGAATCGTCTCTAGAAGAACGAACCGCCCGAATCAAGACCCAAAACCCTGTTTTGTACGCTCTTGTTCAAAAACATTTGCTGAAAGCACACCAGGTTGCAAAAAAAACCTATGACCTACGAACCCGAAATCCCGCTAAGCCGTTCAAAATAGGCGAGACAGTGTATAAGAAAAACACTAAGCTGTCGAACGCAAACGAGTTTTTTAATGCCAAACTTGGTGCTCAGTACCTACCATGTACGGTGATCGCAAAGCACGGGTCATCGTCCTATGAATTGCTCGATAGCAATGGCCGAAACGTCGGTGTATGGCCAGCCAACCTTTTGAAACCGGCCTAACAATAGCCATCGAACCTAGTGTTTGCTAGGTTCTCAGAGTGTCACCGTTCTCGGTATCTGACTGTGAGCGCTGAAACAAAAGATAGCAATAAATTAGTTGAAATACATTCACTACCTTCTTAGTTCCTCGTTAATTGTAATACTTACCCTCTGTCCTTTACCTCTGGGTCTCAGACAATCGCTTTCCGCGGGGCGAGTCATGACGACCGTTTCGGTTCTATAGGTGTCCTGTAAGTTACAATACGCGAAGAGCTACGGCCCGTCAAGCTGAGGAGACGTCCTCGAGTCACGGGAAATTAAAACAATACGCGCGCGGGCTCCGTCCTACACATGACGAGAGCCAATCGATAACTACTGTCCGGACAGACACCGATCGATCTCAAAGCAGGTCGATTGGGAACAGTTCACCACATCGGTAACTGTTATACGATCGTTAAATTTAGTAATGGTGTGAAGTACACCTACCAACGCGAATAGCCGCTTCGTGACCTTTGTCCAGTGTAATGAGCGCGAGTAGTCCTACACTGTATGTGTCCTGTATTCGTGTCCTGTTAGTATTGGCGGATACACTTTGTTTAATCGCGTTTATCGTGGGTATACACTTGCCAGACCAAATAGTATCTATTCGTCCGTTATCCGAATAAATCCTGTCCCGTGAGACAGTCGGTAACCCGTCGGTTCATTGCGACCATTGCTGGTCGCCGGGACAGAAAATATGTTGTGGAAGAGAAATAACTAAATTCGTAGTATAACACCACTCCAGAACGTCCAGGGGGTTTGTGAGAGGGAAATAGCGGTTCTATTAGCTGAAGTTTTGATCCATCTAGCCCTGCGGACTCACCAGAGGTTCTGGAGCAAAGTGGATGCATTGCCTCGATTTAATTTAGTATATTTTGTTTTGCATGATTTTCCTTATCGTTATTATCCCACATAGTGTTTAGTGTTTTTTTTTTTGAATGCTTCCTTGTTATATTAAAAAAAAAAAAAAAAAATAGTAAATTCATCCCTTTTTTTTTTACCCGACCAGAAGGGGATATGTTACCGGTTCGTAACATTTGATTGAGGTGGTGTAAGAGTAGGGTCAGTTTTGCTAATTTAGATAGCTCCATAACGTCACTTTTAAAGGGACCGATAAGGTAGGGCACAGCGATGATGGAGGTGTTTTGCTGCATGGGCGAAGCGACCACTGTCCACTGAACCACCACCGACTTGTCACTCCTCTATGGGAGACGGAAACCAGCTACGAGATTAACGGGGGAAGCTGAGAGTCGAGGAGGAGGTGAGCGATCGTTCGGCCGAGAGAGAGGATAGGCAGTAAGTTGCAGACTGTGATAAGAGCAAGGTCGGTTTTTTTCTACGAGGTGCGAGTGAGTGTTGGAGTTTTTTTTTGTACTTGGGGTGATTGCTCGTCGATCACGGTGCAAGAGCGTTGGCCACGTGTTTCGGGATCGCTACCTGGCTATCGCAATTTGGCCATCGCCATCCGGCCCCTGCCATACAGACACTGCCATCTGGTTATTGCCATCCGGCCATCGCCATCCAGCCATCGCCATCCGGCCGTTGCCATCTTCCCATCGCCTTTTGACCACCGCTTTCGGCCACCGCCTTCGGCCCAGCCATACGGCCCAGCCATACGGCCCAGCCATACAGCCACCACCATCCGGCCACTGCTATCTGGCCACCACCTTTTGACCACCGCTTTCGGCCACCGCCTTCGGCCCAGCCATACGGCCCAGCCATACAGTCACCACCATCCGGCCACTGCTATCTGGCCACCACCTTTTGACCACCGCTTTCGGCCACCGCCTTCGGCCCAGCCATACGGCCCAGCCATACAGCCACCACCATCCGGCCACTGCTATCTGGCCACCACCTTTTGACCACCGCTTTCGGCCACCGCCTTCGGCCCAGCCATACGGCCCAGCCATACAGCCACCACCATCCGGCCACTGCTATCTGGCCACCACCCTTTGGCCACCGCTATCCGGCCACCGTCAGCTGGCCACTGTCATTCGGCCACCGCCATCCGGCCACCGCCATCTAGCCGCCGCCACCCGGCCACTGCCATCCGGCCACTGCCAACCGGCCACTACCATCTGGTCACCACCATCCGGCTGTTCCATTCCGTCGTCGTGACAGTCAACGTCGCCTCGCACACCAGTCCTCATCGATCCGCCCAATAAAAATTGTGAAGGTAAATTCATATACTGTGTTAGTTAGGAAATCTCAGAACCGAAAATTCCCCCACACCTACCA
This sequence comes from Ochlerotatus camptorhynchus, assembly GCF_037179485.1. Taxonomy (NCBI): domain Eukaryota; kingdom Metazoa; phylum Arthropoda; class Insecta; order Diptera; family Culicidae; genus Ochlerotatus; species Ochlerotatus camptorhynchus. The sequence continues at coordinate 507,724 of NW_027040574.1, read as the reverse complement.
ATCCTGAGACCCGGGAGCAAAAGAGGCCTTTGGTACCCACCCCAGTGGCTGCCGACAGGCTTAGACCAGCAGCCAGGGGTTTAGGCACGTCCCCTTCTGGGACGGCGCAGTATCTCCCGGGGACCAACAAAAAAGAGTTTCAAAGTTCTTAAAACTTCTCTTCTAAAGTTCTCTGATCGACTCGTCGGAAGTTCTCTAAACTTTTCGTTGGAACTTCAAGGAAGTTCTGTGAACTTCTTGTCGGTAGTTCTGTGAACTTCTTGCTGGAGTTTTGTGAATTTTTTTTTTATGAAATAGTTTCGCGAAATTCAGAAAGGTTCTGCGAAGGTTTTGTCAAAAGTTATGTGACTTTAAGTCGGAATTTGTCTGAACTGTGTCCCATAAACGGGTCTGAACTGTGTCTCATCGGAAGTTCTCTGAATTTCTTGTCTGATCTTCAGGGAACTTTAATGAAGCTCTGTTGAACTTCAGGGAAGTTCTGTGAAATTTTCATCTTCGTCGGAAGATCTCAAAACTTTTCGTCGGAACTTCAAGCAAGTTCTGTGAAGTTGGGAGTTCTCTGAACCTCTCGTCGGAAGTTCTCTGAGCTTCTCGTCAAAATTTACCTGAAATTCTCGTTGGAAGACCTGTGAACTTCTTATCAAAAGTTCTCTGAACTGCTCATCAGAAGATCTCTAAATTTCTCTTTGTAAACTTCTTGTCGGAAGTTCTGTGAACTTTTAGCTAGAAGTTCTCAAAACTTCTCTTCTAAAGTTCTCTGATCCACTCGTCGTTAAGTTCTCTAAGCTTTTTGTTGGAACTGCAAGGAAGTTCTGTGAACTTCTTATCGGTAGTTCTGTGAACTTCTTGCTGGAAGTTCGCAAAACTTCTCGTTGGAACTTCAGAGAACTTTAATGATGTTCTGTAATTTTGTTTTTGTTGGTTTTGTTAAATTCAGGAAGGTTCTGCAAAGATTTTGTAAAAATTACGGGTCTGAACTTTGTCTCATCAGAAGATCTGAACTTTGTCTCATCTGAAGTTCTCTGAATTTTTCATCGGATGTTCAGGGAACTTTAATGAAGTTCTGTGGACTTCAGGAAAGTTTTGTGAAATTTTCTTCATCGTCGGAAGATCTGAAAACTTTTTGCCGGAATTTCAAGGAAGTTCTGTGAACTTGGGAGTTCTTTGAAACTCTCGTCGGAAGTTCTCTTAGCTTCTCGCTAGACGATCTCTGAACTTCTTATCAGAAATTCTCTGAACTGATCGTTTGAAGATCCAAAACTTCTATTCTAAAGCTCTCTAATCCACTCGTCGCAAGTTCTCTAAACTTTTCGTTGGAACTTCAAGGAAGTTCTGTGAACTTCTTGTCGGAAGCTTTGTGAACTTCTTGCTGGAAGTTCGCAAAACTTCTCGTTGGAACTTTAATGATGTTCTGTATTTTTGTTTATTAGTTTGGTGAAATTCAGGAAGGTTCTGCGAACATTTTGTAAAGGCTATGTAACCTTAAGTCGGAATTGGTCTGAACTGTGTCTCATCAACAGATTTGAACTGTGCCTCATCGGAAGTTCTCTGAATTACTTTAATGAAGTTCAATGGACTTCAGGGAAGTTCTGTGACAATTGTCTTCTTCGTCGAAAGATCTCAACACTTTTCGTCGGAACATCAAGCAAGTTCTTTGAACTAGGGAGTTCTTTGAAACTCTCGTGGGAAGTCATTTGATCTTCTCGTCGAAAATTACATGAACTTCCCGTTGGAAGATCTCTGAACTTCTTATCAGAAGTTCTCTGAACTGCTCATCAGAAGATCTCTAAATTTCTCTTTGTAAATGTCTTGTTGGAAGTTCTGTGACCTTTTGCTAGAAATTCTCAAAACTTCTCGTTGGAACTTCAAGGAACTTTAATGAATTTCTGTGAACTTAAGGGAGATTGCATGAGATTGTGAGAACTTTTAGTCGGAAGCTCTCTGAACATCTCGTTGGAAGTTCTCAGAACTTCTTGTCAGAATAGAGTACTTCTCGACGGAAATGCTCTGAACTGCTCGTCGGAACTTTAGGGAACTTTAATGTAGTTCTGTGAAATATTCTTCAATAATTCTGTAAAATTCAGGGAAGTTCTGTGAAATTTTGTCCAGAAATCAGTGAACTAAAGTCGGAATTTCTCCGTACCCCTCGTCGGAAGTTTTCTAAACTTCTCGTCTGACGGTCTCCGAACTTCTCGTCGGAACTTCAGTGAACTTAACTGAAATTCTGTAAACTTTTCGGATCTTCTCTTCAGAAAATCTCTGAACTTCTCGTCAAAAGTTCCTTGAGCTCCTCGTCGAAAATCTCTGCACTTCTCGTCGGAAGTTCTCTGAACCTCAAGTCGGAAATTCTCTTACCTTCTTGTTGAAAGTCCTCTGATTTTTTCGTCGATCTTCAGGGAACTTCGATCAAGTTCTGTGAACCTTACACAGTTCGAAAAAGTAGTGTAAATTTCTGTTCAGTATGATACACATAAATGGAGCGTCACATATCATATAAGTTTACATTATATATCATGTAAAGTTATGAGACATTTCATTCAATGTAGCAAAAGCCCATTCTTGTAAACAACATTGTTTACCAGTTGCTCGGTTGCGTGAAATGAAATACAAGTTTACGTTAATGAATGTTTACATCACTATTAAAATTCAGAATTTTTATCTGGTTATTGATTTTTTTTAAGTACTCTGAGCTTTAGGGAAGTTCTGTAAACCATTCTTCGGAAGTTCTGTGAACATTTGTTCGGAAAATATGAAAATTATTCGTAGGAAGTTCTGTGAACTATTCGTTGGATCAAATCATTTATAAATTGCATAGAAACTCTTGATAGCTACTTCAGAGTAGTACTACGATCTTCAAGGAGGTATTGTAAACTCTTATGAAGTTCAGCGCAATTAACAGTTGTTTTGTGAACTTCAGAGAAATTCTTCAAACGTCAAAAATTTCTGAGAACTTCTTCGAATTTTGCGAACTTCAAGTTTAATCCAGTGATCTTCAAAGATCATGTCTAAGGTTAAGGTGCCATGTTACTTCACCAGGACAGTGAGTTACCTTGCATCTCACACCACGCAGCAAAGGCCTGGAGCAAAAATCTCTGCAGTAAGCATAGCCTCTCTGAAGTTTCCAGGAAATTGGAAAGAGTACTCGAAAGTTCGTAACGTAGGACATACTTCATCAGAACTTTGGGGGCGACCCCGGCGTAGTGGATAACATCCATACCTCTCACGCTAAAGTCACGAGTTCAAATCTCACCCCGGACAAGTCACGAATGACCCAAGACTGTTAAAGTGACTAAAAAAAAAGGGACTTTTCTCAAGGTAGCAGAACTTAACTGAAGTTCGCAGAACTTCTCTGTAGCTATCTGATGTCTTCTATGATGTTTGCAAAACAATTTTGAGATGTTTAATGTAATTTAGAAAACTCTACAGAATCTATTTTACGTTCGTTGCGCTCATCTGAGTTTTCCATAACTTCTATGATCTTTGTCAAATTTATCCGCTAATCGCAGATTAGTATACAATGAGAAGCTGGAGAATATGACGGACTTGATGGGAAATAGATTGCACTTATAAAGGAAGCAGATTTTGCTACTCGGTATGCAGAGCAAATTTGGTGAATAATTGGGGAAGGTTGGAAAGTACGAGGTTATGGGTGAATATGAAGATATTGGAAATTTCGTATTTCTCCCATTCGCTTTTCGCACTTTGCCATCTCTTACTAATCCCTACATTGATTCAATGATGTATGGACCGCTTATTCCGAGTGCTCGGTGGACCAGCGACTCCCAGATCACCATGACAGTGACAGATGGTGGACATGAAAATTCGGTGAAGGACAAATGGTAAGTTCGAAGGGCAGTACCATTCGTATATTTAAAATTAACTATCAACCGCAGAAACTATTTGAATTATCGCGTTTCTATGTTGTTCATTACAAACCAAGCGGAAACTTAATCAAATTTTGGTCGTGAAGTGTTGTGGTTTTGAGGTGCTCGATTACCCTGGAGGGATCGTTTTTGCTTACTGAGCAGAAAATCATGGGTAGTATTATATTCTTATATTCTACATATTTTCATATTAACATATAAATTCATTGGCGAGGGATAGGACCTTCACTGCGCCTGATTGAAGCAATTTGGATGGGGAGAGTGGCCAACTCCCTGCTGATAATATTTTGTGGATTGAAGGTGGGCTCTTCTCCCCACCCTTCGTATGATGGCTTGTTCTGTATTGGGTTGAAACATTTTTATCATTGTAAGGTGATTCTTCCGCTCCCGTGGATCACGCATAAGTGTCCTTACTTACAGGTCCACCCTCCAATTTTTGCCCTTCATACAATGGTAAAATGAATACAAACAGGTATCGTACTTGATCAAGTCATACGAGTTGGGCAGTCAACTGTCTAGTGGCTGTGCCCTGCACCGATGAGTGGTATCCTTTACATATAATACAATACATACAAATATGAAGATGTTGGAAAATACGATGCACCGTTGGTTTGCGACGATTAATAGCTTGGAAACGATGTGGAGTAGTTGGGTGATATCGCATTTGTTAGTGATTGACTTGTGATTAGTGACTTAAGGGTGAGTGTTTTGGAATGGTTGGCAAATCCCTGGGACCAAACCGCAAATCTGTTCGATTGATAAGACGGATATGCTCTATAGATGACGGTAAATGTCGGGTCTAGGAGCGCTTGAAGATCCTGGCATAAATGCTCCATCTATGACATTTATAGATCATCTCCCTCTATTAATGGAACAGTCCTGGATTGTCAGATGGCGCCTATCCTGTGTACTCTTCAACGAGACCCAGCGATTTGACGACCAGTCCAAAATACTCACCATCAAGTCCACGGAAAACACTAACAGGTCGCGATTCGTATTAAGTATGTTTTTCTTCAAATTGAACTGGCTTCCTTGAACAAGGTAGAAGTAAGTATTCGAAGATGGCTTGAAATGTCGACGGCAAATCCTAAAGCAGTAATGAGCACAATAATTGTAGACCAACAATTGAAATAGTCGGAACAACCAAACGTAAGAAATGGCTTCGGATGCAAATTTCTCGAGAGTTAAAACCAGTGATGGCATAATCGCTAGCAAATTGATATTTTTCCGCCCTAATATGCTCTCAGTATCATACTTGATATTGATTTTACAAGCTCCTTTGATATTACGAGACTATTCACAACGTGTAAAGTTGAAGCGGAGAGTCGAATCGACGCAAAAGTGATTCCGTTGCACCTCGTTTTCTTAGAAAGAGAAGGTATAAGAATGCTCTTTTCTCTCTTCACCGATGATAGTCACGAAGCGGCTGCTGTCCGCCATTATGGAAGTTTCGGTTGCATTAGGGTGTAAAGCAAAAATCATGAAATTCAATCTCACCACAGTTTGTTGAGATTTGCAGTTCACCAACTGTTTTGTTGTTTGCTTGTTGATTTTTGTCCACGAAAATCAAGCGCTATCTTGTTCTTTGGTGCGACACTGGTCAAAACACATCCACCCAAACTAACACCAGCATCTGAATAAGCAAACTTCCTTTATCGAATGGCATTGTTAGTTTGCGTAGATGTGTTTTGATTCTCGAGAAATTTGTGTTTAAAGCCATTATTTACGTTTGGTTGTTTCGCCTCTTTCTATTGTTGGTCTCAATCTTGATTTTTGAAAATCTGAAATTCGTATTATCCTCGATGGAGCTTACCGCCATAATAGCGATTTGACCTTTGGACCTTTTGTCCCATTTCTACCAAAATAATTTTCTATTAAAATCAACAAAATGCTTATCATTCAAAATATCTACTTAAAAGTCTTCAAAACGGCAACATTACCACCAAAATTCGCTAATTCGCCAAAATGACCGAAAGATGCTATTGTTAACAGATGGGTTTCCAATGCCCTGTGAAAGTAATTTGAGCTCAAATTTTTAATCGGGAACTTTTCGTCAGTTCAGATGCATAGTGGATGGTCCGTGGGTGGTGCCAATTTAGCAAGCTCTCCACCGTTCCAAAGTGAAGCTTCCATCGTCGTCGTCGTCGTCGTCGTTCTGGGAAAGTGCCTTAGCGCGGTCCAAGATGACTCAAAGATATACGTACATATGTCAAAGCCGTGTAGGTGGTGGTGGTGGTGGTATGAGTGGGTGTGCATCAGCTAGTTCAAGCTCCCACATCGTTGCCGTCGTCCCAACGCTTGACAGTTGCAGATAATGGAACTAACTTGCATTCCGTTTGCATGGTGCTCCAGTTTTTATCCTTTTCCGTTTTCTTTAATCCCAGACATGAAGCCACCCCACCCGGCACCCCCACCAACCCATGATGGCGACCGTGAAAGAAGGATGCTGATGACGCATGCAAGCATTTGTACGTATGAATGGCAGACGTGAAAAGTTAGGCCACCAACATCCGAAGGAATGATGTGCAAAGTTGGCAGTTCTGGCTTCGGTTCTTTGGTTTGGAGGGCAAGTTATGTGGCTTTACGATCCGTAAGAAGGACGTTCAACTGGGGGATTTTGGTTATGGGGAGAACATGACGTGTGAGTTGTCCTGATAGTAGCGGAGCATGACCTGAAATGGCTTTTTACGGGTTGCAATTAAATTTCATCGTTCATGAACTATCTTCTCTGAGAGAAAAGTGAAAGTTTACACTTTCATTAGCACTGGAAAATTTGACTTATAATGTTCCAAAAATGCATTACATATATCAACACATCGAAAGTTATCTGCCAAAAACGGCAGCGTTTTTCAAATTTAATTTAATTTTTCCGGAATTAAAATTTCCCGAAATCTAATTTGCTGAGAGAAAACTTCATCCAATTATGCCTCCCAGCATCTCATTAGCAGCAAAAGCTCTTCAGTTTTTCCAACGAGAAATCAATCGACAACTATTTCGCAGAAGATCGGTCCACTGCCATCGCGCAGGGAACCGAAGCGAAATCTAATTACGGAATAATCGGATCGGTAAAGTTGGAAACACTTTCCACACCACCACCCCAACCGCTGAAGACTGCCCACTACTGGCCCCCATCACCAAGCCATTGAGTGGAAATCATAACTCTATTAAAAATATACTAAATTGATTTTCAGGCACAAACCCAAAGGATAAACTATTTTCTTTTCCGCTTCCACCCGTAGGACGGTCTCTCAGCGATGCTCGGGCCACTCGACAATTGCGTAACCGGTTCTGCACTCGAGAAGCCGCCCTATGGAAAGAAGTCCAATTTCTGTTCAAGTCGATTGCTGGCTTTTCCTTTCGGAAAACTAAAAGCAAAACTTTGCTTCCGGTTTTATCTATCTCGAGTGCAATCTCGAGGTAGGACTTCTCTCATCGAAAATTGCCTACCTCCGGGCGAGCGAGTCGATGATCGGAAGGAAGATTTTTTTGGAGCTTCATCGCTTATTTTCTTTCAATCTCCTCCCAATCCTTGCAAGCTTTCTACCTTCTGCGGTGCTTCCGGATGCAGGCCGACCCAACTTCATGAAGTAGCAATAAATGGTTGAAAGTTGAAAGCATCTTCATCGTGGTTCGGGGAAGGGGAAAAACTACAGACCCGAATGTGGTGCAAGTCAAGAGCACTTCTTGGTTGGAGTTGTTCTCAGCGGGTCTGGGTAAACCGGTGGGTCTTCGAGTATGGGTAGAGTTCACTGGCGGAGGCAGGGGGGAGGGGCATGTTTCCCCCAATCCATCGGAGTGTGCCCAGCCTTGCTCGGGATTCAATATTAGCTTGAGTTTATTCGCCGATTCAAAAAAGCATGCTCTATTTTTCTGCTTCATTTGTATGGGAGCCCCCTCCCCCCCTATATAGGGAGAGGTGTCTCGAACCATCATAAGAACCTTTCCCGGCCCCAAAAACTCCTGCATACAAATTTTCACGCCGATCGGTTCAGTAGTTTCCTAGTCTATATATGATTTTGTTAAGATCTGGATTTGCAGGAGAGCTCCAAAGTTTGTATGGGAAATTGAACAAAACTGTTCAGATCAGTGTTGGCAAAATCATCAATCAAATGATATTTGTCCGCGCTCATAAGCTCTCAATATCACACGTGATATTGGAACAAAATATCATGCTTGATATTGATTTTACAAGCTCCTTTGATATTGCGAGACTATTCACAACGTGCAAAAATCAAGCTGAGAGCTGACTCGACACAAAAATGATTCCGTTGCACATCGTTTTCTTAGAAAGAGAAAGTATAGTTTGCTATCTCTTTTTACTCTTCACCGATGGCAGACACGAAGGGACTGCTGCCAGCCGTTATGGAAGCTTCGGTTGCGTTCGGGTGTAAAGCAAAAATCATTAAACTCAATCTCACCACAATTTGGTGAGATTTGCAGCTGGTGAGTTTTGTTAGTTTGATATTGCGAGCTACGATATCACAGCTTGAAAAATCAACTGCAGTTGTTTGCTTGTTGATTTTTGTCTACGAAAATCAAGCGTGATCTTGGGCATTGGTGAGATTTGATTTTTGATATTTTTCCAACACTGGTTCAGATACCTGTAAAAATTCAAAAATAGCTCAATTTTTCCTAACCTCGGATATAGAATGAGCATACTAAGCGGAACAACATCTAGTTTTCACTGTAAATCCTACGTATGAAGTGCTCATTGCAAGACAGTCTATATTACATGATAATATTATATTATAAGCCATAGTCTGTACGTCTCTTATTGTAGTGTGAAAAGACGTTCGTGGAAGTTTCTCGAAGTTGTTTAAGATTTGTGAAGAATAGCTAGTGCAAAGAAAACTGGAATAATTTTCGTCGGTTCGATGAGCTGATTCGACAGCTGAAAAATGCAGGTTCCACGCTTACTGAGCTTGACGTCGTGAGTCAGCTGTTTATGTCGTTGCCACCTAGTTACGGCATGGTAACCACGGCAATGGGAAATATGGACGAACAACAATTGAAGCCCGAGACCGTCAAAGCACGCCTTCTAGCTGATGAACAAAAGTGTGCTGCACGAGGATGCAGTTTGAGTGGGATCAGGTCGCAAATGTGTCGATTGATAAGGAAGTGGCACATGTTTCCGGCGCGACAGTGTCACCAAAGCAGCACGAAATAGAGTTGGTCCTGGATTCGGGAACTGGATGAACCGTTACAGATCGACAGTGCAAAGGATGCTGAGATGCTGATAACCACCAAGGAAGGTATTGTGAAGGGCAAACTGTCCGTCGGAGGAAATCGATACACCCTGTCGTTTGGGAAAGTACTGGTATGTCAGGAAGTTGAAATTAAATCTCCTGTTATTGGCGAAACTGCTGATGGCTCGAGTGAATGTAGAACTCAAACCAGATCAAGCAATCCTGTCGAAAGGTAACGAATTCATCGGTATTGCAAAGCTAAAGGGTAACCTGTTCTAGCGGCGGTGGCAGTCGATGGAGATTCAAAGCTGCAGCTTTGGCACAAACTATATGGGCACCCCAGTTTCAAGAATATGCTAAGGCTGAAGAACTCAAGCATGGTGGATGGATTGGACGACGCGAAGGCATTGGCGTAGCTAGACAATTTATCTGGAGGGGGCCTGGTCTGGAATGTGTGTTGTGCTTGAGTACGCACCGACTGGATACCATTTCTGGGACCGTGATGCAAAATTCAACGAGTCCGCATTTTCATTCAAGTCAACAAATGAAATTACCGAGAATAGATTGGTCATACCGGAGGAAGTACCACCAGTTTTCGAGCAAGAGGGGGAAAATCATGATGATAAAGATCAACCTGAAGATGCTCGTGACACTGATGGAGATCGGGATGCTCACCAGGAAGGCAACGAAGAGGGTGCATCACTCCCATCACAATCAGAAAGGAATGAATCCAGAGGAGATGTTCCGAGGTCTAGTGGCCGGCAGTGCAAGAAATCAGGATGGTTCGCAGATTTAATTTTTCCATACAGAGTTCTTCTGCTGGTGCTAATTTCCAACAGGTTCCTGAAAGTTACAACGATGTCAATAGCCATCCGAACGAAGGCGATTCAAGATGCGCTGGATCGTGATCAACTGTCTTGACGAGGTGAAGCTCGTACCATGCAATTGAGTGTTCATCCTGAAAACGGATGCTGACGGACGTCCAATGCACTACAAGGCGAGGCTGGTAGCTAAGGGATTCGGAAGGAGACGAAAGAGTTGAAATTGGTCTACAGGAGGAAGCCGAAAGAACCAGTAGTTACTGCTACTGTTAACTCGTTTTTCTCTTCAAAAACTGTAAATAGATTCGACTTCTAGGCAAAAGCTTATTATTTTACTTTAAACCAAGTACTCCGCGCACACCTTCAAGCTTATAATACGTCTGTATTAAAGTGAAATAATTAGAACTTTTTGTTCAGAAGTCAAATCGATTTGCGATCGTAGACAAAGTTGTTCTGCATAGTATTACCAACCTAAGTATAAGGTTTGGTCAAATTTGAGTCAATGTTCATGGTCATGCTCAATGTAATTTTTAACAAAACGAAAATTGATTAACCAAAACCCAAAAACAATGAAAAAAGTAAAATATCTTGAATACAACCGTAGATTTGACGTAGGATTACGTGCTCGGTATAAATATTCGGCGACTTTTTTTTAGTTAAACCACTTTTTCCCTAACACGGGAACGCCTCGTTTTCTGATGACAGAATTACGCATTTTCGGGCACAAAACGCACGGATTTTTTGTTTATTCAGTAGATAACTTAAAAAAGTGAAAATTGGTTGGAGGAATTTCTTGCTAAAATTTGCCATATAAAATCATATAAATTCAAGATTTTTTTGCTTTTTCTAGCATCCTGGAGACCATACCTTTCCTTTATTCGAAGTGTTTCTGGTTAATTGACAAAGTCATGTGGTATTCGGTCATTGTGAGAATTTGTATGTACCACTTCAATACTGTTACGCATTTGTCCACTAACGTTTGGCTGCTGGGTACATTATCAAAAAGCTTTGGGGGTGATGTGGCTAGCAGCAAGGCGAGCGAACGTTCAATGAAAATTAACTCTTAAACAACAATAATTCATGGTGGTCCTAAAAAGAACCGTTTTGTAGTGATGGTTGAGTAATGCTGAGCTATTTGGGTGTTCAACACTGTATGTTGTTTGGAACGAGGATGACGCGCTTGGCAAAGATGGCCCACTGCGACTCACGAAGAGCTACTGAATCCGTTCAGTATCGGTGCGGCTTCTTCCTCCTTCTTCTGTAAATCGAGGGCTCTTGAGAGCAGTCTTGATAGCTAGCTGCTTGCGGGGCGCCTTTCGTTGTGTACTGGAGAAAAATGTACAACGTCACGGGCCGAAAGCACTGCTGCTGCTGCTGTTGCTGCAGATGACAACCGGACACCACCACTAATCACACGCGGTGATTGATTGAACACCGTTCGGCGAGACCGGATGGAAGTCGATTTTGAAATCTGTGTTAGGGAAAGCGCTTTTCGCAGGCAATTGGTGATAATTTGATGATGGTGAAAATTTCCTATCGATTAGCATATTAAGTATTAAAATCCATCATTTCTGGATCAAAATCAGACGGGTACACGACGTTAGGCATACGGATGTTAGGATAATGTACGATAGGCATAATGGACGTTTGGCATTAAGGATGTTAGGCATAATGTACGTTAGGCATAATCTACCCGATGAATTCCAGAAGGATGATAATGGGGACCGTCTATTAATTTCTGACTTCGGTGACAATAATGAAAAAGCCTTAGTTTTAGGAACTCATGAAAACTAGCGACGTCTTGGACAGGCAAAGTATTGGGTTACAGATGGTAAGTTTGCCACAGTTCCTTGTTTATTTCGGCAACTCGTCACTGTTCATGGAAGTATCGCTCCCTCACATCAGCAGACGGTTCCGCTAGTTTTCATTCTGATGACAACAAAAACAGAATCATTGTATCGAAAAGTATGGCAGGAAATCAGCTGCTTCAAAATTTAATAAAGCGTAAAGGCGTTTGCTACCAAGGGGCAATCAACTCTGCACACTGTGCCGAAACACATCGTGGCACACGATGACAAGTATGACACAAAATATAATTTAAAACAACATCACTCTTTTGTGTTGACATTTTGGCCTAAGGTTTACTGCAAAGCAAGGGGATTTTTTTTTGTCAGTGCCATTTACAGCGAAATTGTCCCCAATAATTAACGAGACTCTTTTTGCCCTTATGCCTTCTTGGAGAAGGCCAATGACAGAATGCGTATTAACTCGATGGCATCGTACATTAAATCTGCAATGCTCCTTACACATACAATTGACTCTCGGTCCGGATCCCGAGAGTCAATTGTATGTGTAAGGAGCATTGCAGCACTAATGTGCGGTGTCAAGACGGTTATATGACAGGTGGACAGGAACTCACGGTCTCCCAGTGTTGGTGAGTTCTTTGCCGTTAATGTTCACGAAAAGTTCACTATTTTGCTATACAGAAATTCAAAACAAAAATTTTTATCTGCGGATTTGAACAGTTTTTGACCTGTTTCATACTACCGGAAGGTGTATGCTGGTCACAAATGCCGTGCCAAACTGATTTCCTACTCAATTAATCAATCTTTGATGTGAAATTCGCTAATAAACACGAGGCGCATTTCTTATAGCAAACATGGCATAACAAAATGGGCATGGTTCATTTTAGTAAACAAACTAACACTTCTTCCGACTGTGGCACCTATGTATGAGGTGCCGAGCACCGGAGGTAACGGCATAGAGGTAACTCTAAGACCAGAAGGTCCCGAAGAAACGAGCTCAACTTTTTGGCTCAGCTCTGGTACTCTCTTCGGTTCCAAGCTAATCGATTCACCCCTCGAAACATAGGAAAATCTACTAATCCCTTATTTTATGGGTCAAACTTTCATAGCGAATCAAAACAAACATTGTGTAGTACTAGAATTTCGACTAGAATGGGGTACGTTAATCGTATGCTTGGGACCAATAGGCTAGTCAAGTAGTGAGCCAATTTATAATCGATAGTTTCGTATTGATTGTTGGTAACGGAGCCAATCTGAATCGCGGTATTATTGAACACAATCGGAACCGGCAGTAGTTTCAGGCAGATTAATATGCGATTCCGGCATGACCAAGGATAAAAAATATTAAGGAACAACAAGCAGATACAAGAAGGAGGTAGTCATCAAACGACTCGGAGAATTTCACCTACCCTCTCGGGGTAATTTCATCCATCAGGTCATGGCAATTCTAATTATTTCAAAATTTATTCAGTCCTTCCATCAGGGCATGGCAATTCTAACTAAAGAGTGATACGGTCAAAATTTGGTCAAGGGAAAACGCGTGTAAATCGGTGAAATCGTTTATTTAAAAAATCAAATTAAATTTCTTTTTCAAGTTCAATTAGTATAAAATTCAGGAAAAATATTCAGTTAGGCTTCCGCTTTTCCAAATCCGAATTGCCGGGCCTTACGCTTGACCCCTGCCATCAGATTTTGTACAGCCACCTTGTCCACCTTCTTCGCCGCAGAAAGCCAGTTTGCCTTGAACTGCTGCTCGCCCTTAGCAGTTTTTTTGGTCTTCTTTAGGTTCCGCTTGACAATAGCCCAGTATTTCTCAATTGGGCGGAGCTCTGGCGTGTTGGGAGGGTTCTTGTCCTTGAGAACCACCTGCACGTTGTTGGCGGCGTACCACTCCATGGCCTTTTAACCGTAATGGCAAGATGCCAAATCCGGCCAAAACAGTACGGAACAACCGTGTTTCTTCAGGAAAGGCAGCAGACGTTTATTCAAACACTCTTTCACGTAAATTTCTTGGTTGACAGTCCCGGAAGCTATGAAAATGCTGCTTTTCAAGCCACAGGTACAGATGGCTTGCCAAACCAGATATTTCTTTGCGAACTTTGACAGTTTCATGTGCTTGAAAACATCTGCTACCTTTCCCCTTCCTTTTGCCGTATAAAACTCCTGTCCCGGAAGCTGCTTGTAGTCGGCTTTGACGTAGGTTTCGTCGTCCATTACCACGCAGTCAAACTTCGTCAGCATCGTCGTGTACAGCCTCCGGGATCGCGCTTTGGCCGTCGTATTTTGTTTATCATCGCGATTTGGAGTCACTACTTTCTTGTAAGTCGATAGTCCGGCTCGTTTTTTGGCTCGATGCACGGTTGTAGACGATACACCCAGCTTATTTGCGGCATCTCGGAGAGAGAGAGGTTAGGGTTTCGCTTGAAACTACCGGCAACTCTCTTTGTCGTCTCAGCGGCTTCCGGTTTTCGATTTCCCCCCGATCCAGACTTCCTGGCGGTCGACAAACGTTCCCCAAACACTTTAATTACATTTGTAACGGTTGATTTGGCAACTTTTAGCGATTTTGCCAACTTTGCGTGCGAGTAGCTCGGATTTTCGCGATGCGCGAGCAAAATTTTGATACGCTGCTCTTCTTGCTTGGACGGCATTTTGACAACTGAAGAGTGAATTCCAAAATCAAAATAGGAGCAACATTCTACACACACACCTTCAAAATGAGGGGTGTTCAGGTTTTTTAAATGCAAAATTGAAAGAAATACGTCAAGTTGATATTGACCAAATTTTGACCGTATCACCCTTTATTTCCAAATTTCATGGCAATTCTAACTATTTCAAAATTTCTTCAGTCCATCCATCAGGTCATGGTAATTCTAACTATTTAAAAATTTCTTCAGTCCATCCATCAGGTAACGGAAATTCTTATCTAATATCCATTAGGTCATGGCAATTATTATTTGCCATCCATAAGGTAATTCTAACAATTTTGTTTGCATACTCTACCATGGCAATCATTTAACAAAATTTCTTCAGTCATAATGGCAATTCTTATTTACCATCCATCAGGTCATGATAATTCTATCTACCATGCATCATGTCATGGTTATTATTTTTCAAAAAAAAAAAATCAGTTTTGACGTAGGACTACGACTGTGATTTCTATATGGGGGTACACTTTGTGGAAACCAAAAATGGAACTTGTAACAAAATTATGAAAGATTTTGAACACTAATAACTCAGCTGCCCCTTGACCAATGATATTCAGTTTACATACGGTCTATCACGCTTCACGCTCATTCGATTCTACTCATTCTTTATTCCACACTAGCTCTATCTACTACAGCAGGGTTGCCAAACTCATGGGCTGCTGAGACTGATACCTTGTCTGCCAAACATCGGCACGTTCGGCACAACGCTTGACCTAGCTTTCAACACAGATAAAGTACTGGGCACAGATTGGGGTGTGCAGAGTTGAACAGGTCTTGTTTGTTTGTTACACTCATCCATGACTCCCAAATAATCATTATACAGCAAGCCTCGAATAGCGTTTAATACACTTTTTGATGACTCCGTAATAACCGTTGCGCTCACAAAATTCAGAGATTAAAATTACTTTAAGAATTGTTGTGGAAAGCCGAAATAAGCTCTTGTAAAATTTTGATTCTTCTAATTTATTTGTGCACAATGGATAAAATATGTAATTAAGCCATTATTCCCATTCTGTGATGCTGCAGTCCAGACTCGCCCACGTAAATGTACAACACTATCGTGGGCGTGCCTTGAAAGCTTAGAATCGAGAGAAGTCATTGTTTACAAAAGCTGTTACGCCCTAATTCCAGCTCTATCTAGAAATGCTTAACAAACTTATCTGCAAGGTTGCAAATACTCATTTCAGCTAAAAAATGTTTTTTTGACGTAGGACTACGTCTTTGATTTCTATATGGGGTACACTTTGTGAAAACTGAAAATGGAACATGTAACAAATTAAGAAAGATTTTGAACGTTAATAACTCAGCTGCCCCTGGTCCAATTTCAATAATTTTATCACCAATCGATCAGAAATATGGCTACGCATCGATAACAATGCTTCCGAATGTTGATTTTCAACAAGAAACTATTGACAAACTGGTAAATGTCCAGCATTGTCCAAAAGCGTCGAATTAACTAACAAAACCACCAATTACCTACATGCATATGCTGCTTCCCCATCACAGTCGTCAGAGAGTAGTAAGTAGACGAAACAAGTCGAAGTGGCATTCGCCTCCGATCCTTGGGCGTGTGCGAATAGGGAGGATGGAATTGCGTAATATTTTGCACACTCATCGCCATACTCAGAACCACACGCTCCCAACGACCACACCACAGTGCTTTCGGCGTGTGGCGTTGAAATTGTTCTCCAGTAACAACTAAAGGCTGCCTGCAAGCAGTCAGCTGCAGAGCCCACATAAGCAACCATCAAAGGAGGAAGAAGCTGCACCGCTATGCTGTGGATCGGAATCAGTAGCTCTTCGTGAGTCGATGCGGGTCGGTCATCTATACCAAGCGTGTCACCCTCGCTCAAAACGACATACAGCTCGACAGCCTCATCCGTGTTGAAACCATCACTACAAAACGGTCCTTTTCAGGGCCACCAAAAAATATGTTAAAGAGTATTATTTGGACATTGGTCAAGGTCATCAGTTCCTGCAAGCAGCTAGCTATCAAGGCTCAACGTCTATAGAAGGTGTGGAATTGTAGGCCTGAATATATTGGTGCAATTAGTTTTTCCTCGACTTTCATTCCGCACGATTCTTTCTTTCGTTTAATCAATCATGTTACCAAAATTTATGAATGGTTTGCCTCTAAATGTTGAGATAATTTATTGATTGTTGAATTATCACACTGTATACCATGAAAAAGCAGCCTGTTAGTGAGTTTTTTCCTGTTTTCAAGTAAGGAGTTATCATAAAAAAAAAATCGCCAGCTGGTATTTCCCGGCGACTTTACAAATAAATAATATCAAACAAAATCATCATGCAGAACTAGCTAGGATTTGTTTTACTTCATATTTCACAAAATTGCTTTCGAGTGTTAAGACATCGTCTCCCGCAAATTTTACATTTTTCTCTCTACCAACACATACATCAGGGCTAGATAGATCTCCACAGGATCTATAGAATCCACGCAATTTCAAAAAACCAAAATGCACAGCATTACGAAAAGAGGTCTGGTTTCGACCAATAGCAGATAGATATTAATTTTAAACAAGCTAAACGATTGGTAATTTATCTACCAATCTGCTAAAATGAACACTTAGTTAATTTTCAATAGGTCACTATTGAAAAATACCAAATGTCCAACTGTTGCAATGGTGATCAAAATTATCACCGAATGTCTGAAAACAGCGCATTCCCTAACACAGACTTAAAAATCGAATTCGCTCATTAAATCACCGTAAGTGGTGGTGTCCAGTCCAGCAGCAGCAGTAGTAGCAGCAGCAGCAGTAGTAGCAGCAGCAGCAGCAGCAGGAGTGCTTTCAACAACAACAACGAAAGGCTGCAGAGATCATATGAGCAACCATAGAGAAGGAGGAAGAAGTCCCACCGCTAGGCTAGGATCGGAATCAGTAGCTCGTCGTGCTCAGCTCAGCATTACTACAAAATGGTCCTTTTTTTCATAAATTTGTTAAGATAATTATTTGGACATTTGACAAGGTCATCAGTTCCCGTAAGCAGCTAGCTATCAAGGCTCAACCTGGTCTCTATAGAAGGTGTGGAATTGTAGGCCCGAATGTATTGGTGAGATTAATCATCGTCCGGTCATTTTCCAAAACACGCTGGTAGGAAGTGTTTAAAATCCATATAGAATTTGAGAGAAGTGGGAATAATTATTTTTGGGTGTATATTCAGTCCCCAGAAAGCCAATAAAATCAAATTTGTGAGAAAATTAGCTCTCACGAGGTCAATCTCTCGAAGTCCCTCCCTTTTTACATATTCTGCACAAACGATACTTTCCGCTCCGTCCCATTCATATAATTCGGAAGGAAATCCTGTGAGGGGTGAATTGAATACACTTTAATACCAAAATGCACAAAACTTAAAAATTCATAAAAAACAAAAAAATCAACATTCGGGTAGATGAATCGAAAAGACTCAAGTTGACAGTCCCTTGGATTCTCTTCATCAACTTTCTCTTTGAAATAGATACTACAAATTTGATAAGCTTACAAATAAAAACGGAAATAGTTAAGATAATTGATGATTGATCAATTAAAAGAACTAAATCCAGAACAACATGTGAAAAGGGCATACAAGCTTTTTGTAAACAAACCTTTGTAGGCCCTTTTCTCACCAACCGAGGGTCGCCCACGCAAACCAGCAATATCATCGGGAAGGGGAAAGTGTCCCCTACCCGGTGATGTTAAAGGTTTGCGTTGGTGTCATATGGGTGGCGAGAAAAGGGCATAAGAAGGTTTGTTTACAAAAAGCTTGTATGCCCTTTTCACATGTTGTTCTGGAAATGTTCACATTTGTTTCGTACACTAGCGGGCTAAAACTGGCGCATCTACCCTATCAGCTCTACATTTTCCTCTAAATGTACACTCTAATCCATAATGTTATGTTTTGAACACCAATTCAAGCATTATAAGTAAAGGGTTCTATCTTCAAAAGGTTGACAGATGTAGATAGAAATAGCCTTTTTAAAATTTTCAGAGCTGTTGTTAGGTCCTTTTTTTCAAAAATACGTACTTCCAGATTGATTTTAGTAATTATATTTTACAACGTTGTAAACTGAACCGTTTTCAACTTAATAACATTGGAATTTAGTTTCCCGCCAGAATTTCAGTTAGATTCTGACCGCTAGAAATGCTGTTACCATAATTATCAATCTATTTTCCATCTATCCAGCTCAATCACTGGATTAGCCACGAAACATTGTGTTTCTTGTTTGACTTCTCGCTGTAGCTCTGTAATCCGTCTAAAATCCGCTATTATTTTAGGATTATCATAACATCACCATTCACCACGCATGAGAATCAGATACAAACTACAAAGCTGCAAGCTGTCTTCTCTACAAGCCTCATTAGTTCTGTCCATCCCGTACAAAAGCGGCGCTTCAGCTCATCATCATAATCCGTCATAATTCAACAAACAAATATCTTTCACTAATCTACTCCAGATGTTTCACCAATGAAGCACGTGTCAGTCGAACAGAAGCTGGCCCACCATGCTAGCTCGAGCTAATATCGAAATAGAAACACCTTATTCTTCCTCCCGCCGGCCGTCATCATTTTTCATCGGCTCCGAAAGGAAATCAATAAAACCCGAAACTAATCCAAATCTAATCACCCCAAAAACTACACTAATTCCTCTGCATAAACAAAATCCTCTTCCACGTGTTCTTTCTGTTTTCCCCCTTTTCCGTCGCTTCCGTCAACCAATCGGTAGATAGGTATTTGCCGCATTCGGGACTGTAGCAGCTCGCTGCTCGTCTTGAAAACAAAACCGAACAAAAGAATAAAAAGAAAACAACAATTGCCGAGGAGAGCTCCCCGTGTTTTTCCCGAGCCAAGGAGTTTAGTGGGTAGTGTTTTACGATCATGTTATTTTATTGACGCGTTCACTTTATTTACAGACAGCTCGCTCATTTCGGATCCTTTGGTGTGTTCAAGGCGTGTTGAAGTTTAGATTGGAACAACACAGTGTCTACCTACCCGACTGCAGCAGACGCATATCTATACGTGTATCCCATCATATGTACCTACCCAGAGATAGATGTGTGTGTGCGAGTGGATTGTTTGTTTTGATAAATGTACCCGCATCACACCAAAAGCAAGTTGGAAAACAACCAGCCCAAAAAGAACAACGGCTAGGGATGTGGACGGGCACACGATGGCGATGGCATGGATTTGCGTGAATGGTATCGAAAGGTGGCACCAATATCAGGGTTGCTGGGATTGAAAAAAAAAACAAAAAGATCATTAGAAACTGATTTCGTAGAAGAGACAACCTTCAACGAGAGTTCTGGAGATTGTTGAACCGTTTCGATCTGTGGTCCTATTTCACTGCTCCTGGTTTCTGTGAGGATTAACTGGGCTGCCTATTTGCTCATGGATTGATTTCAGTCAGTCGCTTTTCCTAATTCATTTATAAGTTTCATGATCAAACTTATGAATTGCATTGATATCAATTTGATGTGTCTCAATAATGGGCTATTGAGGCCCACCTTATCCATCATCGTAAATAAGTCTAATGCAGACGAAATCAACCTCTTCGAACGCATTAATTTATGGTGAGGCTTGTCATGCCGGTGTTAGGAAAATATGCGCTCAATCACCTTTGAATCTTTGAGAACATTTGAGCAAGGGGAATTCAAAATCTGTTTGGTCATAGGGTAGAGAACTACTTTGGTATAAGTTCCCATTTTCGTCGTATCGAACAGAAACATCATATATGTCAACGATTTTGACGTGAACGAATCAGCCATACGTTTGCTACGATAGTTTAATTCAAAAGCAAGAACGCATAATATTGAATATTTTTTACAGAAGAAGCGCCGAATTGAATCCAATGACGTTTCAATGTGTTCGGACAGAATTGAAACTCGTGTGTCGAAATTGGAAGGAAGAAGCAGTGTTAGATTTTTTTTTTAACAATATCTCAACAATTTGTGACTGTCAAATTTGTCATTTCTTGTTCAGTCCGGGTTATGCTTAGTATGACGAAAATAAGATCGTAGCCCTATACCTACGCATGACATAAATACGAACAGGCAGATGGATATTGAAAGTGAATGTTGTTTTGTTTTCGAACGCTGGAAACGTAGAAAATGACAACGCGGGGACGACGGCGATGATGCATTTGAATTTTTGTTTTGTTCTGTTTTGGGAAAATTCTCCGCAGAAGACCAAATCTAGAGAATGATGAATGGCATTGGTGATATACCGCATGGAAGGAAAGCATGTTCGTGCTCGTGTAGTGACGATGAGTAATTTCGTGCTGGTTTTGTTTATTCCGGTTCGGCGTCAGTCAGTTTTGCATACCTTACTGTGGGGTATGCCTGAAGGATGTAATGGGGTCAGGTCTTTTGAATGTTATGCCTTGTTCAGACTACAGAGTTATAACATGCATTAGTAGACTTACCGGATCCTTTTAATATTTCTGCTAGATGAAATTTTGGAACATTAAAATAAGACTTCATTATTATTTAAATTGTAATTGTATTATTCCTATCTATTTTTTCTGGTCTGTAGAGCCGTTAGGAATATTGTTGTTCAACCCATCTTAATGGCTCTAGCTCTGCCGACATGGAATTGGGGTTTCACCAACCTTTATGGCTCCATAGGGATGACGCATTCATAATAAGGCTTCTCCTCTGTAGTTTGAGTATGGTCTCCTAATTACCCCGTTTGATAGGGTTCGGGGGCCTTTCTTGTTTATTGCACTATGTAAACGTGTCGTACGGTTCAATACACATTACGCGAAACATTTATTTACTACTACTTAACTCTAGTCATAAGTGATAGACACTAGCGATGAATTTGGGGTTCGCAAGTTCCATCCCGCTCCAACAGATCGATCTCTCGGCCACGATCTCGATAAGAGATAACGGCCGATTAACCTCTCTCGCAGGCCGATCGTAACTCACCACCACATAGCCTATGTGTGTTTGGTAGATGTTGCTGAGATCATCACGCCGTAAACAACGAGCTCCTGCCT
This sequence comes from Ochlerotatus camptorhynchus, assembly GCF_037179485.1. NCBI lineage: Eukaryota > Metazoa > Arthropoda > Insecta > Diptera > Culicidae > Ochlerotatus > Ochlerotatus camptorhynchus. Next base: position 486,330 of record NW_027040574.1, on the reverse strand, counting down.
ATCTGTTCTGGATATAGTGGACTGTATGTAAAGATGATGACCATTCCAGGGTTGTAGTGCGAGGGGTTCAAGGTGATTTCCAACATCCTCACCCACCCAGAAATAACTGCATTTCTGAAAAGAAAGGTTAAAGGTTTCCTCTTCGACAGGGACAGGACGGGATAGGGTACACGGGTAATTGATCCTTTAGGCAGTTGGTTGATGTTCTTCGATGTCTGCTGAAGATGGCAAGATGCATATTTTCTCCACCGGTTTTGTCAGGACACCTCCTGTTGTCTTCAAAGTTAGTGCTTTAATTAAGGAGATAAATCGATTTAAAGGTTTGGGAAGTCCACCGGCCGATATATTAAGGATTTTCGAATATTTAACACTGGGAAATCTCGAGCATCTGAACACCCCCCAAATCGCGATTAGAGCCTTAATTAAGGAGATAAATCGATTTAAAGGTTTGGGAAGTCCACCGGCCGATATATAAAGGATTTTGGAATATTTTACACTGGGAAATTTGGGTATGAAAATTTCGAGCATCTGAACACCCCCCAAATCGCGATTAGAGCCTTAATTAAGGAGATAAATCGATTTAAAGGTTTGGGAAGTCCACCGGCCGATATATAAAGGATTTTGGAATATTTTATACTGGGAAATTTGGGTATGAAAATTTCGAGCATCTGAACACCCCCCAAATCGCGATTAGAGCCTTAATTAAGGAGATAAATCGATTTAAAGGTTTGGGAAGTCCACCGGTCGATATATAAAGGATTTTGGAATATTTTATACTGGGAAATTTGGGTATGAAAATTTCGAGCATCTGAACACCCCCCAAATCGCGATTAGAGCCTTAATTAAGGAGATAAATCGATTTAAAGGTTTGGGAAGTCCACCGGCCGATATATAAAGGATTTTGGAATATTTTACACTGGAAAATTTGGGTATGAAAATTTCGAGCATCTGAACACCCCCCAAATCGCGATTAGAGCCTTAATTAAGGAGATAAATCGATTTAAAGGTTTGGGAAGTCCAGCGGCCGATATATAAAGGATTTTGGAATATTTTATACTGGGAAATTTGGGTATGAAAATTTCGAGCATCTGAACACCCCCCAAATCGCGATTAGAGCCTTAATTAAGGAGATAAATCGATTTAAAGGTTTGGGAAGTCCACCGGCCGATATATAAAAGATTTTGGATTATTTTATACTGGGAAATTTGGGTATGAAAATTTCGAGCATCTGAACACCCCCCAAATCGCGATTAGAGCCTTAATTAAGGAGATAAATCGATTTAAAGGTTTGGGAAGTCCACCGGCCGATATATAAAGGATTTTGGAATATTTTACACTGGGAAATTTGGGTATGAAAATTTCGAGCATCTGAACACCCCCCAAATCGCGCTTAGAGCCTTAATTAAGGAGATAAATCGATTTAAAGGTTTGGGAAGTCCACCGGCCGATATATAAAGGATTTTGGAATATTTTATACTGGGAAATTTGGGTATGAAAATTTCGAGCATCTGAACACCCCCCAAATCGCGATTAGAGCCTTAATTAAGGAGATAAATCGATTTAAAGGTTTGGGAAGTCCACCGGTCGATATATAAAGGATTTTGGAATATTTTATACTGGGAAATTTGGGTATGAAAATTTCGAGCATCTGAACACCCCCCAAATCGCGATTAGAGCCTTAATTAAGGAGATAAATCGATTTAAATGTTTGGGAAGTCCACCGGCCGATATATAAAGGATTTTGGAATATTTTACACTGGGAAATTTGGGTATGAAAATTTCGAGCATCTGAACACCCCCCAAATCGCGATTAGAGCCTTAATTAAGGAGATAAATCGATTTAAAGGTTTGGGAAGTCCACCGGCCGATATATAAAGGATTTTGGAATATTTTACACTGGAAAATTTGGGTATGAAAATTTCGAGCATCTGAACACCCCCCAAATCGCGATTAGAGCCTTAATTAAGGAGATAAATCGATTTAAAGGTTTGGGAAGTCCAGCGGCCGATATATAAAGGATTTTGGATTATTTTATACTGGGAAATTTGGGTATGAAAATTTCGAGCATCTGAACACCCCCCAAATCGCGATTAGAGCCTTAATTAAGGAGATAAATCGATTTAAAGGTTTGGGAAGTCCACCGGCCGATATATAAAGGATTTTGGAATATTTTACACTGGGAAATTTGGGTATGAAAATTTCGAGCATCTGAACACCCCCCAAATCGCGCTTAGAGCCTTAATTAAGGAGATAAATCGATTTAAAGGTTTGGGAAGTCCACCGGCCGATATATAAAGGATTTTGGAATATTTTATACTGGGAAATTTGGGTATGAAAATTTCGAGCATCTGAACACCCCCCAAATCGCGATTAGAGCCTTAATTAAGGAGATAAATCGATTTAAAGGTTTGGGAAGTCCACCGGTCGATATATAAAGGATTTTGGAATATTTTATACTGGGAAATTTGGGTATGAAAATTTCGAGCATCTGAACACCCCCCAAATCGCGATTAGAGCCTTAATTAAGGAGATAAATCGATTTAAATGTTTGGGAAGTCCACCGGCCGATATATAAAGGATTTTGGAATATTTTACACTGGGAAATTTGGGTATGAAAATTTCGAGCATCTGAACACCCCCCAAATCGCGATTAGAGCCTTAATTAAGGAGATAAATCGATTTAAAGGTTTGGGAAGTCCACCGGCCGATATATAAAGGATTTTGGAATATTTTACACTGGAAAATTTGGGTATGAAAATTTCGAGCATCTGAACACCCCCCAAATCGCGATTAGAGCCTTAATTAAGGAGATAAATCGATTTAAAGGTTTGGGAAGTCCAGCGGCCGATATATAAAGGATTTTGGATTATTTTATACTGGGAAATTTGGGTATGAAAATTTCGAGCATCTGAACACCCCCCAAATCGCGATTAGAGCCTTAATTAAGGAGATAAATCGATTTAAAGGTTTGGGAAGTCCACCGGCCGATATATAAAAGATTTTGGATTATTTTATACTGGGAAATTTGGGTATGAAAATTTCGAGCATCTGAACACCCCCCAAATCGCGATTAGAGCCTTAATTAAGGAGATAAATCGATTTAAAGGTTTGGGAAGTCCACCGGCCGATATATAAAAGATTTTGGATTATTTTATACTGGGAAATTTGGGTATGAAAATTTCGAGCATCTGAACACCCCCCAAATCGCGATTAGAGCCTTAATTAAGGAGATAAATCGATTTAAAGGTTTGGGAAGTCCACCGGCCGATATATAAAGGATTTTGGAATATTTTACACTGGGAAATTTGGGTATGAAAATTTCGAGCATCTGAACACCCCCCAAATCGCGCTTAGAGCCTTAATTAAGGAGATAAATCGATTTAAAGGTTTGGGAAGTCCACCGGCCGATATATAAAGGATTTTGGAATATTTTATACTGGGAAATTTGGGTATGAAAATTTCGAGCATCTGAACACCCCCCAAATCGCGATTAGAGCCTTAATTAAGGAGATAAATCGATTTAAAGGTTTGGGAAGTCCACCGGTCGATATATAAAGGATTTTGGAATATTTCATACTGGGAAATTTGGGTATGAAAATTTCGAGCATCTGAACACCCCCCAAATCGCGATTAGAGCCTTAATTAAGGAGATAAATCGATTTAAAGGTTTGGGAAGTCCACCGGCCGATATATAAAGGATTTTGGAATATTTTATACTGGGAAATTTGGGTATGAAAATTTCGAGCATCTGAACACCCCCCAAATCGCGATTAGAGCCTTAATTAAGGAGATAAATCGATTTAAAGGTTTGGGAAGTCCACCGGCCGATATATAAAGGATTTTGGAATATTTTACACTGGGAAATTTGGGTATGAAAATTTCGAGCATCTGAACACCCCCCAAATCGCGATTAGAGCCTTAATTAAGGAGATAAATCGATTTAAAGGTTTGGGAAGTCCACCGGCCGATATATAAAGGATTTTGGAATATTTTATACTGGGAAATTTGGGTATGAAAATTTCGAGCATCTGAACACCCCCCAAATCGCGATTAGAGCCTTAATTAAGGAGATAAATCGATTTAAAGGTTTGGGAAGTCCACCGGCCGATAAATAAAGGATTTTGGCATATTTTATACTGGGAAATTTGGGTATGAAAATTTCGAGCATCTGAACACCCCCCAAATCGCGATTAGAGCCTTAATTAAGGAGATAAATCGATTTAAAGGTTTGGGAAGTCCACTGGCCGATATATAAAGGATTTTGGAATATTTTATACTGGGAAATTTGGGTTTGAAAATTTCGAGCATCTGAACACCCCCCAAATCGCGATTAGAGCCCTAATTAAGGAGATAAATCGATTTAAAGGTTTGGGAAGTCCACCGGCCGACAAATAAAGGATTTTGGAATATTTTATACTGGGAAATTTGGGTATGAAAATTTCGAGCATCTGAACACCCCCCAAATCGCGATTAGAGCCTTAATTAAGGAGATAAATCGATTTAAAGGTTTGGGAAGTCCACCGGCCGATATATAAAGGATTTTGGAATATTTTATACTGGGAAATTTGGGTATGAAAATTTCGAGCATCTGAACACCCCCCAAATCGCGATTAGAGCCTTAATTAAGGAGATAAATCGATTTAAAGGTTTGGGAAGTCCACCGGTCGATATATAAAGGATTTTGGAATATTTCATACTGGGAAATTTGGGTATGAAAATTTCGAGCATCTGAACACCCCCCAAATCGCGATTAGAGCCTTAATTAAGGAGATAAATCGATTTAAAGGTTTGGGAAGTCCACCGGCCGATATATAAAGGATTTTGGAATATTTTATACTGGGAAATTTGGGTATGAAAATTTCGAGCATCTGAACACCCCCCAAATCGCGATTAGAGCCTTAATTAAGGAGATAAATCGATTTAAAGGTTTGGGAAGTCCACCGGCCGATAAATAAAGGATTTTGGCATATTTTATACTGGGAAATTTGGGTATGAAAATTTCGAGCATCTGAACACCCCCCAAATCGCGATTAGAGCCTTAATTAAGGAGATAAATCGATTTAAAGGTTTGGGAAGTCCACTGGCCGATATATAAAGGATTTTGGATTATTTTATACTGGGAAATTTGGGTATGAAAATTTCGAGCATCTGAACACCCCCCAAATCGCGATTAGAGCCTTAATTAAGGAGATAAATCGATTTAAAGGTTTGGGAAGTCCACCGGCCGACAAATAAAGGATTTTGGAATATTTTATACTGGGAAATTTGGGTATGAAAATTTCGAGCATCTGAACACCCCCCAAATCGCGATTAGAGCCTTAATTAAGGAGATAAATCGATTTAAAGGTTTGGGAAGTCCACCGGCCGATATATAAAGGATTTTGGCATATTTTATACTGGGAAATTTGGGTATGAAAATTTCGAGCATCTGAACACCCCCCAAATCGCGATTAGAGCCTTAATTAAGGAGATAAATCGATTTAAAGGTTTGGGAAGTCCACCGGCCGATAAATAAAGGATTTTGGCATATTTTATACTGGGAAATTTGGGTATGAAAATTTCGAGCATCTGAACACCCCCCAAATCGCGATTAGAGCCTTAATTAAGGAGATAAATCGATTTAAAGGTTTGGGAAGTCCACCGGCCGATAAATAAAGGATTTTGGCATATTTTATACTGGGAAATTTGGGTATGAAAATTTCGAGCATCTGAACACCCCCCAAATCGCGATTAGAGCCTTAATTAAGGAGATAAATCGATTTAAAGGTTTGGGAAGTCCACCGGCCGATATATAAAGGATTTTGGAATATTTTATACTGGGAAATTTGGGTATGAAAATTTCGAGCATCTGAACACCCCCCAAATCGCGATTAGAGCCTTAATTAAGGAGATAAATCGATTTAAAGGTTTGGGAAGTCCACCGGTCGATATATAAAGGATTTTGGAATATTTCATACTGGGAAATTTGGGTAGGAAAATTTCGAGCATCTGAACACCCCCCAAATCGCGATTAGAGCCTTAATTAAGGAGATAAATCGATTTAAAGGTTTGGGAAGTCCACCGGCCGATATATAAAGGATTTTGGAATATTTTACACTGGGAAATTTGGGTATGAAAATTTCGAGCATCTGAACACCCCCCAAATCGCGATTAGAGCCTTAATTAAGGAGATAAATCGATTTAAAGGTTTGGGAAGTCCACCGGCCGATATATAAAGGATTTTGGAATATTTTACACTGGGAAATTTGGGTATGAAAATTTCGAGCATCTGAACACCCCCCAAATCGCGATTAGAGCCTTAATTAAGGAGATAAATCGATTTAAAGGTTTGGGAAGTCCACCGGCCGATATATAAAGGATTTTGGAATATTTTATACTGGGAAATTTGGGTATGAAAATTTCGAGCATCTGAACACCCCCCAAATCGCGATTAGAGCCTTAATTAAGGAGATAAATCGATTTAAAGGTTTGGGAAGTCCACCGGCCGATAAATAAAGGATTTTGGCATATTTTATACTGGGAAATTTGGGTATGAAAATTTCGAGCATCTGAACACCCCCCAAATCGCGATTAGAGCCTTAATTAAGGAGATAAATCGATTTAAAGGTTTGGGAAGTCCACTGGCCGATATATAAAGGATTTTGGAATATTTTATACTGGGAAATTTGGGTTTGAAAATTTCGAGCATCTGAACACCCCCCAAATCGCGATTAGAGCCCTAATTAAGGAGATAAATCGATTTAAAGGTTTGGGAAGTCCACCGGCCGACAAATAAAGGATTTTGGAATATTTTATACTGGGAAATTTGGGTATGAAAATTTCGAGCATCTGAACACCCCCCAAATCGCGATTAGAGCCTTAATTAAGGAGATAAATCGATTTAAAGGTTTGGGAAGTCCACCGGCCGATATATAAAGGATTTTGGAATATTTTATACTGGGAAATTTGGGTATGAAAATTTCGAGCATCTGAACACCCCCCAAATCGCGATTAGAGCCTTAATTAAGGAGATAAATCGATTTAAAGGTTTGGGAAGTCCACCGGTCGATATATAAAGGATTTTGGAATATTTCATACTGGGAAATTTGGGTATGAAAATTTCGAGCATCTGAACACCCCCCAAATCGCGATTAGAGCCTTAATTAAGGAGATAAATCGATTTAAAGGTTTGGGAAGTCCACCGGCCGATATATAAAGGATTTTGGAATATTTTATACTGGGAAATTTGGGTATGAAAATTTCGAGCATCTGAACACCCCCCAAATCGCGATTAGAGCCTTAATTAAGGAGATAAATCGATTTAAAGGTTTGGGAAGTCCACCGGCCGATAAATAAAGGATTTTGGCATATTTTATACTGGGAAATTTGGGTATGAAAATTTCGAGCATCTGAACACCCCCCAAATCGCGATTAGAGCCTTAATTAAGGAGATAAATCGATTTAAAGGTTTGGGAAGTCCACTGGCCGATATATAAAGGATTTTGGATTATTTTATACTGGGAAATTTGGGTATGAAAATTTCGAGCATCTGAACACCCCCCAAATCGCGATTAGAGCCTTAATTAAGGAGATAAATCGATTTAAAGGTTTGGGAAGTCCACCGGCCGACAAATAAAGGATTTTGGAATATTTTATACTGGGAAATTTGGGTATGAAAATTTCGAGCATCTGAACACCCCCCAAATCGCGATTAGAGCCTTAATTAAGGAGATAAATCGATTTAAAGGTTTGGGAAGTCCACCGGCCGATATATAAAGGATTTTGGCATATTTTATACTGGGAAATTTGGGTATGAAAATTTCGAGCATCTGAACACCCCCCAAATCGCGATTAGAGCCTTAATTAAGGAGATAAATCGATTTAAAGGTTTGGGAAGTCCACCGGCCGATATATAAAGGATTTTGGAATATTTTATACTGGGAAATTTGGGTATGAAAATTTCGAGCATCTGAACACCCCCCAAATCGCGATTAGAGCCTTAATTAAGGAGATAAATCGATTTAAAGGTTTGGGAAGTCCACCGGCCGATAAATAAAGGATTTTGGCATATTTTATACTGGGAAATTTGGGTATGAAAATTTCGAGCATCTGAACACCCCCCAAATCGCGATTAGAGCCTTAATTAAGGAGATAAATCGATTTAAAGGTTTGGGAAGTCCACCGGCCGATAAATAAAGGATTTTGGCATATTTTATACTGGGAAATTTGGGTATGAAAATTTCGAGCATCTGAACACCCCCCAAATCGCGATTAGAGCCTTAATTAAGGAGATAAATCGATTTAAAGGTTTGGGAAGTCCACCGGCCGATATATAAAGGATTTTGGAATATTTTACACTGGGAAATTTGGGTATGAAAATTTCGAGCATCTGAACACCCCCCAAATCGCGATTAGAGCCTTAATTAAGGAGATAAATCGATTTAAAGGTTTGGGAAGTCCACCGGCCGATATATAAAGGATTTTGGAATATTTTATACTGGGAAATTTGGGTATGAAAATTTCGAGCATCTGAACACCCCCCAAATCGCGATTAGAGCCTTAATTAAGGAGATAAATCGATTTAAAGGTTTGGGAAGTCCACCGGTCGATATATAAAGGATTTTGGAATATTTCATACTGGGAAATTTGGGTATGAAAATTTCGAGCATCTGAACACCCCCCAAATCGCGATTAGAGCCTTAATTAAGGAGATAAATCGATTTAAAGGTTTGGGAAGTCCACCGGCCGATATATAAAGGATTTTGGAATATTTTACACTGGGAAATTTGGGTATGAAAATTTCGAGCATCTGAACACCCCCCAAATCGCGATTAGAGCCTTAATTAAGGAGATAAATCGATTTAAAGGTTTGGGAAGTCCACCGGCCGATATATAAAGGATTTTGGAATATTTTACACTGGGAAATTTGGGTATGAAAATTTCGAGCATCTGAACACCCCCCAAATCGCGATTAGAGCCTTAATTAAGGAGATAAATCGATTTAAAGGTTTGGGAAGTCCACCGGCCGATATATAAAGGATTTTGGAATATTTTATACTGGGAAATTTGGGTATGAAAATTTCGAGCATCTGAACACCCCCCAAATCGCGATTAGAGCCTTAATTAAGGAGATAAATCGATTTAAAGGTTTGGGAAGTCCACCGGCCGATAAATAAAGGATTTTGGCATATTTTATACTGGGAAATTTGGGTATGAAAATTTCGAGCATCTGAACACCCCCCAAATCGCGATTAGAGCCTTAATTAAGGAGATAAATCGATTTAAAGGTTTGGGAAGTCCACTGGCCGATATATAAAGGATTTTGGATTATTTTATACTGGGAAATTTGGGTATGAAAATTTCGAGCATCTGAACACCCCCCAAATCGCGATTAGAGCCTTAATTAAGGAGATAAATCGATTTAAAGGTTTGGGAAGTCCACCGGCCGACAAATAAAGGATTTTGGAATATTTTATACTGGGAAATTTGGGTATGAAAATTTCGAGCATCTGAACACCCCCCAAATCGCGATTAGAGCCTTAATTAAGGAGATAAATCGATTTAAAGGTTTGGGAAGTCCACCGGCCGATATATAAAGGATTTTGGCATATTTTATACTGGGAAATTTGGGTATGAAAATTTCGAGCATCTGAACACCCCCCAAATCGCGATTAGAGCCTTAATTAAGGAGATAAATCGATTTAAAGGTTTGGGAAGTCCACCGGCCGATATATAAAGGATTTTGGAATATTTTATACTGGGAAATTTGGGTATGAAAATTTCGAGCATCTGAACACCCCCCAAATCGCGATTAGAGCCTTAATTAAGGAGATAAATCGATTTAAAGGTTTGGGAAGTCCACCGGCCGATAAATAAAGGATTTTGGCATATTTTATACTGGGAAATTTGGGTATGAAAATTTCGAGCATCTGAACACCCCCCAAATCGCGATTAGAGCCTTAATTAAGGAGATAAATCGATTTAAAGGTTTGGGAAGTCCACCGGCCGATAAATAAAGGATTTTGGCATATTTTATACTGGGAAATTTGGGTATGAAAATTTCGAGCATCTGAACACCCCCCAAATCGCGATTAGAGCCTTAATTAAGGAGATAAATCGATTTAAAGGTTTGGGAAGTCCACTGGCCGATATATAAAGGATTTTGGAATATTTTATACTGGGAAATTTGGGTATGAAAATTTCGAGCATCTGAACACCCCCCAAATCGCGATTAGAGCCTTAATTAAGGAGATAAATCGATTTAAAGGTTTGGGAAGTCCACCGGTCGATATATAAAGGATTTTGGAATATTTTATACTGGGAAATTTGGGTATGAAAATTTCGAGCATCTGAACACCCCCCAAATCGCGATTAGAGCCTTAATTAAGGAGATAAATCGATTTAAAGGTTTGGGAAGTCCACCGGCCGATATATAAAGGATTTTGGAATATTTTACACTGGGAAATTTGGGTATGCAAATTTCGAGCATCTGAACACCCCCCAAATCGCGATTAGAGCCTTAATTAAGGAGATAAATCGATTTAAAGGTTTGGGAAGTCCACCGGTCGATATATAAAGGATTTTGGAATATTTTATACTGGGAAATTTGGGTATGAAAATTTCGAGCATCTGAACACCCCCCAAATCGCGATTAGAGCCTTAATTAAGGAGATAAATCGATTTAAAGGTTTGGGAAGTCCACCGGCCGATATATAAAGGATTTTGGAATATTTTACACTGGGAAATTTGGGTATGCAAATTTCGAGCATCTGAACACCCCCCAAATCGCGATTAGAGCCTTAATTAAGGAGATAAATCGATTTAAAGGTTTGGGAAGTCCACCGGCCGATATATAAAGGATTTTGGAATATTTTATACTGGGAAATTTGGGTATGAAAATTTCGAGCATCTGAACACCCCCCAAATCGCGATTAGAGCCTTAATTAAGGAGATAAATCGATTTAAAGGTTTGGGAAGTCCACCGGTCGATATATAAAGGATTTTGGAATATTTTATACTGGGAAATTTGGGTATGAAAATTTCGAGCATCTGAACACCCCCCAAATCGCGATTAGAGCCTTAATTAAGGAGATAAATCGATTTAAAGGTTTGGGAAGTCCACCGGCCGATATATAAAGGATTTTGGAATATTTTACACTGGGAAATTTGGGTATGAAAATTTCGAGCATCTGAACACCCCCCAAATCGCGATTAGAGCCTTAATTAAGGAGATAAATCGATTTAAAGGTTTGGGAAGTCCACCGGCCGATATATAAAGGATTTTGGAATATTTTACACTGGGAAATTTGGGTATGAAAATTTCGAGCATCTGAACACCCCCCAAATCGCGATTAGAGCCTTAATTAAGGAGATAAATCGATTTAAAGGTTTGGGAAGTCCACCGGCCGATATATAAAGGATTTTGGAATATTTTATACTGGGAAATTTGGGTATGAAAATTTCGAGCATCTGAACACCCCCCAAATCGCGATTAGAGCCTTAATTAAGGAGATAAATCGATTTAAAGGTTTGGGAAGTCCACCGGCCGATAAATAAAGGATTTTGGCATATTTTATACTGGGAAATTTGGGTATGAAAATTTCGAGCATCTGAACACCCCCCAAATCGCGATTAGAGCCTTAATTAAGGAGATAAATCGATTTAAAGGTTTGGGAAGTCCACCGGCCGATATATAAAGGATTTTGGAATATTTTATACTGGGAAATTTGGGTATGAAAATTTCGAGCATCTGAACACCCCCCAAATCGCGATTAGAGCCTTAATTAAGGAGATAAATCGATTTAAAGGTTTGGGAAGTCCACCGGCCGATAAATAAAGGATTTTGGCATATTTTATACTGGGAAATTTGGGTATGAAAATTTCGAGCATCTGAACACCCCCCAAATCGCGATTAGAGCCTTAATTAAGGAGATAAATCGATTTAAAGGTTTGGGAAGTCCACCGGCCGATATATAAAGGATTTTGGAATATTTTACACTGGGAAATTTGGGTATGAAAATTTCGAGCATCTGAACACCCCCCAAATCGCGATTAGAGCCTTAATTAAGGAGATAAATCGATTTAAAGGTTTGGGAAGTCCACCGGCCGATATATAAAGGATTTTGGAATATTTTATACTGGGAAATTTGGGTATGAAAATTTCGAGCATCTGAACACCCCCCAAATCGCGATTAGAGCCTTAATTAAGGAGATAAATCGATTTAAAGGTTTGGGAAGTCCACCGGTCGATATATAAAGGATTTTGGAATATTTCATACTGGGAAATTTGGGTATGAAAATTTCGAGCATCTGAACACCCCCCAAATCGCGATTAGAGCCTTAATTAAGGAGATAAATCGATTTAAAGGTTTGGGAAGTCCACCGGCCGATATATAAAGGATTTTGGAATATTTTACACTGGGAAATTTGGGTATGAAAATTTCGAGCATCTGAACACCCCCCAAATCGCGATTAGAGCCTTAATTAAGGAGATAAATCGATTTAAAGGTTTGGGAAGTCCACCGGCCGATATATAAAGGATTTTGGAATATTTTACACTGGGAAATTTGGGTATGAAAATTTCGAGCATCTGAACACCCCCCAAATCGCGATTAGAGCCTTAATTAAGGAGATAAATCGATTTAAAGGTTTGGGAAGTCCACCGGCCGATATATAAAGGATTTTGGAATATTTTATACTGGGAAATTTGGGTATGAAAATTTCGAGCATCTGAACACCCCCCAAATCGCGATTAGAGCCTTAATTAAGGAGATAAATCGATTTAAAGGTTTGGGAAGTCCACCGGCCGATAAATAAAGGATTTTGGCATATTTTATACTGGGAAATTTGGGTATGAAAATTTCGAGCATCTGAACACCCCCCAAATCGCGATTAGAGCCTTAATTAAGGAGATAAATCGATTTAAAGGTTTGGGAAGTCCACTGGCCGATATATAAAGGATTTTGGATTATTTTATACTGGGAAATTTGGGTATGAAAATTTCGAGCATCTGAACACCCCCCAAATCGCGATTAGAGCCTTAATTAAGGAGATAAATCGATTTAAAGGTTTGGGAAGTCCACCGGCCGACAAATAAAGGATTTTGGAATATTTTATACTGGGAAATTTGGGTATGAAAATTTCGAGCATCTGAACACCCCCCAAATCGCGATTAGAGCCTTAATTAAGGAGATAAATCGATTTAAAGGTTTGGGAAGTCCACCGGCCGATATATAAAGGATTTTGGCATATTTTATACTGGGAAATTTGGGTATGAAAATTTCGAGCATCTGAACACCCCCCAAATCGCGATTAGAGCCTTAATTAAGGAGATAAATCGATTTAAAGGTTTGGGAAGTCCACCGGCCGATATATAAAGGATTTTGGAATATTTTATACTGGGAAATTTGGGTATGAAAATTTCGAGCATCTGAACACCCCCCAAATCGCGATTAGAGCCTTAATTAAGGAGATAAATCGATTTAAAGGTTTGGGAAGTCCACCGGCCGATAAATAAAGGATTTTGGCATATTTTATACTGGGAAATTTGGGTATGAAAATTTCGAGCATCTGAACACCCCCCAAATCGCGATTAGAGCCTTAATTAAGGAGATAAATCGATTTAAAGGTTTGGGAAGTCCACCGGCCGATAAATAAAGGATTTTGGCATATTTTATACTGGGAAATTTGGGTATGAAAATTTCGAGCATCTGAACACCCCCCAAATCGCGATTAGAGCCTTAATTAAGGAGATAAATCGATTTAAAGGTTTGGGAAGTCCACTGGCCGATATATAAAGGATTTTGGAATATTTTATACTGGGAAATTTGGGTATGAAAATTTCGAGCATCTGAACACCCCCCAAATCGCGATTAGAGCCTTAATTAAGGAGATAAATCGATTTAAAGGTTTGGGAAGTCCACCGGTCGATATATAAAGGATTTTGGAATATTTTATACTGGGAAATTTGGGTATGAAAATTTCGAGCATCTGAACACCCCCCAAATCGCGATTAGAGCCTTAATTAAGGAGATAAATCGATTTAAAGGTTTGGGAAGTCCACCGGCCGATATATAAAGGATTTTGGAATATTTTACACTGGGAAATTTGGGTATGCAAATTTCGAGCATCTGAACACCCCCCAAATCGCGATTAGAGCCTTAATTAAGGAGATAAATCGATTTAAAGGTTTGGGAAGTCCACCGGTCGATATATAAAGGATTTTGGAATATTTTATACTGGGAAATTTGGGTATGAAAATTTCGAGCATCTGAACACCCCCCAAATCGCGATTAGAGCCTTAATTAAGGAGATAAATCGATTTAAAGGTTTGGGAAGTCCACCGGCCGATATATAAAGGATTTTGGAATATTTTACACTGGGAAATTTGGGTATGCAAATTTCGAGCATCTGAACACCCCCCAAATCGCGATTAGAGCCTTAATTAAGGAGATAAATCGATTTAAAGGTTTGGGAAGTCCACCGGCCGATATATAAAGGATTTTGGAATATTTTACACTGGGAAATTTGGGTATGCAAATTTCGAGCATCTGAACACCCCCCAAATCGCGATTAGAGCCTTAATTAAGGAGATAAATCGATTTAAAGGTTTGGGAAGTCCACCGGCCGATATATAAAGGATTTTGGAATATTTTACACTGGGAAATTTGGGTATGCAAATTTCGAGCATCTGAACACCCCCCAAATCGCGATTAGAGCCTTAATTAAGGAGATAAATCGATTTAAAGGTTTGGGAAGTCCACCGGCCGATATATAAAGGATTTTGGAATATTTTACACTGGGAAATTTGGGTATGCAAATTTCGAGCATCTGAACACCCCCCAAATCGCGATTAGAGCCTTAATTAAGGAGATAAATCGATTTAAAGGTTTGGGAAGTCCACCGGTCGATATATAAAGGATTTTGGAATATTTTATACTGGGAAATTTGGGTATGAAAATTTCGAGCATCTGAACACCCCCCAAATCGCGATTAGAGCCTTAATTAAGGAGATAAATCGATTTAAAGGTTTGGGAAGTCCACCGGCCGATATATAAAGGATTTTGGAATATTTTACACTGGGAAATTTGGGTATGCAAATTTCGAGCATCTGAACACCCCCCAAATCGCGATTAGAGCCTTAATTAAGGAGATAAATCGATTTAAAGGTTTGGGAAGTCCACCGGCCGATATATAAAGGATTTTGGAATATTTTATACTGGGAAATTTGGGTATGAAAATTTCGAGCATCTGAACACCCCCCAAATCGCGATTAGAGCCTTAATTAAGGAGATAAATCGATTTAAAGGTTTGGGAAGTCCACCGGTCGATATATAAAGGATTTTGGAATATTTTATACTGGGAAATTTGGGTATGAAAATTTCGAGCATCTGAACACCCCCCAAATCGCGATTAGAGCCTTAATTAAGGAGATAAATCGATTTAAAGGTTTGGGAAGTCCACCGGCCGATATATAAAGGATTTTGGAATATTTTACACTGGGAAATTTGGGTATGAAAATTTCGAGCATCTGAACACCCCCCAAATCGCGATTAGAGCCTTAATTAAGGAGATAAATCGATTTAAAGGTTTGGGAAGTCCACCGGCCGATATATAAAGGATTTTGGAATATTTTACACTGGGAAATTTGGGTATGAAAATTTCGAGCATCTGAACACCCCCCAAATCGCGATTAGAGCCTTAATTAAGGAGATAAATCGATTTAAAGGTTTGGGAAGTCCACCGGCCGATATATAAAGGATTTTGGAATATTTTATACTGGGAAATTTGGGTATGAAAATTTCGAGCATCTGAACACCCCCCAAATCGCGATTAGAGCCTTAATTAAGGAGATAAATCGATTTAAAGGTTTGGGAAGTCCACCGGCCGATAAATAAAGGATTTTGGCATATTTTATACTGGGAAATTTGGGTATGAAAATTTCGAGCATCTGAACACCCCCCAAATCGCGATTAGAGCCTTAATTAAGGAGATAAATCGATTTAAAGGTTTGGGAAGTCCACTGGCCGATATATAAAGGATTTTGGAATATTTTATACTGGGAAATTTGGGTTTGAAAATTTCGAGCATCTGAACACCCCCCAAATCGCGATTAGAGCCCTAATTAAGGAGATAAATCGATTTAAAGGTTTGGGAAGTCCACCGGCCGATATATAAAGGATTTTGGAATATTTTACACTGGGAAATTTGGGTATGAAAATTTCGAGCATCTGAACACCCCCCAAATCGCGATTAGAGCCTTAATTAAGGAGATAAATCGATTTAAAGGTTTGGGAAGTCCACCGGCCGATATATAAAGGATTTTGGAATATTTTATACTGGGAAATTTGGGTATGAAAATTTCGAGCATCTGAACACCCCCCAAATCGCGATTAGAGCCTTAATTAAGGAGATAAATCGATTTAAAGGTTTGGGAAGTCCACCGGCCGACAAATAAAGGATTTTGGAATATTTTATACTGGGAAATTTGGGTATGAAAATTTCGAGCATCTGAACACCCCCCAAATCGCGATTAGAGCCTTAATTAAGGAGATAAATCGATTTAAAGGTTTGGGAAGTCCACCGGCCGATATATAAAGGATTTTGGCATATTTTATACTGGGAAATTTGGGTATGAAAATTTCGAGCATCTGAACACCCCCCAAATCGCGATTAGAGCCTTAATTAAGGAGATAAATCGATTTAAAGGTTTGGGAAGTCCACTGGCCGATATATAAAGGATTTTGGATTATTTTATACTGGGAAATTTGGGTATGAAAATTTCGAGCATCTGAACACCCCCCAAATCGCGATTAGAGCCTTAATTAAGGAGATAAATCGATTTAAAGGTTTGGGAAGTCCACCGGCCGACAAATAAAGGATTTTGGAATATTTTATACTGGGAAATTTGGGTATGAAAATTTCGAGCATCTGAACACCCCCCAAATCGCGATTAGAGCCTTAATTAAGGAGATAAATCGATTTAAAGGTTTGGGAAGTCCACCGGCCGATATATAAAGGATTTTGGCATATTTTATACTGGGAAATTTGGGTATGAAAATTTCGAGCATCTGAACACCCCCCAAATCGCGATTAGAGCCTTAATTAAGGAGATAAATCGATTTAAAGGTTTGGGAAGTCCACCGGCCGATATATAAAGGATTTTGGAATATTTTATACTGGGAAATTTGGGTATGAAAATTTCGAGCATCTGAACACCCCCCAAATCGCGATTAGAGCCTTAATTAAGGAGATAAATCGATTTAAAGGTTTGGGAAGTCCACCGGCCGATAAATAAAGGATTTTGGCATATTTTATACTGGGAAATTTGGGTATGAAAATTTCGAGCATCTGAACACCCCCCAAATCGCGATTAGAGCCTTAATTAAGGAGATAAATCGATTTAAAGGTTTGGGAAGTCCACCGGCCGATAAATAAAGGATTTTGGCATATTTTATACTGGGAAATTTGGGTATGAAAATTTCGAGCATCTGAACACCCCCCAAATCGCGATTAGAGCCTTAATTAAGGAGATAAATCGATTTAAAGGTTTGGGAAGTCCACCGGCCGATAAATAAAGGATTTTGGCATATTTTATACTGGGAAATTTGGGTATGAAAATTTCGAGCATCTGAACACCCCCCAAATCGCGATTAGAGCCTTAATTAAGGAGATAAATCGATTTAAAGGTTTGGGAAGTCCACCGGCCGATATATAAAGGATTTTGGAATATTTTACACTGGGAAATTTGGGTATGAAAATTTCGAGCATCTGAACACCCCCCAAATCGCGATTAGAGCCTTAATTAAGGAGATAAATCGATTTAAAGGTTTGGGAAGTCCACCGGCCGATATATAAAGGATTTTGGAATATTTTATACTGGGAAATTTGGGTATGAAAATTTCGAGCATCTGAACACCCCCCAAATCGCGATTAGAGCCTTAATTAAGGAGATAAATCGATTTAAAGGTTTGGGAAGTCCACCGGCCGACAAATAAAGGATTTTGGAATATTTTATACTGGGAAATTTGGGTATGAAAATTTCGAGCATCTGAACACCCCCCAAATCGCGATTAGAGCCTTAATTAAGGAGATAAATCGATTTAAAGGTTTGGGAAGTCCACCGGCCGATATATAAAGGATTTTGGCATATTTTATACTGGGAAATTTGGGTATGAAAATTTCGAGCATCTGAACACCCCCCAAATCGCGATTAGAGCCTTAATTAAGGAGATAAATCGATTTAAAGGTTTGGGAAGTCCACTGGCCGATATATAAAGGATTTTGGATTATTTTATACTGGGAAATTTGGGTATGAAAATTTCGAGCATCTGAACACCCCCCAAATCGCGATTAGAGCCTTAATTAAGGAGATAAATCGATTTAAAGGTTTGGGAAGTCCACCGGCCGACAAATAAAGGATTTTGGAATATTTTATACTGGGAAATTTGGGTATGAAAATTTCGAGCATCTGAACACCCCCCAAATCGCGATTAGAGCCTTAATTAAGGAGATAAATCGATTTAAAGGTTTGGGAAGTCCACCGGCCGATATATAAAGGATTTTGGCATATTTTATACTGGGAAATTTGGGTATGAAAATTTCGAGCATCTGAACACCCCCCAAATCGCGATTAGAGCCTTAATTAAGGAGATAAATCGATTTAAAGGTTTGGGAAGTCCACCGGCCGATATATAAAGGATTTTGGAATATTTTATACTGGGAAATTTGGGTATGAAAATTTCGAGCATCTGAACACCCCCCAAATCGCGATTAGAGCCTTAATTAAGGAGATAAATCGATTTAAAGGTTTGGGAAGTCCACCGGCCGATAAATAAAGGATTTTGGCATATTTTATACTGGGAAATTTGGGTATGAAAATTTCGAGCATCTGAACACCCCCCAAATCGCGATTAGAGCCTTAATTAAGGAGATAAATCGATTTAAAGGTTTGGGAAGTCCACCGGCCGATAAATAAAGGATTTTGGCATATTTTATACTGGGAAATTTGGGTATGAAAATTTCGAGCATCTGAAACACCCCCAAATCGCGATTAGAGCCTTAATTAAGGAGATAAATCGATTTAAAGGTTTGGGAAGTCCACCGGCCGATATATAAAGGATTTTGGAATATTTTACACTGGGAAATTTGGGTATGAAAATTTCGAGCATCTGAACACCCCCCAAATCGCGATTAGAGCCTTAATTAAGGAGATAAATCGATTTAAAGGTTTGGGAAGTCCACCGGCCGATATATAAAGGATTTTGGAATATTTTACACTGGGAAATTTGGGTATGAAAATTTCGAGCATCTGAACACCCCCAAATCGCGATTAGAGCCTTAATTAAGGAGATAAATCGATTTAAAGGTTTGGGAAGTCCACCGGCCGATATATAAAGGATTTTGGAATATTTTATACTGGGAAATTTGGGTATGAAAATTTCGAGCATCTGAACACCCCCCAAATCGCGATTAGAGCCTTAATTAAGGAGATAAATCGATTTAAAGGTTTGGGAAGTCCACCGGCCGATATATAAAGGATTTTGGAATATTTTACACTGGGAAATTTGGGTATGAAAATTTCGAGCATCTGAACACCCCCCAAATCGCGATTAGAGCCTTAATTAAGGAGATAAATCGATTTAAAGGTTTGGGAAGTCCACCGGCCGATATATAAAGGATTTTGGAATATTTTACACTGGGAAATTTGGGTATGAAAATTTCGAGCATCTGAACACCCCCCAAATCGCGATTAGAGCCTTAATTAAGGAGATAAATCGATTTAAAGGTTTGGGAAGTCCACTGGCCGATATATAAAGGATTTTGGATTATTTTATACTGGGAAATTTGGGTATGAAAATTTCGAGCATCTGAACACCCCCCAAATCGCGATTAGAGCCTTAATTAAGGAGATAAATCGATTTAAAGGTTTGGGAAGTCCACCGGCCGACAAATAAAGGATTTTGGAATATTTTATACTGGGAAATTTGGGTATGAAAATTTCGAGCATCTGAACACCCCCCAAATCGCGATTAGAGCCTTAATTAAGGAGATAAATCGATTTAAAGGTTTGGGAAGTCCACCGGCCGATATATAAAGGATTTTGGCATATTTTATACTGGGAAATTTGGGTATGAAAATTTCGAGCATCTGAACACCCCCCAAATCGCGATTAGAGCCTTAATTAAGGAGATAAATCGATTTAAAGGTTTGGGAAGTCCACCGGCCGATATATAAAGGATTTTGGAATATTTTATACTGGGAAATTTGGGTATGAAAATTTCGAGCATCTGAACACCCCCCAAATCGCGATTAGAGCCTTAATTAAGGAGATAAATCGATTTAAAGGTTTGGGAAGTCCACCGGCCGATAAATAAAGGATTTTGGCATATTTTATACTGGGAAATTTGGGTATGAAAATTTCGAGCATCTGAACACCCCCCAAATCGCGATTAGAGCCTTAATTAAGGAGATAAATCGATTTAAAGGTTTGGGAAGTCCACCGGCCGATAAATAAAGGATTTTGGCATATTTTATACTGGGAAATTTGGGTATGAAAATTTCGAGCATCTGAACACCCCCCAAATCGCGATTAGAGCCTTAATTAAGGAGATAAATCGATTTAAAGGTTTGGGAAGTCCACTGGCCGATATATAAAGGATTTTGGAATATTTTATACTGGGAAATTTGGGTTTGAAAATTTCGAGCATCTGAACACCCCCCAAATCGCGCTTAGAGCCTTAATTAAGGAGATAAATCGATTTAAAGGTTTGGGAAGTCCACCGGCCGATATATAAAGGATTTTGGAATATTTTATACTGGGAAATTTGGGTATGAAAATTTCGAGCATCTGAACACCCCCCAAATCGCGATTAGAGCCTTAATTAAGGAGATAAATCGATTTAAAGGTTTGGGAAGTCCACCGGTCGATATATAAAGGATTTTGGAATATTTTATACTGGGAAATTTGGGTATGAAAATTTCGAGCATCTGAACACCCCCCAAATCGCGATTAGAGCCTTAATTAAGGAGATAAATCGATTTAAAGGTTTGGGAAGTCCACCGGCCGATATATAAAGGATTTTGGAATATTTTACACTGGGAAATTTGGGTATGCAAATTTCGAGCATCTGAACACCCCCCAAATCGCGATTAGAGCCTTAATTAAGGAGATAAATCGATTTAAAGGTTTGGGAAGTCCACCGGCCGATATATAAAGGATTTTGGAATATTTTATACTGGGAAATTTGGGTATGAAAATTTCGAGCATCTGAACACCCCCCAAATCGCGATTAGAGCCTTAATTAAGGAGATAAATCGATTTAAAGGTTTGGGAAGTCCACCGGTCGATATATAAAGGATTTTGGAATATTTTATACTGGGAAATTTGGGTATGAAAATTTCGAGCATCTGAACACCCCCCAAATCGCGATTAGAGCCTTAATTAAGGAGATAAATCGATTTAAAGGTTTGGGAAGTCCACCGGCCGATATATAAAGGATTTTGGAATATTTTACACTGGGAAATTTGGGTATGAAAATTTCGAGCATCTGAACACCCCCCAAATCGCGATTAGAGCCTTAATTAAGGAGATAAATCGATTTAAAGGTTTGGGAAGTCCACCGGCCGATATATAAAGGATTTTGGAATATTTTACACTGGGAAATTTGGGTATGAAAATTTCGAGCATCTGAACACCCCCCAAATCGCGATTAGAGCCTTAATTAAGGAGATAAATCGATTTAAAGGTTTGGGAAGTCCACCGGCCGATATATAAAGGATTTTGGAATATTTTATACTGGGAAATTTGGGTTTGAAAATTTCGAGCATCTGAACACCCCCCAAATCGCGATTAGAGCCTTAATTAAGGAGATAAATCGATTTAAAGGTTTGGGAAGTCCACTGGCCGATATATAAAGGATTTTGGAATATTTTATACTGGGAAATTTGGGTTTGAAAATTTCGAGCATCTGAACACCCCCCAAATCGCGATTAGAGCCCTAATTAAGGAGATAAATCGATTTAAAGGTTTGGGAAGTCCACCGGCCGATATATAAAGGATTTTGGAATATTTTACACTGGGAAATTTGGGTATGAAAATTTCGAGCATCTGAACACCCCCCAAATCGCGATTAGAGCCTTAATTAAGGAGATAAATCGATTTAAAGGTTTGGGAAGTCCACCGGCCGATAAATAAAGGATTTTGGCATATTTTATACTGGGAAATTTGGGTATGAAAATTTCGAGCATCTGAACACCCCCCAAATCGCGATTAGAGCCTTAATTAAGGAGATAAATCGATTTAAAGGTTTGGGAAGTCCACTGGCCGATATATAAAGGATTTTGGAATATTTTATACTGGGAAATTTGGGTTTGAAAATTTCGAGCATCTGAACACCCCCCAAATCGCGATTAGAGCCCTAATTAAGGAGATAAATCGATTTAAAGGTTTGGGAAGTCCACCGGCCGATATATAAAGGATTTTGGAATATTTTACACTGGGAAATTTGGGTATGAAAATTTCGAGCATCTGAACACCCCCCAAATCGCGATTAGAGCCTTAATTAAGGAGATAAATCGATTTAAAGGTTTGGGAAGTCCACCGGCCGATATATAAAGGATTTTGGAATATTTTACACTGGGAAATTTGGGTATGAAAATTTCGAGCATCTGAACACCCCCCAAATCGCGATTAGAGCCTTAATTAAGGAGATAAATCGATTTAAAGGTTTGGGAAGTCCACCGGCCGATATATAAAGGATTTTGGAATATTTTATACTGGGAAATTTGGGTATGAAAATTTCGAGCATCTGAACACCCCCCAAATCGCGATTAGAGCCTTAATTAAGGAGATAAATCGATTTAAAGGTTTGGGAAGTCCACCGGCCGATAAATAAAGGATTTTGGCATATTTTATACTGGGAAATTTGGGTATGAAAATTTCGAGCATCTGAACACCCCCCAAATCGCGATTAGAGCCTTAATTAAGGAGATAAATCGATTTAAAGGTTTGGGAAGTCCACTGGCCGATATATAAAGGATTTTGGAATATTTTATACTGGGAAATTTGGGTTTGAAAATTTCGAGCATCTGAACACCCCCCAAATCGCGCTTAGAGCCTTAATTAAGGAGATAAATCGATTTAAAGGTTTGGGAAGTCCACCGGCCGATATATAAAGGATTTTGGAATATTTTATACTGGGAAATTTGGGTATGAAAATTTCGAGCATCTGAACACCCCCCAAATCGCGATTAGAGCCTTAATTAAGGAGATAAATCGATTTAAAGGTTTGGGAAGTCCACCGGTCGATATATAAAGGATTTTGGAATATTTTACACTGGGAAATTTGGGTATGAAAATTTCGAGCATCTGAACACCCCCCAAATCGCGATTAGAGCCTTAATTAAGGAGATAAATCGATTTAAAGGTTTGGGAAGTCCACCGGCCGATATATAAAGGATTTTGGAATATTTTATACTGGGAAATTTGGGTATGAAAATTTCGAGCATCTGAACACCCCCCAAATCGCGATTAGAGCCTTAATTAAGGAGATAAATCGATTTAAAGGTTTGGGAAGTCCACCGGTCGATATATAAAGGATTTTGGAATATTTTATACTGGGAAATTTGGGTATGAAAATTTCGAGCATCTGAACACCCCCCAAATCGCGATTAGAGCCTTAATTAAGGAGATAAATCGATTTAAAGGTTTGGGAAGTCCACCGGCCGATATATAAAGGATTTTGGAATATTTTACACTGGGAAATTTGGGTATGAAAATTTCGAGCATCTGAACACCCCCCAAATCGCGATTAGAGCCTTAATTAAGGAGATAAATCGATTTAAAGGTTTGGGAAGTCCACCGGCCGATATATAAAGGATTTTGGAATATTTTACACTGGGAAATTTGGGTATGAAAATTTCGAGCATCTGAACACCCCCCAAATCGCGATTAGAGCCTTAATTAAGGAGATAAATCGATTTAAAGGTTTGGGAAGTCCACCGGCCGATATATAAAGGATTTTGGAATATTTTATACTGGGAAATTTGGGTATGAAAATTTCGAGCATCTGAACACCCCCCAAATCGCGATTAGAGCCTTAATTAAGGAGATAAATCGATTTAAAGGTTTGGGAAGTCCACCGGCCGATAAATAAAGGATTTTGGCATATTTTATACTGGGAAATTTGGGTATGAAAATTTCGAGCATCTGAACACCCCCCAAATCGCGATTAGAGCCTTAATTAAGGAGATAAATCGATTTAAAGGTTTGGGAAGTCCACTGGCCGATATATAAAGGATTTTGGAATATTTTATACTGGGAAATTTGGGTTTGAAAATTTCGAGCATCTGAACACCCCCCAAATCGCGATTAGAGCCCTAATTAAGGAGATAAATCGATTTAAAGGTTTGGGAAGTCCACCGGCCGATATATAAAGGATTTTGGAATATTTTATACTGGGAAATTTGGGTATGAAAATTTCGAGCATCTGAACACCCCCCAAATCGCGATTAGAGCCTTAATTAAGAAGATAAATCGATTTCAAGGTTTGGGAAGTCCACCGGCCGACAAATAAAGGATTTTGGCATATTTTATACTGGGAAATTTGGGTATGAAAATTTCGAGCATCTGAACACCCCCCAAATCGCGATTAGAGCCTTAATTAAGGAGATAAATCGATTTAAAGGTTTGGGAAGTCCACCGGCCGACAAATAAAGGATTTTGGCATATTTTATACTGGGAAATTTGGGTATGAAAATTTCGAGCATCTGAACACCCCCAAAATCGCGATTAGAGCCCTAATTAAGGAGATAAATCGATTTAAAGGTTTGGGAAGTCCACCGGCCGATATATAAAGGATTTTGGAATATTTTATACTGGGAAATTTGGGTATGAAAATTTCGAGCATCTGAACACCCCCCAAATCGCGATAGAGCCTTAATTAAGGAGATAAATCGATTTAAAGGTTTGGGAAGTCCACCAGCCGACAAATAAAGAATTTTGGAATATTTTACACTGGGAAATTTGGGTATGAAAATTTCGAGCATCTGAACACCCCCCAAATCGCGATTAGAGCCTTAATTAAGGAGATAAATCGATTTAAAGGTTTGGGAAGTCCACCGGCCGATATATAAAGGATTTTGGAATATTTTATACTGGGAAATTTGGGTATGAAAATTTCGAGCATCTGAACACCCCCCAAATCGCGATTAGAGCCTTAATTAAGGAGATAAATCGATTTAAAGGTTTGGGAAGTCCACCGGTCGATATATAAAGGATTTTGGAATATTTTATACTGGGAAATTTGGGTATGAAAATTTCGAGCATCTAAACACCCCCCAAATCGCGATTAGAGCCTTAATTAAGGAGATAAATCGATTTAAAGGTTTGGGAAGTCCACCGGCCGATATATAAAGGATTTTGGAATATTTTACACTGGGAAATTTGGGTATGAAAATTTCGAGCATCTGAACACCCCCCAAATCGCGATTAGAGCCTTAATTAAGGAGATAAATCGATTTAAAGGTTTGGGAAGTCCAGCGGCCGATATATAAAGGATTTTGGAATATTTTATACTGGGAAATTTGGGTATGAAAATTTCGAGCATCTGAACACCCCCCAAATCGCGATTAGAGCCTTAATTAAGGAGATAAATCGATTTAAAGGTTTGGGAAGTCCACCGGCCGATATATAAAGGATTTTGGAATATTTTACACTGGGAAATTTGGGTATGAAAATTTCGAGCATCTGAACACCCCCCAAATCGCGATTAGAGCCTTAATTAAGGAGATAAATCGATTTAAAGGTTTGGGAAGTCCACCGGCCGATATATAAAGGATTTTGGAATATTTTATACTGGGAAATTTGGGTATGAAAATTTCGAGCATCTGAACACCCCCCAAATCGCGATTAGAGCCTTAATTAAGGAGATAAATCGATTTAAAGGTTTGGGAAGTCCACCGGTCGATATATAAAGGATTTTGGAATATTTTACACTGGGAAATTTGGGTATGAAAATTTCGAGCATCTGAACACCCCCCAAATCGCGATTAGAGCCTTAATTAAGGAGATAAATCGATTTAAAGGTTTGGGAAGTCCACCGGCCGATATATAAAGGATTTTGGAATATTTTACACTGGGAAATTTGGGTATGAAAATTTCGAGCATCTGAACACCCCCCAAATCGCGATTAGAGCCTTAATTAAGGAGATAAATCGATTTAAAGGTTTGGGAAGTCCACCGGCCGATATATAAAGGATTTTGGAATATTTTATACTGGGAAATTTGGGTATGAAAATTTCGAGCATCTGAACACCCCCCAAATCGCGATTAGAGCCTTAATTAAGGAGATAAATCGATTTAAAGGTTTGGGAAGTCCACCGGCCGATATATAAAGGATTTTGGAATATTTTACACTGGGAAATTTGGGTATGAAAATTTCGAGCATCTGAACACCCCCCAAATCGCGATTAGAGCCTTAATTAAGGAGATAAATCGATTTAAAGGTTTGGGAAGTCCACCGGCCGATATATAAAGGATTTTGGAATATTTTACACTGGGAAATTTGGGTATGAAAATTTCGAGCATCTGAACACCCCCCAAATCGCGATTAGAGCCTTAATTAAGGAGATAAATCGATTTAAAGGTTTGGGAAGTCCACCGGCCGATATATAAAGGATTTTGGAATATTTTATACTGGGAAATTTGGGTATGAAAATTTCGAGCATCTGAACACCCCCCAAATCGCGATTAGAGCCTTAATTAAGGAGATAAATCGATTTAAAGGTTTGGGAAGTCCACCGGTCGATATATAAAGGATTTTGGAATATTTTACACTGGGAAATTTGGGTATGAAAATTTCGAGCATCTGAACACCCCCCAAATCGCGATTAGAGCCTTAATTAAGGAGATAAATCGATTTAAAGGTTTGGGAAGTCCAGCGGCCGATATATAAAGGATTTTGGAATATTTTACACTGGGAAATTTGGGTATGAAAATTTCGAGCATCTGAACACCCCCCAAATCGCGATTAGAGCCTTAATTAAGGAGATAAATCGATTTAAAGGTTTGGGAAGTCCAGCGGCCGATATATAAAAGATTTTGGATTATTTTATACTGGAAAATTTGGGTATGAAAATTTCGAGCATCTGAACACCCCCCAAATCGCGATTAGAGCCTTAATTAAGGAGATAAATCGATTTAAATGTTTGGGAAGTCCACCGGCCGATATATAAAGGATTTTGGAATATTTTACACTGGGAAATTTGGGTATGAAAATTTCGAGCATCTGAACACCCCCCAAATCGCGATTAGAGCCTTAATTAAGGAGATAAATCGATTTAAAGGTTTGGGAAGTCCACCGGCCGATATATAAAGGATTTTGGAATATTTTATACTGGGAAATTTGGGTATGAAAATTTCGAGCATCTGAACACCCCCCAAATCGCGATTAGAGCCTTAATTAAGGAGATAAATCGATTTAAATGTTTGGGAAGTCCACCGGCCGATATATAAAGGATTTTGGAATATTTTACACTGGGAAATTTGGGTATGAAAATTTCGAGCATCTGAACACCCCCCAAATCGCGATTAGAGCCTTAATTAAGGAGATAAATCGATTTAAAGGTTTGGGAAGTCCACCGGCCGATATATAAAGGATTTTGGAATATTTTACACTGGGAAATTTGGGTATGAAAATTTCGAGCATCTGAACACCCCCCAAATCGCGATTAGAGCCTTAATTAAGGAGATAAATCGATTTAAAGGTTTGGGAAGTCCACCGGCCGATATATAAAGGATTTTGGAATATTTTATACTGGGAAATTTGGGTATGAAAATTTCGAGCATCTGAACACCCCCCAAATCGCGATTAGAGCCTTAATTAAGGAGATAAATCGATTTAAAGGTTTGGGAAGTCCAGCGGCCGATATATAAAGGATTTTGGAATATTTTATACTGGGAAATTTGGGTATGAAAATTTCGAGCATCTGAACACCCCCCAAATCGCGATTAGAGCCTTAATTAAGGAGATAAATCGATTTAAAGGTTTGGGAAGTCCACCGGCCGATATATAAAAGATTTTGGATTATTTTATACTGGAAAATTTGGGTATGAAAATTTCGAGCATCTGAACACCCCCCAAATCGCGATTAGAGCCTTAATTAAGGAGATAAATCTATTTAAAGGTTTGGGAAGTCCACCGGCCGATATATAAAAGATTTTGGATTATTTTATACTGGAAAATTTGGGTATGAAAATTTCGAGCATCTGAACACCCCCCAAATCGCGATTAGAGCCTTAATTAAGGAGATAAATCGATTTAAAGGTTTGGGAAGTCCACCGGCCGATATATAAAGGATTTTGGAATATTTTACACTGGGAAATTTGGGTATGAAAATTTCGAGCATCTGAACACCCCCCAAATCGCGATTAGAGCCTTAATTAAGGAGATAAATCGATTTAAAGGTTTGGGAAGTCCACCGGCCGATATATAAAGGATTTTGGAATATTTTACACTGGGAAATTTGGGTATGAAAATTTCGAGCATCTGAACACCCCCCAAATCGCGATTAGAGCCTTAATTAAGGAGATAAATCGATTTAAAGGTTTGGGAAGTCCACCGGCCGATATATAAAGGATTTTGGAATATTTTATACTGGGAAATTTGGGTATGAAAATTTCGAGCATCTGAACACCCCCCAAATCGCGATTAGAGCCTTAATTAAGGAGATAAATCGATTTAAAGGTTTGGGAAGTCCAGCGGCCGATATATAAAGGATTTTGGAATATTTTATACTGGGAAATTTGGGTATGAAAATTTCGAGCATCTGAACACCCCCCAAATCGCGATTAGAGCCTTAATTAAGGAGATAAATCGATTTAAAGGTTTGGGAAGTCCACCGGCCGATATATAAAAGATTTTGGATTATTTTATACTGGAAAATTTGGGTATGAAAATTTCGAGCATCTGAACACCCCCCAAATCGCGATTAGAGCCTTAATTAAGGAGATAAATCGATTTAAAGGTTTGGGAAGTCCACCGGCCGATATATAAAGGATTTTGGAATATTTTACACTGGGAAATTTGGGTATGAAAATTTCGAGCATCTGAACACCCCCCAAATCGCGATTAGAGCCTTAATTAAGGAGATAAATCGATTTAAAGGTTTGGGAAGTCCACCGGTCGATATATAAAGGATTTTGGAATATTTTACACTGGGAAATTTGGGTATGAAAATTTCGAGCATCTGAACACCCCCCAAATCGCGATTAGAGCCTTAATTAAGGAGATAAATCGATTTAAAGGTTTGGGAAGTCCACCGGTCGATATATAAAGGATTTTGGAATATTTTATACTGGGAAATTTGGGTATGAAAATTTCGAGCATCTGAACACCCCCCAAATCGCGATTAGAGCCTTAATTAAGGAGATAAATCGATTTAAAGGTTTGGGAAGTCCACCGGCCGATATATAAAGGATTTTGGAATATTTTACACTGGGAAATTTGGGTATGAAAATTTCGAGCATCTGAACACCCCCCAAATCGCGATTAGAGCCTTAATTAAGGAGATAAATCGATTTAAAGGTTTGGGAAGTCCACCGGCCGATATATAAAGGATTTTGGAATATTTTATACTGGGAAATTTGGGTATGAAAATTTCGAGCATCTGAACACCCCCCAAATCGCGATTAGAGCCTTAATTAAGGAGATAAATCGATTTAAAGGTTTGGGAAGTCCACCGGCCGATATATAAAGGATTTTGGAATATTTTACACTGGGAAATTTGGGTATGAAAATTTCGAGCATCTGAACACCCCCCAAATCGCGATTAGAGCCTTAATTAAGGAGATAAATCGATTTAAAGGTTTGGGAAGTCCACCGGTCGATATATAAAGGATTTTGGAATATTTTATACTGGGAAATTTGGGTATGAAAATTTCGAGCATCTGAACACCCCCCAAATCGCGATTAGAGCCTTAATTAAGGAGATAAATCGATTTAAAGGTTTGGGAAGTCCACCGGCCGATATATAAAGGATTTTGGAATATTTTACACTGGGAAATTTGGGTATGAAAATTTCGAGCATCTGAACACCCCCCAAATCGCGATTAGAGCCTTAATTAAGGAGATAAATCGATTTAAAGGTTTGGGAAGTCCACCGGCCGATATATAAAGGATTTTGGAATATTTTATACTGGGAAATTTGGGTATGAAAATTTCGAGCATCTGAACACCCCCCAAATCGCGATTAGAGCCTTAATTAAGGAGATAAATCGATTTAAAGGTTTGGGAAGTCCACCGGTCGATATATAAAGGATTTTGGAATATTTTATACTGGGAAATTTGGGTATGAAAATTTCGAGCATCTGAACACCCCCCAAATCGCGATTAGAGCCTTAATTAAGGAGATAAATCGATTTAAAGGTTTGGGAAGTCCACCGGCCGATATATAAAGGATTTTGGAATATTTTACACTGGGAAATTTGGGTATGAAAATTTCGAGCATCTGAACACCCCCCAAATCGCGATTAGAGCCTTAATTAAGGAGATAAATCGATTTAAAGGTTTGGGAAGTCCACCGGTCGATATATAAAGGATTTTGGAATATTTTATACTGGGAAATTTGGGTATGAAAATTTCGAGCATCTGAACACCCCCCAAATCGCGATTAGAGCCTTAATTAAGGAGATAAATCGATTTAAAGGTTTGGGAAGTCCACCGGTCGATATATAAAGGATTTTGGAATATTTTACACTGGGAAATTTGGGTATGAAAATTTCGAGCATCTAAACACCCCCCAAATCGCGATTAGAGCCTTAATTAAGGAGATAAATCGATTTAAAGGTTTGGGAAGTCCACCGGCCGATATATAAAGGATTTTGGAATATTTTACACTGGGAAATTTGGGTATGAAAATTTCGAGCATCTAAACACCCCCCAAATCGCGATTAGAGCCTTAATTAAGGAGATAAATCGATTTAAAGGTTTGGGAAGTCCACCGGCCGATATATAAAGGATTTTGGAATATTTTACACTGGGAAATTTGGGTATGAAAATTTCGAGCATCTGAACACCCCCCAAATCGCGATTAGAGCCTTAATTAAGGAGATAAATCGATTTAAAGGTTTGGAAAGTCCACCAGCCGATATATAAAGGATTTTGGAATATTTTATACTGGGAAATTTGGGTATGAACATTTCGAGCATCTGAACACCCCCCAAATCGCGATTAGAGCCCTAATTAAGGAGATAAATCGATTTAAAGGTTTGGGAAGTCCACCGGCCGATATATAAAGGATTTTGGAATATTTTATACTGGGAAATTTGGGTATGAAAATTTCGAGCATCTGAACAGCCCCCAAATCGCGATTAGAGCCTTAATTAAGGAGATAAATCGATTTAAAGGTTTGGGAAGTCCACCGGCCGATATATAAAGGATTTTGGAATATTTTACACTGGGAAATTCAGGTATGAAAATTTCAAGCATCTGAACACCCCCCAAATCGCGATTAGAGCCCTAATTAAGGAGATAAATCGATTTAAAGGTTTGGGAAGTCCACCGGCCGATATATAAAGGATTTTGGAATATTTTACACTGGGAAATTTGGGTATGAAAATTTCGAGCATCTGAACACCCCCCAAATCGCGATTAGAGCCTTAATTAAGGAGATAAATCGATTTGAAGGTTTGGGAAGTCCACCGGCCGATATATAAAGGATTTTGGAATATTTTATACTGGGAAATTTGGGTATTAAAATTTCGAGCATCTGAACACCCCCCAAATCGCGATTAGAGCCTTAATTAAGGAGATAAATCGATTTAAAGGTTTGGGAAGTCCACCGGCCGATATATAAAGGATTTTGGAATATTTTACACTGGGAAATTTGGGTATGAAAATTTCGAGCATCTGAACACCCCCCAAATCGCGATTAGAGCCTTAATTAAGGAGATAAATCGATTTAAAGGTTTGGGAAGTCCACCGGTCGATATATAAAGGATTTTGGAATATTTTATACTGGGAAATTTGGGTATGAAAATTTCGAGCATCTAAACACCCCCCAAATCGCGATTAGAGCCTTAATTAAGGAGATAAATCGATTTAAAGGTTTGGGAAGTCCACCGGCCGATATATAAAGGATTTTGGAATATTTTACACTGGGAAATTTGGGTATGAAAATTTCGAGCATCTGAACACCCCCCAAATCGCGATTAGAGCCTTAATTAAGGAGATAAATCGATTTAAAGGTTTGGGAAGTCCAGCGGCCGATATATAAAGGATTTTGGAATATTTTATACTGGGAAATTTGGGTATGAAAATTTCGAGCATCTGAACACCCCCCAAATCGCGATTAGAGCCTTAATTAAGGAGATAAATCGATTTAAAGGTTTGGGAAGTCCACCGGCCGATATATAAAGGATTTTGGAATATTTTACACTGGGAAATTTGGGTATGAAAATTTCGAGCATCTGAACACCCCCCAAATCGCGATTAGAGCCTTAATTAAGGAGATAAATCGATTTAAAGGTTTGGGAAGTCCAGCGGCCGATATATAAAGGATTTTGGAATATTTTATACTGGGAAATTTGGGTATGAAAATTTCGAGCATCTAAACACCCCCCAAATCGCGATTAGAGCCTTAATTAAGGAGATAAATCGATTTAAAGGTTTGGGAAGTCCACCGGTCGATATATAAAGGATTTTGGAATATTTTATACTGGGAAATTTGGGTATGAAAATTTCGAGCATCTAAACACCCCCCAAATCGCGATTAGAGCCTTAATTAAGGAGATAAATCGATTTAAAGGTTTGGGAAGTCCACCGGCCGATATATAAAGGATTTTGGAATATTTTACACTGGGAAATTTGGGTATGAAAATTTCGAGCATCTGAACACCCCCCAAATCGCGATTAGAGCCTTAATTAAGGAGATAAATCGATTTAAAGGTTTGGGAAGTCCAGCGGCCGATATATAAAGGATTTTGGAATATTTTATACTGGGAAATTTGGGTATGAAAATTTCGAGCATCTGAACACCCCCCAAATCGCGATTAGAGCCTTAATTAAGGAGATAAATCGATTTAAAGGTTTGGGAAGTCCACCGGCCGATATATAAAGGATTTTGGAATATTTTACACTGGGAAATTTGGGTATGAAAATTTCGAGCATCTGAACACCCCCCAAATCGCGATTAGAGCCTTAATTAAGGAGATAAATCGATTTAAAGGTTTGGGAAGTCCACCGGCCGATATATAAAGGATTTTGGAATATTTTATACTGGGAAATTTGGGTATGAAAATTTCGAGCATCTGAACACCCCCCAAATCGCGATTAGAGCCTTAATTAAGGAGATAAATCGATTTAAAGGTTTGGGAAGTCCACCGGCCGATATATAAAGGATTTTGGAATATTTTACACTGGGAAATTTGGGTATGAAAATTTCGAGCATCTGAACACCCCCCAAATCGCGATTAGAGCCTTAATTAAGGAGATAAATCGATTTAAAGGTTTGGGAAGTCCAGCGGCCGATATATAAAAGATTTTGGATTATTTTATACTGGAAAATTTGGGTATGAAAATTTCGAGCATCTGAACACCCCCCAAATCGCGATTAGAGCCTTAATTAAGGAGATAAATCGATTTAAATGTTTGGGAAGTCCACCGGCCGATATATAAAGGATTTTGGAATATTTTACACTGGGAAATTTGGGTATGAAAATTTCGAGCATCTGAACACCCCCCAAATCGCGATTAGAGCCTTAATTAAGGAGATAAATCGATTTAAAGGTTTGGGAAGTCCACCGGCCGATATATAAAAGATTTTGGATTATTTTATACTGGAAAATTTGGGTATGAAAATTTCGAGCATCTGAACACCCCCCAAATCGCGATTAGAGCCTTAATTAAGGAGATAAATCGATTTAAATGTTTGGGAAGTCCACCGGCCGATATATAAAGGATTTTGGAATATTTTACACTGGGAAATTTGGGTATGAAAATTTCGAGCATCTGAACACCCCCCAAATCGCGATTAGAGCCTTAATTAAGGAGATAAATCGATTTAAAGGTTTGGGAAGTCCACCGGCCGATATATAAAGGATTTTGGAATATTTTACACTGGGAAATTTGGGTATGAAAATTTCGAGCATCTGAACACCCCCCAAATCGCGATTAGAGCCTTAATTAAGGAGATAAATCGATTTAAAGGTTTGGGAAGTCCACCGGCCGATATATAAAGGATTTTGGAATATTTTATACTGGGAAATTTGGGTATGAAAATTTCGAGCATCTGAACACCCCCCAAATCGCGATTAGAGCCTTAATTAAGGAGATAAATCGATTTAAAGGTTTGGGAAGTCCAGCGGCCGATATATAAAGGATTTTGGAATATTTTATACTGGGAAATTTGGGTATGAAAATTTCGAGCATCTGAACACCCCCCAAATCGCGATTAGAGCCTTAATTAAGGAGATAAATCGATTTAAAGGTTTGGGAAGTCCACCGGCCGATATATAAAAGATTTTGGATTATTTTATACTGGAAAATTTGGGTATGAAAATTTCGAGCATCTGAACACCCCCCAAATCGCGATTAGAGCCTTAATTAAGGAGATAAATCTATTTAAAGGTTTGGGAAGTCCACCGGCCGATATATAAAAGATTTTGGATTATTTTATACTGGAAAATTTGGGTATGAAAATTTCGAGCATCTGAACACCCCCCAAATCGCGATTAGAGCCTTAATTAAGGAGATAAATCGATTTAAAGGTTTGGGAAGTCCACCGGCCGATATATAAAGGATTTTGGAATATTTTACACTGGGAAATTTGGGTATGAAAATTTCGAGCATCTGAACACCCCCCAAATCGCGATTAGAGCCTTAATTAAGGAGATAAATCGATTTAAAGGTTTGGGAAGTCCACCGGCCGATATATAAAGGATTTTGGAATATTTTACACTGGGAAATTTGGGTATGAAAATTTCGAGCATCTGAACACCCCCCAAATCGCGATTAGAGCCTTAATTAAGGAGATAAATCGATTTAAAGGTTTGGGAAGTCCACCGGCCGATATATAAAGGATTTTGGAATATTTTACACTGGGAAATTTGGGTATGAAAATTTCGAGCATCTGAACACCCCCCAAATCGCGATTAGAGCCTTAATTAAGGAGATAAATCGATTTAAAGGTTTGGGAAGTCCACCGGCCGATATATAAAGGATTTTGGAATATTTTACACTGGGAAATTTGGGTATGAAAATTTCGAGCATCTGAACACCCCCCAAATCGCGATTAGAGCCTTAATTAAGGAGATAAATCGATTTAAAGGTTTGGGAAGTCCACCGGCCGATATATAAAGGATTTTGGAATATTTTATACTGGGAAATTTGGGTATGAAAATTTCGAGCATCTGAACACCCCCCAAATCGCGATTAGAGCCTTAATTAAGGAGATAAATCGATTTAAAGGTTTGGGAAGTCCACCGGCCGATATATAAAGGATTTTGGAATATTTTACACTGGGAAATTTGGGTATGAAAATTTCGAGCATCTGAACACCCCCCAAATCGCGATTAGAGCCTTAATTAAGGAGATAAATCGATTTAAAGGTTTGGGAAGTCCACCGGTCGATATATAAAGGATTTTGGAATATTTTATACTGGGAAATTTGGGTATGAAAATTTCGAGCATCTGAACACCCCCCAAATCGCGATTAGAGCCTTAATTAAGGAGATAAATCGATTTAAAGGTTTGGGAAGTCCACCGGCCGATATATAAAGGATTTTGGAATATTTTACACTGGGAAATTTGGGTATGAAAATTTCGAGCATCTGAACACCCCCCAAATCGCGATTAGAGCCTTAATTAAGGAGATAAATCGATTTAAAGGTTTGGGAAGTCCACCGGCCGATATATAAAGGATTTTGGAATATTTTATACTGGGAAATTTGGGTATGAAAATTTCGAGCATCTGAACACCCCCCAAATCGCGATTAGAGCCTTAATTAAGGAGATAAATCGATTTAAAGGTTTGGGAAGTCCACCGGTCGATATATAAAGGATTTTGGAATATTTTATACTGGGAAATTTGGGTATGAAAATTTCGAGCATCTGAACACCCCCCAAATCGCGATTAGAGCCTTAATTAAGGAGATAAATCGATTTAAAGGTTTGGGAAGTCCACCGGCCGATATATAAAGGATTTTGGAATATTTTACACTGGGAAATTTGGGTATGAAAATTTCGAGCATCTGAACACCCCCCAAATCGCGATTAGAGCCTTAATTAAGGAGATAAATCGATTTAAAGGTTTGGGAAGTCCACCGGTCGATATATAAAGGATTTTGGAATATTTTATACTGGGAAATTTGGGTATGAAAATTTCGAGCATCTGAACACCCCCCAAATCGCGATTAGAGCCTTAATTAAGGAGATAAATCGATTTAAAGGTTTGGGAAGTCCACCGGTCGATATATAAAGGATTTTGGAATATTTTACACTGGGAAATTTGGGTATGAAAATTTCGAGCATCTGAACACCCCCCAAATCGCGATTAGAGCCTTAATTAAGGAGATAAATCGATTTAAAGGTTTGGGAAGTCCACCGGTCGATATATAAAGGATTTTGGAATATTTTATACTGGGAAATTTGGGTATGAAAATTTCGAGCATCTGAACACCCCCCAAATCGCGATTAGAGCCTTAATTAAGGAGATAAATCGATTTAAAGGTTTGGGAAGTCCACCGGCCGATATATAAAGGATTTTGGAATATTTTACACTGGGAAATTTGGGTATGAAAATTTCGAGCATCTGAACACCCCCCAAATCGCGATTAGAGCCTTAAT
This sequence comes from Ochlerotatus camptorhynchus, assembly GCF_037179485.1. Classification (NCBI taxonomy): domain Eukaryota; kingdom Metazoa; phylum Arthropoda; class Insecta; order Diptera; family Culicidae; genus Ochlerotatus; species Ochlerotatus camptorhynchus. Next base: position 449,509 of record NW_027040574.1, on the reverse strand, counting down.
TAAGGAGATAAATCGATTTAAAGGTTTGGGAAGTCCACCGGCCGACAAATAAAGGATTTTGGAATATTTTATACTGGGAAATTTGGGTATGAAAATTTCGAGCATCTGAACACCCCCCAAATCGCGATTAGAGCCCTAATTAAGGAGATAAATCGATTTAAAGGTTTGGGAAGTCCACCGGCCGATATATAAAGGATTTTGGAATATTTTACACTGGGAAATTTGGGTATGAAAATTTCGAGCATCTGAACACCCCCCAAATCGCGATTAGAGCCTTAATTAAGGAGATAAATCGATTTAAAGGTTTGGGAAGTCCACCGGCCGACAAATAAAGGATTTTGGCATATTTTATACTGGGAAATTTGGGTATGAAAATTTCGAGCATCTGAACACCCCCCAAATCGCGATTAGAGCCTTAATTAAGGAGATAAATCGATTTAAAGGTTTGGGAAGTCCACCGGCCGACAAATAAAGGATTTTGGAATATTTTACACTGGGAAATTTGGGTATGAAAATTTCGAGCATCTGAACACCCCCCAAATCGCGATTAGAGCCTTAATTAAGGAGATAAATCGATTTAAAGGTTTGGGAAGTCCACCGGCCGATATATAAAGGATTTTGGAATATTTTATACTGGGAAATTTGGGTATGAAAATTTCGAGCATCTGAACACCCCCCAAATCGCGATTAGAGCCTTAATTAAGGAGATAAATCGATTTAAAGGTTTGGGAAGTCCACCGGTCGATATATAAAGGATTTTGGAATATTTTATACTGGGAAATTTGGGTATGAAAATTTCGAGCATCTGAACACCCCCCAAATCGCGATTAGAGCCTTAATTAAGGAGATAAATCGATTTAAAGGTTTGGGAAGTCCACCGGCCGATATATAAAGGATTTTGGAATATTTTACACTGGGAAATTTGGGTATGAAAATTTCGAGCATCTGAACACCCCCCAAATCGCGATTAGAGCCTTAATTAAGGAGATAAATCGATTTAAAGGTTTGGGAAGTCCACCGGTCGATATATAAAGGATTTTGGAATATTTTATACTGGGAAATTTGGGTATGAAAATTTCGAGCATCTGAACACCCCCCAAATCGCGATTAGAGCCTTAATTAAGGAGATAAATCGATTTAAAGGTTTGGGAAGTCCACCGGTCGATATATAAAGGATTTTGGAATATTTTACACTGGGAAATTTGGGTATGAAAATTTCGAGCATCTGAACACCCCCCAAATCGCGATTAGAGCCTTAATTAAGGAGATAAATCGATTTAAAGGTTTGGGAAGTCCACCGGTCGATATATAAAGGATTTTGGAATATTTTATACTGGGAAATTTGGGTATGAAAATTTCGAGCATCTGAACACCCCCCAAATCGCGATTAGAGCCTTAATTAAGGAGATAAATCGATTTAAAGGTTTGGGAAGTCCACCGGCCGATATATAAAGGATTTTGGAATATTTTACACTGGGAAATTTGGGTATGAAAATTTCGAGCATCTGAACACCCCCCAAATCGCGATTAGAGCCTTAATTAAGGAGATAAATCGATTTAAAGGTTTGGGAAGTCCACCGGCCGACAAATAAAGGATTTTGGAATATTTTATACTGGGAAATTTGGGTATGAAAATTTCGAGCATCTGAACACCCCCCAAATCGCGATTAGAGCCCTAATTAAGGAGATAAATCGATTTAAAGGTTTGGGAAGTCCACCGGCCGATATATAAAGGATTTTGGAATATTTTACACTGGGAAATTTGGGTATGAAAATTTCGAGCATCTGAACACCCCCCAAATCGCGATTAGAGCCTTAATTAAGGAGATAAATCGATTTAAAGGTTTGGGAAGTCCACCGGCCGACAAATAAAGGATTTTGGCATATTTTATACTGGGAAATTTGGGTATGAAAATTTCGAGCATCTGAACACCCCCCAAATCGCGATTAGAGCCCTAATTAAGGAGATAAATCGATTTAAAGGTTTGGGAAGTCCACCGGCCGATATATAAAAGATTTTGGAATATTTTACACTGGGAAATTTGGGTATGAAAATTTCGAGCATCTGAACACCCCCCAAATCGCGATTAGAGCCTTAATTAAGGAGATAAATCGATTTAAAGGTTTGGGAAGTCCACCGGCCGATATATAAAGGATTTTGGCATATTTTATACTGGGAAATTTGGGTATGAAAATTTCGAGCATCTGAACACCCCCCAAATCGCGATTAGAGCCTTAATTAAGGAGATAAATCGATTTAAAGGTTTGGGAAGTCCACCGGCCGACAAATAAAGGATTTTGGCATATTTTATACTGGGAAATTTGGGTATGAAAATTTCGAGCATCTGAACACCCCCCAAATCGCGATTAGAGCCTTAATTAAGGAGATAAATCGATTTAAAGGTTTGGGAAGTCCACCGGCCGACAAATAAAGGATTTTGGCATATTTTATACTGGGAAATTTGGGTATGAAAATTTCGAGCATCTGAACACCCCCCAAATCGCGATTAGAGCCTTAATTAAGGAGATAAATCGATTTAAAGGTTTGGGAAGTCCACCGGCCGATATATTAAGGATTTTGGAATATTTTATACTGGGAAATTTGGGTATGAAAATTTCGAGCATCTGAACACCCCCCAAATCGCGATTAGAGCCTTAATTAAGGAGATAAATCGATTTAAAGGTTTGGGAAGTCCACCGGCCGATATATAAAGGATTTTGGAATATTTTATACTGGGAAATTTGGGTATGAAAATTTCGAGCATCTGAACACCCCCCAAATCGCGATTAGAGCCTTAATTAAGGAGATAAATCGATTTAAAGGTTTGGGAAGTCCACCGGTCGATATATAAAGGATTTTGGAATATTTTATACTGGGAAATTTGGGTATGAAAATTTCGAGCATCTGAACACCCCCCAAATCGCGATTAGAGCCTTAATTAAGGAGATAAATCGATTTAAAGGTTTGGGAAGTCCACCGGCCGATATATAAAGGATTTTGGAATATTTTATACTGGGAAATTTGGGTATGAAAATTTCGAGCATCTGAACACCCCCCAAATCGCGATTAGAGCCTTAATTAAGGAGATAAATCGATTTAAAGGTTTGGGAAGTCCACCGGCCGACAAATAAAGGATTTTGGCATATTTTATACTGGGAAATTTGGGTATGAAAATTTCGAGCATCTGAACACCCCCCAAATCGCGATTAGAGCCTTAATTAAGGAGATAAATCGATTTAAAGGTTTGGGAAGTCCACCGGCCGACAAATAAAGGATTTTGGCATATTTTATACTGGGAAATTTGGGTATGAAAATTTCGAGCATCTGAACACCCCCCAAATCGCGATTAGAGCCTTAATTAAGGAGATAAATCGATTTAAAGGTTTGGGAAGTCCACCGGCCGATATATTAAGGATTTTGGAATATTTTATACTGGGAAATTTGGGTATGAAAATTTCGAGCATCTGAACACCCCCCAAATCGCGATTAGAGCCTTAATTAAGGAGATAAATCGATTTAAAGGTTTGGGAAGTCCACCGGCCGATATATAAAGGATTTTGGAATATTTTATACTGGGAAATTTGGGTATGAAAATTTCGAGCATCTGAACACCCCCCAAATCGCGATTAGAGCCTTAATTAAGGAGATAAATCGATTTAAAGGTTTGGGAAGTCCACCGGTCGATATATAAAGGATTTTGGAATATTTTATACTGGGAAATTTGGGTATGAAAATTTCGAGCATCTGAACACCCCCCAAATCGCGATTAGAGCCTTAATTAAGGAGATAAATCGATTTAAAGGTTTGGGAAGTCCACCGGTCGATATATAAAGGATTTTGGAATATTTTATACTGGGAAATTTGGGTATGAAAATTTCGAGCATCTGAACACCCCCCAAATCGCGATTAGAGCCTTAATTAAGGAGATAAATCGATTTAAAGGTTTGGGAAGTCCACCGGCCGATATATAAAGGATTTTGGAATATTTTACACTGGGAAATTTGGGTATGAAAATTTCGAGCATCTGAACACCCCCCAAATCGCGATTAGAGCCTTAATTAAGGAGATAAATCGATTTAAAGGTTTGGGTCCACCGGCCGATATATAAAGGATTTTGGAATATTTTATACTGGGAAATTTAGGTATGAAAATTTCGAGCATCTGAACACCCCCCAAATCGCGATTAGAGCCTTAATTAAGGAGATAAATCGATTTAAAGGTTTGGGAAGTCCACCGGCCGATATATAAAGGATTTTGGAATATTTTATACTGGGAAATTTGGGTATGAAAATTTCGAGCATCTGAACACCCCCCAAATCGCGATTAGAGCCTTAATTAAGGAGATAAATCGATTTAAAGGTTTGGGAAGTCCACCGGCCGATATATAAAGGATTTTGGAATATTTTATACTGGGAAATTTGGGTATGAAAATTTCGAGCATCTGAACACCCCCTAAATCGCGATTAGAGCCTTAATTAAGGAGATAAATCGATTTAAAGGTTTGGGAAGTCCACCGGCCGACAAATAAAGGATTTTGGAATATTTTATACTGGGAAATTTGGGTATGAAAATTTCGAGCATCTGAACACCCCCCAAATCGCGATTAGAGCCTTAATTAAGGAGATAAATCGATTTAAAGGTTTGGGAAGTCCACCGGCCGATATATAAAGGATTTTGGAATATTTTATACTGGGAAATTTGGGTATGAAAATTTCGAGCATCTGAACACCCCCCAAATCGCGATTAGAGCCTTAATTAAGGAGATAAATCGATTTAAAGGTTTGGGAAGTCCACCGGCCGACAAATAAAGGATTTTGGAATATTTTATACTGGGAAATTTGGGTATGAAAATTTCGAGCATCTGAACACCCCCCAAATCGCGATTAGAGCCTTAATTAAGGAGATAAATTGATTTAAAGGTTTGGGAAGTCCACCGGCCGATATATTAAGGATTTTGGAATATTTTATACTGGGAAATTTGGGTATGAAAATTTCGAGCATCTGAACACCCCCCAAATCGCGATTAGAGCCTTAATTAAGGAGATAAATCGATTTAAAGGTTTGGAAAGTCCACCAGCCGATATATAAAAGATTTTGGAATATTTTATACTGGGAAACTTGGGTATGAAAATTTCGAGCATCTGAACACCCCCCAAATCGCGATTAGAGCCTTAATTAAGGAGATAAATCGATTCAAAGGTTTGGGAAGTCCACCGGCCGACAAATAAAAGATTTTGGAATATTTTATACTGGGAAATTTGGGTATGAAAAGTCCACCGGCCGACAAATAAAGGATTTTGGAATATTTTATACTGGGAAATTTGGGTATGAAAATTTCGAGCATCTGAACACCCCCCAAATCGCGATTAGAGCCTTAATTAAGGAGATAAATCGATTTAAAGGTTTGGGAAGTCCACCGGCCGATATATAAAGGATTTTGGAATATTTTATACTGGGAAATTTGGGTATGAAAATTTCGAGCATCTGAACACCCCCCAAATCGCGATTAGAGCCTTAATTAAGGAGATAAATCGATTTAAAGGTTTGGGTCCACCGGCCGATATATAAAGGATTTTGGAATATTTTATACTGGGAAATTTAGGTATGAAAATTTCGAGCATCTGAACACCCCCCAAATCGCGATTAGAGCCTTAATTAAGGAGATAAATCGATTTAAAGGTTTGGGAAGTCCACCGGCCGATATATAAAGGATTTTGGAATATTTTATACTGGGAAATTTGGGTATGAAAATTTCGAGCATCTGAACACCCCCCAAATCGCGATTAGAGCCTTAATTAAGGAGATAAATCGATTTAAAGGTTTGGGTCCACCGGCCGATATATAAAGGATTTTGGAATATTTTATACTGGGAAATTTAGGTATGAAAATTTCGAGCATCTGAACACCCCCCAAATCGCGATTAGAGCCTTAATTAAGGAGATAAATCGATTTAAAGGTTTGGGTCCACCGGCCGATATATAAAGGATTTTGGCATATTTTATACTGGGAAATTTGGGTATGAAAATTTCGAGCATCTGAACACCCCCCAAATCGCGATTAGAGCCTTAATTAAGGAGATAAATCGATTTAAAGGTTTGGGAAGTCCACCGGTCGATATATAAAGGATTTTGGAATATTTTACACTGGGAAATTTGGGTATGAAAATTTCGAGCATCTGAACACCCCCCAAATCGCGATTAGAGCCTTAATTAAGGAGATAAATCGATTTAAAGGTTTGGGAAGTCCACCGGCCGATATATAAAGGATTTTGGAATATTTTATACTGGGAAATTTGGGTATGAAAATTTCGAGCATCTGAACACCCCCCAAATCGCGATTAGAGCCTTAATTAAGGAGATAAATTGATTTAAAGGTTTGGGAAGTCCACCGGCCGATATATTAAGGATTTTGGAATATTTTATACTGGGAAATTTGGGTATGAAAATTTCGAGCATCTGAACACCCCCCAAATCGCGATTAGAGCCTTAATTAAGGAGATAAATCGATTTAAAGGTTTGGAAAGTCCACCAGCCGATATATAAAAGATTTTGGAATATTTTATACTGGGAAACTTGGGTATGAAAATTTCGAGCATCTGAACACCCCCCAAATCGCGATTAGAGCCTTAATTAAGGAGATAAATCGATTCAAAGGTTTGGGAAGTCCACCGGCCGACAAATAAAAGATTTTGGAATATTTTATACTGGGAAATTTGGGTATGAAAAGTCCACCGGCCGACAAATAAAGGATTTTGGAATATTTTATACTGGGAAATTTGGGTATGAAAATTTCGAGCATCTGAACACCCCCCAAATCGCGATTAGAGCCTTAATTAAGGAGATAAATCGATTTAAAGGTTTGGGAAGTCCACCGGCCGATATATAAAGGATTTTGGAATATTTTATACTGGGAAATTTGGGTATGAAAATTTCGAGCATCTGAACACCCCCCAAATCGCGATTAGAGCCTTAATTAAGGAGATAAATCGATTTAAAGGTTTGGGTCCACCGGCCGATATATAAAGGATTTTGGAATATTTTATACTGGGAAATTTAGGTATGAAAATTTCGAGCATCTGAACACCCCCCAAATCGCGATTAGAGCCTTAATTAAGGAGATAAATCGATTTAAAGGTTTGGGAAGTCCACCGGCCGATATATAAAGGATTTTGGAATATTTTATACTGGGAAATTTGGGTATGAAAATTTCGAGCATCTGAACACCCCCCAAATCGCGATTAGAGCCTTAATTAAGGAGATAAATCGATTTAAAGGTTTGGGTCCACCGGCCGATATATAAAGGATTTTGGAATATTTTATACTGGGAAATTTAGGTATGAAAATTTCGAGCATCTGAACACCCCCCAAATCGCGATTAGAGCCTTAATTAAGGAGATAAATCGATTTAAAGGTTTGGGTCCACCGGCCGATATATAAAGGATTTTGGCATATTTTATACTGGGAAATTTGGGTATGAAAATTTCGAGCATCTGAACACCCCCCAAATCGCGATTAGAGCCTTAATTAAGGAGATAAATCGATTTAAAGGTTTGGGAAGTCCACCGGCCGATATATAAAGGATTTTGGAATATTTTATACTGGGAAATTTGGGTATGAAAATTTCGAGCATCTGAACACCCCCCAAATCGCGATTAGAGCCTTAATTAAGGAGATAAATCGATTTAAAGGTTTGGGAAGTCCACCGGCCGATATATAAAGGATTTTGGAATATTTTATACTGGGAAATTTGGGTATGAAAATTTCGAGCATCTGAACACCCCCCAAATCGCGATTAGAGCCTTAATTAAGGAGATAAATCGATTTAAAGGTTTGGGAAGTCCACCGGTCGATATATAAAGGATTTTGGAATATTTTATACTGGGAAATTTGGGTATGAAAATTTCGAGCATCTGAACACCCCCCAAATCGCGATTAGAGCCTTAATTAAGGAGATAAATCGATTTAAAGGTTTGGGAAGTCCACCGGTCGATATATAAAGGATTTTGGAATATTTTATACTGGGAAATTTGGGTATGAAAATTTCGAGCATCTGAACACCCCCCAAATCGCGATTAGAGCCTTAATTAAGGAGATAAATCGATTTAAAGGTTTGGGAAGTCCACCGGCCGATATATAAAGGATTTTGGAATATTTTACACTGGGAAATTTGGGTATGAAAATTTCGAGCATCTGAACACCCCCCAAATCGCGATTAGAGCCTTAATTAAGGAGATAAATCGATTTAAAGGTTTGGGTCCACCGGCCGATATATAAAGGATTTTGGAATATTTTATACTGGGAAATTTAGGTATGAAAATTTCGAGCATCTGAACACCCCCCAAATCGCGATTAGAGCCTTAATTAAGGAGATAAATCGATTTAAAGGTTTGGGAAGTCCACCGGCCGATATATAAAGGATTTTGGAATATTTTATACTGGGAAATTTGGGTATGAAAATTTCGAGCATCTGAACACCCCCCAAATCGCGATTAGAGCCTTAATTAAGGAGATAAATCGATTTAAAGGTTTGGGTCCACCGGCCGATATATAAAGGATTTTGGAATATTTTATACTGGGAAATTTAGGTATGAAAATTTCGAGCATCTGAACACCCCCCAAATCGCGATTAGAGCCTTAATTAAGGAGATAAATCGATTTAAAGGTTTGGGAAGTCCACCGGCCGATATATAAAAGATTTTGGATTATTTTATACTGGGAAATTTGGGTATGAAAATTTCGAGCATCTGAACACCCCCCAAATCGCGATTAGAGCCTTAATTAAGGAGATAAATCGATTTAAAGGTTTGGGAAGTCCACCGGCCGATATATAAAGGATTTTGGAATATTTTATACTGGGAAATTTGGGTATGAAAATTTCGAGCATCTGAACACCCCCTAAATCGCGATTAGAGCCTTAATTAAGGAGATAAATCGATTTAAAGGTTTGGGAAGTCCACCGGCCGACAAATAAAGGATTTTGGAATATTTTATACTGGGAAATTTGGGTATGAAAATTTCGAGCATCTGAACACCCCCCAAATCGCGATTAGAGCCTTAATTAAGGAGATAAATCGATTTAAAGGTTTGGGAAGTCCACCGGCCGATATATAAAGGATTTTGGAATATTTTATACTGGGAAATTTGGGTATGAAAATTTCGAGCATCTGAACACCCCCCAAATCGCGATTAGAGCCTTAATTAAGGAGATAAATCGATTTAAAGGTTTGGGAAGTCCACCGGCCGACAAATAAAGGATTTTGGCATATTTTATACTGGGAAATTTGGGTATGAAAATTTCGAGCATCTGAACACCCCCCAAATCGCGATTAGAGCCTTAATTAAGGAGATAAATTGATTTAAAGGTTTGGGAAGTCCACCGGCCGATATATTAAGGATTTTGGAATATTTTATACTGGGAAATTTGGGTATGAAAATTTCGAGCATCTGAACACCCCCCAAATCGCGATTAGAGCCTTAATTAAGGAGATAAATCGATTTAAAGGTTTGGGAAGTCCACCGGCCGACAAATAAAGGATTTTGGAATATTTTATACTGGGAAATTTGGGTATGAAAATTTCGAGCATCTGAACACCCCCCAAATCGCGATTAGAGCCTTAATTAAGGAGATAAATCGATTTAAAGGTTTGGGTCCACCGGCCGATATATAAAGGATTTTGGAATATTTTATACTGGGAAATTTAGGTATGAAAATTTCGAGCATCTGAACACCCCCCAAATCGCGATTAGAGCCTTAATTAAGGAGATAAATCGATTTAAAGGTTTGGGAAGTCCACCGGCCGATATATAAAGGATTTTGGAATATTTTATACTGGGAAATTTGGGTATGAAAATTTCGAGCATCTGAACACCCCCCAAATCGCGATTAGAGCCTTAATTAAGGAGATAAATCGATTTAAAGGTTTGGGAAGTCCACCGGCCGACAAATAAAAGATTTTGGAATATTTTATACTGGGAAATTTGGGTATGAAAATTTCGAGCATCTGAACACCCTCCAAATCGCGATTAGAGCCTTAATTAAGGAGATAAATCGATTTAAAGGTTTGGGAAGTCCACCGGCCGACAAATAAAGGATTTTGGAATATTTTATACTGGGAAATTTGGGTATGAAAATTTCGAGCATCTGAACACCCCCCAAATCGCGATTAGAGCCTTAATTAAGGAGATAAATCGATTTAAAGGTTTGGGTCCACCGGCCGATATATAAAGGATTTTGGAATATTTTATACTGGGAAATTTAGGTATGAAAATTTCGAGCATCTGAACACCCCCCAAATCGCGATTAGAGCCTTAATTAAGGAGATAAATCGATTTAAAGGTTTGGGAAGTCCACCGGCCGATATATAAAGGATTTTGGAATATTTTATACTGGGAAATTTGGGTATGAAAATTTCGAGCATCTGAACACCCCCCAAATCGCGATTAGAGCCTTAATTAAGGAGATAAATCGATTTAAAGGTTTGGGAAGTCCACCGGCCGATATATAAAGGATTTTGGAATATTTTATACTGGGAAATTTAGGTATGAAAATTTCGAGCATCTGAACACCCCCCAAATCGCGATTAGAGCCTTAATTAAGGAGATAAATCGATTTAAAGGTTTGGGAAGTCCACCGGCCGATATATAAAGGATTTTGGATTATTTTATACTGGGAAATTTGGGTATGAAAATTTCGAGCATCTGAACACCCCCTAAATCGCGATTAGAGCCTTAATTAAGGAGATAAATCGATTTAAAGGTTTGGGAAGTCCACCGGCCGACAAATAAAGGATTTTGGAATATTTTATACTGGGAAATTTGGGTATGAAAATTTCGAGCATCTGAACACCCCCCAAATCGCGATTAGAGCCTTAATTAAGGAGATAAATCGATTTAAAGGTTTGGGAAGTCCACCGGCCGATATATAAAGGATTTTGGAATATTTTATACTGGGAAATTTGGGTATGAAAATTTCGAGCATCTGAACACCCCCCAAATCGCGATTAGAGCCTTAATTAAGGAGATAAATCGATTTAAAGGTTTGGGAAGTCCACCGGCCGACAAATAAAGGATTTTGGCATATTTTATACTGGGAAATTTGGGTATGAAAATTTCGAGCATCTGAACACCCCCCAAATCGCGATTAGAGCCTTAATTAAGGAGATAAATTGATTTAAAGGTTTGGGAAGTCCACCGGTCGATATATAAAGGATTTTGGAATATTTTATACTGGGAAATTTGGGTATGAAAATTTCGAGCATCTGAACACCCCCCAAATCGCGATTAGAGCCTTAATTAAGGAGATAAATCGATTTAAAGGTTTGGAAAGTCCACCAGCCGATATATAAAAGATTTTGGAATATTTTATACTGGGAAACTTGGGTATGAAAATTTCGAGCATCTGAACACCCCCCAAATCGCGATTAGAGCCTTAATTAAGGAGATAAATCGATTTAAAGGTTTGGGAAGTCCACCGGCCGACAAATAAAAGATTTTGGAATATTTTATACTGGGAAATTTGGGTATGAAAATTTCGAGCATCTGAACACCCTCCAAATCGCGATTAGAGCCTTAATTAAGGAGATAAATCGATTTAAAGGTTTGGGAAGTCCACCGGCCGACAAATAAAGGATTTTGGCATATTTTACACTGGGAAATTTGGGTATGAAAATTTCGAGCATCTGAACACCCCCCAAATCGCGATTAGAGCCTTAATTAAGGAGATAAATCGATTTAAAGGTTTGGGAAGTCCACCGGCCGATATATAAAGGATTTTGGAATATTTTACACTGGGAAATTTGGGTATGAAAATTTCGAGCATCTGAACACCCTCCAAATCGCGATTAGAGCCTTAATTAAGGAGATAAATCGATTTAAAGGTTTGGGAAGTCCACCGGCCGACAAATAAAGGATTTTGGAATATTTTATACTGGGAAATTTGGGTATGAAAATTTCGAGCATCTGAACACCCCCCAAATCGCGATTAGAGCCTTAATTAAGGAGATAAATCGATTTAAAGGTTTGGGAAGTCCACCGGCCGACAAATAAAGGATTTTGGCATATTTTATACTGGGAAATTTGGGTATGAAAATTTCGAGCATCTGAACACCCCCCAAATCGCGATTAGAGCCTTAATTAAGGAGATAAATCGATTTAAAGGTTTGGGAAGTCCACCGGCCGACAAATAAAGGATTTTGGCATATTTTATACTGGGAAATTTGGGTATGAAAATTTCGAGCATCTGAACACCCCCCAAATCGCGATTAGAGCCTTAATTAAGGAGATAAATCGATTTAAAGGTTTGGGAAGTCCACCGGCCGATATATAAAGGATTTTGGAATATTTTATACTGGGAAATTTGGGTATGAAAATTTCGAGCATCTGAACACCCCCCAAATCGCGATTAGAGCCTTAATTAAGGAGATAAATCGATTTAAAGGTTTGGGAAGTCCACCGGCCGATATATAAAGGATTTTGGAATATTTTATACTGGGAAATTTGGGTATGAAAATTTCGAGCATCTGAACACCCCCCAAATCGCGATTAGAGCCTTAATTAAGGAGATAAATCGATTTAAAGGTTTGGGAAGTCCACCGGTCGATATATAAAGGATTTTGGAATATTTTATACTGGGAAATTTGGGTATGAAAATTTCGAGCATCTGAACACCCCCCAAATCGCGATTAGAGCCTTAATTAAGGAGATAAATCGATTTAAAGGTTTGGGAAGTCCACCGGTCGATATATAAAGGATTTTGGAATATTTTATACTGGGAAATTTGGGTATGAAAATTTCGAGCATCTGAACACCCCCCAAATCGCGATTAGAGCCTTAATTAAGGAGATAAATCGATTTAAAGGTTTGGGAAGTCCACCGGTCGATATATAAAAGATTTTGGATTATTTTATACTGGGAAATTTGGGTATGAAAATTTCGAGCATCTGAACACCCCCCAAATCGCGATTAGAGCCTTAATTAAGGAGATAAATCGATTTAAAGGTTTGGGAAGTCCACCGGCCGATATATAAAGGATTTTGGAATATTTTATACTGGGAAATTTGGGTATGAAAATTTCGAGCATCTGAACACCCCCCAAATCGCGATTAGAGCCTTAATTAAGGAGATAAATCGATTTAAAGGTTTGGGAAGTCCACCGGCCGATATATAAAGGATTTTGGAATATTTTATACTGGGAAATTTAGGTATGAAAATTTCGAGCATCTGAACACCCCCCAAATCGCGATTAGAGCCTTAATTAAGGAGATAAATCGATTTAAAGGTTTGGGAAGTCCACCGGCCGATATATAAAGGATTTTGGAATATTTTATGCTGGGAAATTTGGGTATGAAAATTTCGAGCATCTGAACACCCCCCAAATCGCGATTAGAGCCTTAATTAAGGAGATAAATCGATTTAAAGGTTTGGGAAGTCCACCGGCCGATATATAAAGGATTTTGGATTATTTTATACTGGGAAATTTGGGTATGAAAATTTCGAGCATCTGAACACCCCCTAAATCGCGATTAGAGCCTTAATTAAGGAGATAAATCGATTTAAAGGTTTGGGAAGTCCACCGGCCGACAAATAAAGGATTTTGGAATATTTTATACTGGGAAATTTGGGTATGAAAATTTCGAGCATCTGAACACCCCCCAAATCGCGATTAGAGCCTTAATTAAGGAGATAAATCGATTTAAAGGTTTGGGAAGTCCACCGGCCGATATATAAAGGATTTTGGAATATTTTATACTGGGAAATTTGGGTATGAAAATTTCGAGCATCTGAACACCCCCCAAATCGCGATTAGAGCCTTAATTAAGGAGATAAATCGATTTAAAGGTTTGGGAAGTCCACCGGCCGACAAATAAAGGATTTTGGCATATTTTATACTGGGAAATTTGGGTATGAAAATTTCGAGCATCTGAACACCCCCCAAATCGCGATTAGAGCCTTAATTAAGGAGATAAATTGATTTAAAGGTTTGGGAAGTCCACCGGTCGATATATAAAGGATTTTGGAATATTTTATACTGGGAAATTTGGGTATGAAAATTTCGAGCATCTGAACACCCCCCAAATCGCGATTAGAGCCTTAATTAAGGAGATAAATCGATTTAAAGGTTTGGGAAGTCCACCGGCCGATATATTAAGGATTTTGGAATATTTTATACTGGGAAATTTGGGTATGAAAATTTCGAGCATCTGAACACCCCCCAAATCGCGATTAGAGCCTTAATTAAGGAGATAAATCGATTTAAAGGTTTGGAAAGTCCACCAGCCGATATATAAAAGTTTTTGGAATATTTTATACTGGGAAACTTGGGTATGAAAATTTCGAGCATCTGAACACCCCCCAAATCGCGATTAGAGCCTTAATTAAGGAGATAAATCGATTTAAAGGTTTGGGAAGTCCACCGGCCGACAAATAAAAGATTTTGGAATATTTTATACTGGGAAATTTGGGTATGAAAATTTCGAGCATCTGAACACCCTCCAAATCGCGATTAGAGCCTTAATTAAGGAGATAAATCGATTTAAAGGTTTGGGAAGTCCACCGGCCGACAAATAAAGGATTTTGGCATATTTTACACTGGGAAATTTGGGTATGAAAATTTCGAGCATCTGAACACCCCCCAAATCGCGATTAGAGCCTTAATTAAGGAGATAAATCGATTTAAAGGTTTGGGAAGTCCACCGGCCGATATATAAAGGATTTTGGAATATTTTACACTGGGAAATTTGGGTATGAAAATTTCGAGCATCTGAACACCCTCCAAATCGCGATTAGAGCCTTAATTAAGGAGATAAATCGATTTAAAGGTTTGGGAAGTCCACCGGCCGACAAATAAAGGATTTTGGAATATTTTATACTGGGAAATTTGGGTATGAAAATTTCGAGCATCTGAACACCCCCCAAATCGCGATTAGAGCCTTAATTAAGGAGATAAATCGATTTAAAGGTTTGGGAAGTCCACCGGCCGATATATAAAGGATTTTGGAATATTTTATACTGGGAAATTTGGGTATGAAAATTTCGAGCATCTGAACACCCCCCAAATCGCGATTAGAGCCTTAATTAAGGAGATAAATCGATTTAAAGGTTTGGAAAGTCCACCGGCCGATATATAAAGGATTTTGGAATATTTTATACTGGGAAATCTTGGTATGAAAATTTCGAGCATCTGAACACCCCCCAAATCGCGATTAGAGCCTTAATTAAGGAGATAAATCGATTTAAAGGTTTGGAAAGTCCACCGGCCGATATATAAAGGATTTTGGAATATTTTATACTGGGAAATCTTGGTATGAAAATTTCGAGCATCTGAACACCCCCCAAATCGCGATTAGAGCCTTAATTAAGGAGATAAATCGATTTAAAGGTTTGAGAAGTCCACCGGCCGATATATAAAGGATTTTGGAATATTTTATACTGGGAAATTTGGGTATGAACATTTCGAGCATCTGAACACCCCCCAAATCGCGATTAGAGCCCTAATTAAGGAGATAAATCGATTTAAAGGTTTGGGAAGTCCACCGGCAGAAATATGAAGGATTTTGGAATATTTTATACTGGGAAATTTGGGTATGAAAATTTCGAGCATCTGAACACCCCCCAAATCGCGATTAGAGCCTTAATTAAGGAGATAAATCGATTTAAAGGTTTGGGAAGTCCACCGGCCGATATATAAAGGATTTTGGAATATTTTATACTGGGAAATTTGGGTATGAAAATTTCGAGCATCTGAACACCCCCCAAATCGCGATTAGAGCCCTAATTAAGGAGATAAATCGATTTAAAGGTTTGGGAAGTCCACCGGCCGATATATAAAGGATTTTGGAATATTTTATACTGGGAAATTTGGGTATGAAAATTTCGAGCATCTGAACACCCCCCAAATCGCGATTAGAGCCTTAATTAAGGAGATAAATCGATTTAAAGGTTTGGGAAGTCCACCGGCAGAAATATGAAGGATTTTGGAATATTTTATACTGGGAAATTTGGGTATGAAAATTTCGAGCATCTGAACACCCCCCAAATCGCGATTAGAGCCTTAATTAAGGAGATAAATCGATTTAAAGGTTTGGGAAGTCCACCGGCCGATATATAAAGGATTTTGGAATATTTTATACTGGGAAATTTGGGTATGAAAATTTCGAGCATCTGAACACCCCCCAAATCGCGATTAGAGCCTTAATTAAGGAGATAAATCGATTTAAAGGTTTGGAAAGTCCACCGGCCGATATATAAAGGATTTTGGAATATTTTATACTGGGAAATTTGGGTATGAAAATTTCGAGCATCTGAACACCCCCCAAATCGCGATTAGAGCCTTAATTAAGGAGATAAATCGATTTAAAGGTTTGGGAAGTCCACCGGCAGAAATATGAAGGATTTTGGAATATTTTATACTGGGAAATTTGGGTATGAAAATTTCGAGCATCTGAACACCCCCCAAATCGCGATTAGAGCCTTAATTAAGGAGATAAATCGATTTAAAGGTTTGGGAAGTCCACCGGCCGATATATAAAGGATTTTGGAATATTTTATACTGGGAAATTTGGGTATGAAAATTTCGAGCATCTGAACACCCCCCAAATCGCGATTAGAGCCCTAATTAAGGAGATAAATCGATTTAAAGGTTTGGGAAGTCCACCGGCCGATATATAAAGGATTTTGGAATATTTTATACTGGGAAATTTGGGTATGAAAATTTCGAGCATCTGAACACCCCCCAAATCGCGATTAGAGCCTTAATTAAGGAGATAAATCGATTTAAAGGTTTGGGAAGTCCACCGGCAGAAATATGAAGGATTTTGGAATATTTTATACTGGGAAATTTGGGTATGAAAATTTCGAGCATCTGAACACCCCCCAAATCGCGATTAGAGCCTTAATTAAGGAGATAAATCGATTTAAAGGTTTGGGAAGTCCACCGGCCGATATATAAAGGATTTTGGAATATTTTATACTGGGAAATTTGGGTATGAAAATTTCGAGCATCTGAACACCCCCCAAATCGCGATTAGAGCCTTAATTAAGGAGATAAATCGATTTAAAGGTTTGGAAAGTCCACCGGCCGATATATAAAGGATTTTGGAATATTTTATACTGGGAAATCTTGGTATGAAAATTTCGAGCATCTGAACACCCCCCAAATCGCGATTAGAGCCTTAATTAAGGAGATAAATCGATTTAAAGGTTTGGGAAGTCCACCGGCCGATATATAAAGGATTTTGGAATATTTTACACTGGGAAATTCAGGTATGAAAATTTCAAGCATCTGAACACCCCCCAAATCGCGATTAGAGCCCTAATTAAGGAGATAAATCGATTTAAAGGTTTGGGAAGTCCACCGGCCGATATATAAAGGATTTTGGAATATTTTACACTGGGAAATTTGGGTATGAAAATTTCGAGCATCTGAACACCCCCCAAATCGCGATTAGAGCCTTAATTAAGGAGATAAATCGATTTGAAGGTTTGGGAAGTCCACCGGCCGATATATAAAGGATTTTGGAATATTTTATACTGGGAAATTTGGGTATTAAAATTTCGAGCATCTGAACACCCCCCAAATCGCGATTAGAGCCTTAATTAAGGAGATAAATCGATTTAAAGGTTTGAGAAGTCCACCGGCCGATATATAAAGGATTTTGGAATATTTTATACTGGGAAATTTGGGTATGAACATTTCGAGCATCTGAACACCCCCCAAATCGCGATTAGAGCCCTAATTAAGGAGATAAATCGATTTAAAGGTTTGGGAAGTCCACCGGCCGATATATAAAGGATTTTGGAATATTTTATACTGGGAAATTTGGGTATGAAAATTTCGAGCATCTTAACACCCCCCAAATCGCGATTAGAGCCCTAATTAAGGAGATAAATCGATTTAAAGGTTTGGGAAGTCCACCGGCCGATATATAAAGGATTTTGGAATATTTTATACTGGGAAATTCAGGTATGAAAATTTCGAGCATCTGAACACCCCCCAAATCGCGATTAGAGCCTTAATTAAGGAGATAAATCGATTTAAAGGTTTGGGAAGTCCATCGGCCGATATATAAAGGATTTTGGAATATTTTATACTGGGAAATTTGGGTATGAAAATTTCGAGCATCTGAACACCCCCCAAATCGCGATTAGAGCCTTAATTAAGGAGATAAATCGATTTAAAGGTTTGGGAAGTCCACCGGCAGAAATATGAAGGATTTTGGAATATTTTATACTGGGAAATTTGGGTATGAAAATTTCGAGCATCTGAACACCCCCCAAATCGCGATTAGAGCCTTAATTAAGGAGATAAATCGATTTAAAGGTTTGGAAAGTCCACCGGCCGATATATAAAGGATTTTGGAATATTTTATACTGGGAAATTTGGGTATGAAAATTTCGAGCATCTGAACAGCCCCCAAATCGCGATTAGAGCCTTAATTAAGGAGATAAATCGATTTAAAGGTTTGGGAAGTCCACCGGCCGATATATAAAGGATTTTGGAATATTTTATACTGGGAAATTTGGGTATGAAAATTTCGAGCATCTGAACAGCCCCCAAATCGCGATTAGAGCCTTAATTAAGGAGATAAATCGATTTAAAGGTTTGGGAAGTCCACCGGCCGATATATAAAGGATTTTGGAATATTTTACACTGGGAAATTCAGGTATGAAAATTTCAAGCATCTGAACACCCCCCAAATCGCGATTAGAGCCCTAATTAAGGAGATAAATCGATTTAAAGGTTTGGGAAGTCCACCGGCCGATATATAAAGGATTTTGGAATATTTTATACTGGGAAATTTGGGTATGAAAATTTCGAGCATCTGAACAGCCCCCAAATCGCGATTAGAGCCTTAATTAAGGAGATAAATCGATTTAAAGGTTTGGGAAGTCCACCGGCCGATATATAAAGGATTTTGGAATATTTTACACTGGGAAATTCAGGTATGAAAATTTCAAGCATCTGAACACCCCCCAAATCGCGATTAGAGCCCTAATTAAGGAGATAAATCGATTTAAAGGTTTGGGAAGTCCACCGGCCGATATATAAAGGATTTTGGAATATTTTACACTGGGAAATTTGGGTATGAAAATTTCGAGCATCTGAACACCCCCCAAATCGCGATTAGAGCCTTAATTAAGGAGATAAATCGATTTGAAGGTTTGGGAAGTCCACCGGCCGATATATAAAGGATTTTGGAATATTTTATACTGGGAAATTTGGGTATTAAAATTTCGAGCATCTGAACACCCCCCAAATCGCGATTAGAGCCTTAATTAAGGAGATAAATCGATTTAAAGGTTTGAGAAGTCCACCGGCCGATATATAAAGGATTTTGGAATATTTTATACTGGGAAATTTGGGTATGAACATTTCGAGCATCTGAACACCCCCCAAATCGCGATTAGAGCCCTAATTAAGGAGATAAATCGATTTAAAGGTTTGGGAAGTCCACCGGCCGATATATAAAGGATTTTGGAATATTTTATACTGGGAAATTTGGGTATGAAAATTTCGAGCATCTTAACACCCCCCAAATCGCGATTAGAGCCCTAATTAAGGAGATAAATCGATTTAAAGGTTTGGGAAGTCCACCGGCCGATATATAAAGGATTTTGGAATATTTTATACTGGGAAATTTGGGTATGAAAATTTCGAGCATCTGAACACCCCCCAAATCGCGATTAGAGCCTTAATTAAGGAGATAAATCGATTTAAAGGTTTGGGAAGTCCATCGGCCGATATATAAAGGATTTTGGAATATTTTATACTGGGAAATTTGGGTATGAAAATTTCGAGCATCTGAACACCCCCCAAATCGCGATTAGAGCCTTAATTAAGGAGATAAATCGATTTAAAGGTTTGGGAAGTCCACCGGCAGAAATATGAAGGATTTTGGAATATTTTATACTGGGAAATTTGGGTATGAAAATTTCGAGCATCTGAACACCCCCCAAATCGCGATTAGAGCCTTAATTAAGGAGATAAATCGATTTAAAGGTTTGGGAAGTCCACCGGCCGATATATAAAGGATTTTGGAATATTTTATACTGGGAAATTTGGGTATGAAAATTTCGAGCATCTGAACACCCCCCAAATCGCGATTAGAGCCCTAATTAAGGAGATAAATCGATTTAAAGGTTTGGGAAGTCCACCGGCCGATATATAAAGGATTTTGGAATATTTTATACTGGGAAATTTGGGTATGAAAATTTCGAGCATCTGAACACCCCCCAAATCGCGATTAGAGCCTTAATTAAGGAGATAAATCGATTTAAAGGTTTGGGAAGTCCACCGGCAGAAATATGAAGGATTTTGGAATATTTTATACTGGGAAATTTGGGTATGAAAATTTCGAGCATCTGAACACCCCCCAAATCGCGATTAGAGCCTTAATTAAGGAGATAAATCGATTTAAAGGTTTGGGAAGTCCACCGGCCGATATATAAAGGATTTTGGAATATTTTATACTGGGAAATTTGGGTATGAAAATTTCGAGCATCTGAACACCCCCCAAATCGGGATTAGAGCCTTAATTAAGGAGATAAATCGATTTAAAGGTTTGGGAAGTCCACCGGCAGAAATATGAAGGATTTTGGAATATTTTATACTGGGAAATTTGGGTATGAAAATTTCGAGCATCTGAACACCCCCCAAATCGCGATTAGAGCCCTAATTAAGGAGATAAATCGATTTAAAGGTTTGGGAAGTCCACCGGCCGATATATAAAGGATTTTGGAATATTTTATACTGGGAAATTTGGGTATGAAAATTTCGAGCATCTGAACACCCCCCAAATCGCGATTAGAGCCTTAATTAAGGAGATAAATCGATTTAAAGGTTTGGGAAGTCCACCGGCAGAAATATGAAGGATTTTGGAATATTTTATACTGGGAAATTTGGGTATGAAAATTTCGAGCATCTGAACACCCCCCAAATCGCGATTAGAGCCTTAATTAAGGAGATAAATCGATTTAAAGGTTTGGGAAGTCCACCGGCCGATATATAAAGGATTTTGGAATATTTTATACTGGGAAATTTGGGTATGAAAATTTCGAGCATCTGAACACCCCCCAAATCGCGATTAGAGCCTTAATTAAGGAGATAAATCGATTTAAAGGTTTGGGAAGTCCACCGGCAGAAATATGAAGGATTTTGGAATATTTTATACTGGGAAATTTGGGTATGAAAATTTCGAGCATCTGAACACCCCCCAAATCGCGATTAGAGCCTTAATTAAGGAGATAAATCGATTTAAAGGTTTGGGAAGTCCACCGGCCGATATATAAAGGATTTTGGAATATTTTATACTGGGAAATTTGGGTATGAAAATTTCGAGCATCTGAACACCCCCCAAATCGCGATTAGAGCCTTAATTAAGGAGATAAATCGATTTAAAGGTTTGAGAAGTCCACCGGCCGATATATAAAGGATTTTGGAATATTTTATACTGGGAAATTTGGGTATGAACATTTCGAGCATCTGAACACCCCCCAAATCGCGATTAGAGCCCTAATTAAGGAGATAAATCGATTTAAAGGTTTGGGAAGTCCACCGGCCGATATATAAAGGATTTTGGAATATTTTATACTGGGAAATTTGGGTATGAAAATTTCGAGCATCTTAACACCCCCCAAATCGCGATTAGAGCCCTAATTAAGGAGATAAATCGATTTAAAGGTTTGGGAAGTCCACCGGCCGATATATAAAGGATTTTGGAATATTTTATACTGGGAAATTTGGGTATGAAAATTTCGAGCATCTGAACACCCCCCAAATCGCGATTAGAGCCTTAATTAAGGAGATAAATCGATTTAAAGGTTTGGGAAGTCCACCGGCAGAAATATGAAGGATTTTGGAATATTTTATACTGGGAAATTTGGGTATGAAAATTTCGAGCATCTGAACACCCCCCAAATCGCGATTAGAGCCTTAATTAAGGAGATAAATCGATTTAAAGGTTTGGGAAGTCCACCGGCCGATATATAAAGGATTTTGGAATATTTTATACTGGGAAATTTGGGTATGAAAATTTCGAGCATCTGAACACCCCCCAAATCGCGATTAGAGCCTTAATTAAGGAGATAAATCGATTTAAAGGTTTGGGAAGTCCACCGGCAGAAATATGAAGGATTTTGGAATATTTTATACTGGGAAATTTGGGTATGAAAATTTCGAGCATCTGAACACCCCCCAAATCGCGATTAGAGCCTTAATTAAGGAGATAAATCGATTTAAAGGTTTGGGAAGTCCACCGGCCGATATATAAAGGATTTTGGAATATTTTATACTGGGAAATTTGGGTATGAAAATTTCGAGCATCTGAACACCCCCCAAATCGCGATTAGAGCCTTAATTAAGGAGATAAATCGATTTAAAGGTTTGGGAAGTCCACCGGCAGAAATATGAAGGATTTTGGAATATTTTATACTGGGAAATTTGGGTATGAAAATTTCGAGCATCTGAACACCCCCCAAATCGCGATTAGAGCCTTAATTAAGGAGATAAATCGATTTAAAGGTTTGGGAAGTCCACCGGCCGATATATAAAGGATTTTGGAATATTTTATACTGGGAAATTTGGGTATGAAAATTTCGAGCATCTGAACACCCCCCAAATCGCGATTAGAGCCCTAATTAAGGAGATAAATCGATTTAAAGGTTTGGGAAGTCCACCGGCCGATATATAAAGGATTTTGGAATATTTTATACTGGGAAATCTTGGTATGAAAATTTCGAGCATCTGAACACCCCCCAAATCGCGATTAGAGCCTTAATTAAGGAGATAAATCGATTTAAAGGTTTGGGAAGTCCATCGGCCGATATATAAAGGATTTTGGAATATTTTACACTGGGAAATCTTGGTATGAAAATTTCGAGCATCTGAACACCCCCCAAATCGCGATTAGAGCCTTAATTAAGGAGATAAATCGATTTAAAGGTTTGGAAAGTCCACCGGCCGATATATAAAGGATTTTGGAATATTTTATACTGGGAAATCTTGGTATGAAAATTTCGAGCATCTGAACACCCCCCAAATCGCGATTAGAGCCTTAATTAAGGGGATAAATCGATTTAAAGGTTTGGGAAGTCCACCGGTCGATATATAAAGGATTTTGGAATATTTTATACTGGGAAATTTGGGTATGAAAATTTCGAGCATCTGAACACCCCCCAAATCGCGATTAGAGCCTTAATTAAGGAGATAAATCGATTTAAAGGTTTGGAAAGTCCACCGGCCGATATATAAAGGATTTTGGAATATTTTATACTGGGAAATCTTGGTATGAAAATTTCGAGCATCTGAACACCCCCCAAATCGCGATTAGAGCCTTAATTAAGGAGATAAATCGATTTAAAGGTTTGGAAAGTCCACCGGCCGATATATAAAGGATTTTGGAATATTTTATACTGGGAAATCTTGGTATGAAAATTTCGAGCATCTGAACACCCCCCAAATCGCGATTAGAGCCTTAATTAAGGAGATAAATCGATTTAAAGGTTTGGGAAGTCCACCGGCCGATATATAAAGGATTTTGGAATATTTTATACTGGGAAATTTGGGTATGAAAATTTCGAGCATCTGAACACCCCCCAAATCGCGATTAGAGCCTTAATTAAGGAGATAAATCGATTTAAAGGTTTGGAAAGTCCACCGGCCGATATATAAAGGATTTTGGAATATTTTATACTGGGAAATTTGGGTATGAAAATTTCGAGCATCTGAACACCCCCCAAATCGCGATTAGAGCCTTAATTAAGGAGATAAATCGATTTAAAGGTTTGGGAAGTCCATCGGCCGATATATAAAGGATTTTGGAATATTTTACACTGGGAAATTTGGGTATGAAAATTTCGAGCATCTGAACACCCCCCAAATCGCGATTAGAGCCTTAATTAAGGAGATAAATCGATTTAAAGGTTTGGGAAGTCCACCGGCAGAAATATGAAGGATTTTGGAATATTTTATACTGGGAAATTTGGGTATGAAAATTTCGAGCATCTGAACAGCCCCCAAATCGCGATTAGAGCCTTAATTAAGGAGATAAATCGATTTAAAGGTTTGGGAAGTCCACCGGCCGATATATAAAGGATTTTGGAATATTTTACACTGGGAAATTCAGGTATGAAAATTTCAAGCATCTGAACACCCCCCAAATCGCGATTAGAGCCCTAATTAAGGAGATAAATCGATTTAAAGGTTTGGGAAGTCCACCGGCCGATATATAAAGGATTTTGGAATATTTTACACTGGGAAATTTGGGTATGAAAATTTCGAGCATCTGAACACCCCCCAAATCGCGATTAGAGCCTTAATTAAGGAGATAAATCGATTTGAAGGTTTGGGAAGTCCACCGGCCGATATATAAAGGATTTTGGAATATTTTATACTGGGAAATTTGGGTATTAAAATTTCGAGCATCTGAACACCCCCCAAATCGCGATTAGAGCCTTAATTAAGGAGATAAATCGATTTAAAGGTTTGAGAAGTCCACCGGCCGATATATAAAGGATTTTGGAATATTTTATACTGGGAAATTTGGGTATGAACATTTCGAGCATCTGAACACCCCCCAAATCGCGATTAGAGCCCTAATTAAGGAGATAAATCGATTTAAAGGTTTGGGAAGTCCACCGGCCGATATATAAAGGATTTTGGAATATTTTATACTGGGAAATTTGGGTATGAAAATTTCGAGCATCTTAACACCCCCCAAATCGCGATTAGAGCCCTAATTAAGGAGATAAATCGATTTAAAGGTTTGGGAAGTCCACCGGCCGATATATAAAGGATTTTGGAATATTTTATACTGGGAAATTTGGGTATGAAAATTTCGAGCATCTGAACACCCCCCAAATCGCGATTAGAGCCTTAATTAAGGAGATAAATCGATTTAAAGGTTTGGGAAGTCCATCGGCCGATATATAAAGGATTTTGGAATATTTTATACTGGGAAATTTGGGTATGAAAATTTCGAGCATCTGAACACCCCCCAAATCGCGATTAGAGCCTTAATTAAGGAGATAAATCGATTTAAAGGTTTGGGAAGTCCACCGGCAGAAATATGAAGGATTTTGGAATATTTTATACTGGGAAATTTGGGTATGAAAATTTCGAGCATCTGAACACCCCCCAAATCGCGATTAGAGCCTTAATTAAGGAGATAAATCGATTTAAAGGTTTGGAAAGTCCACCGGCCGATATATAAAGGATTTTGGAATATTTTATACTGGGAAATTTGGGTATGAAAATTTCGAGCATCTGAACAGCCCCCAAATCGCGATTAGAGCCTTAATTAAGGAGATAAATCGATTTAAAGGTTTGGGAAGTCCACCGGCCGATATATAAAGGATTTTGGAATATTTTATACTGGGAAATTTGGGTATGAAAATTTCGAGCATCTGAACAGCCCCCAAATCGCGATTAGAGCCTTAATTAAGGAGATAAATCGATTTAAAGGTTTGGGAAGTCCACCGGCCGATATATAAAGGATTTTGGAATATTTTACACTGGGAAATTCAGGTATGAAAATTTCAAGCATCTGAACACCCCCCAAATCGCGATTAGAGCCCTAATTAAGGAGATAAATCGATTTAAAGGTTTGGGAAGTCCACCGGCCGATATATAAAGGATTTTGGAATATTTTATACTGGGAAATTTGGGTATGAAAATTTCGAGCATCTGAACAGCCCCCAAATCGCGATTAGAGCCTTAATTAAGGAGATAAATCGATTTAAAGGTTTGGGAAGTCCACCGGCCGATATATAAAGGATTTTGGAATATTTTACACTGGGAAATTCAGGTATGAAAATTTCAAGCATCTGAACACCCCCCAAATCGCGATTAGAGCCCTAATTAAGGAGATAAATCGATTTAAAGGTTTGGGAAGTCCACCGGCCGATATATAAAGGATTTTGGAATATTTTACACTGGGAAATTTGGGTATGAAAATTTCGAGCATCTGAACACCCCCCAAATCGCGATTAGAGCCTTAATTAAGGAGATAAATCGATTTGAAGGTTTGGGAAGTCCACCGGCCGATATATAAAGGATTTTGGAATATTTTATACTGGGAAATTTGGGTATTAAAATTTCGAGCATCTGAACACCCCCCAAATCGCGATTAGAGCCTTAATTAAGGAGATAAATCGATTTAAAGGTTTGAGAAGTCCACCGGCCGATATATAAAGGATTTTGGAATATTTTATACTGGGAAATTTGGGTATGAACATTTCGAGCATCTGAACACCCCCCAAATCGCGATTAGAGCCCTAATTAAGGAGATAAATCGATTTAAAGGTTTGGGAAGTCCACCGGCCGATATATAAAGGATTTTGGAATATTTTATACTGGGAAATTTGGGTATGAAAATTTCGAGCATCTGAACAGCCCCCAAATCGCGATTAGAGCCTTAATTAAGGAGATAAATCGATTTAAAGGTTTGGGAAGTCCACCGGCCGATATATAAAGGATTTTGGAATATTTTACACTGGGAAATTCAGGTATGAAAATTTCAAGCATCTGAACACCCCCCAAATCGCGATTAGAGCCCTAATTAAGGAGATAAATCGATTTAAAGGTTTGGGAAGTCCACCGGCCGATATATAAAGGATTTTGGAATATTTTACACTGGGAAATTTGGGTATGAAAATTTCGAGCATCTGAACACCCCCCAAATCGCGATTAGAGCCTTAATTAAGGAGATAAATCGATTTGAAGGTTTGGGAAGTCCACCGGCCGATATATAAAGGATTTTGGAATATTTTATACTGGGAAATTTGGGTATTAAAATTTCGAGCATCTGAACACCCCCCAAATCGCGATTAGAGCCTTAATTAAGGAGATAAATCGATTTAAAGGTTTGAGAAGTCCACCGGCCGATATATAAAGGATTTTGGAATATTTTATACTGGGAAATTTGGGTATGAACATTTCGAGCATCTGAACACCCCCCAAATCGCGATTAGAGCCCTAATTAAGGAGATAAATCGATTTAAAGGTTTGGGAAGTCCACCGGCCGATATATAAAGGATTTTGGAATATTTTATACTGGGAAATTTGGGTATGAAAATTTCGAGCATCTTAACACCCCCCAAATCGCGATTAGAGCCCTAATTAAGGAGATAAATCGATTTAAAGGTTTGGGAAGTCCACCGGCCGATATATAAAGGATTTTGGAATATTTTATACTGGGAAATTTGGGTATGAAAATTTCGAGCATCTGAACACCCCCCAAATCGCGATTAGAGCCTTAATTAAGGAGATAAATCGATTTAAAGGTTTGGGAAGTCCATCGGCCGATATATAAAGGATTTTGGAATATTTTATACTGGGAAATTTGGGTATGAAAATTTCGAGCATCTGAACACCCCCCAAATCGCGATTAGAGCCTTAATTAAGGAGATAAATCGATTTAAAGGTTTGGGAAGTCCACCGGCAGAAATATGAAGGATTTTGGAATATTTTATACTGGGAAATTTGGGTATGAAAATTTCGAGCATCTGAACACCCCCCAAATCGCGATTAGAGCCTTAATTAAGGAGATAAATCGATTTAAAGGTTTGGGAAGTCCACCGGCCGATATATAAAGGATTTTGGAATATTTTATACTGGGAAATTTGGGTATGAAAATTTCGAGCATCTGAACACCCCCCAAATCGCGATTAGAGCCCTAATTAAGGAGATAAATCGATTTAAAGGTTTGGGAAGTCCACCGGCCGATATATAAAGGATTTTGGAATATTTTATACTGGGAAATTTGGGTATGAAAATTTCGAGCATCTGAACACCCCCCAAATCGCGATTAGAGCCTTAATTAAGGAGATAAATCGATTTAAAGGTTTGGGAAGTCCACCGGCCGATATATAAAGGATTTTGGAATATTTTATACTGGGAAATTTGGGTATGAAAATTTCGAGCATCTGAACACCCCCCAAATCGCGATTAGAGCCTTAATTAAGGAGATAAATCGATTTAAAGGTTTGGAAAGTCCACCGGCCGATATATAAAGGATTTTGGAATATTTTATACTGGGAAATCTTGGTATGAAAATTTCGAGCATCTGAACACCCCCCAAATCGCGATTAGAGCCTTAATTAAGGAGATAAATCGATTTAAAGGTTTGAGAAGTCCACCGGCCGATATATAAAGGATTTTGGAATATTTTATACTGGGAAATTTGGGTATGAAAATTTCGAGCATCTGAACACCCCCCAAATCGCGATTAGAGCCTTAATTAAGGAGATAAATCGATTTAAAGGTTTGGGAAGTCCACCGGCCGATATATAAAGGATTTTGGAATATTTTATACTGGGAAATTTGGGTATTAAAATTTCGAGCATCTGAACACCCCCCAAATCGCGATTAGAGCCTTAATTAAGGAGATAAATCGATTTAAAGGTTTGAGAAGTCCACCGGCCGATATATAAAGGATTTTGGAATATTTTATACTGGGAAATTTGGGTATGAACATTTCGAGCATCTGAACACCCCCCAAATCGCGATTAGAGCCCTAATTAAGGAGATAAATCGATTTAAAGGTTTGGGAAGTCCACCGGCCGATATATAAAGGATTTTGGAATATTTTATACTGGGAAATTTGGGTATGAAAATTTCGAGCATCTTAACACCCCCCAAATCGCGATTAGAGCCCTAATTAAGGAGATAAATCGATTTAAAGGTTTGAGAAGTCCACCGGCCGATATATAAAGGATTTTGGAATATTTTATACTGGGAAATTTGGGTATGAACATTTCGAGCATCTGAACACCCCCCAAATCGCGATTAGAGCCCTAATTAAGGAGATAAATCGATTTAAAGGTTTGGGAAGTCCACCGGCCGATATATAAAGGATTTTGGAATATTTTATACTGGGAAATTTGGGTATGAAAATTTCGAGCATCTGAACAGCCCCCAAATCGCGATTAGAGCCTTAATTAAGGAGATAAATCGATTTAAAGGTTTGGGAAGTCCACCGGCCGATATATAAAGGATTTTGGAATATTTTACACTGGGAAATTCAGGTATGAAAATTTCAAGCATCTGAACACCCCCCAAATCGCGATTAGAGCCCTAATTAAGGAGATAAATCGATTTAAAGGTTTGGGAAGTCCACCGGCCGATATATAAAGGATTTTGGAATATTTTACACTGGGAAATTTGGGTATGAAAATTTCGAGCATCTGAACACCCCCCAAATCGCGATTAGAGCCTTAATTAAGGAGATAAATCGATTTGAAGGTTTGGGAAGTCCACCGGCCGATATATAAAGGATTTTGGAATATTTTATACTGGGAAATTTGGGTATTAAAATTTCGAGCATCTGAACACCCCCCAAATCGCGATTAGAGCCTTAATTAAGGAGATAAATCGATTTAAAGGTTTGAGAAGTCCACCGGCCGATATATAAAGGATTTTGGAATATTTTATACTGGGAAATTTGGGTATGAACATTTCGAGCATCTGAACACCCCCCAAATCGCGATTAGAGCCCTAATTAAGGAGATAAATCGATTTAAAGGTTTGGGAAGTCCACCGGCCGATATATAAAGGATTTTGGAATATTTTATACTGGGAAATTTGGGTATGAAAATTTCGAGCATCTTAACACCCCCCAAATCGCGATTAGAGCCCTAATTAAGGAGATAAATCGATTTAAAGGTTTGGGAAGTCCACCGGCCGATATATAAAGGATTTTGGAATATTTTATACTGGGAAATTTGGGTATGAAAATTTCGAGCATCTGAACACCCCCCAAATCGCGATTAGAGCCTTAATTAAGGAGATAAATCGATTTAAAGGTTTGGGAAGTCCATCGGCCGATATATAAAGGATTTTGGAATATTTTATACTGGGAAATTTGGGTATGAAAATTTCGAGCATCTGAACACCCCCCAAATCGCGATTAGAGCCTTAATTAAGGAGATAAATCGATTTAAAGGTTTGGGAAGTCCACCGGCAGAAATATGAAGGATTTTGGAATATTTTATACTGGGAAATTTGGGTATGAAAATTTCGAGCATCTGAACACCCCCCAAATCGCGATTAGAGCCTTAATTAAGGAGATAAATCGATTTAAAGGTTTGGGAAGTCCACCGGCCGATATATAAAGGATTTTGGAATATTTTATACTGGGAAATTTGGGTATGAAAATTTCGAGCATCTGAACACCCCCCAAATCGCGATTAGAGCCCTAATTAAGGAGATAAATCGATTTAAAGGTTTGGGAAGTCCACCGGCCGATATATAAAGGATTTTGGAATATTTTATACTGGGAAATTTGGGTATGAAAATTTCGAGCATCTGAACACCCCCCAAATCGCGATTAGAGCCTTAATTAAGGAGATAAATCGATTTAAAGGTTTGGGAAGTCCACCGGCCGATATATAAAGGATTTTGGAATATTTTATACTGGGAAATTTGGGTATGAAAATTTCGAGCATCTGAACACCCCCCAAATCGCGATTAGAGCCTTAATTAAGGAGATAAATCGATTTAAAGGTTTGGAAAGTCCACCGGCCGATATATAAAGGATTTTGGAATATTTTATACTGGGAAATCTTGGTATGAAAATTTCGAGCATCTGAACACCCCCCAAATCGCGATTAGAGCCTTAATTAAGGAGATAAATCGATTTAAAGGTTTGAGAAGTCCACCGGCCGATATATAAAGGATTTTGGAATATTTTATACTGGGAAATTTGGGTATGAAAATTTCGAGCATCTGAACACCCCCCAAATCGCGATTAGAGCCTTAATTAAGGAGATAAATCGATTTAAAGGTTTGGGAAGTCCACCGGCCGATATATAAAGGATTTTGGAATATTTTATACTGGGAAATTTGGGTATTAAAATTTCGAGCATCTGAACACCCCCCAAATCGCGATTAGAGCCTTAATTAAGGAGATAAATCGATTTAAAGGTTTGAGAAGTCCACCGGCCGATATATAAAGGATTTTGGAATATTTTATACTGGGAAATTTGGGTATGAACATTTCGAGCATCTGAACACCCCCCAAATCGCGATTAGAGCCCTAATTAAGGAGATAAATCGATTTAAAGGTTTGGGAAGTCCACCGGCCGATATATAAAGGATTTTGGAATATTTTATACTGGGAAATTTGGGTATGAAAATTTCGAGCATCTTAACACCCCCCAAATCGCGATTAGAGCCCTAATTAAGGAGATAAATCGATTTAAAGGTTTGGGAAGTCCACCGGCCGATATATAAAGGATTTTGGAATATTTTATACTGGGAAATTTGGGTATGAAAATTTCGAGCATCTGAACACCCCCCAAATCGCGATTAGAGCCTTAATTAAGGAGATAAATCGATTTAAAGGTTTGGGAAGTCCATCGGCCGATATATAAAGGATTTTGGAATATTTTATACTGGGAAATTTGGGTATGAAAATTTCGAGCATCTGAACACCCCCCAAATCGCGATTAGAGCCTTAATTAAGGAGATAAATCGATTTAAAGGTTTGGGAAGTCCACCGGCAGAAATATGAAGGATTTTGGAATATTTTATACTGGGAAATTTGGGTATGAAAATTTCGAGCATCTGAACACCCCCCAAATCGCGATTAGAGCCTTAATTAAGGAGATAAATCGATTTAAAGGTTTGGGAAGTCCACCGGCCGATATATAAAGGATTTTGGAATATTTTATACTGGGAAATTTGGGTATGAAAATTTCGAGCATCTGAACACCCCCCAAATCGCGATTAGAGCCCTAATTAAGGAGATAAATCGATTTAAAGGTTTGGGAAGTCCACCGGCCGATATATAAAGGATTTTGGAATATTTTATACTGGGAAATTTGGGTATGAAAATTTCGAGCATCTGAACACCCCCCAAATCGCGATTAGAGCCTTAATTAAGGAGATAAATCGATTTAAAGGTTTGGGAAGTCCACCGGCCGATATATAAAGGATTTTGGAATATTTTATACTGGGAAATTTGGGTATGAAAATTTCGAGCATCTGAACACCCCCCAAATCGCGATTAGAGCCTTAATTAAGGAGATAAATCGATTTAAAGGTTTGGAAAGTCCACCGGCCGATATATAAAGGATTTTGGAATATTTTATACTGGGAAATCTTGGTATGAAAATTTCGAGCATCTGAACACCCCCCAAATCGCGATTAGAGCCTTAATTAAGGAGATAAATCGATTTAAAGGTTTGGGAAGTCCATCGGCCGATATATAAAGGATTTTGGAATATTTTACACTGGGAAATCTTGGTATGAAAATTTCGAGCATCTGAACACCCCCCAAATCGCGATTAGAGCCTTAATTAAGGAGATAAATCGATTTAAAGGTTTGGAAAGTCCACCGGCCGATATATAAAGGATTTTGGAATATTTTATACTGGGAAATCTTGGTATGAAAATTTCGAGCATCTGAACACCCCCCAAATCGCGATTAGAGCCTTAATTAAGGGGATAAATCGATTTAAAGGTTTGGGAAGTCCACCGGTCGATATATAAAGGATTTTGGAATATTTTATACTGGGAAATTTGGGTATGAAAATTTCGAGCATCTGAACACCCCCCAAATCGCGATTAGAGCCTTAATTAAGGAGATAAATCGATTTAAAGGTTTGGAAAGTCCACCGGCCGATATATAAAGGATTTTGGAATATTTTATACTGGGAAATCTTGGTATGAAAATTTCGAGCATCTGAACACCCCCCAAATCGCGATTAGAGCCTTAATTAAGGAGATAAATCGATTTAAAGGTTTGGGAAGTCCATCGGCCGATATATAAAGGATTTTGGAATATTTTACACTGGGAAATTTGGGTATGAAAATTTCGAGCATCTGAACACCCCCCAAATCGCGATTAGAGCCTTAATTAAGGGGATAAATCGATTTAAAGGTTTGGGAAGTCCACCGGTCGATATATAAAGGATTTTGGAATATTTTATACTGGGAAATTTGGGTATGAAAATTTCGAGCATCTGAACACCCCCCAAATCGCGATTAGAGCCTTAATTAAGGAGATAAATCGATTTAAAGGTTTGGGAAGTCCACCGGCCGATATATAAAGGATTTTGGAATATTTTATACTGGGAAATTTGGGTATGAAAATTTCGAGCATCTGAACACCCCCCAAATCGCGATTAGAGCCTTAATTAAGGAGATAAATCGATTTAAAGGTTTGGAAAGTCCACCGGCCGATATATAAAGGATTTTGGAATATTTTATACTGGGAAATCTTGGTATGAAAATTTCGAGCATCTGAACACCCCCCAAATCGCGATTAGAGCCTTAATTAAGGAGATAAATCGATTTAAAGGTTTGGGAAGTCCACCGGCCGATATATAAAGGATTTTGGAATATTTTACACTGGGAAATTTGGGTATGAAAATTTCGAGCATCTGAACACCCCCCAAATCGCGATTAGAGCCTTAATTAAGGGGATAAATCGATTTAAAGGTTTGGGAAGTCCACCGGTCGATATATAAAGGATTTTGGAATATTTTATACTGGGAAATTTGGGTATGAAAATTTCGAGCATCTGAACACCCCCCAAATCGCGAATAGAGCCTTAATTAAGGAGATAAATCGATTTAAAGGTTTGGGAAGTCCACCAGCCGATAAATTAAAGATTTTGGAATATTTTATACTGGGAAATTTGGGTATGAAAATTTCGAGCATCTGAACACCCCCCAAATCGCGAATAGAGCCTTAATTAAGGAGATAAATCGATTTAAAGGTTTGGGAAGTCCACCGGCCGATATAAAAAGGATTTTGGAATATTTTATACTGGGAAATTTGGGTATGAAAATTTCGAGCATCTGAACACCCCCCAAATCGCGAATAGAGCTTTAATTAAGGAGATAAATCGATTTAAAGGTTTGGGAAGTCCACCGGCCGACAAATAAAAGATTTTGGCATATTTTATACTGGGAAATTTGGGTATGAAAATTTTGAGCATCTGAACACCCCCCAAATCGCGATTAGAGCCTTAATTAAGGAGATAAATCGATTTAAAGGTTTGGGAAGTCCACCGGCAGAAATATGAAGGATTTTGGAATATTTTATACTGGGAAATTTGGGTATGAAAATTTCGAGCATCTGAACACCCCCCAAATCGCGATTAGAGCCTTAATTAAGGAGATAAATCGATTTAAAGGTTTGGGAAGTCCACCGGCCGATATATAAAGGATTTTGGAATATTTTATACTGGGAAATTTGGGTATGAAAATTTCGAGCATCTGAACACCCCCCAAATCGCGATTAGAGCCTTAATTAAGGAGATAAATCGATTTAAAGGTTTGGGAAGTCCACCGGCCGATATATAAAGGATTTTGGAATATTTTACACTGGGAAATTTGGGTATGAAAATTTCGAGCATCTGAACACCCCCCAAATCGCGATTAGAGCCTTAATTAAGGGGATAAATCGATTTAAAGGTTTGGGAAGTCCACCGGTCGATATATAAAGGATTTTGGAATATTTTATACTGGGAAATTTGGGTATGAAAATTTCGAGCATCTGAACACCCCCCAAATCGCGAATAGAGCCTTAATTAAGGAGATAAATCGATTTAAAGGTTTGGGAAGTCCACCGGCAGAAATATGAAGGATTTTGGAATATTTTATACTGGGAAATTTGGGTATGAAAATTTCGAGCATCTGAACACCCCCCAAATCGCGATTAGAGCCTTAATTAAGGAGATAAATCGATTTAAAGGTTTGGGAAGTCCACCGGCAGAAATATGAAGGATTTTGGAATATTTTATACTGGGAAATTTGGGTATGAAAATTTCGAGCATCTGAACACCCCCCAAATCGCGATTAGAGCCTTAATTAAGGAGATAAATCGATTTGAAGGTTTGGGAAGTCCACCGGCCGATATATAAAGGATTTTGGAATATTTTACACTGGGAAATTTGGGTATGAAAATTTCGAGCATCTGAACACCCCCCAAATCGCGATTAGAGCCTTAATTAAGGGGATAAATCGATTTAAAGGTTTGGGAAGTCCACCGGTCGATATATAAAGGATTTTGGAATATTTTATACTGGGAAATTTGGGTATGAAAATTTCGAGCATCTGAACACCCCCCAAATCGCGAATAGAGCTTTAATTAAGGAGATAAATCGATTTAAAGGTTTGGGAAGTCCACCGGCCGACAAATAAAAGATTTTGGCATATTTTATACTGGGAAATTTGGGTATGAAAATTTTGAGCATCTGAACACCCCCCAAATCGCGATTAGAGCCTTAATTAAGGAGATAAATCGATTTAAAGGTTTGGGAAGTCCACCGGCAGAAATATGAAGGATTTTGGAATATTTTATACTGGGAAATTTGGGTATGAAAATTTCGAGCATCTGAACACCCCCCAAATCGCGATTAGAGCCTTAATTAAGGAGATAAATCGATTTAAAGGTTTGGGAAGTCCACCGGCCGATATATAAAGGATTTTGGAATATTTTATACTGGGAAATTTGGGTATGAAAATTTCGAGCATCTGAACACCCCCCAAATCGCGATTAGAGCCTTAATTAAGGAGATAAATCGATTTAAAGGTTTGGGAAGTCCACCGGCCGATATATAAAGGATTTTGGAATATTTTACACTGGGCAATTTGGGTATGAAAATTTCGAGCATCTGAACACCCCCCAAATCGCGATTAGAGCCTTAATTAAGGAGATAAATCGATTTGAAGGTTTGGGAAGTCCACCGGCCGATATATAAAGGATTTTGGAATATTTTACACTGGGAAATTTGGGTATGAAAATTTCGAGCATCTGAACACCCCCCAAATCGCGATTAGAGCCTTAATTAAGGGGATAAATCGATTTAAAGGTTTGGGAAGTCCACCGGTCGATATATAAAGGATTTTGGAATATTTTATACTGGGAAATTTGGGTATGAAAATTTCGAGCATCTGAACACCCCCCAAATCGCGAATAGAGCTTTAATTAAGGAGATAAATCGATTTAAAGGTTTGGGAAGTCCACCGGCCGACAAATAAAAGATTTTGGCATATTTTATACTGGGAAATTTGGGTATGAAAATTTTGAGCATCTGAACACCCCCCAAATCGCGATTAGAGCCTTAATTAAGGAGATAAATCGATTTAAAGGTTTGGGAAGTCCACCGGCCGATATATAAAGGATTTTGGAATATTTTACACTGGGAAATTTGGGTATGAAAATTTCAAGCATCTGAACACCCCCCAAATCGCGATTAGAGCCTTAATTAAGGAGATAAATCGATTTAAAGGTTTGGGAAGTCCACCGGCAGAAATATGAAGGATTTTGGAATATTTTATACTGGGAAATTTGGGTATGAAAATTTCGAGCATCTGAACACCCCCCAAATCGCGATTAGAGCCTTAATTAAGGAGATAAATCGATTTAAAGGTTTGGGAAGTCCACCGGCAGAAATATGAAGGATTTTGGAATATTTTATACTGGGAAATTTGGGTATGAAAATTTCGAGCATCTGAACACCCCCCAAATCGCGATTAGAGCCTTAATTAAGGAGATAAATCGATTTAAAGGTTTGGGAAGTCCACCGGCAGAAATATGAAGGATTTTGGAATATTTTATACTGGGAAATTTGGGTATGAAAATTTCGAGCATCTGAACACCCCCCAAATCGCGATTAGAGCCTTAATTAAGGAGATAAATCGATTTAAAGGTTTGGGAAGTCCACCGGCCGATATATAAAGGATTTTGGAATATTTTACACTGGGAAATTTGGGTATGAAAATTTCGAGCATCTGAACACCCCCCAAATCGCGATTAGAGCCTTAATTAAGGGGATAAATCGATTTAAAGGTTTGGGAAGTCCACCGGTCGATATATAAAGGATTTTGGAATATTTTATACTGGGAAATTTGGGTATGAAAATTTCGAGCATCTGAACACCCCCCAAATCGCGAATAGAGCCTTAATTAAGGAGATAAATCGATTTAAAGGTTTGGGAAGTCCACCGGCAGAAATATGAAGGATTTTGGAATATTTTATACTGGGAAATTTGGGTATGAAAATTTCGAGCATCTGAACACCCCCCAAATCGCGATTAGAGCCTTAATTAAGGAGATAAATCGATTTAAAGGTTTGGGAAGTCCACCGGCCGATATATAAAGGATTTTGGAATATTTTATACTGGGAAATTTGGGTATGAAAATTTCGAGCATCTGAACACCCCCCAAATCGCGATTAGAGCCTTAATTAAGGAGATAAATCGATTTAAAGGTTTGGGAAGTCCACCGGCAGAAATATGAAGGATTTTGGAATATTTTATACTGGGAAATTTGGGTATGAAAATTTCGAGCATCTGAACACCCCCCAAATCGCGATTAGAGCCTTAATTAAGGAGATAAATCGATTTAAAGGTTTGGGAAGTCCACCGGCCGATATATAAAGGATTTTGGAATATTTTACACTGGGAAATTTGGGTATGAAAATTTCGAGCATCTGAACACCCCCCAAATCGCGATTAGAGCCTTAATTAAGGGGATAAATCGATTTAAAGGTTTGGGAAGTCCACCGGTCGATATATAAAGGATTTTGGAATATTTTATACTGGGAAATTTGGGTATGAAAATTTCGAGCATCTGAACACCCCCCAAATCGCGAATAGAGCCTTAATTAAGGAGATAAATCGATTTAAAGGTTTGGGAAGTCCACCGGCAGAAATATGAAGGATTTTGGAATATTTTATACTGGGAAATTTGGGTATGAAAATTTCGAGCATCTGAACACCCCCCAAATCGCGATTAGAGCCTTAATTAAGGAGATAAATCGATTTAAAGGTTTGGGAAGTCCACCGGCCGATATATAAAGGATTTTGGAATATTTTATACTGGGAAATTTGGGTATGAAAATTTCGAGCATCTGAACACCCCCCAAATCGCGATTAGAGCCTTAATTAAGGAGATAAATCGATTTAAAGGTTTGGGAAGTCCACCGGCCGATATATAAAGGATTTTGGAATATTTTACACTGGGAAATTTGGGTATGAAAATTTCGAGCATCTGAACACCCCCCAAATCGCGATTAGAGCCTTAATTAAGGAGATAAATCGATTTAAAGGTTTGGGAAGTCCACCGGCAGAAATATGAAGGATTTTGGAATATTTTATACTGGGAAATTTGGGTATGAAAATTTCGAGCATCTGAACACCCCCCAAATCGCGATTAGAGCCTTAATTAAGGAGATAAATCGATTTAAAGGTTTGGGAAGTCCACCGGCAGAAATATGAAGGATTTTGGAATATTTTATACTGGGAAATTTGGGTATGAAAATTTCGAGCATCTGAACACCCCCCAAATCGCGAATAGAGCCTTAATTAAGGAGATAAATCGATTTAAAGGTTTGGGAAGTCCACCGGCCGATATAAAAAGGATTTTGGAATATTTTATACTGGGAAATTTGGGTATGAAAATTTCGAGCATCTGAACACCCCCCAAATCGCGAATAGAGCTTTAATTAAGGAGATAAATCGATTTAAAGGTTTGGGAAGTCCACCGGCCGACAAATAAAAGATTTTGGCATATTTTATACTGGGAAATTTGGGTATGAAAATTTTGAGCATCTGAACACCCCCCAAATCGCGATTAGAGCCTTAATTAAGGAGATAAATCGATTTAAAGGTTTGGGAAGTCCACCGGCAGAAATATGAAGGATTTTGGAATATTTTATACTGGGAAATTTGGGTATGAAAATTTCGAGCATCTGAACACCCCCCAAATCGCGATTAGAGCCTTAATTAAGGAGATAAATCGATTTAAAGGTTTGGGAAGTCCACCGGCCGATATATAAAGGATTTTGGAATATTTTATACTGGGAAATTTGGGTATGAAAATTTCGAGCATCTGAACACCCCCCAAATCGCGATTAGAGCCTTAATTAAGGAGATAAATCGATTTAAAGGTTTGGAAAGTCCACCGGCCGATATATAAAGGATTTTGGAATATTTTATACTGGGAAATTTGGGTATGAAAATTTCGAGCATCTGAACACCCCCCAAATCGCGATTAGAGCCTTAATTAAGGAGATAAATCGATTTAAAGGTTTGGGAAGTCCACCGGCCGATATATAAAGGATTTTGGAATATTTTATACTGGGAAATTTGGGTATGAAAATTTCGAGCATCTGAACACCCCCCAAATCGCGATTAGAGCCTTAATTAAGGAGATAAATCGATTTAAAGGTTTGGAAAGTCCACCGGCCGATATATAAAGGATTTTGGAATATTTTACACTGGGAAATTTGGGTATGAAAATTTCGAGCATCTGAACACCCCCCAAATCGCGATTAGAGCCTTAATTAAGGGGATAAATCGATTTAAAGGTTTGGGAAGTCCACCGGTCGATATATAAAGGATTTTGGAATATTTTATACTGGGAAATTTGGGTATGAAAATTTCGAGCATCTGAACACCCCCCAAATCGCGAATAGAGCCTTAATTAAGGAGATAAATCGATTTAAAGGTTTGGGAAGTCCACCGGCAGAAATATGAAGGATTTTGGAATATTTTATACTGGGAAATTTGGGTATGAAAATTTCGAGCATCTGAACACCCCCCAAATCGCGATTAGAGCCTTAATTAAGGAGATAAATCGATTTAAAGGTTTGGGAAGTCCACCGGCCGATATATAAAGGATTTTGGAATATTTTATACTGGGAAATTTGGGTATGAAAATTTCGAGCATCTGAACACCCCCCAAATCGCGATTAGAGCCTTAATTAAGGAGATAAATCGATTTAAAGGTTTGGAAAGTCCACCGGCCGATATATAAAGGATTTTGGAATATTTTATACTGGGAAATTTGGGTATGAAAATTTCGAGCATCTGAACACCCCCCAAATCGCGATTAGAGCCTTAATTAAGGAGATAAATCGATTTAAAGGTTTGGAAAGTCCACCGGCCGATATATAAAGGATTTTGGAATATTTTATACTGGGAAATCTTGGTATGAAAATTTCGAGCATCTGAACACCCCCCAAATCGCGATTAGAGCCTTAATTAAGGAGATAAATCGATTTAAAGGTTTGGGAAGTCCATCGGCCGATATATAAAGGATTTTGGAATATTTTATACTGGGAAATTTGGGTATGAAAATTTCGAGCATCTGAACACCCCCCAAATCGCGATTAGAGCCTTAATTAAGGAGATAAATCGATTTAAAGGTTTGGAAAGTCCACCGGCCGATATATAAAGGATTTTGGAATATTTTATACTGGGAAATCTTGGTATGAAAATTTCGAGCATCTGAACACCCCCCAAATCGCGATTAGAGCCTTAATTAAGGAGATAAATCGATTTAAAGGTTTGGGAAGTCCATCGGCCGATATATAAAGGATTTTGGAATATTTTATACTGGGAAATTTGGGTATGAAAATTTCGAGCATCTGAACACCCCCCAAATCGCGATTAGAGCCTTAATTAAGGAGATAAATCGATTTAAAGGTTTGGGAAGTCCACCGGCAGAAATATGAAGGATTTTGGAATATTTTATACTGGGAAATTTGGGTATGAAAATTTCGAGCATCTGAACACCCCCCAAATCGCGATTAGAGCCTTAATTAAGGAGATAAATCGATTTAAAGGTTTGGGAAGTCCACCGGCCGATATATAAAGGATTTTGGAATATTTTACACTGGGAAATTTGGGTATGAAAATTTCGAGCATCTGAACACCCCCCAAATCGCGATTAGAGCCTTAATTAAGGGGATAAATCGATTTAAAGGTTTGGGAAGTCCACCGGTCGATATATAAAGGATTTTGGAATATTTTATACTGGGAAATTTGGGTATGAAAATTTCGAGCATCTGAACACCCCCCAAATCGCGAATAGAGCCTTAATTAAGGAGATAAATCGATTTAAAGGTTTGGGAAGTCCACCGGCAGAAATATGAAGGATTTTGGAATATTTTATACTGGGAAATTTGGGTATGAAAATTTCGAGCATCTGAACACCCCCCAAATCGCGATTAGAGCCTTAATTAAGGAGATAAATCGATTTAAAGGTTTGGGAAGTCCACCGGCAGAAATATGAAGGATTTTGGAATATTTTATACTGGGAAATTTGGGTATGAAAATTTCGAGCATCTGAACACCCCCCAAATCGCGATTAGAGCCTTAATTAAGGAGATAAATCGATTTAAAGGTTTGGAAAGTCCACCGGCCGATATATAAAGGATTTTGGAATATTTTATACTGGGAAATCTTGGTATGAAAATTTCGAGCATCTGAACACCCCCCAAATCGCGATTAGAGCCTTAATTAAGGAGATAAATCGATTTAAAGGTTTGGGAAGTCCATCGGCCGATATATAAAGGATTTTGGAATATTTTATACTGGGAAATTTGGGTATGAAAATTTCGAGCATCTGAACACCCCCCAAATCGCGATTAGAGCCTTAATTAAGGAGATAAATCGATTTAAAGGTTTGGGAAGTCCACCGGCAGAAATATGAAGGATTTTGGAATATTTTATACTGGGAAATTTGGGTATGAAAATTTCGAGCATCTGAACACCCCCCAAATCGCGAATAGAGCCTTAATTAAGGAGATAAATCGATTTAAAGGTTTGGGAAGTCCACCGGCCGACAAATAAAAGATTTTGGCATATTTTATACTGGGAAATCTTGGTATGAAAATTTTGAGCATCTGAACACCCCCCAAATCGCGATTAGAGCCTTAATTAAGGAGATAAATCGATTTAAAGGTTTGGGAAGTCCACCGGCAGAAATATGAAGGATTTTGGAATATTTTATACTGGGAAATTTGGGTATGAAAATTTCGAGCATCTGAACACCCCCCAAATCGCGATTAGAGCCTTAATTAAGGGGATAAATCGATTTAAAGGTTTGGGAAGTCCACCGGTCGATATATAAAGGATTTTGGAATATTTTATACTGGGAAATTTGGGTATGAAAATTTCGAGCATCTGAACACCCCCCAAATCGCGAATAGAGCCTTAATTAAGGAGATAAATCGATTTAAAGGTTTGGGAAGTCCACCGGCAGAAATATGAAGGATTTTGGAATATTTTATACTGGGAAATTTGGGTATGAAAATTTCGAGCATCTGAACACCCCCCAAATCGCGATTAGAGCCTTAATTAAGGAGATAAATCGATTTAAAGGTTTGGGAAGTCCACCGGCCGATATATAAAGGATTTTGGAATATTTTATACTGGGAAATTTGGGTATGAAAATTTCGAGCATCTGAACACCCCCCAAATCGCGATTAGAGCCTTAATTAAGGAGATAAATCGATTTAAAGGTTTGGGAAGTCCACCGGCAGAAATATGAAGGATTTTGGAATATTTTATACTGGGAAATTTGGGTATGAAAATTTCGAGCATCTGAACACCCCCCAAATCGCGATTAGAGCCTTAATTAAGGAGATAAATCGATTTAAAGGTTTGGGAAGTCCACCGGCCGATATATAAAGGATTTTGGAATATTTTACACTGGGAAATTTGGGTATGAAAATTTCGAGCATCTGAACACCCCCCAAATCGCGATTAGAGCCTTAATTAAGGAGATAAATCGATTTGAAGGTTTGGGAAGTCCACCGGCCGATATATAAAGGATTTTGGAATATTTTACACTGGGAAATTTGGGTATGAAAATTTCGAGCATCTGAACACCCCCCAAATCGCGATTAGAGCCTTAATTAAGGGGATAAATCGATTTAAAGGTTTGGGAAGTCCACCGGTCGATATATAAAGGATTTTGGAATATTTTATACTGGGAAATTTGGGTATGAAAATTTCGAGCATCTGAACACCCCCCAAATCGCGAATAGAGCCTTAATTAAGGAGATAAATCGATTTAAAGGTTTGGGAAGTCCACCAGCCGATAAATTAAAGATTTTGGAATATTTTATACTGGGAAATTTGGGTATGAAAATTTCGAGCATCTGAACACCCCCCAAATCGCGAATAGAGCCTTAATTAAGGAGATAAATCGATTTAAAGGTTTGGGAAGTCCACCGGCAGAAATATGAAGGATTTTGGAATATTTTATACTGGGAAATTTGGGTATGAAAATTTCGAGCATCTGAACACCCCCCAAATCGCGATTAGAGCCTTAATTAAGGGGATAAATCGATTTAAAGGTTTGGGAAGTCCACCGGTCGATATATAAAGGATTTTGGAATATTTTATACTGGGAAATTTGGGTATGAAAATTTCGAGCATCTGAACACCCCCCAAATCGCGAATAGAGCCTTAATTAAGGAGATAAATCGATTTAAAGGTTTGGGAAGTCCACCGGCAGAAATATGAAGGATTTTGGAATATTTTATACTGGGAAATTTGGGTATGAAAATTTCGAGCATCTGAACACCCCCCAAATCGCGATTAGAGCCTTAATTAAGGAGATAAATCGATTTAAAGGTTTGGGAAGTCCACCGGCCGATATATAAAGGATTTTGGAATATTTTATACTGGGAAATTTGGGTATGAAAATTTCGAGCATCTGAACACCCCCCAAATCGCGATTAGAGCCTTAATTAAGGAGATAAATCGATTTAAAGGTTTGGGAAGTCCACCGGCAGAAATATGAAGGATTTTGGAATATTTTATACTGGGAAATTTGGGTATGAAAATTTCGAGCATCTGAACACCCCCCAAATCGCGATTAGAGCCTTAATTAAGGAGATAAATCGATTTAAAGGTTTGGGAAGTCCACCGGCCGATATATAAAGGATTTTGGAATATTTTACACTGGGAAATTTGGGTATGAAAATTTCGAGCATCTGAACACCCCCCAAATCGCGATTAGAGCCTTAATTAAGGAGATAAATCGATTTGAAGGTTTGGGAAGTCCACCGGCCGATATATAAAGGATTTTGGAATATTTTACACTGGGAAATTTGGGTATGAAAATTTCGAGCATCTGAACACCCCCCAAATCGCGATTAGAGCCTTAATTAAGGGGATAAATCGATTTAAAGGTTTGGGAAGTCCACCGGTCGATATATAAAAGATTTTGGAATATTTTATACTGGGAAATTTGGGTATGAAAATTTCGAGCATCTGAACACCCCCCAAATCGCGAATAGAGCCTTAATTAAGGAGATAAATCGATTTAAAGGTTTGGGAAGTCCACCAGCCGATAAATTAAAGATTTTGGAATATTTTATACTGGGAAATTTGGGTATGAAAATTTCGAGCATCTGAACACCCCCCAAATCGCGAATAGAGCCTTAATTAAGGAGATAAATCGATTTAAAGGTTTGGGAAGTCCACCGGCAGAAATATGAAGGATTTTGGAATATTTTATACTGGGAAATTTGGGTATGAAAATTTCGAGCATCTGAACACCCCCCAAATCGCGATTAGAGCCTTAATTAAGGGGATAAATCGATTTAAAGGTTTGGGAAGTCCACCGGTCGATATATAAAGGATTTTGGAATATTTTATACTGGGAAATTTGGGTATGAAAATTTCGAGCATCTGAACACCCCCCAAATCGCGAATAGAGCCTTAATTAAGGAGATAAATCGATTTAAAGGTTTGGGAAGTCCACCGGCAGAAATATGAAGGATTT
Source organism: Ochlerotatus camptorhynchus (assembly GCF_037179485.1). NCBI lineage: Eukaryota > Metazoa > Arthropoda > Insecta > Diptera > Culicidae > Ochlerotatus > Ochlerotatus camptorhynchus. Next base: position 404,977 of record NW_027040574.1, on the reverse strand, counting down.
TGGAATATTTTATACTGGGAAATTTGGGTATGAAAATTTCGAGCATCTGAACACCCCCCAAATCGCGATTAGAGCCTTAATTAAGGAGATAAATCGATTTAAAGGTTTGGGAAGTCCACCGGCCGATATATAAAGGATTTTGGAATATTTTATACTGGGAAATTTGGGTATGAAAATTTCGAGCATCTGAACACCCCCCAAATCGCGATTAGAGCCTTAATTAAGGAGATAAATCGATTTAAAGGTTTGGGAAGTCCACCGGCAGAAATATGAAGGATTTTGGAATATTTTATACTGGGAAATTTGGGTATGAAAATTTCGAGCATCTGAACACCCCCCAAATCGCGATTAGAGCCTTAATTAAGGAGATAAATCGATTTAAAGGTTTGGGAAGTCCACCGGCCGATATATAAAGGATTTTGGAATATTTTACACTGGGAAATTTGGGTATGAAAATTTCGAGCATCTGAACACCCCCCAAATCGCGATTAGAGCCTTAATTAAGGAGATAAATCGATTTGAAGGTTTGGGAAGTCCACCGGCCGATATATAAAGGATTTTGGAATATTTTACACTGGGAAATTTGGGTATGAAAATTTCGAGCATCTGAACACCCCCCAAATCGCGATTAGAGCCTTAATTAAGGGGATAAATCGATTTAAAGGTTTGGGAAGTCCACCGGTCGATATATAAAAGATTTTGGAATATTTTATACTGGGAAATTTGGGTATGAAAATTTCGAGCATCTGAACACCCCCCAAATCGCGAATAGAGCCTTAATTAAGGAGATAAATCGATTTAAAGGTTTGGGAAGTCCACCAGCCGATAAATTAAAGATTTTGGAATATTTTATACTGGGAAATTTGGGTATGAAAATTTCGAGCATCTGAACACCCCCCAAATCGCGAATAGAGCTTTAATTAAGGAGATAAATCGATTTAAAGGTTTGGGAAGTCCACCGGCCGACAAATAAAAGATTTTGGCATATTTTATACTGGGAAATTTGGGTATGAAAATTTTGAGCATCTGAACACCCCCCAAATCGCGATTAGAGCCTTAATTAAGGAGATAAATCGATTTAAAGGTTTGGGAAGTCCACCGGCAGAAATATGAAGGATTTTGGAATATTTTATACTGGGAAATTTGGGTATGAAAATTTCGAGCATCTGAACACCCCCCAAATCGCGATTAGAGCCTTAATTAAGGAGATAAATCGATTTAAAGGTTTGGGAAGTCCACCGGCCGATATATAAAGGATTTTGGAATATTTTACACTGGGAAATTTGGGTATGAAAATTTCGAGCATCTGAACACCCCCCAAATCGCGATTAGAGCCTTAATTAAGGGGATAAATCGATTTAAAGGTTTGGGAAGTCCACCGGTCGATATATAAAGGATTTTGGAATATTTTATACTGGGAAATTTGGGTATGAAAATTTCGAGCATCTGAACACCCCCCAAATCGCGAATAGAGCCTTAATTAAGGAGATAAATCGATTTAAAGGTTTGGGAAGTCCACCGGCAGAAATATGAAGGATTTTGGAATATTTTATACTGGGAAATTTGGGTATGAAAATTTCGAGCATCTGAACACCCCCCAAATCGCGATTAGAGCCTTAATTAAGGAGATAAATCGATTTAAAGGTTTGGGAAGTCCACCGGCCGATATATAAAGGATTTTGGAATATTTTACACTGGGCAATTTGGGTATGAAAATTTCGAGCATCTGAACACCCCCCAAATCGCGATTAGAGCCTTAATTAAGGAGATAAATCGATTTGAAGGTTTGGGAAGTCCACCGGCCGATATATAAAGGATTTTGGAATATTTTACACTGGGAAATTTGGGTATGAAAATTTCGAGCATCTGAACACCCCCCAAATCGCGATTAGAGCCTTAATTAAGGGGATAAATCGATTTAAAGGTTTGGGAAGTCCACCGGTCGATATATAAAGGATTTTGGAATATTTTATACTGGGAAATTTGGGTATGAAAATTTCGAGCATCTGAACACCCCCCAAATCGCGAATAGAGCTTTAATTAAGGAGATAAATCGATTTAAAGGTTTGGGAAGTCCACCGGCCGACAAATAAAAGATTTTGGCATATTTTATACTGGGAAATTTGGGTATGAAAATTTTGAGCATCTGAACACCCCCCAAATCGCGATTAGAGCCTTAATTAAGGAGATAAATCGATTTAAAGGTTTGGGAAGTCCACCGGCCGATATATAAAGGATTTTGGAATATTTTACACTGGGAAATTTGGGTATGAAAATTTCAAGCATCTGAACACCCCCCAAATCGCGATTAGAGCCTTAATTAAGGAGATAAATCGATTTAAAGGTTTGGGAAGTCCACCGGCAGAAATATGAAGGATTTTGGAATATTTTATACTGGGAAATTTGGGTATGAAAATTTCGAGCATCTGAACACCCCCCAAATCGCGATTAGAGCCTTAATTAAGGAGATAAATCGATTTAAAGGTTTGGGAAGTCCACCGGCAGAAATATGAAGGATTTTGGAATATTTTATACTGGGAAATTTGGGTATGAAAATTTCGAGCATCTGAACACCCCCCAAATCGCGATTAGAGCCTTAATTAAGGAGATAAATCGATTTAAAGGTTTGGGAAGTCCACCGGCAGAAATATGAAGGATTTTGGAATATTTTATACTGGGAAATTTGGGTATGAAAATTTCGAGCATCTGAACACCCCCCAAATCGCGATTAGAGCCTTAATTAAGGGGATAAATCGATTTAAAGGTTTGGGAAGTCCACCGGTCGATATATAAAGGATTTTGGAATATTTTATACTGGGAAATTTGGGTATGAAAATTTCGAGCATCTGAACACCCCCCAAATCGCGAATAGAGCCTTAATTAAGGAGATAAATCGATTTAAAGGTTTGGGAAGTCCACCGGCAGAAATATGAAGGATTTTGGAATATTTTATACTGGGAAATTTGGGTATGAAAATTTCGAGCATCTGAACACCCCCCAAATCGCGATTAGAGCCTTAATTAAGGAGATAAATCGATTTAAAGGTTTGGGAAGTCCACCGGCCGATATATAAAGGATTTTGGAATATTTTATACTGGGAAATTTGGGTATGAAAATTTCGAGCATCTGAACACCCCCCAAATCGCGATTAGAGCCTTAATTAAGGAGATAAATCGATTTAAAGGTTTGGGAAGTCCACCGGCAGAAATATGAAGGATTTTGGAATATTTTATACTGGGAAATTTGGGTATGAAAATTTCGAGCATCTGAACACCCCCCAAATCGCGATTAGAGCCTTAATTAAGGAGATAAATCGATTTAAAGGTTTGGGAAGTCCACCGGCCGATATATAAAGGATTTTGGAATATTTTACACTGGGAAATTTGGGTATGAAAATTTCGAGCATCTGAACACCCCCCAAATCGCGATTAGAGCCTTAATTAAGGGGATAAATCGATTTAAAGGTTTGGGAAGTCCACCGGTCGATATATAAAGGATTTTGGAATATTTTATACTGGGAAATTTGGGTATGAAAATTTCGAGCATCTGAACACCCCCCAAATCGCGAATAGAGCCTTAATTAAGGAGATAAATCGATTTAAAGGTTTGGGAAGTCCACCGGCAGAAATATGAAGGATTTTGGAATATTTTATACTGGGAAATTTGGGTATGAAAATTTCGAGCATCTGAACACCCCCCAAATCGCGATTAGAGCCTTAATTAAGGAGATAAATCGATTTAAAGGTTTGGGAAGTCCACCGGCCGATATATAAAGGATTTTGGAATATTTTATACTGGGAAATTTGGGTATGAAAATTTCGAGCATCTGAACACCCCCCAAATCGCGATTAGAGCCTTAATTAAGGAGATAAATCGATTTAAAGGTTTGGGAAGTCCACCGGCCGATATATAAAGGATTTTGGAATATTTTATACTGGGAAATTTGGGTATGAAAATTTCGAGCATCTGAACACCCCCCAAATCGCGATTAGAGCCTTAATTAAGGAGATAAATCGATTTAAAGGTTTGGGAAGTCCACCGGCAGAAATATGAAGGATTTTGGAATATTTTATACTGGGAAATTTGGGTATGAAAATTTCGAGCATCTGAACACCCCCCAAATCGCGATTAGAGCCTTAATTAAGGAGATAAATCGATTTAAAGGTTTGGGAAGTCCACCGGCCGATATATAAAGGATTTTGGAATATTTTACACTGGGAAATTTGGGTATGAAAATTTCGAGCATCTGAACACCCCCCAAATCGCGATTAGAGCCTTAATTAAGGAGATAAATCGATTTAAAGGTTTGGGAAGTCCACCGGCAGAAATATGAAGGATTTTGGAATATTTTATACTGGGAAATTTGGGTATGAAAATTTCGAGCATCTGAACACCCCCCAAATCGCGATTAGAGCCTTAATTAAGGAGATAAATCGATTTAAAGGTTTGGGAAGTCCACCGGCCGATATATAAAGGATTTTGGAATATTTTATACTGGGAAATTTGGGTATGAAAATTTCGAGCATCTGAACACCCCCCAAATCGCGATTAGAGCCTTAATTAAGGAGATAAATCGATTTAAAGGTTTGGGAAGTCCACCGGCCGATATATAAAGGATTTTGGAATATTTTATACTGGGAAATTTGGGTATGAAAATTTCGAGCATCTGAACACCCCCCAAATCGCGATTAGAGCCTTAATTAAGGAGATAAATCGATTTAAAGGTTTGGGAAGTCCACCGGCAGAAATATGAAGGATTTTGGAATATTTTATACTGGGAAATTTGGGTATGAAAATTTCGAGCATCTGAACACCCCCCAAATCGCGATTAGAGCCTTAATTAAGGAGATAAATCGATTTAAAGGTTTGGGAAGTCCACCGGCCGATATATAAAGGATTTTGGAATATTTTACACTGGGAAATTTGGGTATGAAAATTTCGAGCATCTGAACACCCCCCAAATCGCGATTAGAGCCTTAATTAAGGGGATAAATCGATTTAAAGGTTTGGGAAGTCCACCGGTCGATATATAAAGGATTTTGGAATATTTTATACTGGGAAATTTGGGTATGAAAATTTCGAGCATCTGAACACCCCCCAAATCGCGAATAGAGCCTTAATTAAGGAGATAAATCGATTTAAAGGTTTGGGAAGTCCACCGGCAGAAATATGAAGGATTTTGGAATATTTTATACTGGGAAATTTGGGTATGAAAATTTCGAGCATCTGAACACCCCCCAAATCGCGATTAGAGCCTTAATTAAGGAGATAAATCGATTTAAAGGTTTGGGAAGTCCACCGGCCGATATATAAAGGATTTTGGAATATTTTATACTGGGAAATTTGGGTATGAAAATTTCGAGCATCTGAACACCCCCCAAATCGCGATTAGAGCCTTAATTAAGGAGATAAATCGATTTAAAGGTTTGGGAAGTCCACCGGCAGAAATATGAAGGATTTTGGAATATTTTATACTGGGAAATTTGGGTATGAAAATTTCGAGCATCTGAACACCCCCCAAATCGCGATTAGAGCCTTAATTAAGGAGATAAATCGATTTAAAGGTTTGGGAAGTCCACCGGCCGATATATAAAGGATTTTGGAATATTTTACACTGGGAAATTTGGGTATGAAAATTTCGAGCATCTGAACACCCCCCAAATCGCGATTAGAGCCTTAATTAAGGAGATAAATCGATTTAAAGGTTTGGGAAGTCCACCGGCAGAAATATGAAGGATTTTGGAATATTTTATACTGGGAAATTTGGGTATGAAAATTTCGAGCATCTGAACACCCCCCAAATCGCGATTAGAGCCTTAATTAAGGAGATAAATCGATTTAAAGGTTTGGGAAGTCCACCGGCAGAAATATGAAGGATTTTGGAATATTTTATACTGGGAAATTTGGGTATGAAAATTTCGAGCATCTGAACACCCCCCAAATCGCGAATAGAGCTTTAATTAAGGAGATAAATCGATTTAAAGGTTTGGGAAGTCCACCGGCCGACAAATAAAAGATTTTGGCATATTTTATACTGGGAAATTTGGGTATGAAAATTTTGAGCATCTGAACACCCCCCAAATCGCGATTAGAGCCTTAATTAAGGAGATAAATCGATTTAAAGGTTTGGGAAGTCCACCGGCCGATATATAAAGGATTTTGGAATATTTTACACTGGGAAATTTGGGTATGAAAATTTCGAGCATCTGAACACCCCCCAAATCGCGATTAGAGCCTTAATTAAGGGGATAAATCGATTTAAAGGTTTGGGAAGTCCACCGGTCGATATATAAAGGATTTTGGAATATTTTATACTGGGAAATTTGGGTATGAAAATTTCGAGCATCTGAACACCCCCCAAATCGCGAATAGAGCCTTAATTAAGGAGATAAATCGATTTAAAGGTTTGGGAAGTCCACCGGCCGATATAAAAAGGATTTTGGAATATTTTATACTGGGAAATTTGGGTATGAAAATTTCGAGCATCTGAACACCCCCCAAATCGCGAATAGAGCTTTAATTAAGGAGATAAATCGATTTAAAGGTTTGGGAAGTCCACCGGCCGACAAATAAAAGATTTTGGCATATTTTATACTGGGAAATTTGGGTATGAAAATTTTGAGCATCTGAACACCCCCCAAATCGCGATTAGAGCCTTAATTAAGGAGATAAATCGATTTAAAGGTTTGGGAAGTCCACCGGCCGATATATAAAGGATTTTGGAATATTTTACACTGGGAAATTTGGGTATGAAAATTTCGAGCATCTGAACACCCCCCAAATCGCGATTAGAGCCTTAATTAAGGGGATAAATCGATTTAAAGGTTTGGGAAGTCCACCGGTCGATATATAAAGGATTTTGGAATATTTTATACTGGGAAATTTGGGTATGAAAATTTCGAGCATCTGAACACCCCCCAAATCGCGAATAGAGCCTTAATTAAGGAGATAAATCGATTTAAAGGTTTGGGAAGTCCACCGGCAGAAATATGAAGGATTTTGGAATATTTTATACTGGGAAATTTGGGTATGAAAATTTCGAGCATCTGAACACCCCCCAAATCGCGATTAGAGCCTTAATTAAGGAGATAAATCGATTTAAAGGTTTGGGAAGTCCACCGGCAGAAATATGAAGGATTTTGGAATATTTTATACTGGGAAATTTGGGTATGAAAATTTCGAGCATCTGAACACCCCCCAAATCGCGATTAGAGCCTTAATTAAGGAGATAAATCGATTTAAAGGTTTGGGAAGTCCACCGGCCGATATATAAAGGATTTTGGAATATTTTATACTGGGAAATTTGGGTATGAAAATTTCGAGCATCTGAACACCCCCCAAATCGCGATTAGAGCCTTAATTAAGGAGATAAATCGATTTAAAGGTTTGGGAAGTCCACCGGCAGAAATATGAAGGATTTTGGAATATTTTATACTGGGAAATTTGGGTATGAAAATTTCGAGCATCTGAACACCCCCCAAATCGCGATTAGAGCCTTAATTAAGGAGATAAATCGATTTAAAGGTTTGGGAAGTCCACCGGCCGATATATAAAGGATTTTGGAATATTTTACACTGGGAAATTTGGGTATGAAAATTTCGAGCATCTGAACACCCCCCAAATCGCGATTAGAGCCTTAATTAAGGAGATAAATCGATTTAAAGGTTTGGGAAGTCCACCGGCAGAAATATGAAGGATTTTGGAATATTTTATACTGGGAAATTTGGGTATGAAAATTTCGAGCATCTGAACACCCCCCAAATCGCGATTAGAGCCTTAATTAAGGAGATAAATCGATTTAAAGGTTTGGGAAGTCCACCGGCAGAAATATGAAGGATTTTGGAATATTTTATACTGGGAAATTTGGGTATGAAAATTTCGAGCATCTGAACACCCCCCAAATCGCGAATAGAGCCTTAATTAAGGAGATAAATCGATTTAAAGGTTTGGGAAGTCCACCGGCCGATATAAAAAGGATTTTGGAATATTTTATACTGGGAAATTTGGGTATGAAAATTTCGAGCATCTGAACACCCCCCAAATCGCGAATAGAGCTTTAATTAAGGAGATAAATCGATTTAAAGGTTTGGGAAGTCCACCGGCCGACAAATAAAAGATTTTGGCATATTTTATACTGGGAAATTTGGGTATGAAAATTTTGAGCATCTGAACACCCCCCAAATCGCGATTAGAGCCTTAATTAAGGAGATAAATCGATTTAAAGGTTTGGGAAGTCCACCGGCCGATATATAAAGGATTTTGGAATATTTTATACTGGGAAATTTGGGTATGAAAATTTCGAGCATCTGAACACCCCCCAAATCGCGAATAGAGCTTTAATTAAGGAGATAAATCGATTTAAAGGTTTGGGAAGTCCACCGGTCGATATATAAAGGATTTTGGAATATTTTATACTGGGAAATTTGGGTATGAAAATTTCGAGCATCTGAACACCCCCCAAATCGCGAATAGAGCCTTAATTAAGGAGATAAATCGATTTAAAGGTTTGGGAAGTCCACCGGCAGAAATATGAAGGATTTTGGAATATTTTATACTGGGAAATTTGGGTATGAAAATTTCGAGCATCTGAACACCCCCCAAATCGCGATTAGAGCCTTAATTAAGGAGATAAATCGATTTAAAGGTTTGGGAAGTCCACCGGCAGAATTATGAAGGATTTTGGAATATTTTATACTGGGAAATTTGGGTATGAAAATTTCGAGCATCTGAACACCCCCCAAATCGCGATTAGAGCCTTAATTAAGGAGATAAATCGATTTAAAGGTTTGGGAAGTCCACCGGCCGATATATAAAGGATTTTGGAATATTTTATACTGGGAAATTTGGGTATGAAAATTTCGAGCATCTGAACACCCCCCAAATCGCGATTAGAGCCTTAATTAAGGAGATAAATCGATTTAAAGGTTTGGAAAGTCCACCGGCCGATATATAAAGGATTTTGGAATATTTTATACTGGGAAATCTTGGTATGAAAATTTCGAGCATCTGAACACCCCCCAAATCGCGATTAGAGCCTTAATTAAGGAGATAAATCGATTTAAAGGTTTGGAAAGTCCACCGGCCGATATATAAAGGATTTTGGAATATTTTATACTGGGAAATCTTGGTATGAAAATTTCGAGCATCTGAACACCCCCCAAATCGCGATTAGAGCCTTAATTAAGGAGATAAATCGATTTAAAGGTTTGGGAAGTCCACCGGCAGAAATATGAAGGATTTTGGAATATTTTATACTGGGAAATTTGGGTATGAAAATTTCGAGCATCTGAACACCCCCCAAATCGCGATTAGAGCCTTAATTAAGGAGATAAATCGATTTAAAGGTTTGGGAAGTCCACCGGCCGATATATAAAGGATTTTGGAATATTTTATACTGGGAAATTTGGGTATGAAAATTTCGAGCATCTGAACACCCCCCAAATCGCGATTAGAGCCTTAATTAAGGAGATAAATCGATTTAAAGGTTTGGGAAGTCCACCGGCAGAAATATGAAGGATTTTGGAATATTTTATACTGGGAAATTTGGGTATGAAAATTTCGAGCATCTGAACACCCCCCAAATCGCGATTAGAGCCTTAATTAAGGGGATAAATCGATTTAAAGGTTTGGGAAGTCCACCGGCCGATATATAAAGGATTTTGGAATATTTTATACTGGGAAATTTGGGTATGAAAATTTCGAGCATCTGAACACCCCCCAAATCGCGATTAGAGCCTTAATTAAGGAGATAAATCGATTTAAAGGTTTGGAAAGTCCACCGGCCGATATATAAAGGATTTTGGAATATTTTATACTGGGAAATCTTGGTATGAAAATTTCGAGCATCTGAACACCCCCCAAATCGCGATTAGAGCCTTAATTAAGGAGATAAATCGATTTAAAGGTTTGGAAAGTCCACCGGCCGATATATAAAGGATTTTGGAATATTTTATACTGGGAAATCTTGGTATGAAAATTTCGAGCATCTGAACACCCCCCAAATCGCGATTAGAGCCTTAATTAAGGAGATAAATCGATTTAAAGGTTTGGGAAGTCCATCGGCCGATATATAAAGGATTTTGGAATATTTTACACTGGGAAATTTGGGTATGAAAATTTCGAGCATCTGAACACCCCCCAAATCGCGATTAGAGCCTTAATTAAGGGGATAAATCGATTTAAAGGTTTGGGAAGTCCACCGGTCGATATATAAAGGATTTTGGAATATTTTATACTGGGAAATTTGGGTATGAAAATTTCGAGCATCTGAACACCCCCCAAATCGCGATTAGAGCCTTAATTAAGGAGATAAATCGATTTAAAGGTTTGGGAAGTCCACCGGCAGAAATATGAAGGATTTTGGAATATTTTATACTGGGAAATTTGGGTATGAAAATTTCGAGCATCTGAACACCCCCCAAATCGCGATTAGAGCCTTAATTAAGGAGATAAATCGATTTAAAGGTTTGGGAAGTCCACCGGCCGATATATAAAGGATTTTGGAATATTTTACACTGGGAAATTTGGGTATGAAAATTTCGAGCATCTGAACACCCCCCAAATCGCGATTAGAGCCTTAATTAAGGAGATAAATCGATTTAAAGGTTTGGGAAGTCCACCGGCAGAAATATGAAGGATTTTGGAATATTTTATACTGGGAAATTTGGGTATGAAAATTTCGAGCATCTGAACACCCCCCAAATCGCGATTAGAGCCTTAATTAAGGAGATAAATCGATTTAAAGGTTTGGGAAGTCCATCGGCCGATATATAAAGGATTTTGGAATATTTTATACTGGGAAATTTGGGTATGAAAATTTCGAGCATCTGAACACCCCCCAAATCGCGATTAGAGCCTTAATTAAGGAGATAAATCGATTTAAAGGTTTGGGAAGTCCACCGGCAGAAATATGAAGGATTTTGGAATATTTTATACTGGGAAATTTGGGTATGAAAATTTCGAGCATCTGAACACCCCCCAAATCGCGATTAGAGCCTTAATTAAGGAGATAAATCGATTTAAAGGTTTGGGAAGTCCACCGGCCGATATATAAAGGATTTTGGAATATTTTATACTGGGAAATTTGGGTATGAAAATTTCGAGCATCTGAACACCCCCCAAATCGCGATTAGAGCCTTAATTAAGGAGATAAATCGATTTAAAGGTTTGGGAAGTCCACCGGCAGAAATATGAAGGATTTTGGAATATTTTATACTGGGAAATTTGGGTATGAAAATTTCGAGCATCTGAACACCCCCCAAATCGCGATTAGAGCCTTAATTAAGGAGATAAATCGATTTAAAGGTTTGGGAAGTCCACCGGCCGATATATAAAGGATTTTGGAATATTTTACACTGGGAAATTTGGGTATGAAAATTTCGAGCATCTGAACACCCCCCAAATCGCGATTAGAGCCTTAATTAAGGAGATAAATCGATTTAAAGGTTTGGGAAGTCCACCGGCAGAAATATGAAGGATTTTGGAATATTTTATACTGGGAAATTTGGGTATGAAAATTTCGAGCATCTGAACACCCCCCAAATCGCGATTAGAGCCTTAATTAAGGAGATAAATCGATTTAAAGGTTTGGGAAGTCCACCGGCAGAAATATGAAGGATTTTGGAATATTTTATACTGGGAAATTTGGGTATGAAAATTTCGAGCATCTGAACACCCCCCAAATCGCGAATAGAGCCTTAATTAAGGAGATAAATCGATTTAAAGGTTTGGGAAGTCCACCGGCCGATATATAAAGGATTTTGGAATATTTTATACTGGGAAATTTGGGTATGAAAATTTCGAGCATCTGAACACCCCCCAAATCGCGAATAGAGCTTTAATTAAGGAGATAAATCGATTTAAAGGTTTGGGAAGTCCACCGGCCGACAAATAAAAGATTTTGGCATATTTTATACTGGGAAATTTGGGTATGAAAATTTTGAGCATCTGAACACCCCCCAAATCGCGATTAGAGCCTTAATTAAGGAGATAAATCGATTTAAAGGTTTGGGAAGTCCACCGGCCGATAAATAAAGGATTTTGGAATATTTTACACTGGGAAATTTGGGTATGAAAATTTCGAGCATCTGAACACACCCCAAATCGCGAATAGAGCTTTAATTAAGGAGATAAATCGATTTAAAGGTTTGGGAAGTCCACCGGCCGATATATAAAGGATTTTGGAATATTTTACACTGGGAAATTTGGGTATGAAAATTTCGAGCATCTGAACACCCCCCAAATCGCGATTAGAGCCTTAATTAAGGAGATAAATCGATTTAAAGGTTTGGGAAGTCCACCGGCAGAAATATGAAGGATTTTGGAATATTTTATACTGGGAAATTTGGGTATGAAAATTTCGAGCATCTGAACACCCCCCAAATCGCGATTAGAGCCTTAATTAAGGAGATAAATCGATTTAAAGGTTTGGGAAGTCCACCGGCCGATATATAAAGGATTTTGGAATATTTTACACTGGGAAATTTGGGTATGAAAATTTCGAGCATCTGAACACCCCCCAAATCGCGATTAGAGCCTTAATTAAGGGGATTAATCGATTTAAAGGTTTGGGAAGTCCACCGGTCGATATATAAAGGATTTTGGAATATTTTATACTGGGAAATTTGGGTATGAAAATTTCGAGCATCTGAACACCCCCCAAATCGCGAATAGAGCCTTAATTAAGGAGATAAATCGATTTAAAGGTTTGGGAAGTCCACCGGCAGAAATATGAAGGATTTTGGAATATTTTATACTGGGAAATTTGGGTATGAAAATTTCGAGCATCTGAACACCCCCCAAATCGCGATTAGAGCCTTAATTAAGGAGATAAATCGATTTAAAGGTTTGGGAAGTCCACCGGCCGATATATAAAGGATTTTGGAATATTTTATACTGGGAAATTTGGGTATGAAAATTTCGAGCATCTGAACACCCCCCAAATCGCGATTAGAGCCTTAATTAAGGAGATAAATCGATTTAAAGGTTTGGGAAGTCCACCGGCAGAAATATGAAGGATTTTGGAATATTTTATACTGGGAAATTTGGGTATGAAAATTTCGAGCATCTGAACACCCCCCAAATCGCGATTAGAGCCTTAATTAAGGAGATAAATCGATTTAAAGGTTTGGGAAGTCCACCGGCCGATATATAAAGGATTTTGGAATATTTTACACTGGGAAATTTGGGTATGAAAATTTCGAGCATCTGAACACCCCCCAAATCGCGATTAGAGCCTTAATTAAGGAGATAAATCGATTTGAAGGTTTGGGAAGTCCACCGGCCGATATATAAAGGATTTTGGAATATTTTACACTGGGAAATTTGGGTATGAAAATTTCGAGCATCTGAACACCCCCCAAATCGCGATTAGAGCCTTAATTAAGGGGATAAATCGATTTAAAGGTTTGGGAAGTCCACCGGTCGATATATAAAGGATTTTGGAATATTTTATACTGGGAAATTTGGGTATGAAAATTTCGAGCATCTGAACACCCCCCAAATCGCGAATAGAGCCTTAATTAAGGAGATAAATCGATTTAAAGGTTTGGGAAGTCCACCGGCAGAAATATGAAGGATTTTGGAATATTTTATACTGGGAAATTTGGGTATGAAAATTTCGAGCATCTGAACACCCCCCAAATCGCGAATAGAGCTTTAATTAAGGAGATAAATCGATTTAAAGGTTTGGGAAGTCCACCGGCCGACAAATAAAAGATTTTGGCATATTTTATACTGGGAAATTTGGGTATGAAAATTTTGAGCATCTGAACACCCCCCAAATCGCGATTAGAGCCTTAATTAAGGAGATAAATCGATTTAAAGGTTTGGGAAGTCCACCGGCAGAAATATGAAGGATTTTGGAATATTTTATACTGGGAAATTTGGGTATGAAAATTTCGAGCATCTGAACACCCCCCAAATCGCGATTAGAGCCTTAATTAAGGAGATAAATCGATTTAAAGGTTTGGGAAGTCCACCGGCCGATATATAAAGGATTTTGGAATATTTTACACTGGGAAATTTGGGTATGAAAATTTCGAGCATCTGAACACCCCCCAAATCGCGATTAGAGCCTTAATTAAGGGGATAAATCGATTTAAAGGTTTGGGAAGTCCACCGGTCGATATATAAAGGATTTTGGAATATTTTATACTGGGAAATTTGGGTATGAAAATTTCGAGCATCTGAACACCCCCCAAATCGCGAATAGAGCCTTAATTAAGGAGATAAATCGATTTAAAGGTTTGGGAAGTCCACCGGTCGATATATAAAGGATTTTGGAATATTTTATACTGGGAAATTTGGGTATGAAAATTTCGAGCATCTGAACACCCCCCAAATCGCGATTAGAGCCTTAATTAAGGAGATAAATCGATTTAAAGGTTTGGGAAGTCCACCGGCCGATATATAAAGGATTTTGGAATATTTTATACTGGGAAATTTGGGTATGAAAATTTCGAGCATCTGAACACCCCCCAAATCGCGATTAGAGCCTTAATTAAGGAGATAAATCGATTTAAAGGTTTGGGAAGTCCACCGGCAGAAATATGAAGGATTTTGGAATATTTTATACTGGGAAATTTGGGTATGAAAATTTCGAGCATCTGAACACCCCCCAAATCGCGATTAGAGCCTTAATTAAGGAGATAAATCGATTTAAAGGTTTGGGAAGTCCACCGGCCGATATATAAAGGATTTTGGAATATTTTACACTGGGCAATTTGGGTATGAAAATTTCGAGCATCTGAACACCCCCCAAATCGCGATTAGAGCCTTAATTAAGGAGATAAATCGATTTGAAGGTTTGGGAAGTCCACCGGCCGATATATAAAGGATTTTGGAATATTTTACACTGGGAAATTTGGGTATGAAAATTTCGAGCATCTGAACACCCCCCAAATCGCGATTAGAGCCTTAATTAAGGAGATAAATCGATTTAAAGGTTTGGGAAGTCCACCGGTCGATATATAAAGGATTTTGGAATATTTTATACTGGGAAATTTGGGTATGAAAATTTCGAGCATCTGAACACCCCCCAAATCGCGAATAGAGCTTTAATTAAGGAGATAAATCGATTTAAAGGTTTGGGAAGTCCACCGGCCGACAAATAAAAGATTTTGGCATATTTTATACTGGGAAATTTGGGTATGAAAATTTTGAGCATCTGAACACCCCCCAAATCGCGATTAGAGCCTTAATTAAGGAGATAAATCGATTTAAAGGTTTGGGAAGTCCACCGGCCGATATATAAAGGATTTTGGAATATTTTACACTGGGAAATTTGGGTATGAAAATTTCAAGCATCTGAACACCCCCCAAATCGCGATTAGAGCCTTAATTAAGGAGATAAATCGATTTAAAGGTTTGGGAAGTCCACCGGCAGAAATATGAAGGATTTTGGAATATTTTATACTGGGAAATTTGGGTATGAAAATTTCGAGCATCTGAACACCCCCCAAATCGCGATTAGAGCCTTAATTAAGGAGATAAATCGATTTAAAGGTTTGGGAAGTCCACCGGCCGATATATAAAGGATTTTGGAATATTTTATACTGGGAAATTTGGGTATGAAAATTTCGAGCATCTGAACACCCCCCAAATCGCGATTAGAGCCTTAATTAAGGAGATAAATCGATTTAAAGGTTTGGGAAGTCCACCGGCAGAAATATGAAGGATTTTGGAATATTTTATACTGGGAAATTTGGGTATGAAAATTTCGAGCATCTGAACACCCCCCAAATCGCGATTAGAGCCTTAATTAAGGAGATAAATCGATTTAAAGGTTTGGGAAGTCCACCGGCAGAAATATGAAGGATTTTGGAATATTTTATACTGGGAAATTTGGGTATGAAAATTTCGAGCATCTGAACACCCCCCAAATCGCGATTAGAGCCTTAATTAAGGAGATAAATCGATTTAAAGGTTTGGGAAGTCCACCGGCCGATATATAAAGGATTTTGGAATATTTTACACTGGGAAATTTGGGTATGAAAATTTCGAGCATCTGAACACCCCCCAAATCGCGATTAGAGCCTTAATTAAGGGGATAAATCGATTTAAAGGTTTGGGAAGTCCACCGGTCGATATATAAAGGATTTTGGAATATTTTTTACTGGGAAATTTGGGTATGAAAATTTCGAGCATCTGAACACCCCCCAAATCGCGAATAGAGCCTTAATTAAGGAGATAAATCGATTTAAAGGTTTGGGAAGTCCACCGGCAGAAATATGAAGGATTTTGGAATATTTTATACTGGGAAATTTGGGTATGAAAATTTCGAGCATCTGAACACCCCCCAAATCGCGATTAGAGCCTTAATTAAGGAGATAAATCGATTTAAAGGTTTGGGAAGTCCACCGGCCGATATATAAAGGATTTTGGAATATTTTATACTGGGAAATTTGGGTATGAAAATTTCGAGCATCTGAACACCCCCCAAATCGCGATTAGAGCCTTAATTAAGGAGATAAATCGATTTAAAGGTTTGGGAAGTCCACCGGCAGAAATATGAAGGATTTTGGAATATTTTATACTGGGAAATTTGGGTATGAAAATTTCGAGCATCTGAACACCCCCCAAATCGCGATTAGAGCCTTAATTAAGGAGATAAATCGATTTAAAGGTTTGGGAAGTCCACCGGCCGATATATAAAGGATTTTGGAATATTTTACACTGGGAAATTTGGGTATGAAAATTTCGAGCATCTGAACACCCCCCAAATCGCGATTAGAGCCTTAATTAAGGAGATAAATCGATTTAAAGGTTTGGGAAGTCCACCGGCAGAAATATGAAGGATTTTGGAATATTTTATACTGGGAAATTTGGGTATGAAAATTTCGAGCATCTGAACACCCCCCAAATCGCGATTAGAGCCTTAATTAAGGAGATAAATCGATTTAAAGGTTTGGGAAGTCCACCGGCAGAAATATGATGGATTTTGGAATATTTTATACTGGGAAATTTGGGTATGAAAATTTCGAGCATCTGAACACCCCCCAAATCGCGAATAGAGCCTTAATTAAGGAGATAAATCGATTTAAAGGTTTGGGAAGTCCACCGGCCGATATATAAAGGATTTTGGAATATTTTACACTGGGAAATTTGGGTATGAAAATTTCGAGCATCTGAACACCCCCCAAATCGCGATTAGAGCCTTAATTAAGGGGATAAATCGATTTAAAGGTTTGGGAAGTCCACCGGCCGACAAATAAAAGATTTTGGCATATTTTATACTGGGAAATTTGGGTATGAAAATTTTGAGCATCTGAACACCCCCCAAATCGCGATTAGAGCCTTAATTAAGGAGATAAATCGATTTAAAGGTTTGGGAAGTCCACCGGCAGAAATATGAAGGATTTTGGAATATTTTATACTGGGAAATTTGGGTATGAAAATTTCGAGCATCTGAACACCCCCCAAATCGCGATTAGAGCCTTAATTAAGGAGATAAATCGATTTAAAGGTTTGGGAAGTCCACCGGCCGATATATAAAGGATTTTGGAATATTTTACACTGGGAAATTTGGGTATGAAAATTTCGAGCATCTGAACACCCCCCAAATCGCGATTAGAGCCTTAATTAAGGGGATAAATCGATTTAAAGGTTTGGGAAGTCCACCGGTCGATATATAAAGGATTTTGGAATATTTTATACTGGGAAATTTGGGTATGAAAATTTCGAGCATCTGAACACCCCCCAAATCGCGAATAGAGCCTTAATTAAGGAGATAAATCGATTTAAAGGTTTGGGAAGTCCACCGGCAGAAATATGAAGGATTTTGGAATATTTTATACTGGGAAATTTGGGTATGAAAATTTCGAGCATCTGAACACCCCCCAAATCGCGATTAGAGCCTTAATTAAGGAGATAAATCGATTTAAAGGTTTGGGAAGTCCACCGGCAGAAATATGAAGGATTTTGGAATATTTTATACTGGGAAATTTGGGTATGAAAATTTCGAGCATCTGAACACCCCCCAAATCGCGATTAGAGCCTTAATTAAGGAGATAAATCGATTTAAAGGTTTGGGAAGTCCACCGGCCGATATATAAAGGATTTTGGAATATTTTATACTGGGAAATTTGGGTATGAAAATTTCGAGCATCTGAACACCCCCCAAATCGCGATTAGAGCCTTAATTAAGGAGATAAATCGATTTAAAGGTTTGGAAAGTCCACCGGCCGATATATAAAGGATTTTGGAATATTTTATACTGGGAAATCTTGGTATGAAAATTTCGAGCATCTGAACACCCCCCAAATCGCGATTAGAGCCTTAATTAAGGAGATAAATCGATTTAAAGGTTTGGAAAGTCCACCGGCCGATATATAAAGGATTTTGGAATATTTTATACTGGGAAATCTTGGTATGAAAATTTCGAGCATCTGAACACCCCCCAAATCGCGATTAGAGCCTTAATTAAGGAGATAAATCGATTTAAAGGTTTGGGAAGTCCATCGGCCGATATATAAAGGATTTTGGAATATTTTATACTGGGAAATTTGGGTATGAAAATTTCGAGCATCTGAACACCCCCCAAATCGCGATTAGAGCCTTAATTAAGGAGATAAATCGATTTAAAGGTTTGGGAAGTCCACCGGCAGAAATATGAAGGATTTTGGAATATTTTATACTGGGAAATTTGGGTATGAAAATTTCGAGCATCTGAACACCCCCCAAATCGCGATTAGAGCCTTAATTAAGGAGATAAATCGATTTAAAGGTTTGGGAAGTCCACCGGCCGATATATAAAGGATTTTGGAATATTTTACACTGGGAAATTTGGGTATGAAAATTTCGAGCATCTGAACACCCCCCAAATCGCGATTAGAGCCTTAATTAAGGGGATAAATCGATTTAAAGGTTTGGGAAGTCCACCGGTCGATATATAAAGGATTTTGGAATATTTTATACTGGGAAATTTGGGTATGAAAATTTCGAGCATCTGAACACCCCCCAAATCGCGAATAGAGCCTTAATTAAGGAGATAAATCGATTTAAAGGTTTGGGAAGTCCACCGGCAGAAATATGAAGGATTTTGGAATATTTTATACTGGGAAATTTGGGTATGAAAATTTCGAGCATCTGAACACCCCCCAAATCGCGATTAGAGCCTTAATTAAGGAGATAAATCGATTTAAAGGTTTGGGAAGTCCACCGGCAGAAATATGAAGGATTTTGGAATATTTTATACTGGGAAATTTGGGTATGAAAATTTCGAGCATCTGAACACCCCCCAAATCGCGATTAGAGCCTTAATTAAGGAGATAAATCGATTTAAAGGTTTGGGAAGTCCACCGGCCGATATATAAAGGATTTTGGAATATTTTATACTGGGAAATTTGGGTATGAAAATTTCGAGCATCTGAACACCCCCCAAATCGCGATTAGAGCCTTAATTAAGGAGATAAATCGATTTAAAGGTTTGGAAAGTCCACCGGCCGATATATAAAGGATTTTGGAATATTTTATACTGGGAAATCTTGGTATGAAAATTTCGAGCATCTGAACACCCCCCAAATCGCGATTAGAGCCTTAATTAAGGAGATAAATCGATTTAAAGGTTTGGGAAGTCCATCGGCCGATATATAAAGGATTTTGGAATATTTTATACTGGGAAATTTGGGTATGAAAATTTCGAGCATCTGAACACCCCCCAAATCGCGATTAGAGCCTTAATTAAGGAGATAAATCGATTTAAAGGTTTGGGAAGTCCACCGGCAGAAATATGAAGGATTTTGGAATATTTTATACTGGGAAATTTGGGTATGAAAATTTCGAGCATCTGAACACCCCCCAAATCGCGAATAGAGCTTTAATTAAGGAGATAAATCGATTTAAAGGTTTGGGAAGTCCACCGGCCGACAAATAAAAGATTTTGGCATATTTTATACTGGGAAATTTGGGTATGAAAATTTTGAGCATCTGAACACCCCCCAAATCGCGATTAGAGCCTTAATTAAGGAGATAAATCGATTTAAAGGTTTGGGAAGTCCACCGGCAGAAATATGAAGGATTTTGGAATATTTTATACTGGGAAATTTGGGTATGAAAATTTCGAGCATCTGAACACCCCCTAAATCGCGATTAGAGCCTTAATTAAGGAGATAAATCGATTTAAAGGTTTGGGAAGTCCACCGGCCGATATATAAAGGATTTTGGAATATTTTACACTGGGAAATTTGGGTATGAAAATTTCGAGCATCTGAACACCCCCCAAATCGCGATTAGAGCCTTAATTAAGGGGATAAATCGATTTAAAGGTTTGGGAAGTCCACCGGTCGATATATAAAGGATTTTGGAATATTTTATACTGGGAAATTTGGGTATGAAAATTTCGAGCATCTGAACACCCCCCAAATCGCGATTAGAGCCTTAATTAAGGAGATAAATCGATTTAAAGGTTTGGGAAGTCCACCGGCAGAAATATGAAGGATTTTGGAATATTTTATACTGGGAAATTTGGGTATGAAAATTTCGAGCATCTGAACACCCCCCAAATCGCGAATAGAGCTTTAATTAAGGAGATAAATCGATTTAAAGGTTTGGGAAGTCCACCGGCCGACAAATAAAAGATTTTGGCATATTTTATACTGGGAAATTTGGGTATGAAAATTTTGAGCATCTGAACACCCCCCAAATCGCGATTAGAGCCTTAATTAAGGAGATAAATCGATTTAAAGGTTTGGGAAGTCCACCGGCAGAAATATGAAGGATTTTGGAATATTTTATACTGGGAAATTTGGGTATGAAAATTTCGAGCATCTGAACACCCCCCAAATCGCGATTAGAGCCTTAATTAAGGAGATAAATCGATTTAAAGGTTTGGGAAGTCCACCGGCCGATATATAAAGGATTTTGGAATATTTTACACTGGGAAATTTGGGTATGAAAATTTCGAGCATCTGAACACCCCCCAAATCGCGATTAGAGCCTTAATTAAGGAGATAAATCGATTTAAAGGTTTGGGAAGTCCACCGGCAGAAATATGAAGGATTTTGGAATATTTTATACTGGGAAATTTGGGTATGAAAATTTCGAGCATCTGAACACCCCCCAAATCGCGAATAGAGCCTTAATTAAGGAGATAAATCGATTTAAAGGTTTGGGAAGTCCACCGGCAGAAATATGAAGGATTTTGGAATATTTTATACTGGGAAATTTGGGTATGAAAATTTCGAGCATCTGAACACCCCCCAAATCGCGATTAGAGCCTTAATTAAGGAGATAAATCGATTTAAAGGTTTGGGAAGTCCACCGGCCGATATATAAAGGATTTTGGAATATTTTACACTGGGAAATTTGGGTATGAAAATTTCGAGCATCTGAACACCCCCCAAATCGCGATTAGAGCCTTAATTAAGGAGATAAATCGATTTAAAGGTTTGGGAAGTCCACCGGCAGAAATATGAAGGATTTTGGAATATTTTATACTGGGAAATTTGGGTATGAAAATTTCGAGCATCTGAACACCCCCCAAATCGCGATTAGAGCCTTAATTAAGGAGATAAATCGATTTAAAGGTTTGGGAAGTCCACCGGCCGATATATAAAGGATTTTGGAATATTTTACACTGGGAAATTTGGGTATGAAAATTTTGAGCATCTGAACACCCCCCAAATCGCGATTAGAGCCTTAATTAAGGAGATAAATCGATTTAAAGGTTTGGGAAGTCCACCGGCAGAAATATGAAGGATTTTGGAATATTTTATACTGGGAAATTTGGGTATGAAAATTTCGAGCATCTGAACACCCCCCAAATCGCGAATAGAGCTTTAATTAAGGAGATAAATCGATTTAAAGGTTTGGGAAGTCCACCGGCCGACAAATAAAAGATTTTGGCATATTTTATACTGGGAAATTTGGGTATGAAAATTTTGAGCATCTGAACACCCCCCAAATCGCGATTAGAGCCTTAATTAAGGAGATAAATCGATTTAAAGGTTTGGGAAGTCCACCGGCAGAAATATGAAGGATTTTGGAATATTTTATACTGGGAAATTTGGGTATGAAAATTTCGAGCATCTGAACACCCCCCAAATCGCGATTAGAGCCTTAATTAAGGAGATAAATCGATTTAAAGGTTTGGGAAGTCCACCGGCCGATATATAAAGGATTTTGGAATATTTTACACTGGGAAATTTGGGTATGAAAATTTTGAGCATCTGAACACCCCCCAAATCGCGATTAGAGCCTTAATTAAGGAGATAAATCGATTTAAAGGTTTGGGAAGTCCACCGGCCGATATATAAAGGATTTTGGAATATTTTACACTGGGAAATTTGGGTATGAAAATTTCAAGCATCTGAACACCCCCCAAATCGCGATTAGAGCCCTAATTAAGGAGATAAATCGATTTAAATGTTTGGGAAGTCCACCGGCCGACAAATAAAAGATTTTGGCATATTTTATACTGGGAAATTTGGGTATGAAAATTTTGAGCATCTGAACACCCCCCAAATCGCGATTAGAGCCTTAATTAAGGAGATAAATCGATTTAAAGGTTTGGGAAGTCCACCGGCCGACAAATAAAAGATTTTGGCATATTTTATACTGGGAAATTCGGGTATGAAAATTTTGAGCATCTGAACACCCCCCAAATCGCGATTAGAGCCTTAATTAAGGAGATAAATCGATTTAAAGGTTTGGGAAGTCCACCGGCCGACAAATAAAAGATTTTGGCATATTTTATACTGGGAAATTTGGGTATGAAAATTTTGAGCATCTGAACACCCCCCAAATCGCGATTAGAGCCTTAATTAAGGAGATAAATCGATTTAAAGGTTTGGGAAGTCCACCGGCCGATACATAAAGGATTTTGGAATATTTTACACTGGGAAATTTGGGTATGAAAATTTCGAGCATCTGAACACCCCCCAAATTGCGATTAGAGCCTTAATTAAGGAGATAAATCGATTTAAAGGTTTGGGAAGTCCACCGGCCGATATATAAAGGATTTTGGAATATTTTACACTGGGAAATTCAGGTATGAAAATTTCAAGCATCTGAACACCCCCCAAATCGCGATTAGAGCCCTAATTAAGGAGATAAATCGATTTAAAGGTTTGGGAAGTCCACCGGCCGATATATAAAGGATTTTGGAATATTTTACACTGGGAAATTCAGGTATGAAAATTTCAAGCATCTGAACACCCCCCAAATCGCGATTAGAGCCTTAATTAAGGAGATAAATCGATTTGAAGGTTTGGGAAGTCCACCGGCCGATATATAAAGGATTTTGGAATATTTTATACTGGGAAATTTGGGTATTAAAATTTCGAGCATCTGAACACCCCCCAAATCGCGATTAGAGCCTTAATTAAGGAGATAAATCGATTTAAAGGTTTGAGAAGTCCACCGGCCGATATATAAAGGATTTTGGAATATTTTATACTGGGAAATTTGGGTATGAACATTTCGAGCATCTGAACACCCCCCAAATCGCGATTAGAGCCCTAATTAAGGAGATAAATCGATTTAAAGGTTTGGGAAGTCCACCGGCCGATATATAAAGGATTTTGGAATATTTTACACTGGGAAATTCAGGTATGAAAATTTCAAGCATCTGAACACCCCCCAAATCGCGATTAGAGCCCTAATTAAGGAGATAAATCGATTTAAAGGTTTGGGAAGTCCACCGGCCGATATATAAAGGATTTTGGAATATTTTATACTGGGAAATTTGGGTATTAAAATTTCGAGCATCTGAACACCCCCCAAATCGCGATTAGAGCCTTAATTAAGGAGATAAATCGATTTAAAGGTTTGAGAAGTCCACCGGCCGATATATAAAGGATTTTGGAATATTTTATACTGGGAAATTTGGGTATGAACATTTCGAGCATCTGAACACCCCCCAAATCGCGATTAGAGCCCTAATTAAGGAGATAAATCGATTTAAAGGTTTGGGAAGTCCACCGGCCGATATATAAAGGATTTTGGAATATTTTACACTGGGAAATTCAGGTATGAAAATTTCAAGCATCTGAACACCCCCCAAATCGCGATTAGAGCCCTAATTAAGGAGATAAATCGATTTAAAGGTTTGGGAAGTCCACCGGCCGATATATAAAGGATTTTGGAATATTTTATACTGGGAAATTTGGGTATTAAAATTTCGAGCATCTGAACACCCCCCAAATCGCGATTAGAGCCTTAATTAAGGAGATAAATCGATTTAAAGGTTTGAGAAGTCCACCGGCCGATATATAAAGGATTTTGGAATATTTTATACTGGGAAATTTGGGTATGAACATTTCGAGCATCTGAACACCCCCCAAATCGCGATTAGAGCCCTAATTAAGGAGATAAATCGATTTAAAGGTTTGGGAAGTCCACCGGCCGATATATAAAGGATTTTGGAATATTTTATACTGGGAAATTTGGGTATGAAAATTTCGAGCATCTGAACACCCCCCAAATCGCGATTAGAGCCCTAATTAAGGAGATAAATCGATTTAAAGGTTTGGGAAGTCCACCGGCCGATATATAAAGGATTTTGGAATATTTTATACTGGGAAATTTGGGTATGAAAATTTCGAGCATCTGAACACCCCCCAAATCGCGATTAGAGCCTTAATTAAGGAGATAAATCGATTTAAAGGTTTGGAAAGTCCACCGGCCGATATATAAAGGATTTTGGAATATTTTATACTGGGAAATCTTGGTATGAAAATTTCGAGCATCTGAACACCCCCCAAATCGCGATTAGAGCCTTAATTAAGGAGATAAATCGATTTAAAGGTTTGGGAAGTCCATCGGCCGATATATAAAGGATTTTGGAATATTTTATACTGGGAAATTTGGGTATGAAAATTTCGAGCATCTGAACACCCCCCAAATCGCGATTAGAGCCTTAATTAAGGAGATAAATCGATTTAAAGGTTTGGGAAGTCCACCGGCAGAAATATGAAGGATTTTGGAATATTTTATACTGGGAAATTTGGGTATGAAAATTTCGAGCATCTGAACACCCCCCAAATCGCGATTAGAGCCTTAATTAAGGAGATAAATCGATTTAAAGGTTTGGGAAGTCCACCGGCCGATATATAAAGGATTTTGGAATATTTTATACTGGGAAATTTGGGTATGAAAATTTCGAGCATCTGAACACCCCCCAAATCGCGATTAGAGCCCTAATTAAGGAGATAAATCGATTTAAAGGTTTGGGAAGTCCACCGGCCGATATATAAAGGATTTTGGAATATTTTACACTGGGAAATTTGGGTATGAAAATTTCGAGCATCTGAACACCCCCCAAATCGCGATTAGAGCCTTAATTAAGGAGATAAATCGATTTAAAGGTTTGGGAAGTCCACCGGCCGATATATAAAGGATTTTGGAATATTTTACACTGGGAAATTCAGGTATGAAAATTTCAAGCATCTGAACACCCCCCAAATCGCGATTAGAGCCCTAATTAAGGAGATAAATCGATTTAAAGGTTTGGGAAGTCCACCGGCCGATATATAAAGGATTTTGGAATATTTTATACTGGGAAATTTGGGTATGAAAATTTCGAGCATCTGAACACCCCCCAAATCGCGATTAGAGCCTTAATTAAGGAGATAAATCGATTTAAAGGTTTGGGAAGTCCACCGGCCGATATATAAAGGATTTTGGAATATTTTACACTGGGAAATTCAGGTATGAAAATTTCAAGCATCTGAACACCCCCCAAATCGCGATTAGAGCCCTAATTAAGGAGATAAATCGATTTAAAGGTTTGGGAAGTCCACCGGCCGATATATAAAGGCTTTTGGAATATTTTACACTGGGAAATTTGGGTATGAAAATTTCGAGCATCTGAACACCCCCCAAATCGCGATTAGAGCCTTAATTAAGGAGATAAATCGATTTAAAGGTTTGAGAAGTCCACCGGCCGATATATAAAGGATTTTGGAATATTTTATACTGGGAAATTTGGGTATGAACATTTCGAGCATCTGAACACCCCCCAAATCGCGATTAGAGCCCTAATTAAGGAGATAAATCGATTTAAAGGTTTGGGAAGTCCACCGGCCGATATATAAAGGATTTTGGAATATTTTACACTGGGAAATTTGGGTATGAAAATTTCGAGCATCTGAACACCCCCCAAATCGCGATTAGAGCCTTAATTAAGGAGATAAATCGATTTAAAGGTTTGGAAAGTCCACCGGCCGATATATAAACGATTTTGGAATATTTTATACTGGGAAATCTTGGTATGAAAATTTCGAGCATCTGAACACCCCCCAAATCGCGATTAGAGCCTTAATTAAGGAGATAAATCGATTTAAAGGTTTGGGAAGTCCATCGGCCGATATATAAAGGATTTTGGAATATTTTATACTGGGAAATTTGGGTATGAAAATTTCGAGCATCTGAACACCCCCCAAATCGCGATTAGAGCCTTAATTAAGGAGATAAATCGATTTAAAGGTTTGGGAAGTCCACCGGCCGATATATAAAGGATTTTGGAATATTTTATACTGGGAAATTTGGGTATGAAAATTTCGAGCATCTGAACACCCCCCAAATCGCGATTAGAGCCCTAATTAAGGAGATAAATCGATTTAAAGGTTTGGGAAGTCCACCGGCCGATATATAAAGGATTTTGAAAATTTCGAGCATCTGAACACCCCCCAAATCGCGATTAGAGCCTTAATTAAGGAGATAAATCGATTTAAAGGTTTGGAAAGTCCACCGGCCGATATATAAACGATTTTGGAATATTTTATACTGGGAAATCTTGGTATGAAAATTTCGAGCATCTGAACACCCCCCAAATCGCGATTAGAGCCTTAATTAAGGAGATAAATCGATTTAAAGGTTTGGGAAGTCCATCGGCCGATATATAAAGGATTTTGGAATATTTTATACTGGGAAATTTGGGTATGAAAATTTCGAGCATCTGAACACCCCCCAAATCGCGATTAGAGCCTTAATTAAGGAGATAAATCGATTTAAAGGTTTGGGAAGTCCACCGGCCGATATATAAAGGATTTTGGAATATTTTATACTGGGAAATTTGGGTATGAAAATTTCGAGCATCTGAACACCCCCCAAATCGCGATTAGAGCCCTAATTAAGGAGATAAATCGATTTAAAGGTTTGGGAAGTCCACCGGCCGATATATAAAGGATTTTGAAAATTTCGAGCATCTGAACACCCCCCAAATCGCGATTAGAGCCTTAATTAAGGAGATAAATCGATTTAAAGGTTTGGAAAGTCCACCGGCCGATATATAAACGATTTTGGAATATTTTATACTGGGAAATCTTGGTATGAAAATTTCGAGCATCTGAACACCCCCCAAATCGCGATTAGAGCCTTAATTAAGGAGATAAATCGATTTAAAGGTTTGGGAAGTCCATCGGCCGATATATAAAGGATTTTGGAATATTTTATACTGGGAAATTTGGGTATGAAAATTTCGAGCATCTGAACACCCCCCAAATCGCGATTAGAGCCTTAATTAAGGAGATAAATCGATTTAAAGGTTTGGGAAGTCCACCGGCCGATATATAAAGGATTTTGGAATATTTTATACTGGGAAATTTGGGTATGAAAATTTCGAGCATCTGAACACCCCCCAAATCGCGATTAGAGCCCTAATTAAGGAGATAAATCGATTTAAAGGTTTGGGAAGTCCACCGGCCGATATATAAAGGATTTTGGAAAATTTCGAGCATCTGAACACCCCCCAAATCGCGATTAGAGCCTTAATTAAGGAGATAAATCGATTTAAAGGTTTGGGAAGTCCACCGGCAGAAATATGAAGGATTTTGGAATATTTTATACTGGGAAATTTGGGTATGAAAATTTCGAGCATCTGAACACCCCCCAAATCGCGATTAGAGCCTTAATTAAGGAGATAAATCGATTTAAAGGTTTGGGAAGTCCACCGGCCGATATATAAAGGATTTTGGAATATTTTATACTGGGAAATTTGGGTATGAAAATTTCGAGCATCTGAACACCCCCCAAATCGCGATTAGAGCCTTAATTAAGGAGATAAATCGATTTAAAGGTTTGGAAAGTCCACCGGCCGATATATAAAGGATTTTGGAATATTTTATACTGGGAAATCTTGGTATGAAAATTTCGAGCATCTGAACACCCCCCAAATCGCGATTAGAGCCTTAATTAAGGAGATAAATCGATTTAAAGGTTTGGGAAGTCCATCGGCCGATATATAAAGGATTTTGGAATATTTTATACTGGGAAATTTGGGTATGAAAATTTCGAGCATCTGAACACCCCCCAAATCGCGATTAGAGCCTTAATTAAGGAGATAAATCGATTTAAAGGTTTGGGAAGTCCACCGGCAGAAATATGAAGGATTTTGGAATATTTTATACTGGGAAATTTGGGTATGAAAATTTCGAGCATCTGAACACCCCCCAAATCGCGATTAGAGCCTTAATTAAGGAGATAAATCGATTTAAAGGTTTGGGAAGTCCACCGGCCGATATATAAAGGATTTTGGAATATTTTATACTGGGAAATTTGGGTATGAAAATTTCGAGCATCTGAACACCCCCCAAATCGCGATTAGAGCCCTAATTAAGGAGATAAATCGATTTAAAGGTTTGGGAAGTCCACCGGCCGATATATAAAGGATTTTGGAATATTTTATACTGGGAAATTTGGGTATGAAAATTTCGAGCATCTGAACACCCCCCAAATCGCGATTAGAGCCTTAATTAAGGAGATAAATCGATTTAAAGGTTTGGGAAGTCCACCGGCAGAAATATGAAGGATTTTGGAATATTTTATACTGGGAAATTTGGGTATGAAAATTTCGAGCATCTGAACACCCCCCAAATCGCGATTAGAGCCTTAATTAAGGAGATAAATCGATTTAAAGGTTTGGGAAGTCCACCGGCCGATATATAAAGGATTTTGGAATATTTTATACTGGGAAATTTGGGTATGAAAATTTCGAGCATCTGAACACCCCCCAAATCGCGATTAGAGCCTTAATTAAGGAGATAAATCGATTTAAAGGTTTGGGAAGTCCACCGGCAGAAATATGAAGGATTTTGGAATATTTTATACTGGGAAATTTGGGTATGAAAATTTCGAGCATCTGAACACCCCCCAAATCGCGATTAGAGCCTTAATTAAGGAGATAAATCGATTTAAAGGTTTGGGAAGTCCACCGGCCGATATATAAAGGATTTTGGAATATTTTACACTGGGAAATTTGGGTATGAAAATTTCGAGCATCTGAACACCCCCCAAATCGCGATTAGAGCCTTAATTAAGGGGATAAATCGATTTAAAGGTTTGGGAAGTCCACCGGTCGATATATAAAGGATTTTGGAATATTTTATACTGGGAAATTTGGGTATGAAAATTTCGAGCATCTGAACACCCCCCAAATCGCGAATAGAGCCTTAATTAAGGAGATAAATCGATTTAAAGGTTTGGGAAGTCCACCAGCCGATAAATTAAAGATTTTGGAATATTTTATACTGGGAAATTTGGGTATGAAAATTTCGAGCATCTGAACACCCCCCAAATCGCGAATAGAGCCTTAATTAAGGAGATAAATCGATTTAAAGGTTTGGGAAGTCCACCGGCCGATATATAAAGGATTTTGGAATATTTTATACTGGGAAATTTGGGTATGAAAATTTCGAGCATCTGAACACCCCCCAAATCGCGATTAGAGCCTTAATTAAGGAGATAAATCGATTTAAAGGTTTGGGAAGTCCACCGGCCGACAAATAAAAGATTTTGGCATATTTTATACTGGGAAATTTGGGTATGAAAATTTCGAGCATCTGAACACCCCCCAAATCGCGATTAGAGCCTTAATTAAGGAGATAAATCGATTTAAAGGTTTGGGAAGTCCACCGGCAGAAATATGAAGGATTTTGGAATATTTTATACTGGGAAATTTGGGTATGAAAATTTCGAGCATCTGAACACCCCCCAAATCGCGATTAGAGCCTTAATTAAGGAGATAAATCGATTTAAAGGTTTGGGAAGTCCACCGGCCGATATATAAAGGATTTTGGAATATTTTATACTGGGAAATTTGGGTATGAAAATTTCGAGCATCTGAACACCCCCAAAATCGCGAATAGAGCCTTAATTAAGGAGATAAATCGATTTAAAGGTTTGGGAAGTCCACCAGCCGATAAATTAAAGATTTTGGAATATTTTATACTGGGAAATTTGGGTATGAAAATTTCGAGCATCTGAACACCCCCCAAATCGCGAATAGAGCCTTAATTAAGGAGATAAATCGATTTAAAGGTTTGGGAAGTCCACCGGCCGATATATAAAGGATTTTGGAATATTTTACACTGGGAAATTTGGGTATGAAAATTTCGAGCATCTGAACACCCCCCAAATCGCGATTAGAGCCTTAATTAAGGAGATAAATCGATTTAAAGGTTTGGAAAGTCCACCGGCCGATATATAAACGATTTTGGAATATTTTATACTGGGAAATCTTGGTATGAAAATTTCGAGCATCTGAACACCCCCCAAATCGCGATTAGAGCCTTAATTAAGGAGATAAATCGATTTAAAGGTTTGGGAAGTCCATCGGCCGATATATAAAGGATTTTGGAATATTTTATACTGGGAAATTTGGGTATGAAAATTTCGAGCATCTGAACACCCCCCAAATCGCGATTAGAGCCTTAATTAAGGAGATAAATCGATTTAAAGGTTTGGGAAGTCCACCGGCAGAAATATGAAGGATTTTGGAATATTTTATACTGGGAAATTTGGGTATGAAAATTTCGAGCATCTGAACACCCCCCAAATCGCGATTAGAGCCTTAATTAAGGAGATAAATCGATTTAAAGGTTTGGGAAGTCCACCGGCCGATATATAAAGGATTTTGGAATATTTTATACTGGGAAATTTGGGTATGAAAATTTCGAGCATCTGAACACCCCCCAAATCGCGATTAGAGCCCTAATTAAGGAGATAAATCGATTTAAAGGTTTGGGAAGTCCACCGGCCGATATATAAAGGATTTTGAAAATTTCGAGCATCTGAACACCCCCCAAATCGCGATTAGAGCCTTAATTAAGGAGATAAATCGATTTAAAGGTTTGGGAAGTCCACCGGCAGAAATATGAAGGATTTTGGAATATTTTATACTGGGAAATTTGGGTATGAAAATTTCGAGCATCTGAACACCCCCCAAATCGCGATTAGAGCCTTAATTAAGGAGATAAATCGATTTAAAGGTTTGGGAAGTCCACCGGCCGATATATAAAGGATTTTGGAATATTTTATACTGGGAAATTTGGGTATGAAAATTTCGAGCATCTGAACACCCCCCAAATCGCGATTAGAGCCTTAATTAAGGAGATAAATCGATTTAAAGGTTTGGAAAGTCCACCGGCCGATATATAAAGGATTTTGGAATATTTTATACTGGGAAATCTTGGTATGAAAATTTCGAGCATCTGAACACCCCCCAAATCGCGATTAGAGCCTTAATTAAGGAGATAAATCGATTTAAAGGTTTGGGAAGTCCATCGGCCGATATATAAAGGATTTTGGAATATTTTATACTGGGAAATCTTGGTATGAAAATTTCGAGCATCTGAACACCCCCCAAATCGCGATTAGAGCCTTAATTAAGGAGATAAATCGATTTAAAGGTTTGGGAAGTCCACCGGCAGAAATATGAAGGATTTTGGAATATTTTATACTGGGAAATTTGGGTATGAAAATTTCGAGCATCTGAACACCCCCCAAATCGCGATTAGAGCCTTAATTAAGGAGATAAATCGATTTAAAGGTTTGGGAAGTCCACCGGCCGATATATAAAGGATTTTGGAATATTTTATACTGGGAAATTTGGGTATGAAAATTTCGAGCATCTGAACACCCCCCAAATCGCGATTAGAGCCCTAATTAAGGAGATAAATCGATTTAAAGGTTTGGGAAGTCCACCGGCCGATATATAAAGGATTTTGGAATATTTTATACTGGGAAATTTGGGTATGAAAATTTCGAGCATCTGAACACCCCCCAAATCGCGATTAGAGCCTTAATTAAGGAGATAAATCGATTTAAAGGTTTGGGAAGTCCACCGGCAGAAATATGAAGGATTTTGGAATATTTTATACTGGGAAATTTGGGTATGAAAATTTCGAGCATCTGAACACCCCCCAAATCGCGATTAGAGCCTTAATTAAGGAGATAAATCGATTTAAAGGTTTGGGAAGTCCACCGGCCGATATATAAAGGATTTTGGAATATTTTATACTGGGAAATTTGGGTATGAAAATTTCGAGCATCTGAACACCCCCCAAATCGCGATTAGAGCCTTAATTAAGGAGATAAATCGATTTAAAGGTTTGGGAAGTCCATCGGCCGATATATAAAGGATTTTGGAATATTTTATACTGGGAAATTTGGGTATGAAAATTTCGAGCATCTGAACACCCCCCAAATCGCGATTAGAGCCTTAATTAAGGAGATAAATCGATTTAAAGGTTTGGGAAGTCCACCAGCCGATAAATTAAAGATTTTGGAATATTTTATACTGGGAAATTTGGGTATGAAAATTTCGAGCATCTGAACACCCCCCAAATCGCGAATAGAGCCTTAATTAAGGAGATAAATCGATTTAAAGGTTTGGGAAGTCCACCGGCCGATATAAAAAGGATTTTGGAATATTTTATACTGGGAAATTTGGGTATGAAAATTTCGAGCATCTGAACACCCCCCAAATCGCGATTAGAGCCTTAATTAAGGAGATAAATCGATTTAAAGGTTTGGAAAGTCCACCGGCCGATATATAAAGGATTTTGGAATATTTTACACTGGGAAATTTGGGTATGAAAATTTCGAGCATCTGAACACCCCCCAAATCGCGATTAGAGCCTTAATTAAGGAGATAAATCGATTTAAAGGTTTGGAAAGTCCACCGGCCGATATATAAAGGATTTTGGAATATTTTACACTGGGAAATTTGGGTATGAAAATTTCGAGCATCTGAACACCCCCCAAATCGCGATTAGAGCCTTAATTAAGGAGATAAATCGATTTAAAGGTTTGGAAAGTCCACCGGCCGATATATAAAGGATTTTGGAATATTTTATACTGGGAAATCTTGGTATGAAAATTTCGAGCATATGAACACCCCCCAAATCGCGATTAGAGCCTGAATTAGGGAGATAAATCGATTTAAAGGTTTGGAAAGTCCACCAGCCGATATATAAAGGATTTTGGAATATTTTATACTGGGAAATCTTGGTATGAAAATTTCGAGCATCTGAACACCCCCCAAATCGCGATTAGAGCCTTAATTAAGGAGATAAATCGATTTAAAGGTTTGGAAAGTCCACCGGCAGATATATAAAGGATTTTGGAATATTTTATACTGGGAAATTTGGGTATGAAAATTTCGAGCATCTGAACACCCCCCAAATCGCGATTAGAGCCTGAATTAAGGAGATAAATCGATTTAAAGGTTTGGAAAGTCCACCAGCCGATATATAAAGGATTTTGGAATATTTTATACTGGGAAATCTTGGTATGAAAATTTCGAGCATCTGAACACCCCCCAAATCGCGATTAGAGCCTTAATTAAGGAGATAAATCGATTTAAAGGTTTGGAAAGTCCACCGGCCGATATATAAAGGATTTTGGAATATTTTACACTGGGAAATCTTGGTATGAAAATTTCGAGCATATGAACACCCCCCAAATCGCGATTAGAGCCTGAATTAAGGAGATAAATCGATTTAAAGGTTTGGAAAGTCCACCAGCCGATATATAAAGGATTTTGGAATATTTTATACTGGGAAATCTTGGTATGAAAATTTCGAGCATCTGAACACCCCCCAAATCGCGATTAGAGCCTTAATTAAGGAGATAAATCGATTTAAAGGTTTGGAAAGTCCACCGGCCGATATATAAAGGATTTTGGAATATTTTATACTGGGAAATTTGGGTATGAAAATTTCGAGCATCTGAACACCCCCCAAATCGCGATTAGAGCCTTAATTAAGGAGATAAATCGATTTAAAGGTTTGGAAAGTCCACCAGCCGATATATAAAGGATTTTGGAATATTTTATACTGGGAAATCTTGGTATGAAAATTTCGAGCATCTGAACACCCCCCAAATCGCGATTAGAGCCTTAATTAAGGAGATAAATCGATTTAAAGGTTTGGAAAGTCCACCGGCCGATATATAAAGGATTTTGGAATATTTTATACTGGGAAATCTTGGTATGAAAATTTCGAGCATCTGAACACCCCCCAAATCGCGATTAGAGCCTTAATTAAGGAGATAAATCGATTTAAAGGTTTGGAAAGTCCACCGGCCGATATATAAAGGATTTTGGAATATTTTACACTGGGAAATCTTGGTATGAAAATTTCGAGCATATGAACACCCCCCAAATCGCGATTAGAGCCTGAATTAAGGAGATAAATCGATTTAAAGGTTTGGAAAGTCCACCAGCCGATATATAAAGGATTTTGGAATATTTTATACTGGGAAATCTTGGTATGAAAATTTCGAGCATCTGAACACCCCCCAAATCGCGATTAGAGCCTTAATTAAGGAGATAAATCGATTTAAAGGTTTGGAAAGTCCACCGGCCGATATATAAAGGATTTTGGAATATTTTATACTGGGAAATTTGGGTATGAAAATTTCGAGCATCTGAACACCCCCCAAATCGCGATTAGAGCCTTAATTAAGGAGATAAATCGATTTAAAGGTTTGGAAAGTCCACCAGCCGATATATAAAGGATTTTGGAATATTTTATACTGGGAAATCTTGGTATGAAAATTTCGAGCATCTGAACACCCCCCAAATCGCGATTAGAGCCTTAATTAAGGAGATAAATCGATTTAAAGGTTTGGAAAGTCCACCGGCCGATATATAAAGGATTTTGGAATATTTTATACTGGGAAATCTTGGTATGAAAATTTCGAGCATCTGAACACCCCCCAAATCGCGATTAGAGCCTTAATTAAGGAGATAAATCGATTTAAAGGTTTGGAAAGTCCACCGGCCGATATATAAAGGATTTTGGAATATTTTATACTGGGAAATCTTGGTATGAAAATTTCGAGCATCTGAACACCCCCCAAATCGCGATTAGAGCCTTAATTAAGGAGATAAATCGATTTAAAGGTTTGGAAAGTCCACCGGCCGATATATAAAGGATTTTAGAATATTTTATACTGGGAAATCTTGGTATGAAAATTTCGAGCATCTGAACACCCCCCAAATCGCGATTAGAGCCTTAATTAAGGAGATAAATCGATTTAAAGGTTTGGAAAGTCCACCGGCCGATATATAAAGGATTTTGGAATATTTTATACTGGGAAATTTGGGTATGAAAATTTCGAGCATCTGAACACCCCCCAAATCGCGATTAGAGCCTTAATTAAGGAGATAAATCGATTTAAAGGTTTGGAAAGTCCACCAGCCGATATATAAAGGATTTTGGAATATTTTATACTGGGAAATCTTGGTATGAAAATTTCGAGCATCTGAACACCCCCCAAATCGCGATTAGAGCCTTAATTAAGGAGATAAATCGATTTAAAGGTTTGGAAAGTCCACCGGCCGATATATAAAGGATTTTGGAATATTTTACACTGGGAAATTTGGGTATGAAAATTTCGAGCATCTGAACACCCCCCAAATCGCGATTAGAGCCTTAATTAAGGAGATAAATCGATTTAAAGGTTTGGAAAGTCCACCGGCCGATATATAAAGGATTTTGGAATATTTTATACTGGGAAATCTTGGTATGAAAATTTCGAGCATATGAACACCCCCCAAATCGCGATTAGAGCCTGAATTAGGGAGATAAATCGATTTAAAGGTTTGGAAAGTCCACCAGCCGATATATAAAGGATTTTGGAATATTTTATACTGGGAAATCTTGGTATGAAAATTTCGAGCATCTGAACACCCCCCAAATCGCGATTAGAGCCTTAATTAAGGAGATAAATCGATTTAAAGGTTTGGAAAGTCCACCGGCAGATATATAAAGGATTTTGGAATATTTTATACTGGGAAATTTGGGTATGAAAATTTCGAGCATCTGAACACCCCCCAAATCGCGATTAGAGCCTGAATTAAGGAGATAAATCGATTTAAAGGTTTGGAAAGTCCACCAGCCGATATATAAAGGATTTTGGAATATTTTATACTGGGAAATCTTGGTATGAAAATTTCGAGCATCTGAACACCCCCCAAATCGCGATTAGAGCCTTAATTAAGGAGATAAATCGATTTAAAGGTTTGGAAAGTCCACCGGCCGATATATAAAGGATTTTGGAATATTTTACACTGGGAAATCTTGGTATGAAAATTTCGAGCATATGAACACCCCCCAAATCGCGATTAGAGCCTGAATTAAGGAGATAAATCGATTTAAAGGTTTGGAAAGTCCACCAGCCGATATATAAAGGATTTTGGAATATTTTATACTGGGAAATCTTGGTATGAAAATTTCGAGCATCTGAACACCCCCCAAATCGCGATTAGAGCCTTAATTAAGGAGATAAATCGATTTAAAGGTTTGGAAAGTCCACCGGCCGATATATAAAGGATTTTGGAATATTTTATACTGGGAAATTTGGGTATGAAAATTTCGAGCATCTGAACACCCCCCAAATCGCGATTAGAGCCTTAATTAAGGAGATAAATCGATTTAAAGGTTTGGAAAGTCCACCAGCCGATATATAAAGGATTTTGGAATATTTTATACTGGGAAATCTTGGTATGAAAATTTCGAGCATCTGAACACCCCCCAAATCGCGATTAGAGCCTTAATTAAGGAGATAAATCGATTTAAAGGTTTGGAAAGTCCACCGGCCGATATATAAAGGATTTTGGAATATTTTATACTGGGAAATCTTGGTATGAAAATTTCGAGCATCTGAACACCCCCCAAATCGCGATTAGAGCCTTAATTAAGGAGATAAATCGATTTAAAGGTTTGGAAAGTCCACCGGCCGATATATAAAGGATTTTGGAATATTTTACACTGGGAAATTTGGGTATGAAAATTTCGAGCATCTGAACACCCCCCAAATCGCGATTAGAGCCTTAATTAAGGAGATAAATCGATTTAAAGGTTTGGAAAGTCCACCGGCAGATATATAAAGGATTTTGGAATATTTTATACTGGGAAATTTGGGTATGAAAATTTCGAGCATCTGAACACCCCCCAAATCGCGATTAGAGCCTTAATTAAGGAGATAAATCGATTTAAAGGTTTGGAAAGTCCACCGGCCGATATATAAAGGATTTTGGAATATTTTATACTGGGAAATCTTGGTATGAAAATTTCGAGCATCTGAACACCCCCCAAATCGCGATTAGAGCCTTAATTAAGGAGATAAATCGATTTAAAGGTTTGGAAAGTCCACCAGCCGATATATAAAAGATTTTGGAATATTTTATACTGGGAAATTTGGGTATGAAAATTTCGAGCATCTGAACAACCCCCAAATCGCGATTAGAGCCTTAATTAAGGAGATAAATCGATTTAAAGGTTTGGGAAGTCCACCAGCCGATATATAAAGGATTTTGGAATATTTTATACTGGGAAATCTTGGTATGAAAATTTCGAGCATCTGAACACCCCCCAAATCGCGATTAGAGCCTTAATTAAGGAGATAAATCGATTTATAGGTTTGGGAAGTCCACCAGCCGATATATAAAGGATTTTGGAATATTTTATACTGGGAAATCTTGGTATGAAAATTTCGAGCATCTGAACACCCCCCAAATCGCGATTAGAGCCTTAATTAAGGAGATAAATCGATTTAAAGGTTTGGAAAGTCCACCGGCCGATATATAAAGGATTTTGGAATATTTTACACTGGGAAATTTGGGTATGAAAATTTCGAGCATCTGAACACCCCCCAAATCGCGATTAGAGCCTTAATTAAGGAGATAAATCGATTTAAAGGTTTGGAAAGTCCACCGGCCGATATATAAAGGATTTTGGAATATTTTATACTGGGAAATCTTGGTATGAAAATTTCGAGCATATGAACACCCCCCAAATCGCGATTAGAGCCTGAATTAAGGAGATAAATCGATTTAAAGGTTTGGAAAGTCCACCAGCCGATATATAAAGGATTTTGGAATATTTTATACTGGGAAATCTTGGTATGAAAATTTCGAGCATCTGAACACACCCCAAATCGCGATTAGAGCCTTAATTAAGGAGATAAATCGATTTAAAGGTTTGGAAAGTCCACCGGCCGATATATAAAGGATTTTGGAATATTTTACACTGGGAAATTTGGGTATGAAAATTTCGAGCATCTGAACACCCCCCAAATCACGATTAGAGCCTTAATTAAGGAGATAAATCGATTTAAAGGTTTGGAAAGTCCACCGGCCGATATATAAAGGATTTTGGAATATTTTACACTGGGAAATTTGGGTATGAAAATTTCGAGCATCTGAACACCCCCCAAATCGCGATTAGAGCCTTAATTAAGGAGATAAATCGATTTAAAGGTTTGGAAAGTCCACCGGCCGATATATAAAGGATTTTGGAATATTTTACACTGGGAAATTTGGGTATGAAAATTTCGAGCATCTGAACACCCCCCAAATCGCGATTAGAGCCTTAATTAAGGAGATAAATCGATTTAAAGGTTTGGAAAGTCCACCGGCCGATATATAAAGGATTTTGGAATATTTTATACTGGGAAATCTTGGTATGAAAATTTCGAGCATATGAACACCCCCCAAATCGCGATTAGAGCCTGAATTAGGGAGATAAATCGATTTAAAGGTTTGGAAAGTCCACCAGCCGATATATAAAGGATTTTGGAATATTTTATACTGGGAAATCTTGGTATGAAAATTTCGAGCATCTGAACACCCCCCAAATCGCGATTAGAGCCTTAATTAAGGAGATAAATCGATTTAAAGGTTTGGAAAGTCCACCGGCCGATATATAAAGGATTTTGGAATATTTTACACTGGGAAATTTGGGTATGAAAATTTCGAGCATCTGAACACCCCCCAAATCGCGATTAGAGCCTTAATTAAGGAGATAAATCGATTTAAAGGTTTGGAAAGTCCACCGGCAGATATATAAAGGATTTTGGAATATTTTATACTGGGAAATTTGGGTATGAAAATTTCGAGCATCTGAACACCCCCCAAATCGCGATTAGAGCCTTAATTAAGGAGATAAATCGATTTAAAGGTTTGAGAAGTCCACCGGCCGATATATAAAGGATTTTGGAATATTTTATACTGGGAAATCTTGGTATGAAAATTTCGAGCATCTGAACACCCCCCAAATCGCGATTAGAGCCTTAATTAAGGAGATAAATCGATTTAAAGGTTTGGAAAGTCCACCGGCCGATATATAAAGGATTTTGGAATATTTTACACTGGGAAATTTGGGTATGAAAATTTCGAGCATCTGAACACCCCCCAAATCGCGATTAGAGCCTTAATTAAGGAGATAAATCGATTTAAAGGTTTGGAAAGTCCACCGGCAGATATATAAAGGATTTTGGAATATTTTATACTGGGAAATTTGGGTATGAAAATTTCGAGCATCTGAACACCCCCCAAATCGCGATTAGAGCCTTAATTAAGGAGATAAATCGATTTAAAGGTTTGGAAAGTCCACCGGCCGATATATAAAGGATTTTGGAATATTTTCGAGCATCTGAACACCCCCCAAACCGCGATTAGAGCCTTAATTAAGGAGATAAATCGATTTAAAGGTTTGAGAAGTCCACCAGCCGATATATAAAGGATTTTGGAATATTTTATACTGGGAAATCTTGGTATGAGAATTTCGAGCATCTGAACACCCCCCAAACCGCGATTAGAGCCTTAATTAAGGAGATAAATCGATTTAAAGGTTTGGAAAGTCCACCGGCCGATATATAAAGGATTTTGAAATATTTTATACTGGGAAATCTTGGTATGAAAATTTCGAGCATCTGAAAACCCACCAAATCGCGATTGGAGCCTTAATTAAGGAGATAAATCGATTTACAGGTTTGGGAAGTCCACCGGCCGATATATGAAAGATTTTGGAGTATTTTATACTGGGAAATTTGGGTATGAAAATTTCGAGCATCTGAACACCCGCCAAATCGCGATTAGAGCCTTAATAAATAAATAAATTAATTAATTAAATCCCCAGGCATGAACCAACAGCAAGTAAATTTAGGTTTGATCTGCTCTCGACGTTGCTGTACAACTTTCAACAAGAGGGCTTCTTGAACCACTTCTTGTTGGTTAGTTGACAGTTCAACTGCAGGGTAGCTCGTAGGCAAAATCCCATACCTGATCCTGTTAGCAATGTTTTTGTGCAGAACTCCATTTTAAAATTCATAACCATCCTCAAACCACACCGATAAATTAAGTTGAATGAAGCTAGTGAGGTCAGTCATACTTTTAAATAAAATCTTCGGATTAAGAAATATTTCCCTGATTTTGAATGACATTTCCTGCGATTCCGTGATTTTCCAGGTCTAAAAGTGACAAAGAATACGAACCCGAGGAAAGAGCAGAGATGCAACCGTGATTTACCTTCCATGGCATGATATGTCACCACTTTGGTCACTTTTGACCAACGTCACCTTCGGCACCAAGCGACTGATCCTAATTTTAAAATCTGTTGAAAGAGCTGAGGCTCCAAAAGCAAAGGGACTTTCCTCAAATTCCCCCATCAACCTGAATAGATTTGCTACGAGAAACCACATGTTTATAGCCCTGCAGAAAGCCTAGGACGCTTCAGAAGAAGATGCCATCTGCATAAATACCCACTTGCATCCGATAAGCTCTGTCTCCATCGCCTGTCTTATCACACACTGTAATCAAGTTGTGCAAGAATTGTACAGATATGTATATTCATACCCCCCTATTGTAGTAGAACATGGTTAACACCACTTTAGCAACAAACGACGACACTCGGCTGCAACAGCTGCAACTGTAAAGACCTTAACTCGGAAGACAACAACGACGACGACGGAGCACTGCACCACCTCACTCCTCAAAAGCGGGCCGTGATTAATTAAATAAGGCAAGTTATGTGTGACACTTATGGTGTGGCGGTTGCAAAGGAAAATTAATTGAAAAATTGAACATTATCCACACTTGGGTGCGCTCAGCAGCATGCACTGTCACTGTCACTTCCGACAAACAAACACGATAGTGGTTAAGCCCTCCTACCGGCGCTTGTCGACGATAAGGAACAGTTTACTGGCTGTGTAATCATATTTGTACGATGTCACTCGTTTGTTTTCTTACAGGAAGGTAGGAAGGATGTTTGTTCCTGAAGTCGGTTCATGTTGGGAGATAAGATTTTGCCTGGGTGAGATGATTATCCGATTTAGGTCGGGATGCTTGCAAAATTAAGAAAAGTCATTGTCACGCTTGAGCGATGAGTCGTTGGTCAGGTACATTGACAGTTGACCGGTAGAAATCGTTGGTAGAAAGCGGCAGTATTTAAAGCGTTGCAAAGTCATTCGATCAAGTGAGAAGGGAAAAGTGTGTGGCAGAGCAAAATGTCCTTCATCAAATTTCAAACTTCCGATGGAGTCGTGTTCAACGTAGATTCCAAGTCGGCCAAATGCTTCGGAACGATCAAAACCATGCTGGAGGACATCGCCGTCGGTGAGGACGACGTCATACCGCTTCCGAATGTGACGGCGCCGATCTTGGAGAAAGTCATTCAATGGGTTGATCATCACAAGGACGATCCGCTTCTGGAGTACGATGACGAATTCGAACGAAAGAGGACGGACAACATCAGCGGATGGGATATGGAATATTTGAAGGTGGACCAAAGGATTTTGGTAGATTTGATGCTGGCAGCCAACTATCTGGACATTAGTGGATTGATCGCTGTAACCTGCAAGACGGTGGCCAATATGATTAAGAATAAAACGGTGGAAGAGATTAGATCAACGTTCAACATCAAGAATGATTTCCCAGGGGGGGCAGAGCAACAGCTCCGCCTGGAGAATGAATATGTCGAGGAGAGAAAATAAAGAATTGTCACAAATGAAACGGCTTATTTCAATTACAGGAACTCAAGTGTATCTGCTCTGCTCGTGAAACACGATCCATCTGGGAATGGAACGAACGGCACCCCCATTCTATTCCATCCATCCATCAATATTTACGTACTAGGCTGGATCAGCCTGTCAGAATCGTATCACTTTTGGATTCGTCTGTCGGTCTCTGCTTTCAATAATAATAAAAAAAAGAAACGACTCCCCAGTCTCTCAAGCATGGAGCTCGTTTCCGACTGAAAAAAAAACACCCGCATATGGCGTTTCCGAATTGGCTTTTGTTTATCAAAGTGTGCACAGTCTGGTGCACTTGAACGTAGCACCACATGCATCAAAACGTGCATTCCATTTGGGATCCATCACAAACCTAACTCGACACCTCTCCCGTACAAACCATTGAAAAGCAGATTTTATCATCTTTTGATGGACAACGGTCCGGAGGCAGTGCTGCCAGAATCAACATCTGTAAATTGGCTTCTTTTGACAGGTTGTGTTTGATTTTCCCGACGCGTTGGCAACACTGCACAAGTTCATCAGTCGTGTATAGTCGTGAAACCTGTTACTCCGGTGAAGAATCCTGTTCAAATATTTTAATTGTTAACCCTCCTAGCTGTAGTCACATCTGCTGCAAGATAACTTTCAACTCCACATCCCTTTATGTTTTCACTGACAACGAATCTTACTCAGAGAGTGAGTCACTTTTACTCATTCGTAGGTAGACACTTCTGAGTGAGAAACTTCTCCATACGAATGAGTAAAAGTAACTCACAACTGAGTTAAAGTGACCCACCCTCCGAGTTACTTTCGTTTTCAGTGCCTCTTTCCATCAGCTTGCTGCGTGGTCTGCGAGCTATGGGAACGGCAAATTCCAATGCAATCTGATCCATTTCGTTGTAGCCTATTTTATGTTTTACTGTTGACCCAGAGAGGCAGCAGTGCACCGCACGAAGAGTTTCGTTCTGTTTTTGACACCAACGACATTCGGAGCGAAATACGATGAAAATAAAAATAAACCTCTCGGCACGGGAAGGAACGTTTCATTACATTTTCTCCAATAGATAGCTACTTGATCCAGATTTCAGCAGCACGCGAGGCACTTTATTCCAGACACGCTCTTATCGGATTAACTACCTGTTATTTGCCATCAAAGGTAGCGTGACAGGGGGAGAGAAAAAATCCAAGTCTTTTCAAACTTCAATCGGGAAAGGCAATGATGACACCAAGCAAGTGGGCCACTCGGGACCTATTATTTCACATCAAACGGGCAGGTGATATGGTTGTTGACAATAGTCGGCAGGAAATGTGGACTCTTTGATTCATCGAAATCAGGAAACACTCTTAAAATATGTTTTCAGAATTTTGAAAATGTCCTGTTCCTGAATGTTGACTAAGAGGCTGTCCATCAACTAGACAGCTTAGGGGGTGAGTGGATTTGTTCTAAGATCCATACAAATTTTTAAATCTTTTGTATAAAAATTTGTATCCGTAGTTTATGGACAGCCCTTAAGATCGCAGCAAATTATCCAAGTTGTAGACAGAGCTGGAATTAGGGCGTTACAGCTTTTGTAAGCAATGACTTCTCTCGTTGATTTCTAGGAATTCAAGGCACGACCACGGAAACCAACATAACCATCGGGTAGAGGAAGTCTTCACTTACCACATGGTAATGTAGATTTGCGTGAACGAGCCTAGAATTTCTAGAAATCATCGAGAGAAGTCATTGTTTACAAAAGCTGTTACGCTATAATTCCAGCTCTATCTAGAGTTGTTCTACACGCTATTTCAAAACTACCCAAATTTGAGTGGAATCCACCCAGATCGGTCAAAACTGAACCTACCCAAAAATGGGTAAACTGTGTTGATTCCAAACCTGCAGATTTAGGATCGAACCCAGTATGGAAGATTTTCGGCACTAATCCTGTCCCAAACACACCGAAACGGATGCGGGAAGAAGATCAACCGACGGCAAAGCCTCCGATAATTCAACGAATAAAATCAGTCACAAATGTTGTAAAGACAGTTCTACAACGCGATTAGCGGCACCGGTGGTGTAGTGGTAAGCGTGATTACCTCTCACCCCAGCAGGCCTGGGTTCAATCCCAGTCGGCGCCGCCGGGATGTTCTGAGGCATAACATCTCTGATCACGCCTTCCTTCGGAAGGGAAGTAAAGCCGTTGGACCTTGGTTCATGAGTTGATGGGTCGATAGGTAGGGTCCAGGTGTTGGAGGGG
Organism: Ochlerotatus camptorhynchus; assembly: GCF_037179485.1. NCBI lineage: Eukaryota > Metazoa > Arthropoda > Insecta > Diptera > Culicidae > Ochlerotatus > Ochlerotatus camptorhynchus. The sequence continues at coordinate 360,725 of NW_027040574.1, read as the reverse complement.
GTAAGAAGTTGTTCGCCTCCCCGTGGTGCACCCTGGAAACGATGGACAACCAGTGCTGCGGTACTGATCCAGTCGGCTAATCGAACAACAAACGAGGGGAAGCGCCGGAAGGCGCCTTGCGATCGATGTCAGTAAGATCGCAAGTATGTATACTGACACACTGGCATTATGTACGACACTGAGTGGAAACTTACCATAAACCACGCTACGGGCTGGCACTCAAGGTATTTCATTCTCTTAGTAGAGTCGGGTGGAACCGGCCGAAACGACGTTTGAGCTAATGCCTTGTTTGTCTCCGTCCCATAAAACCCTGGCAGGCCTTAGAATACGTTCCTCCCGTGCCACCCAGTTGGGGCTGCGGTGGTAATAGGTTAGGTTGAGTTATTCCCGTCTTACGCGATCCGGCTCTGAACATAACGCCCCATGAAGGCCTATGTCAACCCTCGTCATGGACCTCACTGCTCGCATAGACACCCATGGGGATCAATCAGCGACTATTCCATTTGCACGGTAGGATACCGGTCTAAGGGGGACCCAACAGTCGGGATGATTTAAAAAAATCATCAAAAAAGTCAAAAACCCCAAACCCCAGGTGAACAAGTCACCGAGGAGGCGACCGCGAACCCGTTCGCGAAGGGAGGTCTACCCAGATCTCCCGAACACAGTGAGCCGAACAAACGGCCGAAACCTCCGCGCGATGCTGAGACAACGGCCGAGATCGGTGGACAGCCGGAGGAGCAGCCGAAGGACTGGCCCGGGCTAATCAGAACCATGAATAGCTTTGGGCCCCTCCCTAGGCTGCTGGCAATCGCGGGACAGCTCGACGCCATAATAGAGTTCACGAGCACGAAGAGCAACATTGCGAAGGACCTAAAGCAGGCCTTGCGACAGCTCCGTGCAACCGTGAACGAGGCCCAGGACGACCACGAGCGGCTCAGGAAGCGACTAGAGGTCGCAGAGAGGGCGGCACAGAAGGAACCGAAGTCTAGCCAGACGGACGCCTTCAACTTCGGGGGCAACAATACGATGTCCAGCGAGGCCCTCCACTTTGCCGTTACGCAGGGACAGAAGCGAAATCGGCCCTCACCTTCGCCAGTAAAGGGTGCAGCACGCCCTAAGAGATGGAAAGTCTCTGTGCAGGTGGAGAGTGTGGCGGTTGCCCATCAGTACACTGCATTAGTGGACGTACCGAAAAAGAGGGCTGGAATAGCCAGTAGCAAAGTTGAGAAATGTAGCGGCTCCAAGGGCGGGAAGCAGGGCGGTAAGAAGGGTGCCCCCCCCGAAACCCCCGAGACCCCCGGACAAAACTGCCCCCAAGAGCAGTGCTGCCCGGACCAGTAACAAGGGCGAAGCTCTCATCTTCAAGACGGACGCGTCGAAATACGCGGAAGTCTTGAAGAAAATGAGAACGGACGAGCGCCTTGTGGAGATGGGCAGTAACGTGAGGAGCATCAGGCGCACTCGTACAGGTGAGATGCTCCTGGTGCTCAAACGTGGTGCTAAGGACCAGGGACCAACCTACCAGAAACTGGCAAAGGAGGTTGGTGGACGAAGTGACGGAGGCGACCAAGATAGTCACGGCGCTCCGGGAACAGTGTCAAGTCAAGGTACCGCAATCAGCGATTACCTTGAGGAAGGGACTGTTTTCCACCCAAGTGGCTACCATCAGGCTCTCTGCAGCTGAGGCCAGAAAGGCGGTAGCCGCAGGGAGGGTGCGAGTGGGCTGGTCGGACTGCCCCGTCAGTATTCCCCGACCGGTTACGGCTTGCTTTAGGTGCTTCGGTCAGGGCCATGTGGCCCGTGACTGTAAGAACACCGACAGGAGCAAGCTTTGCAGATAGTGCGGCTCGGAGGGCCATAAGGCGCGAGGTTGCCAAAAGCCGCCGAGGTGCACTATATGCGCGGAGAAGGGGAATACCCCTACCAACCACATGGCAGGTGGCTCACGCTGCCCGGGGGCCAAGAGCAATGCTGCTAAGGCAAAGAGCAATGCTCAGCCATGTTCGAGGTAGCGCAGTTGAACCTGAACCACTGTTCGGCTGCCCAGCAACTGCTGTGGCAATTGGCAGCGGAATGGGAGAGCGGATGTCGCAATCATCTCTGACCCGTACCGCGTCCCAACCGGCAACGGGAATTGGGTCACGGACGCGTCGGGGATGGCGGCGATATGCACGATGGGGAGCTTCCCCATTCAGGAAGTAGTCGTGTCCAACTCGATCGAGGGATTCGTGATCGCCAGGGTTAATGGAGTATACTTAAGTAGCTGCTATGCTCCGCCCAGGTGGTCTATCGAGCAATTCTCGCAGATGGTGGACAGACTGACTGCGGTACTTGTCGGCCTAAGACCGGTGGGCATTGCGGGCGACTTTAACGCATGGGCGGTAGAGTGGGGTAGCCACCACACCAACCAGAGAGGATGCATCCTACTGGAGGCAATGGCCAAGCTGGACGTTGTACTATCCATCACCGGCTCGGACAGTACCTACAGAAGGAATGGTGCAGAATCCGTCATCGACGTGACATACTGCAGCCCGAGTTTGGAGGGCAACCTACACTGGAGGGTCGATGAGGGTTACACTCATAGTGACCATCAGGCGATTCGGTACAGTGTGGGGCCAGGTGAGAGGCGAGTGGCAGGAGGAAATTCGTCGTTCTTCGAGGAGGAGGTCTTCGGCGAAGCACTGAGGCGGGAGCGAATAACCCCGGATCTGACGGAGGAAGAACTGGTAGCAGCACTGACAAGGGCGTGCGATACAACCATGCCTAGGAGAGCCTATCCCAGGCATGGCCATAGACCGGTGTACTGGTGGAGCGAGTCGATTGCTATCCTCAGGGCGTCTTGCCTCCAGGCGAGAAGGAGGATGCACCGAGCTCGTACGACTGAATCTCGGGAGGAACACCGCGTCGCTCTTCGAGCGGCTAAGGCAGACTTCAATAAAGAGATCGCCAGACGCAAGCGCGCGTGCTTTGACAGCCTATGCCAAAGCGCCAACACGAACCCATGGGGGGATGCTTACAAAGTGGTCATGGCAAAGACCCGCGGCGTGACGGCACCCCCGGAGAGATCACCAGCGGTACTGGCTCCGATCGTTGGGTTCCTGTTCCCGCGTAGGGACGTAGACTCCTGGCCGCGGATCCCAGGCGCGGATCAGGGAGAAGTGTCTAGAGTGACGAACAGTGAACTTGGCGGTATTGCCAGGTCGCTGGTGGTGGGCAAGGCCCCGGGCCCAGATGGGATCCCGGTTGTGGCTCTGAGGGCGGCCGTTGCGGAAAATCCAGACATGTTCCGTTCTGTTTTTCAGACTTGTCTGGACGTAGGCGTCTTCCCAGACGCGTGGAAGCGGCAGAAGCTGGTGCTGCTTCCGAAGCCAGGAAAACCCCCTGGGGACCCGTCAGCATACAGACCCATCTGTTTGCTGGACACCACTGGGAAACTGCTTGAGAGGGTCATCCTCAACAGGCTGTCGGCCTACACCGAAGGTGTAGACGGCCTGTCAAGCAGCCAGTACGGGTTCCGAAAGGGCAGATCCACGGTGGACGCCATCCGCGACGTCATCCAGACGGCAGAGGTGGTCCATCGGAAACGAAGGGGCATTCGCTACTGCGCGGTGCTAACCTTAGACGTGAAGAACGCGTTCAACAGCGCGTGCTGGGGGGCGATAGCCCGCTCGCTACACCAGCTCCAAATTCCCGGAGGGCTGTATAAGATTCTGGAAAGCTACTTCCAGAATCGTTTGTTGACGTACGACACAGAAGATGGCGAAAAATGCGTTAGAGTCACCGCAGGAGTGCCACAAGGCTCCAACTTGGGCCCGGTGTTATGGAACGTCATGTACGATGGACTGTTGAGGATAAAATTCCCGGTAGGCGTGAAAATTGTAGGTTTTGCCGACGATGTCACGCTGGTAGTCTGCGGGGAATCCCTCGAGGAGGTAGAGCTGACAGCGGCCCACTGCGTCAGGCTTGTGGAGGAATGGATGAGAACCAGGAAACTGGAGCTCGCCCATCACAAGACGGAACTGGTCGTAGTCAACAATCGCATGTCAGTACAGCACGTGACGTTGACAGTCGGCGGAAGCACAATTAGGTCTGTGCGCTCTCTAAAACTCTTGGGGGTCATGCTCGACGATAAGCTCAGCTTCGGCTGCCACGTTGAGTACGCCTGTGGAGTACGCATACGCATTTAATCTGGTTCTCCCTCTGTAGAGAAAATTGTTCAGCAGCCTTTCAGTTTATCCTTCTTTCCTTTTTCTGCTGTCAGTTCTGAGTCGACCTGCAGATTCACTTGTTTGGAAGAATTTACTTTCGTTCGGCAAAGTCTTTTTTTTTCCTCGATTTGTTTTTCGTCGATCTTGTTTTCCGTGCTGAGCAACAATGCTACCGACGCCAGAGAGACAGCTCCCACACCTGGACCCTACCTATCGACCCATCAACTCATGAACCGGGGACCAATGGCTTTACTTCCCTTCCAACGGAAGGCGTGATCAGAAATGTTATGCCTCAGAACATCCCGGCGGCGCCGACTGGGATTGAACCCAGGTCTGCTGGGGTGAGAGGCAATCACGCTTACCACTACACCACCGGCGCCGCTACGTTTGGCAATGTCATTTTTGAAAAAAAAATAGAAAAAAACTCGATTTTTGGACCACCCTAACATGGAAATGGTCACCCTAATGAGAAAATAAAAAAAAAATATGGGTACAATATTTTTCGGTAATCTAATCTAATCTAATCTAACACCAACACAGCCAGTTCATGAAAGCATCCCTGGAAAATGATAAATATACCTCCATCCTTTTTCTTGTCTATTTGGTATATTTTGTACATCAGAGATGCGCAAAAGATATCAAAACGGCAAGGCCTACTGTGCAGCATTTAAGGGGCTAGATGATTTAGAAACATCGGGCCTGCTTAAATCAAAGATTCAAACACGATGCTTCAGAATTCAATAAATGGATGAAACGTGGACATCTCGTACCGTACGTTCCGTTGTTATAAATGATAGGTCGTTGGGAGCATCTAATCTAAATGATGCTCCATTTTCCTCGAGTGGTTGGGACATGAGCACTAGCTCTTGTATTAGCCCTATATGGCTACTGGTTATAGCGCCAATACTTGCTTTCTGAAAAGAAAAAAAAATGGAATAAGGAAAAGGAGGAAGGAACCCTAGTTCTATCTTCCCTTGTGTAAAAACTGAAAAACGGGTCTCTAATCAATATACAGGAAAAGTTCGCTAAAGTGCTTCATAAAACCTAGAGAGCAGGTGAGAGCTAGATTTCAATAGAGAGTAATGGAACAAAAATAATTGCAAAACTAGTTCAAAAATTCTTCAGGCAAGTCATGATCACAAAAATGGAACTTTAAGGTTCAAAACATCAAACATCTAAAACCAGAAAAAAAAAACACTAGGACGACGCTCTTGCCAAATGAACCGAAATCTATGTTGGAACTTGGTCATACCCACTCGTTCCCAATATTTGACAATAGCACACTCGACATTTGATTTCTCATCAAAATACAGCACGAAAGTAGCTCTTCGAAATGATGTCTAAGATAAAGTTATAGAAACCGAAACAGTATATTCACCTGTACGATCTCACCAAATGAACGATGGTTTGCCCATGAAGCAAAAACTTGAAAGACTGTTGCATCTCCTAGTTCTAGCTCAACACTTCAAACCATTCCATCGGATCTTCAAAGAAACTCTTGCAAAATCCGCCTCCAATCCAATCAAAATCATCTTGCCAATCGCCTAATAACAGTTCTGACGAAAAGGATGCTCATAAAAAAAAAACATTTGGAAATGCATTTTACCCGATCACTTGCACTTGCTTTGCACTAAAGTTCTTTTCTAGAACTATGTTATCGAGTGGCAATTGTTTCGGGCTAAAACGCGATTAAGCCTAAAATTTTCGAACCTATGATTTTCTGCTCAGTATGCAAAATTGGTCGCCAACGAGCTCCTTAAATCATAGAAAAACTACGATCAAGTTCCCGTTCAACTTGCTGCCACTAGATTTCGATCCTAGCGGTGATCTTACCAACGTCAGCAACAACTGCTCTTGAGATGGATTTTATATGTAATTCCAATAAACACATTAGCGTTAGCGTCAGATTCGGATACTAGTGACACTCACGTCTCTTTTGAAATTCTTAGTCAAACTGTGTTCAGGTATAATGCTAGGAAGTTACCATTATTTCCAATCTAAACAGTTACTCAATATTACTAAACAAAAATTTGACGTGTTAATTTTTCCCGAAAATGCTTTATTTGTCTCTAGTAGAGACTCTCTACAACTTGTCTCAGACGTCATTTCGGTCAGAAGTGACGCTTTTGTGCAAAATTTTTAAAAAAAATTCTGGTGCCCTTTAAAAAAATCATGATCCAAAATGACTGAATTTTAGCAAAACCTTGTTAATGATTACCCATAACAAACAATTATGCAAAGTTTCATGGAAATGCGGAGAAGGTCAAGTCAAAAATTCGATTTATTTTCTATTTGGTCTGGAACTGCTCCATAAACAAAACATGCTAAGCAACGTCACTGACTGCATTGCCAATGATAAATGACATGGCATCCTTTGATAGTGATTGTGACGAAATCCGTATTACCAATATCGTCGTGTACTTTCTAGATTTTGCAGCACTGCTCCTTAGGTTGGACGATTTAGAAAATAGTTCTACTTCATATTAATACCAACTGGCAAAATGGCATAATCTTATCACAAACTAACCAAGTGAAATAATTTTTCGAAACAAAACTCGATAAGGAGACGATTCTGATCCTATTTTGAAAACCATCATGATACCACCCGGAGCTCACAGGAGGGCAGACACATGCTGCAGTGGATTTGCGTCCGATATTTTATAAACCTATAGTAGTTGAGTACAAAAGCGCCAACCCAACCCGACGCAGTCTACATTAAGCTCCAGCAGCTATCGATTTTTATTAAGTTAGCGATGCAATAAAACACAATTTCCACATCGATAGTTATTTAAATGAATTTGCACACATGTTGTGCTGTGCCTGGCTTGACTTGGCTTGGCTTGGCGCTCACTATGCACAGAAACGACGATATATGCAAAATTCGTCCGTACGGAGAGAATCCGACCTGGATGCAACAGTAGATCCAACGCCCCTCCTCCCCTCGGTCCGATTCTCCACCGGGGACTGCTTTGAAAACGAGGATAATGTGTTGAATTGAAATATGCATACGACATAAATCGACATTTTCCCCGGGACTTTGCAGCCAAACCTAGACAGCTCGGGCTATTTGAGCTCAGCCGTTCTGGTTCTCGTCGTCGTCACTCGATCGGAGCGGATTAGTGAATTATTTTAAATTGAAATTCGATTACCGGAATCGTTTTAATCGGCCCTATTCCCGGGGTGGAGCATCCGCTGTTCCGCTGAACGCGAACGCGTGCCAACAAAATGCGTTTCCAAATCGCGTCCCCAGCATGATGCGCGCTAATGGCATTTTCGGTCCATCATCGGTCGGCACCTCCATTCTTGCCGTAAAAAGGGCATAGGGCTTTCGATAATTACTATGTCGAAATTTGGCTCCCAATTGGGGAGGCCGGGGGAATTCGAAATGACCTGGTTCTGTCTCATTTGGCGCAGAATTAACGGGTATGATATATGAACTTTGGCCTGAGGAGCCACCGGTCGTGACCGGGGTAATCTTGTCGAAACGGACGACAAACGGCAGCCTGAGCTACGCTCACTACTAGATGATGGCAACATTCTCATAATTTTATTCGAAATTACCAATAAAAGTATTGAAATTATCCATAATAGTGTGTTGAGATTTTGTTGTTGTTAAGGCCTGTCTTTAAATGATCTGTCAAACAACTGTTAAGACGTAGAGTTACAACGAACTTCTATCCTGCTCTTAAGTACACTTCTGAACACTCAGCGGCTCAAAAACCTAGAAAATTTTTATTGAATTCGGTACTGTAAAAGTGTTAATTTATCGCAAATCAGTCAGGTTCAATAAGTATGAATGGAACAGAACAAATCAACTGACAGCAGAGCACTCATTCGGTAGCTCAGTCAGCATGTTCATTCTTCCGTGTTGCTACGGTTGCTACCCACTCGTTGTTTTGAATCAGAGAGTGACATTTTCGCTCAGCTCCAAGATAAGCGACGCATCACTCAATTTGCTTTTCGCAGAGCTGAGAATCGACACTCGTTTTCTTCTTCCACCCAAACCATGATGATTTCTATCTCAGAAAATCGGTGAAAACACTTTTTTGCCTCCCATTGGACACCGGAATTATTCGATAGTGTGTTGTTGGAGTCCGAGCAGGAGTGCAGCAAATGAGCGTTTGAGCCCAATGTGATGTAAACAGGTTCGTTATTGAATTTGTCGGCTCTTTTGTTCGCTTGCTGTTTAAACGTATGACAGAATTTTACGTAGCATTCCGTCACAGGTTCGTATAGTTGTGTATGGAGCCTCCATACACATTAGGGTGCCAATGAACGTATGGAGAAAAAATGACCATCAAATTTCAAAAAGATACCGGCTCCAAAATGTTTACTGCTTCGAAAAATGACCCTGTGCAAAATTTGAGCTCAATCGGATTTGATTTAGGGGTGGCATAAAGCGGTCAAAGTTTGACCTTTTTCACTCTCGAAAAGTTTCCAAGGGTGGAGTACCTACATGAAATAGTGGAAACGATTTTTTTTTTGTTTAAAAATCGTCTTTCTGGGTCTTTTTTCATGAGTATGCAAGATTTTCAATATTGATGAATTAGCTTCTAAAACTGTTCACTATCGTTTCCCGACTACTTGTATATCGATAAATGCTTCACTAGGGTGGTTCACTTATTTTTCATTAGGGTGGTCAAAAAAAAATCAAAATACACGAAAAGTCATAACTTTTGTCCAAATGCATCTAAAAGTATATTTGAAAATGACATGTGGAGTGGTTCAAAATAATCTGGTCAAACTTGTGCCAAGGTATTTTATTTACATTAGCTTTCATTATATGAGGCTACATCAGGGTGGTTCATATTAAGCGGTGTCGGTGGTTTAGTGGTAAGTGTGATTGCCTCTCACCCTAAAAGGCCGGTGCCGCCTGGATTTTCCGAGGCATAATTGAGCAACACCACCGTGAGGATTACCGAGAAGTTTTACGGCTAGCGATCTTATTTTTGGAAGAAGGATAACAAATTAACAATGCTCTCCTTAATGCGTGGTGGATGATTAAAATATTTTATTCGTTTAAAATGTTAACCTACAGACACGGAATTGCGTTACCTGAAACAACCAAAAATCAACTGGCTCGATTTAATGTATTCATTGTGAAAGTATGCTAGAAAAGTTGGTTTCTTTCTTCATATAGTGCCATGGCACCAAACAACGATTTGAACTTGTTGAAAATATTGAAACTATCGATGAAAAAGTTGCGAAAGCAGGACATAAAGGGTTTTAGACTCATTGCAGTATCTGGACAACAGCCTTATCGGGCTGTGTCTATTCGACGAAAATGTAGACCTCCCGGTTACGAAAAATGAATGAGTTTGAGAGTCCTCAAAATACGTTCCAGCAAAATCCATTGTGGAATCGAAAGATATGTCAACGATTGAATTACACTCGTTTGTACAAGGCAAAAGTGGTATTCAAAATTTGTTTAAAGCTCTCCAAATTCCAAAGTCCTTATTCGATATAGATGTGAAGCAGTGGAGTAGTGCAATCGAGTTTCAAAACGCCAAGCGGCCGATTCAATGTTTGGAAGCAGTTAATGATAATGCAAAACGGGGCATAGCACTGATAAAAACAAACAATTTCAAATTATCAAGAGATGATGATCAAAAACAATGTATCTTACAGTTGGTTGAAGAACATCGAAACAAATTTAAGGGTCCCTAGAAACCTGACTTAGTGAAGGTAGTCAATGTATCAAACAAATGTAATATTTTTATTTAAATTTCACTTGAAATAAATGAACTCTTCTCAGGTAACTTCTGTAACTTCATCTGGAATCATTAGTTGCCTTGCTCTCTCATTAGAAGTGAAGACCTGTTTGACCACTTTTTCAAGGACTGCCCCGAAAAATATCTCTATCATTAAATAATTTTCATATGACGCAAATTCAAACCATTAGCATTCGAAACAAAGTCATTAATAGCAGCCAAGATACTGTAGATTTTAGAATATAAATTTCACGTTATTAAAAAAAAAGTCGTTGCGAGATAACACCAGATCTTGACGTTTCACGCATTTATAAGCGATTTGAAATCGAAAAAAAATATCGAAGAAAAAAATTTTGAGAGCGTAAAATGTCAAACTTGGACCGCTTTGGTCAACCCCTTAATCAAGTCCGATTGAGCTCAAATTTTGCATAGGGTCGTTATTCGAGGCAATGCACATTTTGTAGGGGGTATCGTTTTGATATTTTAGATGACCATTTTCATTGGCACCCTAATACAAATATAGGAATCAGACGTACTGCAACTATCGGAGTTTTTACCCTTGTAAATTTTGCCCGACAGAATTTGACGATATTGATGTTGCTTCTCACAGTCGTTGGGCTACAGCCTCCTGACAAAGTTTATTCATAAATTGTAAAATCATCTGATCAGAATCGTTTTATAAAATGCTCCATTAAGCTGGGTTTAGACAGGGCAAGTCAATTGATCAAGTCAGTTGAATTTAACTGACTTGAACGTGAATTGAACGTGTAAACCACGCCATTCAACTGACTTGATCAACTCAATTGAATTGAAAAAAGTTGAACCAGGCTCAACTTTTCAAGCCAATTGAATTCAACCGAGTTGATCATTTGACTTGCCTAGTCTAAACCCAGCTTTAGTTTGAGCCAACTAAGGACCAACAACAAGAGAAAAATAATAAGTCGCTGTTGCTTAGTACCAGTGCTGAGATTTGTCATTGTCATTGACAGACTTTTGCGCGATATTGACAAAATTGTTTTTCACATAGTCAATGATAGACTTGATCCTCAAAAAAATCTTTGTCAAAATCTCATTCATTTTTTCGTCAATGACAAAGATTCACCTGGTAACAGAAAGTGTAATTTCTTGCATTCTGAGACACATTATTGTTATCCAAGCGGTTCAGGACGTAGATGCTTATTCACTTTAATGGCTCCATGTAATTGTTTTGCTCAAGCCATTTAATTCCATTTCAAATTTAGCTAATAAACAAATCAGCACATGTTCGTCACTGACTAAAATGCTACTGACAATTGACATGGTTTGCCTTGACGATGACTGTTAGCTCAAACGAGTGACCAAAGCAGAATTTTGAGTATCACCGTGTATTGTCGAAATTTTGCAGCACTGCTTAGTACTACTAGTTGTCTCTCTCATAAAGGGAAGTGAATTATTGGCTGTCAGTACCGCGAGAGAGAATTGCTATGCTTGAACAAAGTTCTCTCGCTCTTTGCTTTATTTTTTCACTCTCGGTACGAGTGAAAAGTGAAATTTCTTTTCTCACATGAGCGATAATTTCTATCTCTGGTTTTGAATGAGCCAGGAATTAAGCATACCGTCGCTAAAGCTGGGTTTAGACTGGGCAAGTCAATTGATCAAGTCAGTTGAATTCAACTGACTTGAACGCAAATTGAACGTGTTGTAACGGTTATAGGGTTATGTACATGTGTAGAATTTTATGCTTATGTCCTAATTCTACTTCAACAACGGAGGAAACAGCGAACTGACATCTCGACGTTGGATTATTACTATTATTATTATTTTTACTTGAAAGTGTTTCAATCGGATAATCCTGTTAGTTTATGGGCAGAGTTACACCGTCATAGCTAAAACAACAACTCTCATCGACTTTATTTGCGCTGCAAATCAGCTGATCTGAATACTCCTAACTGTTTACCTGACAAATCTTCTAACTCGTAACAATTCGTGCCGCGTTTCGCAATTATCTTCGCGGGTGAATACGTATTAGCCAGCTTCGCGTTAAAATCGTTCGCTTTATTCGATAAGAAGAAGTTTTTCTTGAAAACGATCTCTCCTAGTTTGAAATCTGAGGTTTTGGCTCGCGATCGTAAGTTGTAATATTTACTGTACTTTTCGTACGCTTTTTTCAGATTGCTTCGAACCTGCTCGTAAATTTCCTGCATTTCTTTATTTAGTGCTGTAGGGTCGTAATCTAGTTCTTCCGTGGTCTCTCGGATCTTTGCATACTCTTGACCTGAGCTTACATAGTTCCGTCCGTGATTAATGAAGTATGGCGTAAAATCCGTAGATTCGTGGACCGCCGTCCTAATCGCCATAGCCACTTCGTGTAATTTTTCGTCCCACTGTTTTTGACTTCCACCTTTCAAATACGACCTTATTGCTGCTACAATTACGCGATTTACCCGCTCGGTAGGGTTGTTGGCGGGGTGGTAATTTGCATTCTTCCAGTGACTAATCTTATATTTTTCAATCAGTTTATTAAACAGCAAGGACTTAAATTGAGGTCCGTTATCGGAAATGAGGATTTCCGGTACACCAAAAAGCAGAAACACCATCGATTCCAAGAACTTCACCAGCGTCACGGTTTTGGCTTCCCGGATTGGCTGCACCATAACAAATTTGGAGAAATGATCGGTTATCACCAGTAGAACCGTGTTTCCGGATTTTGAGCGGGGAAACGGTCCCGTAAAATCAACCGAAATCACCTGCCATGGCATTGTAGCCAGCTTTGGACGTCCCATCGGAGGAACTTTCGGAAGGTTCGGATATTTGGACGTCTTACACGTGTCGCAGCCCCGACAATAACGCTTGACCTCCACGCTCATACCAGGCCAATAATATTTCTCCTGGATTTTGCGGAGCGTCTTATAATATCCAAAATGCGCAATGCCATGTTCAGCTTCCAGAATTCTGATTCTATCCGATTTGGATGGAAATAGTTTCCATTCGTGCCTGGGATCATCGAACCTGCCAGTGGGCACGTATTTATACAACCTTCCGTTGACGACCTTGAAGTCCTTGAATTTTTCAGCTTTCGTGGTGACGTTGTGCTTCAACCGTTCCAAATCGAGATCCAGGATAAGAATGTCCACTTCCACTGCTCTTGATAGTGCATCCGCAAGAACGTTTAGTTTACCCTTTCTATATTCCAGAACGATGTCATGTTGCTGCAGTTTCAAGGCCCATCGTGCAAGTCTCGCGGAGTTCCCTTCAACGCTGATTTGATTCAGCCATTTTAGTGATTGAGCGTCCGTGACCACTTTGAATTGCGTGCCTTCGATAAAGTGACGGAACTTCTCTATGGCTAGGATTACGGCTAAACACTCGCGCTCAGTCGCGGAGTACTTCTTTTGAGTAGCGGAGAATTTACGTGAGAAGTACGCAATGGGTCGGCGCACCCCTTCATGATATTGCAGCAACACGGCTCCTGCAGCAACCGCTGATGCATCGGACTCAATCACAAATTGCCGGCTAAAATCGGGGTTAGCAAGGACGGGTGGAGATGTAAGTATCCCTTTCATGTAATTTAATGCTGTCTCTGCCTCTTCAGTCCAAGTCAGCTTACATTTCGTTTTTTTGAGAAGATCGGTGATGGGTGCTAAGATCGCAGAATAACTGGGAATGAACTGTTTGTAGAATCCTACCATTCCTAGGAGTCTCCTGACTTCCTTTAAGGTTGTAGGAGACGGATAGTTAAGAATCGATTCTATTTTTCCACAGTCGATCGACAATCCTTCCTCGGACAGAATATACCCTAAGTACGATATTCTTTTTTGGCAAAATCTCGACTTTTCGCTGCTTATGGAGAGGTTTGCTTGACGTAACCTCTCTGCGATGGTGCGCAGCAACCTAAAATGTTCTTCTAAGGTTTTTGACGTTACGACGATGTCGTCTAAATACACGAACACTTGAGGTTCAAGGTCATATCCCAAGACTCGATTCATTAGCTTGGTTTGGGTCACTGGGGCTCCGGTCAAGCCGAATGGCATAACCTTGAATCGGTACAATATTTTTCCCGCTCGGAATGAAGCAAAATCTCTGCTCTCCGGTGCCAGAGGTATTTGCCAATACGCTTTTGACAAATCGATTATGGAAAAGTACTTGGCTTTTTCGAACCTACCTAGAATTACTTGCATATCTGGGAAAGGGTATGCTTCCTTCTTGGTAACTTCGTTTACTCTCCGGCAGTCCAAGCATAATCTCCATTCTCCATTTGATTTTTTTACGGGCAGAAGTGGGTTGCACCAATCTGAAGTTGATTCCTCAATCACGTCCAGCTCTCTCATTCGCTGGATCTCCTTTTCCATCTCCTTTTCAATTGCGGGGGACCAGCGATACCTAGGGGGCCTTTTCGGTCGCTCACCTTCCAAGATGTCTATCCTGTGTTGCAATACATTCGTTCGGCCAAGTTTCCCGTCTCCTTTCAGAACTTCAACAATGTCCAGCAGTTCTTTCCTCTCTCCTGGCGCTAGTTCATGTTCCGTTGAAATTTGAGATAGCTCCAATTTGGTTGGTTTCTCGACAGACGGTAAATCGAGACTGGCATCTTCAATAATGTCCGGTTTGATAATGTTGGTTGTTTGTTCTAGTACTAAGTTGATTTCAACCCCTTCATCGGCGAAATATTGCTCGACGCAGTCTAAGTTCATGCTATCTGTTCCCGCACAATTGATCTCCAAACGCGTAAGGTTACCATTTTCCTCCAACGCCGGAGTTATCTTGAAAGTTTTCCAAAAGTCGTTTCCCAGAATTAGCTTTTTGGCCAGGTTGGTAACATACAGCGTGGGAACTACCTTCGTGTACCCTCTAAATGTGTATGGAATGTACACTACACTCGCACAGTCGTGTGGGGTTCCGTCCGCAGTCATAATTTTTAGGTTAGATGGAGTCCTCTGGAGCCGGTGTTTATTCAAGAGATTTGGGTCACTTACTATACTGGCAGCTGCCCCAGAATCTAAGAGTCCTCTGACGTCGGTACCTAGAATATGCACGGTTATGTAAGGGCATCGGTTTTCCTTTATTTTGATGGTCATAATGGGTGGATATCTTTGATAGGCGTGTGGAGTGGGAGTCTGATCCATATGGTGGGAAGGGTCACTCCCTAATTCCCTTCCGCAAATTCGTTTTTTGGTCCTCTTTGGGGGCCTCGATGGTTGTTAGGACAACTCATCACTACCACATCGGGCTGACCACAAATGTGACAGAACAGCTGTTTATTTCTGGAACAATCTCTCCAATAATGCCCGAATTGTCGGCAATTCCAACAGAGAATAGGGTTCGGCGATGCTCTGGCTTGTTCCGTTTGAACTTCCTTCAATCCCTCTGCTTCGTTAGGTTTTCTTGGTTTACCTCTACTGATCGCGTTGATTTCCGGGTCGTCTCGTTCGGGGGACTCTTCCCATTCGGTGTCGTCTATGCAATGTACATTGTACGGTCGACTTCGCTGCGCGTATGACCTGTAAACGGATTTATCCAACTCGTAGCAAAGAGCGCATAATGATTCGATATCCAGATTCTCCGTGTTAATGAATGCTAGATGAGGTCTGTACCAGTCCCGCATATTCTCCATCAGAATATTCATTTTCATCCTCTCAGTCATAGGTTTGGACAATTGCTGACATAGGCGTTCAACCTCGCCCATAAAGGTCACGAAAGTTTCATTGGGCATCTGTTTTCGTTCGCGAATTTCACGCTCGACAACTTTATCCTTATTAGGAACCTCGAATCGCAATCGAAGTTGATACTTCAACGTCTGCCAGCTATTGAACTTGTGGCTAAAGGTATAGTACCAAACTTCCACAGCAGATTCCGATCGAAATAAAAAATTCGCCTTGCTCAAAAGATCCATTTCGGCTACTTGGTTATTGCGCGCCAAAACCTCGACCCGTTTCAGAAATTCTTCCACAGACATTCCTTTAGGCTCCCCGCTAAATTTAATGGGCCACTTGTTGATCGGTATCTTCGGGTTGTAGTTTCGCTCGTCGGCATTGGGGTTCCCAGAAACCCATTGTTGGTTTCTATTGCTCATTCGTGGAAGTTCCGGTACGTAATGTGAGCGTCTATCGTTCCTTTCCCTGATTGGACTTGGGGTCAGCGACCTATCCTCAGACCGTCTATTTTCTGGTATTTCATCCGGTAATTGTTGATTACGCTCCCTTCCTCTATTCTGTGGTATTCTTTGATCGTTGTCCGGATTCGCTGGGTATCTGTCGGAGATCCGTTTAGGGTTCTTCTGTCGTCTACTCGGTAGGCTCTCCTCACGCGGTTGTTGGTGAGAGTCTCTTTGATTATATCGTGGTCTTCCTTGGTCGTTGTCCTGATTCGCTGGGTACCTGTCGGAGATCCGATAAGGGTTCTCTGGTCGTCTACTCGGTAGGCTCTCCTCCCGCGGTTGTTGATGAGAGTCCCTTTGATTATATCGTGATCTTCCTTGTCCTTGGGATATATTTCCGTCCTCACGAATCAGTCCCGAATAGCGATTGCTTTCCTCCGTTGGTCGGTTACCAGCCGGTGGCTCGGGATTCCTACGCTGGAACTCCTGCATTCCTTCCGCGATTCGAAGCATCAACCTCTCCATCTGATTCGACAACACATTTTCGACTATTATACTGACATCTGCCCTCAGCCTAGTGTTATCTCCAATCGAAGGAGTTGCTGGACTGACCTCCTCGAGTACTGGAACCGGTACTTGAGACGACAACGATATAAGATCATCTTCTGTTATTGACTTTGATTCGTCCACCACTGGTTCAAAGTCCTCGACCGACGGGTTTGTAGTAAGGTTCTGCCTTCGGCTCCTATTCAACAGGGAATTATCTCTATTCGGTGGCCCATGCGTATTGGGGTTAAGGCTGGTTCTAGGTGCAGGACAGGGTGGGATCTCCGAAGAACGTGGAATGATTGGAAACGGGGGAAACTCTAATACGGGGTTCCTCGGGATTCTGTTACTCTGATCGGGCGTTGCCATTCTATCTCTGTTTAACGACCTCATAATCGGCGTTCGATCCTCTGGACTGCCAAAGGCATCGAAGAGAAATTCAATCTCGTCTATAACCTCTTCTTTCATTTTAATCTGCTCCTCGTCAATCGCTTTTAGCCGTAGCACTCTGAACCGTAAATGGCGTAAACGTGAAATCAAGTACTGCCTTGATCCTTCAAGCTCAAAAGCTTGTCTTATGGTAATCAATTTGACTTGGATAACCGACAGTTCATCCGCTATGGTCTTGTTAGATTTAATAACTTTAGGGCTTTGTATTTCATCCAATTGGAGTCTTCTTAGGACTTTCCTTTGCTCTTGAATTGAAGATCGAGACATGTCATAACCTCGTACCAACAATTCATATTGTACTTCGTCGATTAGCAGATCTGACGGGTTAATATACGACCCTATACCCAATTGGTTTATCGAATGAGCCATGGTAAAACCACTTCAAAATATAAAGCTTACCAAAGATTTCAAACTTAAATTAAATATAGAAAGAGATCAAATTAAAAAAAAAAATAATAGAACGAAAACCCTTATAATCTTAACCCTAACGCCCCCACGATCGAAATTTCTAATTTAAATGTTACTAAGACTAATTATTTTTATTCTTATTTACAGGTAATTCAAATTCAACCAATCGGAACCGAAGTATCTAAAACTACTGACTAAGTATTCCAAATCCTATATAGGGACAGTTCACGTAAGTACTGCGCCGACAACCGAGTTCCTTAAATTATCGAAACTGAACGCAAACGAAATTTCAAACTTCAAACGTAATTCGCATTGGTATTTAATTCTATACTTTGTTCGCAAGCTCAATTTTTTTTCAAAGGCCCCACGTTGGGCGCCAAAATGTAACGGTTATAGAGTTACGAGGCCAGAACTATACACAACTCAGTCCACTTATGCGCCAAGCAAGCCAATTAATCTGCTTGCATGTGGACCAGCAAGTTCCTTCCCGGCGAGACTCCTCAAGGCGAGTCTTCTTAGTATTAGTCGAATCCCGACCCACTCGCTTCGCAATTCACCGTTCAAATCGCACCAACGAAAAATAACCAATGAGGGGAAAATATCAACGAAACCGAACAAAGCTAGTGATCCACTTCTATCTTTCCCTTTCGGTGTGTTTATGGTGGTGCTACCTGCACTAATTAGTTAAGTTCTGCGTATGTAGGTTTGCAAATTTATTCCGGTAAAAAAAATAATCTTAATCGAAGGTTAAAAAAACACAATTCTTCCTTTTTTCTCTCTCGAGGTCTCGCTCTCTACCACTATCTCTTTCTCTAACCCGTGGTCGACCACTTCAATCTTTGCGAACTATTTTTGCTAGTTTTTTTTTTATTTTGTTTGTTGAGATCCCTTGCGAACGTTCTTTGCATATATGTATAGATATAAAGGAAGGATCTGACCTGTATGCAAATGGTGATGGGTCCTTTCACACAAGAAGACTCCTTGCGCCACCGACGGTGAAAGGTACTGTCGTACTAAGCGGCGAGTCCACAGAACAGCCGACCGTGCGTGGCTGCAGTAGCGACACTTGCTTGCAGCGGCGGGATAGCAGAGGCACCAATGCTGTCGGTCTGTGAAGAAGGTTTGTGTCTGTGGTAACCGACCGTTGAACTTCACACCGATTTTTCTTCGGGGTGCGTAATTGTAGTACCGATGGCACCACCTCACTCCGCTTCCCTTCGAGACCGAAAGAGAATCAGTTCGGCAGTTGGCTTCCGAATCGTCCTCGTAAGGTATGGATGACCTTCGGATGGCCCTAGGGTACGTGCGGTTCGAATACTGGCGCGACGACGAGGGCAAGCCTACAAGCCGCCGGGCTTCGGATTCGTCCCTAGGAAAGCGTGGCTGTCGCTACTCCCTACGCCCTATGGTGACACCTTCACTTGAAGGAAGGTTATGTCCTTCAAGGATAAACGGAGAAATAAACGTTCGCATTACAATTTTTGGCTTGACCTGCTGAATTGACCATCCTCTACCATTTGTGAGGAATAGATATTTACCTTAGTCTCGAGGGAATATTGCACGTGCTGTATATCCGTACGGCACAGTTTATTTTAGTGTAGATCAATTGTGGCGGTTTTACTATAATTTAATTTGGTTTAGACTAACTAATAGAATTAAACTTTCGGGTTTACTCACAATTGCCGATTAACACTATCGCGCAGGGCCTATTTTTTTAATTATTATTTCCACTTAATCTTCTCACTAAAAGAATGAAAAAAAAACTAGTAATAAGGTATAATAGTTCCACTAGGGCTATAAACTCACATTAACTTTTTTCAATCTACTATCTATCCACTATTGTTTTATACTTTTTTTTAACTTTTGTTCTTTAGCGTCTGAACAGTACACCGATCGAACGAGAAGAGGCAGATCAACGTCCCGATGTATCGCATTACCCTCCAAGCTAACCCGACGCGTTTTCCCATTTCTTTTGTTCCATGTAGAACAATATAGAAGTTCATATCAGTTGGTCCTCGAACTGATATGGCTATAGGTTCATTTTTAGGTGATGAGAAGAAAACATACAAATATACTGAGCGAGCGAGTGATCTTTTTCAAATTTTGGTGATTTAATCTCCCACCACCAGGGGCGCTCAGATAACTAGAAAAGTGCACGAATAACCCTTGCTGATCCCATGCTCAAATTTTATATTTTGCCTGAATTGAGGCAAGTGAAGTAACTTATATATACTTATGGCCTAGTATTTCTTGTAACATCGTTACAGTGTTAACCATGCCTTTCAACTGACTTGATCAACTCACTTGAATTGAAAAAAAGCACCAGGTTACACTTCCTGGGCCTATGAGTTGGTGACGAACTCGGCCGGCAGGCAATGACGGTGTAACCTTCCGGTACGTCTACCGGAACTTCACTGCGTACAGGTGATCTGTACTAAATACAGCGGGGTCCTAATGGTCAAATACATTTGGCATTAAGACCATTTTAACCAAAATGGTAATTATTGCGGTTTACCTGCTGTCCTTGATTCTCTACTCACACTTTTTCACTGTTTCCACTCTTACTTGCGTCAATTTAGCTGGCTTGCTTTCTTGATAAACCGTTTTCGCTGGTGGTCTTACGATCAGTGCTTATTAATTTCAGAGTTGAGTGAGTCATTGGGTCACTGCTCCAGGCTGTCGGCCAGTGACCCGGGCCATTCGTCGTTCATCGCCAGTTTGTCGTGCCCGTTATCCTCCATTCAAAATGGCCATCTCTATCGCCACCCCTCATGGCCTCCCAACAGGCAGTTGCTTGTCCATCTGGTGGCGGGTTTTTGCAATTCTCGGTGGGGTGGATTGTTGCGTTCTACAGTAAGCTGTCCTACCTCTGCCTACTAGGGAGTTTGACAACGGAGAAAACTGCACAACACTCACGAACATTACCTGCCATTATTTTTTTACACTTTAACCACGATAATCTAAAAAATACTTGAAACAAAGACACTAGCACTTACATTTCACATATGAAACACACATCTCCAAAATTCTGTAAGGTAATTCCATCTAAATTGCAATAGTAGCAACATTACCATACTCAAACTTTACTGTGAAGCTATTTTTACGAGCTAACCAGGTTTACAATGAAGACCTAGAATACTTAAAAACAGCCACTATATGCAGTCAAAGCAATGCCTGTCTACGTATCTTTGAATCATTATTCAATCATAAAAGTGCTACTCCAAACAATATCCTAAATTCTCATTTAGTTAGTTCTCTCAGTTTAATTCGACTGACTTTAAAGTGTAAACTATGCCATTTAACTGACTTGAATTGAAAACAGTTGAACCAGGCTCACATTTTCAAGCCAATTGAATTCAAGTGAGCTGATCAATGACTTGCCTTGTCTAAGCCCAGCTTAACTCTTAATCATTCTTTCATTTACTCAAAAGCGCTCCAATGCGCTCAAGGGATTGATTTTTGTTGGACACAGCTGGGTCGAGCAGAAGCAGAATCTACTTGAAAGTTAAATTTTGTCAGATGCATCTATTAAGAGAAGCACATTCCCATAAGCAGCTTAATTTTGTAACGTCTGAACGGAACGGAACTGAATTATTTTTATTTCGCTTCAGCTCAGGAATGTGACAACACTCAGTGGGAGCTGAATTTATTATAGGCTAAAAATCATCGAAATAGCCTTTTATGTGAGTAAATTTTGCTCCGCTTGCAAAACTGCAACATCAAGCATTGAACAACCACAACTTCGCAACTCTATTTAGAATTTGAAATTGAAAACCATCCTCAAACTACAACGAGTAATTAAGTTGTTTGAAACTAGCGAAGTCAGCCAAATTTATTCAGAAAATCTGTAGATTTTAAGAGCATGTGTAGAAGTCCTCAACTACAAATGCAGAGTTTGCGAAAAGAAAAAAATCCAGACTTATTCAAGAGTAGCCATAATCGACCTCAAGGTTTCGATCAGAATTCTTCAAGGAAAAATTAGCAAACCCGCAGGATTTGGGGCCTCCTTTGGTTCAGTCGGTAAAGGTTCAGCTACAAAGCAAGACCATGCTGGAGGTGGCTGGGTTTGATTCCCGGTCCAGTTTGGGAATTTTTCGGGTTGGAAAATTTCTCGACTTCCCTGGGTATAGAGTATGGTTGAACTGGCCACACAATTATACTAATACAAAAATGGTACAGGCATCGAAAGCTCTTAATTAATAACTGTGCAAGTACATCTAGAACACTAAGTTGTGAGCACGCAATAAGCTAATATGCGATAAGCAATAAGCTATAAAGGCGAAGAAGGAGAAGAAGAAGAAGGATTTTTAGGCTGAGTTTGGAGGATATCATTGGCTGGTTCAATAGGTTAACTATAGTGAACTTTTTGGACAAGCTCTGAGGGCGTTCATTTCAGTTTCAGGAAATAATAAGGATGAGCTCAGAGATTTTCAAGTGCTTAAGATTACAGGAATTCAATTTTTGGTTTTTCTGCTAGTCTGATGTGGAGCTAAGAATCACCAAAAACCATGCATCCTTGTATTCTTGTGTTCAATTCCCTCTACAGTTTCCTTTTCTAAAATCTCCGCTCATCATTCTACCCAATATTCAACCGATACAAGTGGTCATAAGATAAATAGTTAAGTGGATGGGAAAATTGCAAATTCGAATCCCGTTGCCACTAAAAGTGCAACTTTTGTACTTTGCATGAGAGAGCGAACCTTGACAGAACTGTTTGCAAGCGTTTAGATTTATTTCCATCAAACCCCCAAAAGAGCGCCAAATTGAATAACATCTTCGTATCCATCCCAAAGCCCTTGCAAATAAACCTCCTCCATTCTAGGGGTTAAACCCATCCGTATCCTCTTTCGGTTTTGCAAGCTCTGCACTCCAAGTCCCACTATCCACCCCTCAACGTCATCGCTTCCTGATCTCCTGAAGAGATCGCATTTATCTTCCAACATTCCCTATCGCGAAGGAAAACGGAAAGGATCAACCGAGGACTCGACAGTCTCTCAATTTACCCAAAAGTTGAACCAAAACACACACACACAACTCAGCAGCAGCAGCAACAACAACCGAAAGCCCCGGAGAAAAGTGATAAGAAAAATGATGGAAAATTTGTTTTTCATTTATTCTTGGCTGGTCCGGAGTCAGCCTTTCGGTGTACGTGACTTCCTGTCTCTGGGCTCTATCTCTGCTGTGAGACTGCTGTCGACACAAGAATAACATCTCCGGGGTGGCGAGCGGCGAACGGGAAACGATGTGAAGCAACACACCCGCGTGGGAAGACAACACTACCAATGCCAAGACAAGACACCGACCAAGACCAAGCAAGGAAGTTCTCCCCGACAGTGAGGGGGGGAGGGGGGGATCGCCGGAACGATTTGTAAAGCTATGAGTGCGAGTTGAAAGCAAAATTGAATTCATACAAGTTGAGCGACTAAATTGGATGCTTTCCCGGAGTAGTTTATTTTGCACAGTTCGATCTACTTATGGGCGCTCCTCCCTCCTTTTTGTAACGGTATGGAGAGCTGGTAGTTTCAAATTGGATTTAACTTACGACAAAGAGAGCGCAAAACTTTTGATGCTTCACAAACCAATCCAATCCTGGGGTGCAAATTGTTTGAATTTACTATGTACAACTGCACCGGACGCTTGTCGATTTATAATTCAAATTTTCCCATTCACTGTTGCAGCAGCAGCAGCAGCAGGAGCAGCAGTTATGATAAGCTTTTCAAAGTGCAGTTTTCCTCCTTCTCATTTCAATTAGATCGCCTTTCTCTTCAACTGAAGTTCTTTTGCCAGCTTGAGCCAAATCAAATACACTTTCACTATTCAGTCAATTTTGCGCTCCATGAAGTAGACGAAGGGATGTGGGAAAAAAAAGCATCAAACAGGAACGTCGACCACCACCTCCCACCTGCCTTCATTTGGGTTTACATCGGATTCCCTTGGCAGGATCAGAGCGCTAGGCATTCAGTAGAAGTACACATACGTGCATGAATAATGGATCTCGGATGTGAAACTGCAGTCCATCTCTTCCCTAACCAAACAGTTTTTCGTTCTAATAAAGCAAAGCCAAACACTCGTACTAAACACATCAATTCAAGGCTTGTCCACTCCCGCTCCATTCATCCATTCAAAATGCCGAGCTCCGGTGCTACGTTGGCCATTTTTCCGGTTTTCCGGGCTTCTCTTTCGGAATCAACTTTGAAGATTGCAGAATAAGGTTATTTTTTTATGGCAGTACGTAGGCAAGTTTGTTTAGTATTCCGGTTCGACCAAGTTCCAACACGTGAAGACCCGAGCGTGTTGTCATTGTGAACCAGCGATGTTAGGTTTGAAGACATTTGAATGGCGGTTAGACTTGTTTTGCTCACAACAGCTAATAGGCCCTTTTCAATTGTTGGTCTGAGGTGAATTCGACGGAGAATTTCATGCAAATTTAAAAAATAATTGAAGCTCCAGTGATTTTGTCCACCCCCGATTTTGTCAGCTTTTTGACTCGATTTTGTCAGCCTATATGATTCAATTAGGTAAGCGTGATTGCCTCTCACCCCAGCAGGCCTGGGTTCAATCCCAGTCGGCGCCGCCAGGATGCACTATGGGGCATTTTCATACAACCAGGCGGTCAAAAATATTTCTATCATTTTTTCACAATTTCTGCTATTATTCTTGCTTTGTTTAATCAATATAAGGTGTGCGCTATCACTTTTCAACATTTTCACGACCAACTTTTGAAAAGGGCCTAACTTTTGATTAATTAAAATTTAATTTTTACGATTTTATAACGGTTAGAGTTTCAAGCTTGTTTTCAGAGAATAAAATCTATTGAACAAAGACAACCTACCATGGTTTTATTGGGGGGAACAAAATAAACTTTTTTTTGGAAATATGTTTATTTTTTTCAACAAATCTTCTGTAAAAAAAAATACAAAAAGCCATGATACAATAATCAAAATCAAATATGTTTCAACGAATTTCTTTTTATTCCTCTGTTACAATATCATCATGAACGAATTTGTAATCATACATTCACCAGCACCACTTGGTTCATTAGCGAAAGAAAAAAAGTTTCATGATATTTGAAAATTCTGTAAGTGATTCAGTAGTCGATACTAATAACTTCCATGCCTTGGAGGAACTTATGAAAGCAGTCGATGAAATTGAAGAAGAATTTTTCTTCAATTTCATCGACTGCTTTCATAAGTTCCTCCAAGGCATGGAAGTTATTAGTATCGACTACTGAATCACTTACAGAATTTTCAAATATCATGAAACTTTTTTTCTTTCGCTAATGAACCAAGTGGTGCTGGTGAATGTATGATTATTTCTCCGGCATGAGCGAGAGCATAAAGTTCTCGCTCATGCCGGAGAAATAATCATACATTCACCAGCACCACTTGGTTGCAGGTACTTTGTACCAATCATACAATTTAAGATAGAGCCTATATTAGACTGATGCAAATTTTGACTTTTTCGCTCCACAGTGCTTAAAAGGTTTCAAATCGGGTCCTGATTAGCCTCCCAAAGTTACAACTCATTTGGTTAGAAACAGACTTCGCACAAGCCATTTGAAGTTTACATGTAAATAACTATGGGAAATCTCAACTTTTTGTTCATTGCCTTCTAGTCTTTTTCCTTATAGAGCTGCGAAACAGTTCAATAGCCATTCTTATAGAAAATTTTCTCAGCTACAACTTTGCTCAAGATCGTTTCTATGTAAAACGAGACAGGAAAAAGTTATTAATTATTTAAGAGATTGGTAAACTTATGACATGATCAAGCAGCTGCTCTGTAGGCAACACTGTATTTTACAGTGTGACATAGTAGCCATGATTTTTGTGTCCTATTCCACGCCCCAGAAACACCAATGTTGCCTGCTGAGCAGTTGATTGAGAATGATCATAAGACATCAGCGCATTGAACCATTGATAACTTTCGATCCTTGCATTTAATCAGAAAGTGGTCTTCAGCAAAGTTGTAGCTGGAAAAATTTTCTACAAGTACAGTTGAAAGTTTTTGAAGCAGATCGATATGGTGAATTATTAGATAGACATAAACAAAAATCTTGGTTTTACCATAGCAATTCCCATACAAACTTCAGATGGTTTGTGCCATCTCAGTTTCTCACCAAATGGGCTCAAATTTTGAGAGGTTAGTCAGAATCCGATTTGGAATCGTTTAAGTATTTTGGAGCGAAAATTTCAAATTTTGCATCACTCTAGCCTATATGTTTCCTTGCAATATGCATCAAATTTTTCCGGGTTTATTGGCTCTTGGCAGTTAATAGCAATTAATATATTCCGGAATCTGCAAATCAACTCTTCATCAATGTTCAGCACGGAGCTTAAAAGCTTGGGATTTCCAAATGCTCTTCGACAAACGTTTCCTGTAGTACTGGTACCTGCTCCACCCGATCGTGGTTGATCTACTCTTACTCCAAATTTTTCGTAAAGCTGTGTCGTCACATGTTTTTTTCTTTGTTCATATAGTTCTTTGAACGGTTTCGTTACCTTCCATTTTTTGATATCCATTCTGTATGCAATATGCAAAAGGCATTCGAAAAATCTTATCCAAGCATGAAGTGGAGATATGCCGTAATGCAAGGCTTCTTCGTTTGATATAAATCCTTCCTCGAATTTCTCTGCATCATTCATTACATTTGGTGTTGCCCCACATATTGGACAATTCTGCATCGACGAATTTCCAGTGATATAAGTTAAGACTTTTCCGTCTATCATATTGAGGACAAAATCAAAATCAACAAGTATAAACTTGTCGTTTGAGAGTTCAATTTTCACTGGCGTTAGTTCACTCATTTCTTTTTCTACATCCTGTTTTGTAGCCAGAATAACTTCTTTACTCTCTTTAATGAATTCAAGGATGAATGGCCTACAAAATCGAATACTTTGAGGCATGGGATTAAACCACATAATTTCCTTTCGATCATTGTACATGAACAACTGAATTGGTGTTAAAGTGGACGAAAATACATCTGAATCGTCCTGACATCCTTCTGGTAGCACTTAATGATATTGCGAATATCCAGTTGATCCGTCCATACCCCAGCTACATAGAAGAACCAGTTCCGTAGAAACTAGATCGTTGCTATCCATATACTCGTTGAGCTCTGCATCAATTATTTGGACGATTCGTTTCACTGTATTTTCCATCAGCGCCTGGAGTTTCACTCTTATTTTCAATGCACTTTCTTCGATGAATTCACTAGGAG
This sequence comes from Ochlerotatus camptorhynchus, assembly GCF_037179485.1. NCBI lineage: Eukaryota > Metazoa > Arthropoda > Insecta > Diptera > Culicidae > Ochlerotatus > Ochlerotatus camptorhynchus. Next base: position 334,112 of record NW_027040574.1, on the reverse strand, counting down.
GGGTGCATATTTTTTTCACTGCTCCGATCACATAGTAAGGTAGAAATCTTGAAGATGATTCACTATGTATTACTTCGTATTGAAATCTACTCAATCCAGCCTCGATAAGTACACTAAAAGCCTCTTCTAGTGACATCATTCCTCGTTGATCAGTTAGTTGAGCCAGCATGGTTTTAGAGCTTTTTTGGTTTTTTAAAATATGCCCAATAACTTTAACTAAATTAAAATCCTTTCGATTATAAGCGGTCCGTCTTGCAAATAACAAAGCTTTCTCGATGGTATCGAATTTTGGATCAACTGCTTCTTTATCGATGACGCGACGTTTTCCTCTTTCACTCAAATCCAAGAAAGGTTTTGAAGGTCGTCCACGTTTTGTTCCCGAGGCCGAGGTTGAGGTAATACATTGCTCCTGTTCGATGAATTCCTCGATGCCAAATTCTCCATCAAGCCAATTCCGAAAATACGACTCAAATCGCTCTGTCGTGCGATTAGCTTCATGCCATTTGTTGATGTATTTAGTAACGATTTTATGGATCTTTTCATCGAGACGTTTACGTTTTTCCACCGAGATGTTATAATTTTCACAAATGAATTCAATGGCTCTGTGAACATTGTCACTATGGCTTAATTTTGCGTCTAATAGATTAATAATGGTTCAGGCAAGTACAAAATCGATTTGAACATTTCACTTCCGGTAATGCCCATCGCTTCCAGCCGTTCAACGCCAGGAGATCAAAGTTCGAAACCTCACCGATGCTTCTCGGAGGATCTCGGCGAATTCAGTCGATCATCGTTTCCTACCTTCTCATCATCAGCACTCAAGCCACCGGGATGCACGCCTGCAAGCCTCACGGAAGCCCCAAATCCTATCGTCACAGTCGAGCCATTCCTGCCAGCGACCAGCAGTCATCCCGGTCCTGTGTACGAATCAGGTGAAGGGGTCTTCCAACCCGTTATCGCAGGCAAGTACACAATCAATTTGAATACCTCACTCCCGGTAATGCACATCGCTTCCAGCCGCTCAATGTCAGGAGACCACTGTGCACTCTCATTATCAACACTCAAGCCACCGGGATGCATGCCTGAAAGCCTCACGGAAGCCCCTAATCCTCTCGTCACAGTCGAGCCTACACCGCCAGCGACCTGCAGTCATCCCGGTCCTGTGTACGAAGCTGGAGAAGGGGTCTTCCACTCCGTCGCAGCAGGCAAGTACGCGCACAGTAAGAACATTCCTTGTCGGGTAACGTCTATCGCTTCCAGCTGCCCAGGGCCGTCAGCGCAGTTCCACTCAGCCGCTCTTCAATGCATCACTGAAGTTATCACAACGAGTCCAGTCAACATTACGACGTCCCTACAATGCTCCGTTGTTTCTGGATCAGAAACTAAAACAAGTTCATCTCAACGCCTCATCTCGGTGTACTATCAGAATGTCAGAGGCATGCGTACCAAAATTGTGCAGTTACGTTTGCTTCTCTCCAGCTGCGACTACGATGTGCTCGTCTTCACGGAAACTTGGCTTCGAGCAGATATCGATAGTACTGAAATTTCGTCCGACTATACATTTTACCGTTGCGACCGTAGTGCATTGACTAGTCAGCATTCTCGTGGAGGAGGAGTGCTAATCGCGGTCAAAACTCATCTCGTTTGCAAAGCTATGCCACTGTTGGATTGCGATCATCTTGAGCAAGTCGCAGTTTGTGTACGACTGGAATCTCGATCACTTTACCTTGTTGCGATTTACCTTCCACCAAACTCAAGCGCCGACCTTTATTCTGCACATGCTAACGCAGTGCAACATGTTGCAAACTGTGCCACCGCAGCAGACATCATTATGTCTCTGGGTGACTTCAACCTTCCTAATTTACGCTGGCAGTTGGACGAAGATGTAAACGGTTTCATACCCTTTATGTTCATTCCGAACACGAACAGGCACTCATAGAAACTATGTTTGCTACTGGTTTGCAGCAAGTTAACCGCTACGTGAATGGGAATGGCAGACTACTCGATCTCGTATTCGCCAGTCTTCCAGAGCAACTGGACCTCGTTGAACCCTCCACGCCTCTGCTGCCCGCTGACATTCACCACGTGCCTTTTGTTTTGCTGTTCAATGAGAGCAATGACAATTTAGTGGTAGAGAATGAGTCGGACGAAAATCTTAACTACGATTTCCACTCGTACGATTTTGGACAGTTGAAATCGGCTCTGGCTGCAATCGACTGGGAAGCTTTACTGCTATCTGAGCCTTTGGATGAATTATTATCAGTATTCTATGAAAAATTTTACGCAGTGCTCAACGACTATGTACCTCGGAAAAGGCGAACGTTCAGTCCAGTTTCCAGTAAACCATGGTGGACCCCTGAACTACGACATCTTCGCAACATCCTCAGAAAAGCACGTTTCTTTCTTTCGAAATCTGAGAACGACCGCGAGTACCTTCGTGAAGTGGAGCTGCAGTACAAAACAGTTCTTCTATCCACCTATGAACGCTACCTATCCAGGATCCAGGACAGTGTAAAACAAAACCCGTCGTGTTTCTGGGACTTCGTGAGGAATCGGAAAGCATCTACTCGCATCCCATGTAACGTTAGCTACAATGATCTCCAGGCTAATACAAATGTGGATGCTGCTAACCTTTTTGCCATATTCTTCGAGAGCGTGTTTAGGAAAGTGTCACCTGTACCAAGGCGCGTCTGCTTTGCACATATTCCGTCGCACATCATCAACCTTCCTGTCATTCAGTTCTCCACCGAAGAAGTTCTACGAGCCATCGATGACCTTGACATCAAAAAAGGATCCGGAACAGACGGTTTACCACCTCTGCTGCTGAAAAACTGTTCCGAAGAACTGGCGAATCCAATTGCTCACTTATTCAATCAATCGCTTCGTGAAAGGACCTTTCCAGCGGCTTGGAAATCTGCTTACGTTGTTCCTATACACAAGTCAGGCAACTGTAACCAGGTGACAAACTATCGCGGAGTATCTATTCTTTGTTGTCTCAGTAAAATATTTGAAAAACTGGTGCACAATGTTTTATACAACGTAGCGTCTCCGATTATCTTCGAAGGTCAGCATGGCTTCATGAAGCATCGCTCTACAACAACGAACCTCATGTGTTACGTCACCACAGTGTCCCGCGAAGTAGAAGAGAGGCGGCAAGTTGACGCGGTGTATGTTGACTTCGCGAAAGCCTTTGATACCGTACCGCACATTCAGCTCATTGAGAAACTGAGGCACATAGGTTTTCCAGATTGGATTACGGAGTGGATTTCTTCGTACTTATGTGATCGTACCGCATATGTTGTGATCAACTCGGCTCGTTCCCGCTCTTTCAACATCACGTCTGGTGTACCCCAAGGAAGCGTTTTGGGACCACTATTATTCAACATTTTCATCAATGATCTGTGTTTGCGGCTTTCCTCGTTCAAGCTCTCATTCGCTGATGACCTTAAATTCTATCGTGTCATAGCTTCTCTCTTGGACTGCTTTGCTCTGCAAGAGGATATCAACACTATGATGATATGGTGTAGCGATAACGGTATGCGAGTTAACAACAAGAAATGCAAAATTATTTCCTTCAGTCGCTGCAATAGCCCCATTCTGCATCAATACAGGATGGAAACGGCGGAATTAGAACGAGTTTCGTCCATCTGCGACCTCGGTGTTACCATCGATACGAAACTAAGGTTCAACGAACACGTGGGAATTATGACTGCCAAAGCTTTTTCTGTGCTGGGATTCATCCGTCGCCATGCGTCCGAGTTCACCGACATTTACGCGTTAAAAACTCTCTACTGTTCGTTGGTTCGTAGCATTCTGGAGTACGCTGCTCCAGTTTGGGCCCCTTACTATGTAGTTCATGTTCTTACCATTGAACGGGTACAGAAAAGGTTCGTACGTTTTGCATTGAGACAGCTTCCCTGGAACGATCCGTCTAATCTTCCTCCCTATTCTGACCGATGTAAGCTCATACGATTGGAGCCACTATCTACCAGACGAGTTACGATGCAGCGATTATTTATTTTTGATGTCATCGGAGGATTTATTGATTGTCCTGAACTTCTCGCACAGATCCCACTAAACATTCCTCCCCGACGGTTTCGGAACTCACCTTTATTAGCAGTTCCATACCACAGAACAAACTACGGATACAACAACCCGTTCGATTCGTGCCTTCGCTCGTTCAATGTTGTTTGTGACGAATTTGATTTTAATTTGACCAAAAATGTTTTTAGAAATAGGATTAGAAGCAATCTTTAGTTTATAAGAAATAGTTCAGTCTGTACGACTAGTCGAAGACGGTGATATATAAAATAAAAAAATAAAATAAAATTATCCATGCTCACACTTGGTCTCAACCGTAAATTTGAATTACACTGTAGTAGGTATACATTAAACTCATCCGCACATATGCGTAGGTACATACATACGCATATGCTTCTATAATCGTCATAACCCAGGTACTTACTTTAGAATAAAGCATAAACGAATGTAGTTTTACGTTCATCCAACAGTGAACTTTATGATAATGATGACTTCTTTTTAAAAGTTGGTCATGAAATATAAGAAAATGTTCTTTAACAATATATTTCGACTATACCAACCGAATATAACTCCAAAAGTTGCAAAATAATTGTTGAGAAAGTTTGTTTCCAAGCCGGCTCTTGTACAATTTGAAATCTCCCATAATAACCGAAAATTTTCAAATCGCTTATATTTCCAATGGGGCAGGTTAGGGCAGGCAAACTCTTCAGTACTTGTTAGAGTACACTCAAAACTTCATCCAGAGCTGAGAATTAGCCTAGGAATGTGCGAGACTCGAAAGTTTGTGATCAATAAAGTTAAATTTTCATTAATTTTCAATTATTTTTTTTCTATTTTTATTTTTAATTTTTTTTTGTTTCCATCAAATTTTCAAATGGATTTTATTTTCGGAAAGCTTATTAAATTACCTTTCCAACGATGTATAATGATGTGGTAGTTATACGATAAATAGTGGATGAAATTTTATTTGAGTGGTAGTGTATTTTTGCGGCAAAATTTGTACTTTTCTTACTCTTTTTTGACTTCGACATCCGATATCTCAGAAACTAAAACTGCGAGAAGCTTGAAACTTTCAGATTCTCTTAGTTGAAATGTTTACTATCGACCAAAAATAACGAAATAAGGATTAGTGAAAGTCGATTTTTTGATTTTTGACCGCCTGATATCTCGGATTCCCTTCGGAAGGGAAGTAAAGCCGTTGGTCCCCGGTTCATGAGTTTGATGGGTCGATAGGCAGGGTCCAGGTGTGCGAGCTTGCCTCTCTGGCGTCGGTATCATTGGTGCTAAGCACGGAAAACAAGACGACGGAAAAAATAAAAAATATAACGGAATTAAAAGGAAATAAATCAACACACTCAAAAAGCTCTTCAAAAAAGGAATTCCGTTAAGAGGATCGACAAAATTAAAAGAATGTGTTTTCTCGGATCTCGAATGAATTTGTTATTGATTTATTGCGTTGAGGCAGCAAAAGGTGAAAATTAATTTTCTCGCGGCCACACATGCGTTCCAGCAATATGACTCCAAAGAATCGATTCCACCCTTCCTTACTCCTGATGGCAATCTCGAAATCAATCGACCGAAAACCCGTCCATCACCGCAATGTGACGCCAATGAATCAATCAGCTCATTTTCACTTTTTGCACGTTTGATACTACAGCTGCTTTCGTCCTAGTTAATGGTTGGCCGTACATTGGAAACCACCTCCCCGTTCGTAGCTCTTATAGGATTGATCACACCGTCAGACGACAAAGGGTGTGTGACACATATTTGTATTTCCTTTGTCACAAAAGAAAACCACGTTTTGTCATGGATATTCCCAATTCCGCCCAGCCCAAAAGCCGGACCTAAGCATGTTCGGTTCGTCCTTCATCACCCCGCGATCCTGCCGCCACCACCATCGCACACCGGGTGGGCGTGTGCCTTGGTGATTAATAATAATGATTCATATGTGTGGGTGCCTCCCTCGAAGCTGCCATAGAAAAGTTTCCTTCCTTACCACTTTACTTTTTTCTATTTCCCGGGGGGGGGGGATGGAAGGCAGACGAGACTGTAACGATCCTTCCAGACGACGTCGACACATTCATCGCCGCGGTCAACTCCTCAAGATTGATGGCAAGGAATCAGCAGGAACAATAGCTAATGACAAATGGCCAACATGGAATGGAAACACTCGAGACGACCGGAAGATCCTTTTCGGGCGATGTGTTTTGTGATTAACCTCCTCCGGGGGTCGGTATTAGCTCGTGATTAGAATGGAATTTCAATCTGTCTCCCTAGCCGGCGGGCAGGCAGACAGACGATTTCGAGGAATTTTGGGTGAGTAATTCCGAATGGGAAATGTTTCCAACCCGGTGCTCGGGGGATTTAGTGGTTCACACGCACGAACTGTAACATAGCGATGACGACGACGACGACGACGACGACAAAGAGGATGCAACTCTAATTAATGGCGCTTGAGGTGGGATTAGGTGCTTGATCTAATCAAGATATCCGGGGAATCGAATCGCAACAGCTGGCTGATGAATTAAATATAAGCAGGCATTATTGAATAGGTTTGCTTGAAAATAAAACGGAACAGATTGCCACGGTTTTGTGCATCTGCTAGGGCGTACAGTAAGCCTTTTTTTTGGAGATTCCTATAAGCCTGTATTAGACAATATTATTTGATGTTAAGGCTCCACCGGGAACAGAAAATTGGTGATTTTGTGGAAAATCATCTGGCGTCGTCTACATGTTGCACTAACATATATACGCATACATTCGGTGGAAAAAAAAGTAAAAGGTTGTATCCAAGACACGACCGTACACACGAACGTAGGATAACGGGCAAGGTATCAATATTTGGCGACTGTGTTAGGAAAACTTCTTTTTCCTATCACGGAAACGCTTCTTTTTCTGATGACAAAATTACGTATTTCGTGTACAAAACGCACGGAATTTTTGGAAAAAGCGAAAATTGATTGGAGGAATTTCTTGTTAAATTATAAATTCGAGATAAATTTTTTTCTAGCATCCTGGAGAAAATCTTATCATAATTCAAAGTGTTTCTGGTTAATTGACAAAGTCATGTGGTATTCGATCATTGTGAGAATTTTTATGTACCACTTCAATACGCATACGCATACGTAACAACGCATTACGTATGAAGGTACTGAAAAGAACCGTTTTGTCGTGACGGTTGAAGCTGGCGAGCTGTATGTTGTTTGGAACGCGGGTGACGCGCTTGGCATAGATGGCCCACAGCGACTCGCGAAGAGCTACTGAATCCAATCAGCAGCGGTATGACTTCTTCTTCCTTCTTCGGTGAATGGACGCTCATATGGGCTGCAGCTTGCGGGCAGCCTTTCGTTGTGCACTGGAGAACTGCTGCTGCTGCTGCTGCTGATGATGAGGACCGACTGGACACCACCACACACGGTGATTGAATAAGCACCGTTCGGCGAGAACGGATGGAATTCGATTTTGAAATGTTATGTGTTAGGGAAAGCGCTTTTTGCAGGCAATCGGTAATAATTTTGCTGTTTATTGTGTACAGTAATTTAATTATTTCTACAAGATTACAATTTTAATAAGTTATCAATCGGAGATTGTGTAAACTTCGTCATACTTACGTTTGCAAATTCCATGTAATTTTCGTACGATCGATTCTTAGATTTAGGCATTAATTAGATTAATAGATGTACTTATCTGGTTATGAAAACCCCTGTGCGACTATGAGTTTGTGTTTTATTGTTAAGGTATAGTAAATAGTTTAAGCTTTTAATCTAGATGTAGTTCATAAGTATTTACCTCGAAATAATTTGCATCTCAGCCAAATGGATCGGTGTCCTATAAGTCTCATTTTTTTAGTTTTAAATTCATGCTTTTCATACTAAATTTATCAAAGCGTCCTTACCAAATACACTTAGAATAAACCTCAAATTCAATAAAGTTAAGTTATTCACTTAGTAATTAGCCTTAGTTTAAGAATGCAGGAAAACTTTCACGTGCGGTTGGGCTTCAATTGTTCAATTTCACCCGTCATCCGATGACGTCGGTTCCTTACTTTGACTGTAATACCAAGGTATTGATTTTCCGATTGGTGATTTTGTTACCTCAAAATCAGCTAAGGTTAAATTCAGCCATGATTTTCTGCTTTGTGATTTTACTATTCTCAAGATCAGCAGTGATTTTCCGCCGTTCCTGATTTTGGATTGTTTGGATTTTTCCATCACTGGTTGGCAGAACATGAAACTGCATCTTTTCGGCATACAGCGATTTATGGCTGGACCTTGGACCTACTAGAGCTGTAACTGCTGTGGTGGATATCGAATGGGGTGGTCCAATTCCTTGGACCGCCAAGTATGAGAAGCGTTCTCGGGACTTCAGTTTGTTCGAGAAGCTTTTGGTCACTAAACAGAGAACACGAGTCGAGCAAAGCTCGTGCTATCATCAAATTCCCAAATCGATCTTGGATTTTGAGAAGCACCGTCGACAGGAGAATAGTTTTTGTGGGAGTGATAGGAAGTGTAACGAGGTTTTGGCTAGTGATGACTTGTTCTGTGACTGATTGTGTGTGCAAGTTGGTAGAGGTAGCAGGTTCGGTTGAGCTGAATTGGATTGTGGCTGTTGCTGCTGTTGGGGTTGCTCCGACGAAATTGACAGCGAGTGTGGAACGCATGATCGTATTTCTCCAGCATGCAGCATGGAGTGGCGTTTTTGGTGGCAATGGTGACATAATCCTCACTCGCAGGTCCTGGCGTAATGCCCAAGGTTAAATTCCCTTTCGTAACTGCGTCATTCCTCTTAGCAACCTTCATTCGCAGGAATGCTGCACAATGAAATGCAGAATGCCACGTCTCGTTACAGAAAGGGCATCTTCTAGCTGATTTGACGACGGTATGTCAGATTGCTAGCTTCGATGAACGATTTGCTGATTGACCCCACTCACAAATGGCTTGCCAATCCATAGCCGTTTTACCGAATTTTTCGGTAAAAATCGACTTATTCGCGTCGTCAACACTTCTGCCAGGAGCTGCAGTACGCATTGAGCAAAAGCAAGGAAAAATCAGCGGGACCCGATGAACTCGGATACCCACTGCTAACGCACCTCCATATCGAGGGCCAAATCCGTATGTTGAACCTCTTCAAGCAGCTATGGACCACCGACTCTAGCCCAGCATCGTGGAGGGAAAACCTTGTCATCCCGATTCCAAAGGCCAGCGAAACCAGCAAGGACGTGACGAAATTCAGGCTCATCTCCCTCACATCCTGTATGGGCAAGGTGTTTGAGCGAATGGTGAACCGGAGGCTAAAATCTTTTCTGGAGACCAACAGCCTGCTCGACCATCGGCACTTCATCCTACTTCGCCACACTGGGAGACATGCTGAAAGACGCAAATGACCAGGGGCACCACGCTGAGATTGTCTCGCTGGACATATCCAAGGCCTTTAATATGACCTGGACTGCGGCTGTACTTGGCAAGCTCGTCAGCTGGGGCCTTAAGGGACACGTTGCTCGGAACTTTCTCACGGACCGTACGTTCGGTGTTGCAATCGGCAATGCAAAATCCATCTGCTTTCGAGAAGAAACAGGGGTCCCCCGGGGATCAGTGATCGCTATCACGCTCTTCCTGATATCCATGGATGGAGTCTTCAGCCAGCTGCCCAAGAACATACATATCGTGGCCACAGGGCCCACCACAGGCCGGAACAGCCGGAGACCCCACCGATCCAATAATCGGGCAGTTCGTTTTCGTGTCGCGCAGGCGATTATCGATAGCCGGCTGCTATCGAACTAACATGCATTTCGGACCGAACTGACAAGCATGTCGAAATCCTCGCCCCGACCTTCAACAACAGTATCCGTATTATTTCAGGCCTCCTACCTTCCACTCCAGCTGATTCAGCAGGGATTCTTCCAATCAGATTTCGCCTTATGATATCTACTGTCATCAAAGCCGCATCCTTCACCACCAAGACAGCAGGTAATTCGAGGATCTTCATCCTCAACGAGGGGAATAGAATCCTGCGTACGGTCGCCGACGTTGACCTCCCCCCGGTGGCTACGGTTCACTGGAACGGAGAGAAGAGTTTACGCCGAATTAAAAACCGTTTCAAGGTAGGAGACAACTCCGTGGGCTTGCGCCGGTCAGTAGCCAAAATTCTTGGATCCGACTACGCCCAACACACACACACACACACACACACACACACACACACACACACACACACACACACACACACACACGCATACATACACACAGACACGCACACACACACACACACACACACACACACACACACACACACACACACACACACACACACACACACACATACACACACACAGACACACACGCACACACACACACACACACACACACACACACACACACACACACACACACACACACACACACACACACATACACACACACACACACACACACACACACACACACACACACACACACACACACACACACACACACACACACACACACACACACACACACACACACACACACACACACACACACACACACACACACACACACACACACACACACACACACACACACACACACACACCGGTACACGGTTCCCGGTCCAGATTGGGCATTGGTATCGGAATATCAGGAGGTGGCATATTAGCAAGCAATAGCCTACCGCCACAGCCGAAGCGGCCGCAATTTTCCATGCAGCCACGTCACCAGTACTAATCCTGACTGATTCTTTCGGTACCATTCAAGAGCTTCTCACCACAGTTCCAGTGCACCCGTGGATTCAGGCTACCGTGCCCCGAGTAGCACCGCCTTCACTTGGGTCCCGGGCAACTGTGGAATACCCGATAACGTTACAGCGGATCATCTCGCTGAATATTGACCATCCGGCCCCAGGTTCACGGATCAAGCTCCGCTGCAAGACATCAGGCGATGGGTTAGATCAACCGTTCGAAGGGCGTGGAGCGACCAACGGCTTAGCAGCAGCAATTTGCTCAGATCTATGTCACGCGTTTTTAATTTGTAATCTTTATGTTTTGTATGATGAGCCAGGAATAGCTGTAATTTATATGCGATGAGCCTTTGCCCCCATGATGGTGTCCATCCTTGTGTAGTTTAGTCGATGTAAAATCCATTGAAGAATTTCTTATGTTTAAGGCAACTCTGTAGGAGGTTTCCTTCTGTGACCTCAACCCTATCGATAAACTCTATTGATCCTAGCAGATCGTATGGGAAGATGATGACGATCGCTGCAATCCTCTACATCGTATGGACATCTTATCTGGCGCTCTCGCTGTTGGTCCCGATTGAGCGTAGGTACGAATGGTGATGCTGTAAAATAGCCGTGGTTTGTATCCTCGTTCTTGGTATTTGTCGCAGAAGTGAATTTATTTCTGTTCTTTTTGAATACCAGTGTAGGGTTGAGAAGTAATACACACTAGAATCCCATTACTGTTTACCACAGTTTACCTCGTTACTGATAGCAGGAAATGATATGCCTATCAATTATTTCTACACACATTCACCTATCCATTGTTTCCACACACAACACATTTACGCCATGAAGGTAGAAGTTAGAGTTGCTTTATAATAGTTAGTTGAAATACAACCACGGAAAGTACAAAACGTACCCACGCGCGTGTTCTTTACTCGTCCACTCGAAAGGTCCGAAAACTTTTTCCAAATAAGTCGCTGTCGCGAGTTCCCTTTATTTTACTTGCTGGAACGGGTTAGGTTTCGACGGATCCCCAGTGTCGTGAATTAAACAGTATTGTTTCCATCAGCCATGTAGCAGTATAAATTACGATGCAGGGTTGTAGTTTCTGGGTGGTTCAGTCCCGAACAACCATTAATGGGTACTTTCAAGTTAGCATGTGTTGTAACCGGTTCGCTTTTTACAATTGTTACAGAAACCAAGAAAGACATCGAACTGATTTAGCGGCAAACGACTTTTAGCGCAAAACAACGGACACGAATTTGATCATGGAATATATTGACGTTAGCCCAGCAGGGTAAACTGGCACAACTCGCCAACGAGGCACGACGCATGAAGCTAGAAATCCTGGGACTGAGTGAAGTTCGTAGGCCAAACTTTGGAGAACACAAACTGCCGTCGGGACAGGTACTACTATACTCTGGTATTCGAGGTGAAAACGCTCCCCGCCATCGTGGAGTTGGTCTCCTACTTAGCGTCCAGGCAAGTGCTGCGCTCATCAAGTGGGAGCCTGTTAATGCGAGGATAATCGTTGCCAGATTTAGAACACGGGTTCGTAACCTTACCATAATCCAATGTTATGCGCCAACCGATGCTGCCGAGCTACAGGACAAGGAGAATTTTTACAGTCAACTGAATGCCGTCGTGGATAAGGTTCCAAAGGGTGACATCAAGATCTACACTGGCGATTTCAATGCGAAGATCGGTTCCGACAACACGGACTATGAGCGTGTCATGGGACGCCACCCTAGCAGCACACTTCGATCGAAATAAGCCGCTGCAACTTGATTGTGACTGGAATAAGTGGCACACAAGTAACCACAATTGTTCAGCGACATGTGTGCTGCTAGTGCATGGTCTCGGCGAAATGAGCGAGAACAGTGAGCTGTTTGCAGAATTTTGTGGTAATAACGACATGGTGATCGGGGGCTCGCTCTTCCCCCATCGGCCAGTGCACAAAGTCACGTGGGTTTCCCGTGATGGACATACCGAAAATCAGATCGACCACATCTGCATCAGCTGAAAATGGAGACGGAGCCTTCTTGATGTCCGGAATAAACGCAGCGCCGACATCGCGTCTGACCATCACCTTCTAATCGGCGAAATCCACCTACGCATGGCGCGGATCCAGCGACGGGAGGAGAGACTCGGGCGGCGGTTCGACACACGCCGACTTGAAGATCCAGCGGTAAAAAGGTATTTTGTTGACGAACTAGAGACTCGAGCTGCGGGCGTTCCAGAAGGGGGCAGCGTAGAAGAACAATGGATGGCCATCAAGAATGCCTTTATAAAAACTAGCGGGTGAGCCGCGCACCCAGAGGAAAGAGTGGATCACAGATGAAACCTGGTGGAACATCGAGTAGCGTAGAGAAGCAAAAGCCGCGATAGAGCGGGCGAGAACCAGAGGAGCCAAGAACGAAGCCCGTCAACGGTACTCGGCTCTAGAGAAGGGAGTCAAGCGTTCTTGCAGACGGGACAAGCGAGCGTGGGTGAACTCCCTGGCCGACATTAAACCAAAAAGATAGAAATTTTTGCAGCAGTGTGCAGTTTTAGAGCACTTACAACTTTGTAGAATATTGAAAAAATGGGAAAATTCAAACCAAAAAGGTATGGTAAAAAATGGTTTTAAGGGGCTACTACCATTTGTACTTCATTTTCACCCTATAACTTTGTCCTCTTGAGAGATGGAAAATTGACGTCTTGGACAAAGTTTCTTAAAATGACTTCATCTACAATGTGTCCATAGATAACCATCAATTTTAACAAGACAGAAAAAAGTTATTTTTTTTAAATTTGTGTATAGCCCCCTTAAGCAAAAAATTTCACCAGTGTAATAAACTATTTTTAAATTGAAGAAACATTTTAGAAAACATCAAAATGCTACACTCAATAGTTTCGTCGCAAATGTCCATGTCCCTTTTTTTATTTCGTCCCACTGTGCGGTGGCTAGGGTCCACTAGTACGGAGAGAAGAGTTGGCTTTCTTTCGACTTAAAAGTTGACAGCCGAATTAAAAACCGTTTCAAGGCAGAAGACAACTCCGTGGCCTTACGCCGGTTCGTAGTCGACATTTTTGGATCCGACTACGCCGAACACACACACACACCGGTACACGGATGGTTCCCGGTCCAGATCGGGCGTTGGTATCGGAATATCAGGAGGTGGCATATTAGCAAGCAACAGCCTACCGCCACAGCCGAAGCGGCCGCAATTTTCCATACGGCCACATCACCAGCAAACCAACCAGTACTAATCCTGACTGATTCTTTCGGTGCCATGCAAGAGCTTCGCACCACAGCTTCAATGCACCCGTGGATTCAGACTACCATGAAGTACGCCCCGAGTAGCACCACCTTCACTTGGGTCCCGGCCCAAGTAACAATTTTGGTTTTATTAGGGTTCTGAAGACCATGATTTAGACTTGTAGCATGCTTTAAAATCTCGATAAAACTTGAAATGTTACTTGGGGGGACACTGTTGAATACCCGGAAACGTGACAGCGGATCATCTCGCTGGTTCTGGGCCATCCGACCCCAGGTTCACGGATCAAGTTCCGCTGCAAGACATCAGGCGATGAGTTAGATAAAACGATCTAAATGCGGGGAGCGACCAATGGTTCAGCAACAGCGATTTGTTCAGATCTATGTCACGCGTTTTCAATTTGCTTTTTTTAGCTGTAATTTACAGCCTTAGCAGCCGGAAGGAGCCGGAACGTCACATGGGATGAGTCGTTCGGCCCTTATGATGATGTGTATGTAAAATCCAAATCCAGGGTTGTAGTTTCTGGGTGGTTCAGTCCCGAACAACCAGTAATGCGTACTTTCAAGTTAGCATGTGTTGTAACCGGTTCACTTTGAAATTAACTGTTGCCGTACATGATGGGGTGCAGCGAACAAGAGCGAGTACATTTTCAAAATAACATACGTAACAGCCTTATCTAGTTACATTGTAACAAAGTTCCGAAAACTTTGGGTGTATTTAGTCAAATTTGCATTACTTTTCACATTTTTCCAAATAACTTGATCTGGAAGAACTTTCGTTCCGTGTAATTGATTGATGCAAGAAAATGTTTATTTCACTTCCACACCCCGCCAGGTGTAGAACCTCCCAGATAATGAAATGCAATTACATTTAGAGAAATGCAACTTGTTCTCCATTTTTATTCCCCACAATCCACCATCAACCGAACATAATTCTATACTTCGATTCTGCCCAACCATCGCCGTCGTCGACATGGCATAGATGAGAAAGTGAACATGTGCTTCGTTTCAGGGCGCGGGGGAGGACGACAAGAGATATCTCTTTCACTTGCTCATAATAACCCGTTCACCGTCCCGCGATTCTCCAATCCAAAATCACCAGCCCGATTCTCTATCTACCTAGTACACGCTTTAGGTACAGCTACTGATGATGTTAGCTCTGCCAGGTGAACGTTTTCTAGTAGCAGCAACTTTTTTTTTTTTTTCAAATGTGTCCAATAAAAGACGGTGATTTCCCACGAGTGAGATACGTCACTGCCGCGCCTGGATGTTGGTAGTGATGGTATTCCCGGATCATGTTCCTCTAACTCGTTGGCATCACCAGCATGCGACGACACACAGCAGCAGGGCATCCAATTTCGTATGAAATAAAAACTTTAATATCGAAACCCGTAACTCGATTAAAACCAGGCGTCTCCATCATTGACTATTCTAGAGCAGCAGCAGCAGCAGCAGCAGCGTATCACCACGAGTCACGTGTCGGCCGCCAAAGGCGGGATTATTGCAAAACCTGATATCTTTGATCTTAATGAAATCTACCGTTTCGGATCGGTTCGAAGCTCGGCAGCCAAAGTCAGTGGAGGAGCCGTGTCTCTAAAGTGTCATCATCTCGAAACGGGGATGCAGCAGTGGCATCAGTGGCAGCAAC
The DNA here is from genome assembly GCF_037179485.1 of Ochlerotatus camptorhynchus. NCBI lineage: Eukaryota > Metazoa > Arthropoda > Insecta > Diptera > Culicidae > Ochlerotatus > Ochlerotatus camptorhynchus. Next base: position 318,465 of record NW_027040574.1, on the reverse strand, counting down.
ATCAGCCAGTCAGTCAAGAGGATCGAAACCAATATCGCTAATCTTTTCGAGTATGGCAAAGGTGTTCCCTCGTCAGACGGATTTTGCCTTTATCGGGCCTGCGGGGCAAATTGATCCGGATCCGGGTTGGAAAATGTCATCGCTGCCTTCGTTGCTCGAACTCAACTTGGCTAAGAAATTTCATAACCTGTAAATCCTTTTGAGCAACGGACTCTGTCTGTCATTATAATTTTTTATAGTTATTCGATACTTTGGAAACGCATTCACCAATCCTGGAATGGGGGCATCGTCCAAGAACTTTCTCATATGGAAGTGATTTCAATCCCATGATTCACAAAGAAGCCTGGAGTACCGGATCCTTTCAGCAGCCCAGAGAAGCAAAATTTAACCGAATTATTCTCCATTCAACGTTCATAATCATAATGTCGCCACATACACATTCATGGCCCAAAGTGGAGAAGGAGAATCGGGGTTTCCTTTGAAAATTTTCAAAACTGTATGGGATTAAGTTTGCCGATGAAAATTTATTCCAAGCTCAAGTGGACCCGTAGCTGGCTGGCAGTAGTCCCGTTTGGCAACTCGAGGGAGAGCTACAGGACGTTTATTCTAGCCCGGCGAAGCGTTCATCCAGGGGAGAAGTTTTGCTGTGTTGTGGAACTTTTCAGCAGAGTGCCTTTTCATATATATGCGGCACAATAAGCAAATATGTGCATGAGTGTATGTGTGTGTGTGTGTGTGTGTGGGCAAAGACATGGGAGACTAGAGCTTAAGTTAAATCAATTTAAAATTGTAATTTTCGGAACAGAATGTATACCGACTTGTAAGTGAGGGACAGAGATGCACTTAACTTGTTGTTGATACCCCGATGTGGCTCGTGAGAGAAGAGGATGAGGGTGCGGCGTCCATTTTTAGTGGTCAGAAAACGAAGCAGATGGAGGGAGTTCTCGATGCTAATGCTAGATGAATTTCAATTTTCATCACAGAAAGGTTCGAGAGCTAGAATTGGCTTTCAAAACTTTTCAACCACCATACCATCAGACTGAGCGACGGGGGGGACGGGTAAAGATTATCTGAATTTGATGTGACTGAAATGGAATGTTAAATTACATTCGGGAACATTGGAAATTTGCTTCAAATATCTGCAGAGAACTATTCATGGGTTGATATTTGATGGAATTATTGTCACTTAGAAATATCGAGATTAGGAAAATCTATCTGACAGTCCGCATCGTGCTCTCTTGCCGTGCGGATCTATTTGCTTTTTGCTGAAGGAAGTGTTACTACTACCTAAAGGTACAACAAATTTAAACAGCACTTTTCAGTGCTCAACCTGTAAAAATTTTCTACCTTGTTCAACTCTGATTCCTCTTCGATCCTTGTTTGGACCCTACCTAATCCTTCTTGGATATCGATTTGGAAAATTCCTCTTCGATCCTTCAGATTCTTATAGTAATCTGCTTGGAAGTCGATTTGGATAAAAATTTACTGCCGCCATGGCGCCTAAACGCAAAAGAAAGGGGCAAACTCTTGATCCCCCTTCTGATGAAATTAATTTGAGTAATCAATTTGATTTGCTCACGGATGATGAGAATGATCCATCATCCAAGAAAAATTCTAGTAAACTTTCCCGGCTTAATGCCAAGAAGGAAAAGATTCCCCCTATTGTGATAACCACTTCCGATTTCCAAGCTCTTCGCACGGAACTTTTGAACTTCGTGACATTTATGTTTTCACTGCAAATTGGCCGTCGGGGTGAATGTCGTGTATTGGCTGAAACCTTGGACGAATTTAAATGTCTTCTCAAGTATCTTACTGAGAAGCAGCACAAATTTTTTACTTACGGCACCAAAACTGAACGTGTGTTCAAGGTTATTATGAAAGGACTGCCCAGTGATGAATCCCTGGACCAGATCAAAGATGAACTGGCAAAATTTCTTGGAGTTGTGCCACTCCAAGTAATCAAAATGAAAATGAAATCCTGTCCTGGCGATTCGCGCAACGGGATTTCTAATGATTTTTATTTAGTTCACTTCAAGTCTAGTGAACTAAACAACCTTAAGGCCTTAGAAAAAGCTAGCCTTATGCTCCATGTCCGAGTGAAGTCATTTCGTTGGCGTCTGCAATGGGAAATTCTCATAGCAGGCGTTGACGATGGGACGTTGTCGAGTTGTTGAATAGCAACTATCGTGGTAACTCACCGATTACCTGTCGATCTCTCAAATGTGGAAAGACGTCTGCATTGAATTGTCTCATATAATAATATTCCGCCCACTATATAACAAGAAATTGCGAGTAGCTGAGTGGAATGGAGATAAGTTAAGCATTGGGCTACAGGACCAAGTCTCCCCTGGGTGGTGCCAGAAGATGAGCGCAATAGAATCATCAAGTTGCCATAAGGCACGGAATGAGACTATTGCATGGCTGGGTAGTCAAAGTCTTCCATTCGTTAGTCATTTCAGGTGGATTAGAACAGGTTTAGGGTGGGCGTTGGCCAGATTTGGATTTTTCAGATATAATCCTAAATAGGACCTAGATTTTTTAATACACTAGTAACCTCAACTTCTGTCACAATGTTTCATTGTGACTAATCAACACTCAATGGGTAAAATATCAAATTTTCGGTAAATTTGAAAAAAAATGGAACTTGGAGTGTAGAGCGCACTGCCCACTGGACGATTCTGAAACCTGACCAAGTGAGTGGGTTACGGGTTTATTTGATTGTACGTCATTTCCAAGTTATATATAGATACATTCATACCATTGGCATTTTGTATTTGAGATAAGACAGAGACAGGATGCGGAGGACCCGCTTAGGGGGAGCGTAACCCATGTTATGGCTTCCATTTATTAAATAGTTCAGATAGGCTGGAAATGATAGGTTCAAGGTGAGAAAATGTACCATATGGTGCCGTTCACTGATCAAAATTAGATTCAAATCGTCAGGTCCTGCCCTGGAATAAGGGGATTGACGATGATTTGTCAAGTTTCATTTTGCATTTGCATATAATTGTAAGTTTAGGTTTGCTTTTGTAATTGTAAGATAGATAGTTTGCCTCAATTGAAACATTGAGTTGTATAAACTTGACGAATCATACCTCTAAAATAGTAGTAGTTACAGTGCCGCATTATCTAACAACCACTGCCTGCAACTAATGTTGGAGGGGTTGGCAGGGCTGATTATGGATCAAAACTAACATAACTCTAACACTGAAATGATCCCGAAACTAACTCTCATTCATTCCACTTTGAGTCATAAAGTAGTTTTATTTATTTTCCTACTAATCTATCTACACACTTAGTTTTTTCTACCGAGCTCGGCTGTGCGGGTCTCGGCGGGAAGGGTTTCGCTGAGATCTCGGCGGGAGTGACATTTGATTGAGGTCTCGGATAATGCCTTTTCTAATAATCTGCCTACGTTTCCTTTCTTTGTTATCTACTTTATCCCCTTTTTATTTTTCTGCTCGTATTTCCTCTTCTCTTCTTTTGTTTTGTTTGTTTACATATAACTAATACTAATACCTCCTTGTTTTCTCTCTAATTTGTCTACTATGTCCCACCATCACGATGAGAGATGAGCTACTGTACATGGTACACGCTCATATACACTCCCAAAATAGTATGCCGCAAGTAAGTATATCACAGAGGCTACTAAAGATCCAGAAACAAAAACCGATAACGCTGAACGGCAGATTGGTTTACAGTGGTCGACCAGGGTGTGTGCTGATAAATTACAAAATTACAATTACATCATTATTTCATACATCAGCTTGAGTTGCGTTGATCGATATTACATTTTTTTTTTGCTGTGCACTACACCACCGGAGCCAGCAAAGTTCAACAATCCATCGTTGCTTATGCCTTTGTTGTCGTTTGGAACCAGTTGTGCGTCGCGTAAATTTTGAAAAGGGCCTAGCCTGAACAATACGTAAAGAGCAAATTGAAACATTGTACGTCGCGTGAAAGTGGAACTTAATGAAGGCCTAAGTACTTTTTCGTAGTTTTTAGTTTTTGGATTTGAAAGATCGTCGGTTACAGTGGCCTGCTCACTGAGCAGAAAAACGTGGTCTCAGGTCCTTACATATCAAAAAGATTTATGGTAAAATCGCTTGTGTATCGTGTATTTTGCGAAACTAGTTGTTGTCGTTGGTTCCGGGTTTGAATGGATACAACAATTTGAGCAACGGTATTATGTGATATGAGGGGCTCGGTGGCTTTAGAGCAACCGTTTTTGCTTACTGAGCAGAACATCATGAGTCTAAACTCAGGCCCATCCACATTCAAGATTCGTCAATCGTTTTATTTGTTAATATGACTACATGATAATAACAGCAACTCGGTGATTAAAAAGGTGCTCGTCTGCCTAGTGGCAAACGTTTTTACTTACTTAGCAGAAGACCGTGGGTTTAGTCCCAAGCTCCTTCGCGTTATATGATCGTTAGGATATCAGTTCAGCTTATCGTTTACCAAAACGAACCCTGCTGCAAACCCAACCCTCTTGTCCAACATCCCAGTGATTCCTCGTGGAAGTGCAGAGGTGTTCTCGGCTTCCATCAAAGCGAGTGTCATGTCAACACAATCCTTCCCATTCCTTTCTTGACCTGTGTTCGGGTGCGGCCGGCGCTGGTATTGCCTATTTTAAGATCACCAGTTTTTACACATTGAGGATGATTGCTAGTCCCAAGCATTGTCTATTGGTTCTCTGTGTAATTACAGCTGATCTGGCAATAACAGAGTAGCAACCGTGGGCGGTCAATCAAGCTCAAGCTGTACCTGCTCCCCTCGCTGCTAACAATGTTCAGCGAGTTAATGGAGCTACCTATGCTGCTATTGCAGCGGGTAGAAATCAAAATACTAACCAACGTAATTCTAACGGAAATTTTGACAATTTTGACTTAGGAAGCATTACTGCCCCTAAAATGGAATTTTTACAGAAATCATTAATTGGCATGATTTCTGATACAGCGGTGCCGGTGGTGTAGTGGTAAGCATGATTACCTTTCATCCCAGCAGGCCTGGGTTCAATCCCAGTCGGCGCCGCCGGGATGTTCTGAGGCATAACATCTCTGATCACGCCTTCCTTCGGAAGGGAAGTAAAGCTGTTGGTCCCCGGTTCATGAGTTGATGGGTCGATAGGTAGGGTCCAGGTGTGGGAGCTGTCTTCCTGGTGTCGGTAGCATTGGTGCTAAGCACGGAAAACAAGATCGACGGAAAACAAATCAAGGAAAAAAAAAATTATTTCTGATATGCTTAAATCTAACCCATGTTTGATGCTATTCAAACTGGAGTAAACATTTATAGCTGCCTATTTGCCATTCCAATGCGTAGGCCAGCAAAAAAAATTTCTCAAGGGTGACCTCCAGAAACTTACCCGTCATAGGTCTAAATTCTTCATTATTGGTGATTTTAATGCAAAACACCACTCATGGAATAATGCTCAAAGCAATTCCAATGGTAATATTCTGTTTGATGATTGTTCTGCAGGTTATTACACTATTCAATATCCAAACAGCCCAATATGCTTTTCTTCAGCAAGAAATCCCTCAACTATTGATTTGGTCTTAACTGATTCATGTCAACTTTGTAGCCAATTGGTAACTCATGCTGACTTCGTTTCTGATCACCTTCCAGTAACTTTTGATATATCCCAAGAAATAATTTGTAATCCCAACAGCTCTACTTTCAATTACCATAGAGCTGATTGGGAGCAGTATCGAACATTTATGGAATATAACTTCGATCCAAACATTCCTTTGCAAACCAAAGATGAAATTAATTATGCTCTTGAATCTCTGACTACTTCTATAGTTGCAGCAATAGCAGCCTCAGTACCAAAATGCGAAGTTAAATTCGTTTCAATTATAATAGACGACGATCTTCAGCTCTTGATCCGTCTTAAAAATGTCCGTAGGAGACAATATCAAAGAACACGCGATCCTGCCATGAAAGTTATCTGGCGGGATTTACAAAAACAAATTAAAAAACGATTCTCTGCCCTGAGGAACAAAACTTTTGAAAATAATGTTTCTAAACTAGACCCGAGTTCCAAACCCTTTTGGAAACCTCAAAAACCTATTCCAGCGCTTAAAGAAGATGGTAAAATTTTGATCACAAATTTGAAAAAAGCTCAGAAACTTGCTAAGCAAATCGAGAGTTCCCATAATTTCAGTTTGGGTCTTAATGATGCTTCACATCAATAAAAACTCAATTTTTGCAGATGAGCAGTTTGGATTTCGCCATGGGCATTCAACTACTCATCAACTCTTAAGAGTTACCAATTTAACTGGAGTTGCTCTTCTAGACATAGAAAAAGCATTCGACAGTGTTTGATTGCTCAAGAGGCATGGCATGAAGGTTTGATTGCTAAATTGAAAAAGTTTAATTGTCCACTTTATATTATGAAATTAGTTCAGAATTATTTAACTGACAGAACTCTGCAGGTAAATTACCAAAATTCCAAATCTAATCGACTACCTGTTAGAGCAGGAGTTCCTCAGGGGTAGCATTCTTGGGCCTATATTGTATAACATTTTCACTTCGGACCTCCCTGATTTGCCTCAGGGTTGCCACAAATCTTTGTTCGCTGATTACACAGGCATTTCCGCTAAAGGAAGAAGTCTTCGTGTCATTTGCAGCAGACTGCAGAAAAGTTTAGATATTTTCTCTTCTTATTTACAAAAATGGAAGATTTCTCCCAACGCTTCCAAAACTCAACTTATAATATTTCCACATAAGCCTAGAGCTTCGTTTTTGAAACCTAGTAGTAGTCACATAGTCACTATGAACGGAGTTCCAATTTCCTGGTCAAACCAAGTGAAATATCTTGGATTAGTTCTTGACCAAAAATTAACTTTTAAAGATCACATTGAGGGAATTCAAGCCAAATGTAACAAATATATAAAATGTTTGTATCCTCTTATAAACAGGAAATCCAAACTTTGCCTGACGAATAAACTTCTAATATTCAAACAAGTTTTTAGACCGGCCATGTTTTACGCTGTGCTAATATGGTCTTGTTGTTGCACTACCAGGAAAAAAAGCACTTCAAACGATTCAAAACAATGTTCTGAAGATGATTTTGAAGTTGCCTCCCTGGTACAGTACTACTGAGGTACATAGAATTTCGAATGTTGAGACTTTAGAACAAATGTCCAACAAAATTCAATTCCAAACTTATATTCAAAACAAACAGAAACCTTGTATTAAAAAGAAATTTTACATATTTTGATTTGACACTTTCCGGATTATCGGGGTTTGGAAAATGGTGTCGTTGGATTATCGAACGTTGCATTGTATGTTTTGATTTTGATTCGCAATACAACCTTAAACTTCGAGGCTCCTCATAAACCACGAAGACAGCTCAGTGGAGAGGGGGAAGGGGGCGAAGCTAAAATCATCAGCCTACGTACTTTATGGATAGCCCATTATGTATTTTGTTAACCAAACAGCCTGTCACGGAATTGAATATGAATTCCCGCTCAAAGTATGTGTGCTTCTTTGTGTGAACTAAACAGCATATGGGCGACCGAAAAAAAAGTCAAACTCGCTGCAGTTTAATTATTATATCGATGCCCTCACGCAAAGCAGCACTCATTTGTCCGTCGGTCACCCAGCAGTTCATTTCCAATTATTGCGCTGGGGATTGTTTCTATGTGGAACAAAAATTTAATTTAGAACAGAAAAGCACGCATCATCACCCTGGCACAAAAAGGTTACAGGTCACATCGTCGATGTGACTTCGAGTTTGTGGCTCATATCCCATCTGGCAGCTACCCTTCTAGGCCATTCTTCCGTGTAGGGCTCGCACACGAATCCAATCGAATTAGAATTCCACTCCCCGAAGCTCTGCAGTCATCCAATTTTGAAACTGCTGCCAACGGGACGGTCTCTCTCTCTCTCTCTCTTTCCTCCCCTCCATCGAGGAGGGCCGTGCCCAGGGATGCAGGGAGGCCTGGTTTATGTTCGAATATGTTCATACAGAAAAATAATTGAATCGATGCATTTATATCCAAAGTGCAGCGATGCAGCAGCTCCACCAGCAGAGCATTTATTTAATCCAAGTAAAACAGACATCGCCCGGGGTCCGGGACATCACCGGGCGCAAATCCATCAAACATTGCTCGGTGCACGTCAAGTCATGTTTCGGCGCCAAGATATGACAGGTTGAAGTGCTTACCCGGTCCCAGGCGGTCCCGGGCAGATGATAGATGGAGGCAGACACAGAGACAGGTCAGTGACGCTCGCGCCGGTTGCCTATTATTTATGAAATGAATTTATAATAAAAATTGAAACGCTGGCGCTGGGTTGAATGATGGAAAAACTACTACAAACACGATTTGAAGTCAATAAAAATGCAGATCAAGTGCACTTGACAAGTTATAATGGAGGTTTTGCTGGCACTCGAACGCATCAAAATACCTACACAAGGGACGGTTGAATAGAAATAGCTGAGCTCCGGGTGTGCATTCATCCAGGGATGAGGATTTTGTGTGGTCATTGAATGGCGTGTGTATTGATCGCAACTAAATTGACTCGTACAAAAACAATCTAATAAACGTGTAAGGCCAGTGTCTACCTGCGGAGCTTGAGGGAATCACAAAAGCTGTTGGAGGTAATTTAAAGCGGAAGTGGTGAACAAACCCTGAACTTATTGACGTTCACATCGGGGACCTTGAAGTACCGAAGAAGTAGGGCCTGATTTCAGTTTTTTGCTAACCATGGCAGTGACCTTAATACAGGAATCCCCCGAAGAGCGGGATCCTTCAATGAATTGAACGGATTTTCTGTAGGTGGCCAGTAGGCAGTGTTGCCACATTTGGTTCTGTATTTTGAGCTCCGATCACTTTTTTAGCTTTAAAAATCTGTATAAATCTGTGGATTTTCCCAGAAATCTGTAGAAATCTTGCATGTTTTATTTTTAATCTATAATCTGTAATACAGAATTCTATGTCAAAAATGGTTGACGCTTACTGCGGACTCAATCGATTTTGTATTGCACCCTTATAGAAAACTGCTTATAACGTTGCTTCTCCTTTTAATTATACTATTATTGTATCACTTTCATTTTCACTCTCATTAATTCACTATCCGATTTCACTATTCACTTTCACTATTCACTTTCGCTTTTCACTTTCACTATTTAATTTCACTATTCACTTCCACTATTCACTTTTACTATTCTCTTTCACTATTCACTTTCACTATTCTCTTTCACTATTCACTTTCACTATTCACTTTCACTATTCACATTCATTATTCATTTTCATTATTCACTTTCACTTTTCACTAATGTGCTTTCATATAACCGTAGAATGTAGCGATTTTGATGAATAGTCATTTCATATTCAACGTAACGGTTTCTTAAATATGTTAAGTATTCTTTCCCTGTTTGCCATCAAGCCAAATGAGCTTCATGAAAAATATACCGTAAAACGGGTAACATTTATAGATTTTTGAAGTATATTCTAAATATTTTTACAGCAATCCATGTTTTTCAAATTTTATTTCATTAAAACAAGTAGAGTCAATTCTTTAGTTATATGTTTAACGGAAATTAAAACGTTAGCACTATTTTTTGAGCCTTGTGACCGAACATCAGTATTTGGATTTGGGGTTAATTTGATCAAGCTCATTGAATGTAAATGAAAATGCGTGAAACTCAAATAATTTAGTCATTGAAACATACAACTCATAACCAATAAGAATACAACATTGAATTTGTGACGGCTATGTAGGAAACACATTGCATAACTGATGGTTTGAGTGATTTTTCAAACCGGCGAATTGATTTTTAATATGGATGTTAAATATGTAACACATAATATATAAAAACCATACATCATATCATCGGAAATACCCTAAGCTACAATATGGAGCCAATGTTTCTAGTTCGGAAGAAGCTCAGAGAGTAAATTTCTACTCATTATGTTGTACTATCAAAGTCACCCGCTTTACGGTGGAACCATTTGACCTTTTGTCCCCCTTCTGATCATTCGACCTTTTGCCGTTTTTTGAATCATTCGATCATTTGTCCATTTGACCTTTTGTCATACGGCGTTTTTTTTCCATTCGACCTCTTTGAATCATTCGACCTTTTGCCTCTCTTCGAATCATTCGACCTTTGGTCCATTCGAAATTTTGTCCCTCTTCTCATCAATCGACTTTATGCTCCCCTTCACATCATTCGATCTTTTGCACCTTTGGGAAGATGCATAAATGACGTAGCATTTTAGGGTGACCAGGCAGGTAGAAAAGTTCGCTACAAGGGGAAGGGTGGCCAAAGTTGGTGCTATATGAAAAGTAAACAAACGTTAAACTATTGTATACGTTTGATGAAGCACCAACTATGGACCCCCTCCCTCTTGTAGCGTATTTTTCTACACGGCTAGTCACCTTAAAATGCTACGTCATGTATGCATCTTTCCTCATAAGTTGTTATTGGACCATTTGTCATTCGACTTTTTGCCTTTCGACCTATTGTCAAAAAATGTAAATTTAGTGTAGGGGAAATGGCTTCAATGTTGGCCTATGCATCTAAGATTGGGCCCATCGCTAAAAGTCTACTATTTATCAATTTTATCTAGATGAACGCGTCATTGGGACGGTACTAATGGATATTTTTGGTCGCTATTGAAAATTTAATCGATTGCTGCATTTATGTATGGGCCCAAATTAGGGGCATTTAGGCCGACATTACATCCATTTCCCCTATTTAGTAGAAATTTGGGGAATTACGATGAAATTTGATGAAATTTATTGATGATTTATTTATTGGATATAGTCCTGGCACTGCGGAAGCTTAAACGTGTAAATTCCAGGTCACGTGTAAATGGAAGTATTGTCGAGGACTATACTTGGACTTTTGATAACTAGTTACACCTTTGAATGTTTTTGGTTGATGCCTATAGCATATTTAACAGGACATTTATATCTGTAATTGTAACCAGCTCGATTTTGTTTGCAAACCTGGTTAAAATGTTTATATTTAATTATCTTAAAGATAACTCGTCCAGCTCAAACCTTTGTAGGGGTAAGAGGTGGGACCATCATCATCATCATCATCATCATTTATTGATTTATTGATTTATTGATTTATGAATTTATTTATTTATTGATTTATTGATTTATAGATTGTTTTATTGATTTATTGATTTATCGATTTATTTATTTATTGATTAACTGATTTATTGATTAATTGATTTATTGATTTATTGATTTTATGATTTATTGATTTATTGATTTATTGATTTATTGATTTATTGATTTATTGATTTATTGATTTATTGATTTATTGATTTATTGATTTATTGATTTATTGATTTATTGATTTATTGATTTATTGATTTATTGATTTATTGATTTATTGATTTATTGATTTATTGATCTATTGATTTATTGATTTATTGATTTATTGATTTATTGATTTATTGATTTATTGATTTATTGATTTATTGATTTATTGATTTATTGATTTAATGATTAAAAGATTTAGTAATTTATTGATTTATTGATTTATGATAATGCTTTGCTTTATTGCTTTGGTTAATTGCTTTGCTTTATTGCTTTGCTTTATTGCTTTGCTTTATTGCTTTGCTTAATTGCTTTGCTTTATTGCTTTGCTTTATTGCTTTGTTTTATTGCGTTATTGCTTAATTGCTTTATTGCTTTATTGCTTTATTGCATCATTGCTTTATTGCTTTATTGATTTATTGCTTTATTGCTTTATTGCTTCTTTGCTTTATTGCTTTATTGCTTTATTGATATATTGATTTATTGTTTTATTGATTTGTTGATTTATTGATTTATTGATTTATTGATTTATTGATTTATTGATTTATTGATTTCTTGATTTCATGATTTATTGATTTATTGATTTGTTGATTTATTGATTTATTGATTTATTGATTTTTTGATTTATTGATTTATTGATTTATTGATTTATTGATTTATTGATTCATTGATTTATTGATTTTTTGATTAATTGATTTATCTATTTAATGATTTATTGATTTATTGATTTATTGATTTAATGATTTATTGATTTATTGATTTATTGATTTATTGATTTATTTATTTATTAATTTATTTATTTATTGATTGATTTATTTATTTATTGATTTGTTGATTCATTGATTTATTCATTAATTGATTAATTGATGTATTGATTTATTGATATATTGATTAATTGATTTATTAATTTATTGATTTATTGATTCATTGATTTATTGATTTATTGATTTATTGATTTATTGATTCAATGATTTATTGATTTATTGATTTATTGATTTATTTATTCATTTATTTATTTATTGATTGATTTATTGATTTATTGATTTATTGATTGATTGATTTAATGATTTATTGATTTATTGATTTATTGATTTATTGATTTATTTATTTATTTATTGATTGATTTATTGATTTATTGATTTGTTGATTCATTGATTTGTTGATTCATTGATTTATTCATTAATTGATTAATTGATGTATTGATTTATTGATTTATTGATTTATTGATTTCTTGATTTATTGATTACTGATTTATTTAGTTATTTATTCATTAATTCGTTTAATTATATATGTTTTTAATTGTTTATTTATTTCTTTATTCATTTATTAATTAATTTATTAATTTATTTATAGATTTATTTATTTATTTAATTATTTATATATTTATTTATTTAATTACAATTAACAATCTTCAAATGTATCGATGCGCACTCAAAAATGTAATTGCTGTCAACAGATTTAATGATTGATTTTTGACGATGGCCCACTTCTGTTCCAAGCAACATTGCAAGTTTTATTGAGGTTTTATAGCATACTGCAAGTCTAAATCATGGTCTACAGAACCCTCAAAAAACCCAAATTGTTACTTGGGGTGATTTCTATATGGGGGTACAATTTGTGAAAACTGAAAATGGAAAATGTAACAAAATTCTGAAAGGTTTTGAACATTAATGACTCAGCTGCCCCTGGATCAATTTCAATAATGTTATCACCAATCGATCAGAAATATTCCCACGCATCAATGTCAATGCTTTCGAATGATTTTTTCAACAAGAAACTATCGAAAATGTGGTTATGTCCCATGTACAAATAAAGAGTGATAATTTTATCACTGTTTTCATGAAATAAACGTTCTTCCCAAACCAATTCGTCATAATCGAGTACCAATTGGTTGCACATCATTCTGCTTTAACCTGAAAAGATATAAAAAGCACTCATTTTTGCTTCGGACGGCGTGGTGAGCAGGCAGCAGAAGCAGCAATAGCAGCAGTAGGAAGGTGGTGGCAGGTTAGGTAGTCCACTCTTCTACCTAACAAGCACCAATGACTGGTCGTGACAAAGGAGGAAAAGGTCTTGGTAAAGAAGGCACCAAGTGTCATCGCAAGGTTTTTCTTGATAACTGCCATCCGTCGTCTAGCTCACCGTGGCGGTGTCAAACGTATCTCCGGTCTGATCTTGGAAGCAGGGGTGCAAGTCATTTTAAACGATTCTCTTTATCAACTTTCTCTTTGAAAAAAAATACTACAAACTTGGTACGGCTACAATTCAAAAACGGAAATAGTTGATCGATCAATTAAAAGAACTAAATGCTCTTCACATTTGTTTCGTCCACTAGCGGTCCTACGTCAAGCTTCCGTTTGTGCCCCTACCCGAGCAAAGTCGGTTAACAAAATGAAAGCAAATCGATATTAAAGTTTGCAGTTCCTATCATAATGAAAACTCGTTTTGATTTCAATTGTCGCGACAGAAGTCTGATATCATATTGTGCTTTCATTATGCAGTCAAGACTTTTTAAATTAAAGCAACTTAACTTGAAGTTCTTGTGTTAATTTCTTGTTTAAAATTTGATTTAAGTTCATCTGTCGTTAAACTAACGATTATTGTTTATTTGTTTTGTTTAACACATTTTAGGTCATTCGTGACCAGCCCGAGGTGACATTTGAGCTCAAATCTTTCAGCGTGAGAAGCATGGATGCTAACCATTTACGACAGGTCCGTATTTGGTCAAACATCATTAATACAAAACCAGTAATCAAATTGATTGCATTGAAAGCAGAATTAGTTTTCCGTTTGAAGCAAAAGTGTGAAATGTTGATCTCATTTTTGCTGTGTTAACCGTTAAGTCAACCATAATGAGATCAAATGGAGTATTCAAAATAAGTTATAATAGCAAATTCTGATTTCAATTTGATCTCTAACTTTGCTCGGGTAGGCACAGACCCTTCTTATTTTTTTTATAATTTTAGGTGTTTATGACCGACCGTGTTTTATAAAAATAGTGATCAATGTTAAAAGAATTCTTAGACAATATTGAAGCGATCCAGAAAAAAATATTTGTGTTTGTTATGAATGCTAACAAAATTCGGGTGTTAATGGGTTAAAGTGAAATCCGAGATTATAATTAAGGTTCAATTTACTTTGATGCATTTTCGAAAAATTCAAAAGCAGTTTTTTTCGACGCATTATTTCAGATTGCTAAAAGTTCGCGTCATTTTGTGTAGAATAGCAAAAGGAATCGAATAGTGCGAGCATTTTGCAATCTGAACTAATACGTCAAAAAAAAAAAACTGCTCTTGAATTTTTCGAAAAAGCATCAAAGTAAATTGAACCTTAAGGATAATACATGGTGCTTAGCAAAATCGAGGTTAATTCGAGATTGGCGTATTATACTTAATGGAGCTTACTGCTATTAAGGAATATTTCGGAATTTACAGCTGGATTTTTTTTTAATTAGCGTGCTCTAGTAGCTTGATTTAATTGGGTAATTGTTACACTGTTACCGTTTAGGAGATTCCATCACAAGAAAAAAATGCAAGTTTTATCGAGGTTTTAAATCATCCTACACGTCTAAATCATAGTCTTCAGAACCCTCATAAAATTAAAATTGTTACTTGGGATGCTACTCGATGTAGGAATGATAGACGCAATAACAGTTTGCAACTTTGAATCGTGTATAATTGAATTCGGAAAACATTTCTCGTGATTGAAAATTTGCATAATTATCATTGGTTTGACACTCAGTACAATTTGATTTGCATTTTATGTTGAAAAATCAGGTTAATTAGTTAATAATAACACGCTTTCTTCTGCTGCAAAAGTCCTTCCGCCAGTCGAGAGCACCAATTATAGCTCGCCTCAGTCGCTCGCCAGGTTTGCAAGACCTTCAACGTTAAACCAACCGTACCTCGCGTGACCGGGAGTTATTTCCACTGGCCATTGTGCTTCGAAGCACTTCATTAACACGCTCGTCGGAACATTTCCTGAACACGTCCAGCTCTCCGCAACTGGCTGGAAAAGCTTCCAATTTTCTGATTTATTTGGTCTTTCCATACGGAGAACCAAAACCAAACGACTCATTTACAGTTAATCCAACAGACTCGTTATACCACCACCAAAACGAACGAATGCTCTTCTCCGGAATGGCGCAAACTAGCGTGAAACATCATTTAATTAACTGAAGCTTAGCGACGAGCCAAGCTGAAAAGGGGATGAGGGTTGCGCAGGATAACGATTTAACCCGCAGAAAACTGTGAGTCCAACCCATTATGGGCACGCTGGCAGTTTTCAGTCACACATCGTCATCCTCTTGTGCAGGCGCAGGGCAAGGAAGGTCCCATGAAGAGCGGAGTTACCAACGGTTTCGGTAAATTTGATGAGAGCAAACGTTTTAATTAACGACCAGATCCGACTGGCTTTAGCCATCCTGTGTGTGGGACCGGGTGTGGATGAGGGTTGAAACTTTTCCCCTCAACAGTCATACACCCTTCTTCCGATCATGCATGTGTGGATCTACTGTTGGGAGAGAATTAACTATTCATAGACTAGTTTATCGAAGAACGAGCCTTGGTTAGATTATAGGAAAAGTTTCGAAATGAACTACTTGGCAACCTTCTTGGAACGTTGAATTTCTCGATAAGCAGCTCTTCGTTTAATTTTCAGCCCGTTTGCAGTTTTCGAATCAACTCACATACAGTTACGCCTCATGGGGAAAGTCACCACAGCTCATCATCTTCACCCACATCACTCGGATCCATCATTCATCCTCCGTCCGATAATGTCCTCGAGAGCCCTAACACTGGGGTCATGAATTCCAATCGGCCACCGGAATGATTTAGGTACTTGGCAACTCCCACAATTCCACAGCCATTCGAGTGGGCCGTACATTTGCTCCTGTGTCGCATGCATATATTCTCAGACCGAGACCCAGAGTAAACCCGGAAGGAAGATGCTACGCCATCGGTGGCTTCCAGGAAGCTCTCCGGCTTCGGCTTCGGGTTTCTTATCCCCTGGCTCTCTGATGTATATCTTCAATTCCTTGACTTCTGGCTGCCGAGCTGCAAATTCCTCGTACAGTTTATGGCAAACCAGGCAGCATTTCTTCTCGCTTCCCTGTGCACGACAAATATGATCTCTGAAGCTGTGACGATGATGACGACGATGATGGCGGTGGCAAAAACAGCGTTTGGGGTGCTCGTAAATGAAAATGAATGAGTGCTATTAATCACTCCTTAAATGCCCATGACATCATGATTATTCATGGCACATTCGTGTGTGTACCACCTCTCTTCCTGCGCTTCGTCACGCTGACGGAGCAACGCAGATATTGAAAGAGAAAGCGTGCCGCCACTGCCGCCACGCCATCCATCGGCAAGCGGTTTGACTCCTCCTAAACAACTACAATAATAATCCTTCGTCGTCCGGGCAGTCAGCGGGACAAGACAGGAGAAATGTCTTTCAAGCTCTATGTGGAACGATATAAATTTCATTAGAATTAAACGATTTGTGTGCTTCATTGGAGGGCGGGGGGGCTTCATCATATCCTTTGAAGGCGAATGAGAGAGACCCTAGGTAGATGTATGGAACAACAGTTGTAGTAGGTAACGAACCGCACTTGCACGAACGGACGGACGGAGGAGATCTGAAAACTGAAGATTAAACAATCAAATTAACTTGGGGCCACTTTGGGATCGTATCGAAGTCGTTCGAAGACAATTAGTACTCAATGTTGAATGGTAGCTGTACCACCGATGCAATTAAGACTGGCAATTTATTCAGTTCGATTCGAGTCATAAACTCAGCCGAAGGAGCTTTCCGGAAATCTGGGTGGGTTGTCATCAGTTGAATTAGGTAGATTGGTATTTTATCTGTGTATGCATCAGCTTGATGAGTTACTTGCAACATAAAGTATCGCTCAATTACTGCTTGAATAACAAGGGAAAACTGCTGGTAGCAGGGGGTGCCTGCAGTTGCATATGAAATTGATTGATCCTAACATCCGACGTTTAATCAAACACTGGAAATACCAGAATACCAGAGTGATCAAAAAACATTTGTTGAAAGGGCCAAGCTTAGTGCTTATCGCATGGTAGCTTATTGCGTGCTCTCAACTTAATTGAGAGCTTTCGATGCCGGTGCCATTTTTGCATTAGTATAATTGTGTGACAAGTACAATCAAACTCTATGCCCAGGGAAATCCAAAAATTCCTAGACCAGACAAGGAATCGAACCCAGGCACATACAGCATGGTCTTGTTTTGTAGCTGTGCCTTTAGCGACTGAGCTAAAGGAGGCCCGTAAGCGGACGTCGAAGTGGTGAATCAGTTCGCGAAGAACTCCGTTTCGGGCACCATTCGAGGAATTCGGTGGTGATTGAGGACGGTCGACAACAATTCTGGTGCTGCTTCTGCTTTCCCTCCGACTACGATCATCGTGGCATATGCAGAGGTATTGTTGCTTTTCGAACTTCTGCGTAGCGCTCAGCGCCATCTGTAGTTCTCCAGATGAGAATAAGTACCTACAAGGCTGGAAATACCTCAGAGCGTTAGCTAAGCAACTTTGTGCATGTATCTCACAACACTCGACAAAGACTGTGTGATTCTCCCATTTATTTCGAACACGTTTTTCGAACAATGAGCGGTACGTAGAGAAAAAAAATTACCCTAAATTTAAGTTCTTTTTACTTAATTTTGGGTAATTTTGAGTTTTGCATCCCACTCTCACTTTTTTTTTTTTGTCAAAAACGGAACGAGAGATTCGACTTTCTCATGACTATCGTTCAATAAGCTACTAATGATCTCAAATTTGAGTCAATTGAACTTAATTTTGGGTAGCAAATACATACGAGTAAGTAATTATTTTTGCCGTAGCCAAATGCAAACTACTATAAGCGGTTTACTGAAAATTAGCTTATTGAACGTGTGATGCCGAGTATGTACGTCCAATGTAGCGAAGTCCGTACAATGGAATGACGAGTGGCCCATTGGATGGTAGCTATATTCTCCCCATAGAGAGTGACGACACTCACACTAGTATAATGCGTGCAGTATATATAAAGACTCAGATTATAGATCACCACATCTCCTTTCCTTTCTAAGACTGTTAGTAAATGTTTGGTGTTTAGAAACATATGGTTTATTGTCAAATTTGTCTTACCTTCCTCGTAAGGCTCACCAACTTAACTTACATCATATATACATTACCTAAGGGTTGTATCGAGTTGGTAGTTTGCGAACACGGTTAGAGTAACGACGTTTTTCGATGTCAGGGGTCGGCAGGGGAACGGCCTGTTGATCAGTTTCTTCATCAGTGTCATTCTTATCAGAATGACCAGAGAACTTCTTGAAATGAGTTACGTTTCTCTCGTAGCATTTACCACTATCCATGGAACGAACTCTTACCTTTGAACCATTACGCTCTTCAACTACGAATTTCTCTGCAAGGAAGTTAGTAGACAGCTTGTTCGTCGGGTGGAGATTTTTCATGAGAACCAAATCGCCTTTGCCGATATTATTGATTCTTGCTTTTCTTTTAGCATCTTCTCCTTCCTTTCCTTTCATTTTGTGAACTGCATCCTTGTCCGAATGTTCAGATGACGAAATGGCAGTGCTTAGATCATCTGCGTCTGGAAATTTTAATCTCAACTTCCGGTTTTGTAGAAGCTCACTTGGAGCTTTGCCCGTTGTTGAATGTGATGTGTTATTGTACATTTCTAGGTATTGACTCATTTCAGCTTTCCAGTCTCCGTATAGGGCATTTGCTATTTTTAAGCGTTTCAATAGAGACCGATTTTGTCGCTCCACTTCGCCATTGGCCTGTGGCCAGTATGGCGAGGTATGGTTTAAATGAATTCTCTTTGTAGAACAAAAATCCTCAAACTCAGTAGACACAAACTGTTTTGCGTTGTCGAGCGTTATAGTGCGAGGTACTCCCCAAGTGCTAAATATTCTGGCCAGCCGTTTGATGGTTTCTTTAGCAGTGATGCTAGACATAATCTCCAAACATAAGTATCTGCTGTAGTAGTCAATAACCACTAAAATATGCTCACCAGAGGGTAGGGGTTCCAAGAAATCGATAGCGATATCCACCCATGGCTTGTCAGGCAACGATCATCGTTGCATTGGCTCTGGTGGGTCCGAAACTTGCACCAAGCGACATCCCTCACAGCTATCGCAAGTTTTTGCAGCTTCCTGATCCATTTTTGGCCCACCAGCAACGATCCCTTAGTCTTCTTTTCATTATCGTTTGACCTGGGTGGCCCTCATGTGCTAATACAAGCATTCTGTTGCGCAAAGAGGAAGGAATCACCAACTTTGATCCTCGCATAATTAGTCCGTTCACGAATGAGAGTTCATGTCGAAATGCTGCATACGGCTTCACCAGTTCTGATGCCCAATTTTCATCCATGACTGCTCTTTTAACCGCTTGCAGTTCTTCGTCCTTTGCACTTGCTTCTACAACTTCCGCAATATCCATAGCAGCCGTCTCTTGAATAGTCCGTATGAAAATTTCCGTGTCTTCATCAAAATCCCCATTCGTCGAGTCATCCAAAAGCGTAGCCAATGTTGAAGCTACCATACGACGAATGTAAATCTCTGACTCTTCCAGCCAATTATCTTCAACGTGAGATGATAGTCGTGACAGCGAATCTGCAATGTTCGACGAGCCTTTCCTGTAGACGACAGTAAAGTTGAACGACTGCAACCGCAGCATCCATCGTTCTATTCTTGCAGTTGGACGAGATTTTACTGTGAATAGAACTTCCAATGGACGGTGATCTGTCTCCAGAGTAAATGAAATTCCGAGTAGATAAACTTTAAACCTCTCTACAGCCCATACTATTCCCAGAGCTTCTTTCTCAATAGGTGGATAACGTTGTTCAGTCATTGTGAGACTTCGAGAAGCATAGCTTATCACGCGAGGCTTGCTATTTTTCACCTGTATCAAATTTCAAAATTCGAGGATAAAAATCCTTTTACTGAAGTAATAATAATAAATAAATAAAAATACCTGTATCAATACTGCTCCAAGACCAACACCCGATGCATCAGTAACAAGAATTGTCTGGTCCTTAGGGTCATAATACCCCAAATTTTGCAAATTTCCCATGTTTTGCTTTATTGCGTCAAACGAACGTTGGTGAAGAGAATTCCATTCGAACGGTGTCGAATTCTTGAGCAATTCTCTTAGAGGATGGTTTTCCGTTGCCAGGTTTGGGATGAAGTGGGAAACGTAAGTAACGAGTCCAAGAAAACTTCTCAATTCTTCTTTACTCCGTGGTGCTCGACATTGAAGAATAGACCGAACTTTGGAATCGGTTGGAAGAACGCCTTTTTCTGAGAGCTTGTGTCCAAGAAATGTAATTTCTTTTTGCTTGAACCTACATTTCTGCATGTTGAGCAACATCCCATGTTCTTTCAGGACTGAAAGAGTTTTCC
Source organism: Ochlerotatus camptorhynchus (assembly GCF_037179485.1). Taxonomy (NCBI): domain Eukaryota; kingdom Metazoa; phylum Arthropoda; class Insecta; order Diptera; family Culicidae; genus Ochlerotatus; species Ochlerotatus camptorhynchus. The sequence continues at coordinate 297,746 of NW_027040574.1, read as the reverse complement.
TTACAGCGTCGTCGTGGTCTTCTTCGGAGGCTCCCCAGATCAGAATGTCATCAATGAAGACAACTGTATTCGGGCAGTTCGACAATATGCTTTCCATTAAATTTTGAAAGAATTCTGGAGCATAGTTGACTCCAAATAGTAGTCTTGTATATCGGTAAAGGCCCCAATTAGTCACAAACGTTGTTATCTCTCGACTTTCTTCTGCCAGCTCGACTTGATGGAATGCTTGCTTGATATCTAACGTAGTGAAAATGGTGGCACCATTGAACTTTGGAAGGATATTTTCGAACACCGGGAGCGGATGATTTAGTCGCTGAATCGCTTGATTGGCGCGTCTCATGTCAACGCATAGACGTAATTCCCCGTTGTCTTTGAGAATGGGAACCAGTGGTGAAACCCAAGATGACGGTTTCGTTACACGTTCGATTATACCCATCGCTAGTAGTTCATCCAGTTTGCTTTTTACTTGGTCCAGTAGGGGAATTGGACAACGTCTTAGAGGCTGAATAACTGGTGTCACATGTCGATTAATAGGCAGGATTAGTTGAAAATCTCTGATTTTAGGGAATAATTCTACCGGTTTTACTTGGTTAACGTCATCTTTAAAGGAACTAGGTAGACCAACACGCAAAAGACCAAGTTCTCGAGCTGTTATCTTACCCAGCAACGCTTGTTGGCCTCCCTGAATCACATAGAAGGTTATATTGGTGGAAATGGTTTTATTTCCATCACGTACTTCGATAACTGCATCAAAGACAGTTAACAGGTCCAAAGGTACTCTGCCATAGGCCAAGAACTTTTTGGAACTATCAAACCTTTCAGAATAATAGTTAGCCTTACTTAGCTTCATGAGCTCCCATGTTCTGTCGTCTATCAAATTGAACGTAGATCCAGAATCAATAAGCATTTCTATGCTGACTCCTCCGACGCGACATTTCAGGAGTTCATCATTTTCGTTGTCAATTTTGTAAACGGAAAATTCTTCTGGTTCACCTGTTTCATCTGCCAGCTCTACATTCATAACGCTCTTAAATCGTTTGCTCTGAGCCGCCTGCCCAGAATGCATGGGCGAAAATCTTCGCTTATGTGTCTCTGATGACTATACAATATAAAATATTTAAGGAAATTACAATAAATCATTAGGATCTAACTCTACAAAACTGAATAGTATTCTTAAATTCCTCGCATTCTGTTTGCACATCGATTGAAAGTGACCTACATTTCCACATCGATGACACTTCCTGTCAATGGCAGGACACTTCTTTGGTGTCACATGCCTGAACCGTCCACAACGATAACACCTATCTTTATATGCGGGTAGCCCAGAGTCTTCTGGCTTCCGTACAAACAAACGATTGATTTCTGCCGGATGGTTGAACTTAGGTTTCATTTGATCAGCTTGGTAGATGACAGACTGATAAGCATTGACGATTTTTGAACAGACGTCCAAAGTTAAATTGTCTTTTTCCAGCAACTTACGACGCAATTCATCAGAAGCATTTTGAATAATTTTATCAATTATGGCTGTTTGACGACATTCATGCTCCGTTTTGCCAAACGAGCATTTCTCTGCTTTTTGCTGTACTCTGAGCAGAAACTTCTCTATGGGCTCATCCTTTTCTGGTTTCATAGTCCAGAATTGGAACCGCTCAAAACTATCATGGTGCTTTGGTGCGAAATGCTCTGAAAGCTTATCTTTAGCTGTCACATACGGGTCACTTCCATCCAAGCCATCAACGTCTGCTCCAGGAATTCCATAAAACACTGACTGAAGCTCAATGCCACCCATGGCCAGCATTTGAGCCTTACGACTGTGGCCATCCAAAATGTTTGTGGCCGTCATGACATTTTCAAACCACCTTATCCATGATGTCCAAGCACTCCTCACTTCAGTTGCCGGTAAGTGGGAGTACTTAAACTGTGGTAAATTATATGACGCTGGGCTGAAGAAAGACATTGTCTGAATAATCGGTTCGTCGTTTTCCATGATGGCCTAGTACAAAAAAATTTATTTATTTATTTATTGTTCACCGCCTTCGACCACATGGTCGCACAAACTGATTGATTGGCAAAATGATTGTTTTTTTTCTTTCATAACTTAATTTTTTTTCAGAAATTTATTTCAAATCACGTTGCTTCAAACACACCGTAGTCCTTAAAATTTCACAGGCCTTGTCCAGTACATAACAATAAAAATACCCATCACCAATAAACACAACATTAACTACAATAACTTAATCACGCAAACGTCTATCACAGATTGTAATCAGTGATTTCACCATCGATTTCAATAGTGAATGTAATCATAGCGTTGATAACGCTCTCCGTGAATTTAATCACAGTGCCTGATGCACTCTCGTGAATTTAATCACATGCCAAGTCAGATCCATGCTCTAACCGCAGCTACCACCACATATGAGTCAGTTTATTCGAGCATTATTTTTTCAAATTATCAACCAAAACCGTTGACTACACAATCTAACTAGAGCTTCCAACAGAAACAAGGCTATGATTCAGCGTTTGATATCGAAAGAAAAACTATGATTTTTTTCCCCACTGCTTACCATTCTTTTATCGGTGTTTGTTGTAGTCAGTGTATGCAAGTTTTCAAAATCTGCTCAAATTCGGCTCATTTCCAAAGTAATTCTTTTTTTTTCTGCATGACCAACAAATTCGAGTACATTCCAACCAATACTATTCAGCTATTCCAGCACTAACACAAGTTTGGCAATGGAAATGAATCATTGACAATTATAAAGTCTCACACATCCATCGCTCAGCTGTTCAACATGAATGGTGTGAATGGAACAAGACCATCTCTAATTGGACATTATTAAATAAAATTCTAATAAGACTACACGAGATAGTCATTTCATTTCTTTTTATTTCACTGTTTAATAGTAATGAGAACTGGTCGTTGAGAAAATTAAAGTTACATACCTTAGTTGTCCGTTAGCAACAGTTAAAATACCTTACCCCTCTCCTAACGCATCAAAATTTGCAGTCAAGACATCCTTTGCGGGCTTACTCCAATTTCAACGCAACGCCAGATGGAAGAATTCCAGCTAGTAGTCTTCTCTACATTAACACTAACACACATGAATAACATTTCTCTAATCACACGTATGGGTACATCTTTTGCATTTCTTCCGACACTGGGGTATCGGGGTCTATCTCTCACTTTCTCTAGTTTCTTCTATCAACACCACCACTGTTTACCACCATTTTATTATGGCGTGTTCTTTCCACGCAAGCAGCAAGATGACCTTGAACCATTCTTATACAGATTCACATTTAATAAATTTTGCCTCATGCAAAACACTTATTTATTTTTTTTACCGTTGCATTAAAGATCACGAAATTAACATAAACGTAGTACATTCATTAATTAATTTTTTCCATCACCATTTTTTTTTCTGACCGATTCCAAGATGGCGGACTACGGCGTATTTGATTGCGATTTGAAGCGAATCACTTTTCTAAGCTATATCACACATTTCATATTCCACTGAAATAATCACCTGCTATTCTTGAAATAATTACCACTTTAGAACATTGAAATTTAAATTCACAAAATTATATCCGCAAAACTTCCACTTTTTTTTTTCCTCGTCGCCACGTGTGATGCCGAGTATGTACGTCCAATGTAGCGAAGTCCGTACAATGGAATGACGAGTGGCCCATTGGATGGTAGCTATATTCTCCCCATAGAGAGTGACGACACTCACACTAGTATAATGCGTGCAGTATATATAAAGACTCAGATTATAGATCACCACAGAACGGATCATGGGAGATGAGTGAAAAGAACTTAATTTTGTGTAATTTTTCGGTTCCGTGTACACTCCAAATACAACAAGTCTTCTTTGAATTCCTTGCAGACTTTGCTTACCATAAGAAGGGCATAACAAAGAAGAATTTTGTCTTTTTGCTGTGTTTCCCATTTGCAACCCTACACTGAGTGGCGCTCTTTGCGTCGGAGCCGTGGGAGCGATGGCTACACTATGTGCCAAGTCAGTTTCTTACCAAATGAGTTTAAATTTTGGGAGGCTAATCAGGACCTGATTTGTAGCCGTTTGAGCACTGTGGAGCGAAAATTTCAAATTTTGCATCAGTCATTGAGCTTACGTTATGTCTGGGTTTGCGTCTGTCTACTCTTCTCCGCTGCTTTACACTTGCGAAGGGTGAAAAACAAGCGCATTGAGTTATCAGATGACAGCCCTGAGTACCTATATCTCCTGACGAAGCAGGCTCCCTTGTGATACTACATTGGTACTTTTCTCCTTCGCTGTACCGGATTTCGAGACGAGCTACCGATTTGGTACCGTAAAGCTATACAACTCTGTGATTCGAAGCGTTAATTATCGTGATTGAGGCAAATTTGGATTCGACTGTTGGTACAGACTGCACGGTTCAGCCGAAGCTCAAATATTGGTTACTACATTCGTTTTTCCATTCCTTCGCTCTTCACTGACTCGAATTGTAATCCGAGGTTCTCGATGTAATATTTTGAGGTACCTCGTTTTGAAATTTACTGCTATCTGGCCTCGGTAGCACCACTGGTTCTTCTCACAGGTGAGCTAAACAGTATATGTCCAGCCGAAGCAGAAAATTTGCATACTACATCGCCGATTCCTGTAGATTCTCGGATCTTCCAACGTTTCGCCAAACTTTGAGAGCAGCAACGCAACTAGTACCTACCAATTGACTGGCTCTTGGTTCTTCGTTTCCGTGCCGTGATTCCTCTGACAAAAACCATGTCAACGAAGATTACCAGGTCAACAGACTTTTTGAAGGTCGTTAAACAACAGCTAGTCAGCTCAATGTCAAATCTCGAACGTATAGATTTGAAGTGAGAGCAGTGAGACTTCTTGGAAGATCGAATCGCATGAGGACTACGAAGAGCAAGAAGGTGTTGAAAAGGAGCAACTGAAGTTCGAGAATCGCTACTACGATGCGAAATCGTTCTTGATGTAAAAGGCCAAGGAGTTCGAGGATGAATCTACCCCGATCCAGTCATCACGAAGTGCGGATGTTGCCAGTATACGTGTACGACTGCCGCAAATCAAGCTCCAGACTTTTGATAGAGACATCGATACTGTCTGAGTTTCAGGGATCTCTATTTACGTCCTTGATCCATATTGAAAGCAGAACTTCCGGATGTGGAGAAATTTCACTATCTGAAAGGTTGCTTAGCAGGCGAAGCTAAGGCGCTAGTCGAATATAACTAGCGACAATTATAAAATAGCTTAGGAGTCATTGCTTAAACGCTTCAGCAACAGCAGGCTTCTCAAGAGGAAACAGTTACCAAGTAACCAGTACAAGCCCTGGTCAAACTACCCTCACTCTCCAAGGAATCGGTCACGGATCTCCACAGATTGGCAGATGGATTCAGCCGTGCGATTCAGATATTGGATCAAGTCATCGAACAAGCCGAATACAAGGATTTGCTGCTGGTAGAACTGCTGAGTTCTCGCCTGGATCCAGCTGTAAATTTTCATATAATTCGATTGAAGATGAACCAGTACAACCATTCAAGCAATTCTGTGTAAACGAATTCTCACATGACCATAATTTGAAGAGCCCCATTCTCATTCGAAGCTCATTGTCACTGTCAATTGAGTCACTCACTATCATTTGATATACGACAGTGGAGTATGGAAGAAACCCAGCAAAATGGTCCCGAACAGACAAGTCGGCCAAATGTCGGATTAATGTAAGGCTAATTTAAGGTTGATGTCGACCTAATGTCGTGTTGTTGTCGGGTCAATTTGGGATTTATGTCGGGTCAATGTAGGGTCAACATCGGGTTGGTGTTTGGTAGAAGTCAGGTTGTTGTCGGGTTGGCTTAGCTTTTTCGCCGGAATGTCGACCAGAGCTCCGTTTATGTGTAGGTTACACTCAATTGAATGATATATAGCGTTTCTCAAATGAGAATGATCCATGCCTTCGTCAAATGACTGAGCTACTTATACCACCCATTCGAAGGAGGTCCCATTTGATAGCAAACAGCTACTTTTCTCATTTTCATCAAAAATGTTCAAATGATTTGGAGAATTTACAGCACTGGGATCCAGTCACTCGACGTTGCTTGAAGGAATACACGTCCGCTAGGGAGCAAGACGCTCTACAGGACTTGCACGAGTTCCAACAACAGAGAATTCAAATCCTCGAGCAGAGTTGCGACCTTTCACAATCACGATCGTCGAACAACTGATGGCAGTAACGCTTGGTGCATTCCTATCAATGTGCTTGTCAAAGCTCTCTCCATGACCATCCATCAAGTTGACGAAAAAAGTAAAAAGCAACAGGTGAATGTCGTCTTTGGTGGTGATCCATCACCAATCTGATCATTCCCGACAATCACGACACTCATCTGTGTTTGTTTTGAACCAGTTGCTGCTTTGCTTGCTTGTGTGAGTGTGTTGGTGAGTGAGCCCAACAGCTTCTGTTTAATGTTGCCTGCTTTGTTTGTAACTCACACAGTCGCGCCTGCCGTGACGAACTTGAAATGCATAGGCATTGTTTTCATTTTCTTCTTTCGTTTCGCTTTTTCTCATCATCGTACTGCCGAAGTCTTCACTGTTTTCGTTGTGCTTTTCATCATCAACGTAACGTTGACAATGTAACGTTTTGCCTGTGAGCAGCATCACTGGTGATTGTTGTTTGCCATGGCTCTACCTCTCACTGCGTGACAAAACCGTTCTGTCAGCGATAGTCGGTTGATGCGTTGACTATTGCTCATTCACATTTATCTTAGCATGCATTGACATTTCACAAATAAGAAGAAGCAACATCCGCAGCTGTCAAACATAAACACAACCGGATAATAACTATCATTCGGTTGAAGACAGATCGATCCCTCTTGATGCAATCGACCCGATCCGCTGGATTATCAATTGTATCAATCAGGCTTTACTGGAACCACATGTAACCCTAGAATCTACTAAATAATTGTGGAGATGGTGTCCTCATGAAATGGAATAGTGTAGTAGTTCATAGGTTGGTTGGAGGATCTCCTTTTGCCAATGCGCTGAAAAGCAGTTTTAATTTATTTTTCTATTCAAATATTTCAAGATTTCTTCAGTTTATCTTGCGAACTTCCATTTGAATTGTTGTTTTGAATGTTTCCTTTCATATTTTATGTGTTGTCATGCAAACATGGTCTTCAACTCGGTCTTCAAGGAACGATTTTGGTTCAGTGTATGAAAATCCCAAAAGCAGCTGTCAGTGACGATTATCAATTTCGGTGGTCAAATCTGACGCCATCATGTACTGAGATTCATGGACTACATACGTGTCCGGCCTTCCTGAAAATGCCGCTGTCCATCAGGGAGCCACATTCACACTGCCGAAACTGTCTCAAGTGAGGACATCTAGCTCGAGATTGCTCGTCGAAGTTCTCGTGTCGCAACTGCAATGCTTGACACCACACACTGCGAAGGAAGACGCAGCATTCGGGGACAAGCGGCAACCGGAACGACTCGAGTTCTGCCCTTCTTCTTCTTTCTTCTTCTTCTTATTCTTCTTCTTCTTATTCTTCTTATTCTTCTTCTTCTTCTTCGCATTTCAAGCTTATTGCATATCGCATATTAGCTTATTGCGTGCTCTCAACTTAGTGTTCTAGATGCACTTCCATAGTTATTAATTGAGAGCTTTCGATGCCGGTACCATTTTTGCATTGGTATAATTGTGTGGCAAGTCCAATCATACTTCTATGCCCAGGAAAGTCGACAAATTTTCTAACCCGAAAAATTTCTAGACCGGACCGGGAATTGAACCCAGCCACCTACAGCATGGTCTTGCTTTGTAGCTGCGCCTTTACCGACTGAGCATCGTCAAACACGGTGCAGCTTCCGACATCGCTGGTACTTCTGGCTACAGCAGTTGTTGTTATCGAGGACAACCAGGGTTCTCGCTATCCGGCACGCGCGCTATTAGATTCCGGGTCGGAATCCAACTTCATCTCCGAAAGTCTGAGTCAGTTGCTTGAAGGTTGCTAGCCAGAAGGTGGATATTTCGATATCCCGGGCAATCCGGAACGATGGTCACACAAAAGATTCAAGCCGTCGTCAACTTTCGAGTCTCGTCGTACTCTAGACCGATAGATTTTCCCGTCTTGCCGAAGGTCACAGCTTGTCTGCCTACTTCTACAGTGCAGACAAATGGATGGGACATACCGGCAGACATCGAGCTGGCAGATTCTGAAATCATCCGCTCGAGAAAGGTAGACTTGTTTACGGGCATCCAACCTTTCTTCAGCTTCTTCCAAGCATCCGGAAAGTAGATTCCACTGAGAACCGGTCTGTCAATACTAACCAAATCAGTTTTCGGATGGATAGTGACAGGCGAGGTCGCTACATCAAATCAGGGTGTGAGATACATGTCGGTATCGAGCAATCTGACGGAGCTAATGGCACGGTTTTTGTCCTGCGAGGAAGTGGGAGCCGTCAGCAAGGTATCTCCGGACGAGACGCGCTGCGAAGAGCAATTCGAGTGCACTGTCGAACGGAATTCGGACCTTTACTCTCCCTAAGAACGACAAATCACCTAGTGGAACTAGGCGAATCGAGAGACATCACGCTGCGACGTCTTCGAGCAGTGGAACGGCGACTAGAAAAGGATCCAACCCTTCAGAAGCAGTATACTTCAACTTCATGACAGAATATCTCGCGCTCCCTCACATGAGAAGAGTAGACGATAACGAGGAAGGGACAGTCAAACGATGTTTCCTGCCACATCATCCTGCAATTCAGGAGTCAAGCACGACGACCACGAGGGTGGTCTTCGATTCTTCGTGCAAGACGTCTTCTGGGATTTCGCTGAACGATGCACTCTATGCTGGTCCTGTGGTACAACAGGACCTACGGTCGATCGTTCTCCGCAGTCGTACACGTCAGGTGATGGTTGTAGTCGACGTTGAGAAGATGTTCCGACAGTTTTGGACGAACTTGATCGACATTCCTCTGCTGAGGGTGACGTATGGCACCAAATCAGTACCGTATCTGGTGACTCGTATGTTGAAGCAGCTGGCAACGAGAGCAGTTTCCCTTGGCTGCAGAAGAGTTTTCCACATGATTGAAGTTTCTAGAAGAGTTTTCCACATGATTGAACTTTGCGATATTTTTTAATTAAATAGGTATTACGAATTTTTAAGACCTCAGATTTAAAGCCAAGGATTTGGCCTTGTAGAATTTTTGGGATTTTGAGACTATGAAGCATTAGCTAGAGAATCATCATGAGAATGCCAAATGAGTTTTGAGGATAGCTATAGAGGAAATCTAGGTATAATCAACAATCAATACGAAACTAACAATTTTAAATTGGCTCACCACTTTAGTAGCCTATTGGTCCCAAGCAAACGATTAACGTACCCTATTCTAGTTGAAATTCTATTACTACACTATGTTTGTTTTGATCCGCTATGAAAGTTTGACAGATAACATCAGGGGTGTGTGGATTCATGCAGAACATGCAGGGGTGAGTGAAATAGCTTGGGACTGCTTGGGACCGTTGTTCTGGTACTGAGTGAGCCAAAAATAATAATGATTTACTTCGGGACCCAGTGGTCTTAGAGTTACCTCTATGGTATAATTCCAAAGGAACTCTGGGGAGAATTCCGATGGAATTTAACTAGCAATGTCAGGAAATTTAGATGAAAATTGCAAGGAGATGCAAAGGTTAGTGTTAATATAGTTCTGGAGAGACTATTATGGGGATTATTATTATAATTTCAGGGAATTCTAATGCAAATGGAAACCGGAGGAATTCGGAGCCTCTTTCCTTCAAAGTGAATTAACCCTATGGCACATTTGACTACATGACTACAACCTTGAAACTATGCCTAATGATTGCGTACAACTGGAAATCTCTTAAATACTGATCGATCGACGTTAAGTTTTGAGGAGAGCTGCAAAGAGATATGGGTCATAAATCCATGGAAAGCTAGTTAATTCTCAAAATAGCTCATAGGAGGAATACCCTTCACCATCCCTCTCCAACGGGGGAGTTTGGTAAAGAGAGATGATCAAACCGATTTGTACCTTCCTAAAGTTGTCCTCGCTCGCTTTCTACTCTCTATATGCAATTTTCACACTGCCGTACTCTAACGGAACTATGAATTCTATACTTTCATCTCCTCATGTATCGTATAAAAATTACCACTTTAGTCTGTTATTTGAAATTAGCATCTTCAACTAAGCTCATAATATTATTTGCATAATTTTAAGATAGCTTGAAGACAGTTTCAAGGGAATTCCCAAGAGGATTTTGAGGGAATTTCAATGAGTTTGGCAAGAAACTTTGAACACAACTGCAAGGCAATCTGAAGAAATTTACGAAGGAATACTAAGGAGAGTTGCAAGAGAGTTCCAAAATTATTCCAAGAGCCACTTTTAAGGGCATTTTGGGAATTCTGAGTTGAAATCCAAGCAAATTTTGTGAGAATGCATTTCTCAATTCTAAATGACATATCAAGAGATTTTCGGGGAATATTCAAAGCAAATTCTAAGCACCATTATGGAGAGAAATCGAACACATTTTTGCGAGAATTAATAATAATGCGAAGATATAATTTCAAGACTTTTCTGGAAAGAATTCCACAAGTGATCAACACAGAATTCTGACACTGTTATGAAGAAAATGTCTGGAGAATACCGGAAAAAAATTATAAAATTATTGAGGGAAATCCTGAAAGTAAAATTAATTCTGATGGCTTTTTGTAATGATCCTAAGCAAATTCTTGGCCCCGTAACGTGGATAGATCACCTTTTCGTGGTACGTTACGGGATGTAAGATCTGCCACTGATTCATAGTCCTGACTACTTTAAACTAGGGGAACAGGATTTTTCAGTAATCCAAGGAACACATCTTAGTCCTTGTTACTTTTTATGCCTTGTTGATAGTGACAAAACTCGGGTTGCTTCATGATGGATGATCTTGAAACAAGGGAAAAAATGAGTTAGTTAGTTGTCAACCACGTAATACCTAATCTTATATTCGTTGTTCCATAGTTTGAAGTGGTTAAGACTAGGGTTCTGATACACGCTCATTATCGGTGTTATTCTTTAAAATTTGTTGCTAAGCAATCCAATTTTTTCTCTTTGTAGGGTGCTTTCACTCTTCGAAGGGTATAAATAGCGGAACCTTTCAATTAGAATCAATTCCTTACGATGAAGGCAGAAGGCAGAGATCGCGGTAGGCCGCGCTTAAAAGCTGACGTGTTTTACTTTTGCTGCGTATTTTTCGTAAGCGAATTAAACACATTTTGGCTTTAAATTTGTTAATTTGTGTGCTGAAATTTAGTTTCAAGGTTATGAAGTTATCATTTAGTGATATATCGTGTTTTGCCTGTGTTTGCCTTGAGTGGCTCTGTTGGCCTTGAATCTAACCTCCAAAATATACAGGGCCGATTCAGTTCCATTGTCCGGTGTCGATTTTCATTGCCTCCCGGGAGCCCGGTTCTCCGAGTTTGGATGCTACACTTTCGGTGTGTAGTTCTATTGAGAGATCGATCTGGTTGGTGAATTAGCCCGGAAACGTGTTGATAAAGCGTCCGTCCCGAGTATATGTACTGTTTTATACTATATATACTTTATAATATACTTGTAATATATGTCGGATGTTTTTCCGACTTCTCTCAGAACGTTCCTCAAATTTCTTCCAGGAGAGCTGCTTTCTTCTTTCTCTGGCTCTTGTTTTCAGCTTCCTCCAGAAGCTAATTCAAACATTCTCCGGAGTTTTCTTCCGGAATTTTCCGATCATAGTCCAAAAATATAAATTAATTAAAATAGTAAATACCGATAAATGCAGATTTTTTAAAATCTTTGATACCGATAAGCTTTAAAACATTCTGGCAACGCTGCTTGTCACTGGCCTGACAGAAACTCATTGTCAATTACACCAACGGGTTCGGATCTCGGTTCGGATGTCGGCTCAAACCGCTGTCAACAAACGGCCTATGTGAGATATGTAACGCGTGCTAAATAAATAAATCGATGGCTCTGTACCTTTTCTTTTTGACAGCTAAGGATTACGTCTCCAGTAAGGCTGTCCGATATTATGGATTGGATTAAGGTGTTAGCAGGTATCTGACACGGCGCCATGTTTTTGAAGCCAACATCTCGCACATTCCAAACGTCAAAATTTGATGTGATGATTTACTTTTGTTGTGATTTTGATCACTTAAAAAATGTGGTAACTTTGCGGATATTAAACATTTGTTTGCCAAAATTTCATTTAATTCGTTCGGTTCGTTTGATTTGCGATGTTTACAGTGTGTTGTCAACATGAAGTGTTTCGTGTCTACATGTAAGAGTGATTTTCATGGGTACAAGTACCGGGATGGGATGCAGCAGGAAAACTTTTCGAAACATCGATTTCCGAAAGATGTTAAACGTCGAATTGCTTGGCTTGATTCAATTGCGAACGCTAACATAAAAGTGAGTGCTGTGAATGAAATTATGTTTAACTCCGTCTGGATATGCTCCAGACAGTTCAAGGCTGGCAAGAAACACACGCTCCGAAAGGTATGTTTCAGTCTTTTTCAATCTATGATGAAAAATCAAAATATTTTAATTCATTGATTTGATGATTCCGGATTTGGCGAACATCAAGATAACCAGCATTCACTTACTTTTACACCTGATGTAGGCGAATTGGTCGTGCCAACAGCTCCAAAACGTAGAAGGTACATTCATTTTTGTGTTTTTATGCTATAGGACCTCGAGGACCTCGAGGACCTCTTGAGCAGGCACCAGCAGCAAAAGAAGCGCTCGTTTTTATGGTTACTGGCATTCAACAATCGTGGAAGATACCAATTGCTTATTTCCTAATAAACGGCCTTAACGCTGAAGAGAAAAAAAACATAATCAGTTGATTTTTCTCAATGATGCGGGCGTGAAAATTGTTGCGTTTACTTTTGATGGTACTGCTACTAACCTAGCATTCGTGGAAACTCGACTTCTCTTAAAAGGTGTTTCCAGCATCCTTCGTCGACACGACACGACGTGCATGTGCTTCTCGATACCGTGCACATGCTAAAGCTTGTATGAAATACCCTACATTCGCAACGCGTTTTAATTTCCAAAAATGGTTTGGTGAAATGGGAATATATAGAGAAATTGAATCAGTACCAAAACACAATTGGTCTTAAATTAGCTCCCAAACTAAGCGACCGTAATGTTTATTTTGAAAATTCAAAGATGAAGGTACTGTTGGCCGTTCAAGTTATTAGCAACAGCGTCGCCGTGGCACTCAATCGGTTGAGTGGTATTGGTCCGGAATTTAAGAACTGTACTGCAACTGTGGAGTTTTTGTCCCTTTTAAACGACCTTTTCGACGTGATGAACAGCATGGACAACGATGCTCAATGTTTCAAAAAGCCTATGTCGATAGAAAATTTTGACCTTTACCACGAAGCCTTCAACATCGAAGATTACATAAGAGCCTTCAAAATTTCAGATTGATCCAGTATTCTACAATCTCGTTGCAAAACAGGCTTTCTTAGACTTTTGGTAGCTTTTGAAAGCTTCAAGAACATCTTCAGGATATACGTCGAAGGAAACGGAGAGCTCGAACAAATTTTTACGTATCGATTTAGTCAGGACCATTTGGAACATTTTTTCGGAGCTATCCGATCAAAGAATGGTTCGAATAATAATCCCAACTCCATACAATTCAAAGCAAGCTACAAACGCTTGATTGTCCATAACGAAATCAGAAATGCGGCTTACGGCAACTGCCAAAATTTCGAAAATACAGAAGCCCTAAGCATTTCAAACAAGGTAAGGCAAACTCTAAGCTCTGGAACACACCAACAATTGGATCCAACTCATCGAGACCAACTCCAATTGGAGTATAATAACTTCATTTTGGATGCCGGCTTCAACGCAGCAATCGATACCCATGCTCTGGAAGTGCTTCGAAAACTTGTAAACGAACTTAAGTGCCAAATCTATTCAATAATTGCCAACAGAGATGCTACAAGATCTGTAGTCTCAATCTGTAAAGCAGCAGAATTTGAATTTAAAGTAAGGTATATTGAGGTTACTAGTTTTAACTCTAATTGAATCATTTACCTTACAGATCCTCGTCGGTGACCAGCAAAAACTAAATGTGGGGAAATATATTTTTTTATCCTTTATTTAACGTCGGTTTCTGTTCCGCAATCTAGTGCCAATCACCGACGGACATCGATTGCCATCCATTGACGGCAATGGAATGTGCAAGGAAGGCAGCTTCCACACCTGCGTAGGATATCGCACCCATTCAACACACATGGGCCGGGACCAACGGCTTTACTTCCCTTCCGAAGGAAGACGTGACCAGAGATTTTTATGCCTCAGAAAAATTCCACCGACCTCGGCTGTGATTGAACCCAGACCCATCGGGGTGTTAGAAAGCAGTCACGCTTACCACCGGCGCCGGTGTGGGGAAATATTATAATATCATTTTCGCAAATTCCCTTCTCCGCATACAAAATGGTTATCAGCACTTATTCGAAGAATTTCGGAATCATGAAGCACCTGAGGACGATCATAAAATGGATCTAATAAGGCGATCGATCGGTATCTTCTTGGATATTAGGATGACATTATACAGTAAGATATTTATTCCATTTAAGGTTCTACAAAGGGTCATTATTTTGTTTACTTCTTCTTTTTGAAATATTCTTCGATCATCATTTTCTAAATGTATTGGTAAAATTCATTGGAAGTGCATGTCCCCACGCCAAAACTGCCCATTTTTCATAAATATCAACTGGTATGGTGAGGAAAACTTAACCATCTCTTTTCTTCCTTCATTTCAATACAACAGCAAATGTGATGTCACACTATCTAGTGGATAAGAATGTAGCAGACAAAACATAAGCACTGCCAGACTGCGCTGTATGCAAGTTTGTTTACACCCCTGAGCGGGAAAGTGTATAACAGGCTACGTGCACTGCTGCCATCAACCCTGTTAGTGTTGAATTCAATCTTCTGTGACTTTTTTAATTGGACCGGTAAAATGTTTAAAATGGTCATTTATGTTTTATTTAATCAGTTTGTGATATTTATCCACCATTAAATACATCCACTCATCTATGTTAATAAGGCAGACTTTGCAATTAATTGTTTTAATAAACTTAAATTCATTGCTAGAGGCAATACATCTGGCACCGCTGTTTCAATGATACTTTCACTGTTTCAATGATACTTGCTAGCAAAGCAGTAAAGTAGAAATGGTTTTCTTTGTGATGAATTTTGTTCACCAAGAGTTTTGTGAAGCAGTTGTTTTGAGTCTCGTGTATTCGATTGCGTTTAATTGTGCTATACTTCGAAGAACACAAGTAAGTAAATACAGTGAATGTGTTTTACCCAGGAAATTTTCGTGTTTTACCCACGAAATACATGTTTTAAATTTTCGTATTCACAATATATGAATGTATGTGTAAACTAATGATGATGATTTTATGATATTTAAAGAAGAAGAAGAACACAAAATGACTTACCCTTTGTAGAACCTTAAACCAACAAGCAGGCAAAAACTAACCAAGTTGATTTTGTTTGAGGGAAATTAAACCAAACTAAACGAGGAGTGCACTTAATTTGATGGAAATTTTCACATTATTGAACGAATCGTACACAATATATCACTGTTGAACACATCTTATATATTTTGGACATTTCTTGAAAACTGAAAATACATTCAGGAATTCCTTCTTGCCAATGCTAATTTCCACAAATACCTGGAAAATACAAAAACACCAACTTTTAGTCCCGATCAGCTCGACTTGCGCACTCTGACTGTTAACGAACTGAGGGCCCGCAGTGATGTTAGCCCTTGTCAAGGCAAGGCAAATGAGATAGGGATGCCACCTAGCTGGGTGTTAGGATCTTACTGGCAGGTTGGCCAATCGACATTGGGATGCTTGTGGAGGAGCCAGCAAGCTACAAAATTGTGACCAACAGTTACAGTACGTTGACGCTCAGTGTTGCCAAATTCAATCTGTAGACTTTTCCAGGTTTTTTCGTTCCGGCTGGCCAACCACAGGTCGAATAGGATTTATATCTGATATATATGAAAGTAGATAGCCATACCACAGACAAACAGACATAACACTTGCAATCACATTCATCGTAAGTAATGTTTTAGTTGGGAATGTGCTTGCATTTGTCATGGTGGCGCCACTGAAGCATTGAGCAAGCCACCACACTTCGAACTTATCAGTGATGCCAGTTCTTTATCATGGCTGGTTAGTAGATGTCAGCTCTTGAAAATGATAAGTGGTCAAGGCTGGACACACATCTGACGAATACAAAAAAAAAGTAGTTGAATATTACATCAAAACTGCTGCACATTAGTCATTCCGTTCCTAATAAAGGGTGATACGGTCAAAATTTGGTCAAGGGAAAACACGTGTAAATCGGTGAAATCGTTTATTTAAAAAATCAAATTAAATTTCTTTTTCAAGTTCAATTAGTATAAAATTCAGGAAAAATATTCAGTTAGGCTTCCGCTTTTCCAAATCCGAATTGCCGGGCCTTACGCTTGACCCCTGCCATCAGATTTTGTACAGCCACCTTGTCCACCTTCTTCGCCGCAAAAAGCCAGTTTGCCTTGAACTGCTGCTCGCCCTTAGCAGTTTTTTTGGTCTTCTTTAGGTTCCGCTTGACAATAGCCCATTATTTCTCAATTGGGCGGAGCTCTGGCGTGTTGGGAGGGTTCTTGTCCTTGGGAACCACCTGCACGTTGTTGGCGGCGTACCACTCCATGGCCTTTTTACCGTAATGGCAAGATGCCAAAGCAGACGTTTATTCAAACACTTTTTCACGTAAATTTCTTGGTTGACAGTCCCGGAAGCTATGAAAATGCTGCTTTTCAAGCCACAGGTACAGATGGCTTGCCAGATATTTCTTTGCGAACTTTGACAGTTTCATGTGCTTGAAAACATCTGCTACCTTTCCCCTTCCTTTTGCCGTATAAAACTCCTGTCCCGGAAGCTGCTTGTAGTCGGCTTTGACGTAGGTTTCGTCGTCCATTACCACGCAGTCAAACTTCGTCAGCATCGTCGTGTACAGCCTCCGGGATCGCGCTTTGGCCGTCGTATTTTGTTTATTATCGCGATTTGGAGTCACTACCTTCTTGTAAGTCGATAGTCCGGCTCGTTTTTTGGCTCGATGCACGGTTGTAGACGATACACCCAGCTTATTTGCGGCATCTCGGAGAGAGAGGTTAGGGTTTCGCTTGAAACTACCGGCAACTCTCTTTGTCGTCTCAGCGGCTTCCGGTTTTCGATTTCCCCCCGATCCAGACTTCCTGGCTGTCGACAAACGTTCCCCAAACACTTTAGTTACATTTGTAACGGTTGATTTGGCAACTTTTAGCGATTTTGCCAACTTTGCGTGCGAGTAGCTCGGATTTTCGCGATGCGCGAGCAAAATTTTGATACGCTGCTCTTCTTGCTTGGACGGCATTTTGACAACTGAAGATTGAATTCCAAAATCAAAATAGGAGCAACATTCTACACACACACACCTTCAAAATGAGGGGTGTTCAGGTTTTTTAAATGCAAAATTGAAAGAAATACGTCAAGTTGATATTGACCATATTTTGACCGTATCACCCTTTATTACGTTGTACGATGTACACAGAATTCGAGAACAAATCATGTTGATGACTGTAATATTCTATGAACTTTTACCAGTTATTGATGTTCAATACTTCACCATGAATATCATTGATTGATACATATTACATTGATACATCTATATTGAGAAAGGGCACTAATAAGTAATGAATTATCTCGTTTAAAAACGAATTTTCAGCAACAGAAAAAGCACAATAAACAAACAAAACAAATCTTCATAATCAAGTCTTAGCTTCTGTGAATTTTTCCTACGGATCCGTATTTCTGCAGAATTTAATAAATTCTATAGAACCGACATCACTGACTTCCATCTGTTTTGTTTTTCTTCAACACAGCTGACGCGTTGACAGAACGAGGGAGAAGCAACTAGTGAAAAAATTGCATGAACGAGGGATGCTCCGGTTGCAAAACAATGCTTGGGAATGTTGATCATAAATGGTGCTAGTGCGCATGCAAAATACGCTTGACGATATTTTTTGAAGAATTTTCTTCTAAGAGTTATGTCTGTTTGTCTGTGGCCATACCTTTCGAATGGTGGCTGAATCATAATGATTGATTCATCGCACTGCCGAGAACCAGCCATGTCAACATGCATCGACACTCATTTTGTAGCATTGGGATTTTGTCAGTTAATGTTTGCTTCCACGTATTTCGACTACAATGTGCAGTCTTCATTAGTGTCAATCTCACTAATGATTTATCAAGATCGTACCCTTCTTAAATACTCAACTTCTTTACTTTACTTAAATCTTTGGTTATTAGCTAGGTAGGTTCCGATTCTACACGACGTAGTGTCATTTTTATACCTGTCATTTAGACATTTTTACCAAGGGGATAAGTACTTATGGGGGTTAGATTTTGATATTGGGAGATGTAGACTGCACAAATACGTATCTGGCATGGATGATAACCTTTGTTGACTGTTTTTTTGTAAGCATTCCACTAACAACCCAATTTCATTAGTTCTTAATTTCATCCTCAGTGGAGCAACCCGGGGCTTGTAACTAGTCTTGTAACAAGGCATACAAAGTAGCATCTTAGGTGTTCCTTTGATTATTGAATAATCATGTTCTCCTAGTTTGAAGTAGTCAGGACCAGAGCTGGTAAATATCACAGCCGTCATGTGACGATGAGAAAACAGGTCCTCTCACTATCACGAGACGAAGCTTTCTTGTCATTTTTCAATGATCAAGCACTCATGAGAATAATTCTTATGCGGTTTTGACATCAACATTTCTAACTGATTTAGATGAATTTAAGCAAAACACCGTATGTAATCGGTAGAGTGAATAAATTGTTAAGATTTCCTTGATACAAGTAATTTTAATAGAATTAAATGAGCTAGTAATTACGATGATCAGAACACTGTCACGTTCTGTCATGACAAAAAATTTGATGAGATTTTGAAGAAAATCTCTATCATTGTTTTCTCATCCAATGATAGTGATAGAGGTATCTCTGTAAATATCGCGTGAGATCTTTCATTGAAAATGACATTTGCTAGCCCTGGTCAGGACTACTCGGAAAAAAATCTGAATTTAACTGATGATGAAAACATCCATGGCAGAAATGATGCTTCCAAAGATGGACGGTTGCATACAATTTATGGAATATCTCATAACGTTACGTGATCTACAATGTAAACTTGTATGATATATGACGCTCCATTTATGTGCATCATAGTAACATCAATTTACACTGCTTTTTCGAACTGCGTAGGGTTCGGTGGTATATCTCACCCCCCAGTAACGCATCCCGAAAAAGTGAACCAACCAGCGTTACTGCTTAATTAGCGGCCCACTAGGGCCAAAAACTGTCACTCTTACCCTACTTGCAAAGGGATCGAAATGCTTTCCTCATTGATTCAATCTTGATAAAGCCACGCTAGGGGAAACAAATCCCTCATCCCTGATCGATACCGCATCGCAACATTTCACTGCAACAAGAATGAAACTATAAAAATCACAATAAAAACAACCCCGAGGGCACGTCCACGTTCGAGAATCTCATTAAAAGTCGGCAGCAGTTGTAGTTCGATCGATTCCCCATCCACCCCCCCCTTTCATCGAAACCGGTTCTCGGCAAAGATCCGCTTCACAATTACCCATTAATGAATAATAAAGTCCCCCTCCCCCCCTTCCATTCATTCGGACATACATTTTTGAACGCAATGAAATTTTTCTCCAGTTTTATAGAGCTTTTCGGAAGACAAAAAAAAAGTGCAGCAGCCCCAAAACGGTAATCCCAGCCCCCAGTAGGTGCATCGGTTACGGCTCACTTGAGCACAAAAATTAATTTTTAAACTCATAAAATGTTGGTGGCGGCGGCTAGGGCTGATCCACCCAAAAGTGCCGTTCGCAATTGCCACGCCTGAGAGGTAGGCAAATTTCCCGGCCAGTCGAGCGATAAGGTTTGTCAAAAATCGAACCACCCGAAAATTTAAGAGTGCGTCGTGCCGAAATGCATCGTTTCCGGAGAGTCGAATTAATTCCTGGGGTGGCAGTGGCGGAACATGCTACTGCCGCTGGTTCGAATCGTTGAACAACGACAATAAATATACATTTTTAATGATAAATCATTTCCGATTAATAACGAATTGGCGAAGGGGCAGGGGATCACCGGGTGTGCCTTTTTTGGCGTGAAAGTCTTCGGTGGATTATGATGGTTGGATGGAGCTTAATGACATATCGGTGAAGTGAAATGAAGTGGTTCGGCTGAAGCAGGGTATAACCAGATGGTTGGAATAAGTCAAAATTCAATTAATTTTGAACTGATTGCGCAGCACATATTGGAATTTCGAATAAATTAAGAATGTTGTTCCCATAAAGATGGACTTAGTGACAGCCAATAAACCGATTGTACCAGCATTACCGAGCTTCGTCAAGTAACGACAGCCCATTAAACAATATTTAAATTTATGATGTCATAATGACCGGACGGAAAACCACTCGATGGAGGCGAAAACATCTTTAATATCTGTTCCCATTCCTTCGCACGGCCAGCAACAAAGTAGGGAAGGATCGAAAAAAGCGGAACAAGCTGTAAAAGGGACGTCGTTCTTGCTTTGTTGCCTTCCGAACAACATGTCATAAAACTAATCAGCCAGCGTGAAGAATCGTTAAGTAAAAACTTCTCCCTTATCCCGCTCTCAGCTTCCTTTGTTCGGTGGCTAATCTTTGGGATCATATCATGTGAGTAACGACGACGGGATTCCAGGTCATTATATATGGGATGGGCAACCGGCCGCAGTAACATTTTAATTAAGTTTCAACCCACTGCTGGGTTCTCGAGCCTTTAGGCAGGGCTTATCCTGCTATTCTGCCTACAAGGATGAAACTCGAAAGTTTCCCCTCTTTGAAAACCCTCATATCTATCGATTGCACATAACCGTAGTTGACGCCATCGGATGATCGAAGATGAGGGATACAGTCATCACCTGCTGGTTGGAACGCAATTTACTTCTTTCCTTTATTTAACGTCGGTCTCTGTTCCGCAATCTAGTGCCAATCACCGACGGACATCGATTGCCATCCATTGACGGCAATCGAATGTGCAGAAAGGCAGCTTCCAAACCTGCGTAGGATATCGCACCCATTCAAACACACATGGACCGGGACCAACGGCTTTACTTCCCTTCCGAAGGAAGACGTGACCAGAGATTTTTATGCCTCAGAAAAATCCCACCGACCTCGGCTGGGATTGAACCCAGACCCATTGGGGTGAGAAGCAGTCACGCATACCACTACACCACCGGCGCCGGCTAATGGAACGCAATTTAAACGCAGCGGACTTTTCTCCTAGTCGTGATGGGAGATCTTTGTTTCTCCTCTGCTGCTTCGGGATCCTCTTCAGGTCGTGTTCGCAGCTTGGGGTTCGGATTAATTCGTTAATCGGAACACTGGAGTCGATATTCGAAGCTAAGTTTAATGAAACAAAATGGACAAAGTCATCCTAGAGCTACGGGGTATTTTAACGATTCGTAATAATTTATGTTTTTTTCTTAATTTAACTATTATTGATGAATTTGACTTCGTCCCTTTGTCACGTTTGAATATATTTATTGTTTCAAATCATAGTGCAAAATCCAAATTTGTATACAACCGGCAGGTTTACAATGAAGCCATTGATTAACACTCCGAGTATGATGCCTCCGAAAATCGTGTAACGGCTAGTTTGCAATGGGATAACTTAGCCATTTCTTGATAAATTAAAAAAAAAAATCGGGTTTTCTAGAATTCCTAGGGTCTCTAGATTATTTTGATTGTATAAATATTAAAAAATAGGGTCGTCTACATTATTCAAAAGTGAAAAGAGTCGTTACACCTTTTTTTTAAAGGAGTGTTTATGGGTTTTGCAAGTATCCATAAATTAGATTAATGGGTACAAATGTTCATAATTAGCCAAAATACAGTCATGGTTCCTATATATGGATCCGGGAGACAACGGAACGGTCCTCCGGAAGATTCGGAACATCCGTAAAATTGGTCAATCCATGAAACTGATCCTAGAGCTCCGCGGTTTTTTTTTTTTTGAAAACATTAGGAACTGTGATATAGGTACAAAAGAATTTGGGTTCATGACATAAACATGGCCCGGATGGCCATGGGAGCGTGCTCAGGAAGACCCGAAACATCTTTAAATGGGGTCAATCCATGAAACTGATCCTAGAGCTCCGCGGTTTTTTTTTCGAAAACACTTGGAACTGTGATATAAGAAAGAATTTGGAGTCACGACATAAACACGGTCCCAGGTGACTATGGGGCCGTCCTCCGGAAAATCCAAAACATCCGTAAAAGTGGTCTATGCATGAAACTGTTTCTAGAGCTCCGCTGTTTTTTATTCTCGAAAACACTAGTAACTGTGATATAAGAAATAATATAGGGTCGTGAAATAAACATGGTCCCGGATGGCTATGGAACCGTCCTTCGGAAGATTCGGAGCATCGTTAAAATTGGTTCATCCATGAAACTGCTCATCAGTTTTTTTCAATCTTTTGGAACTGTGATAGAAGAAAATTAGGTTGTGACGTCAACATGGACCTGGATGGGCATGAGACCGTCCTCTGGAAGATCTGGAACATCCTTAAAAGTGGTAAATTCATGAAACTGATCCCAGAGCCATGTTTATGTTACGACCCCAAATTATTTCTTATATCACAGTTCCACGTGTTTTCGAAAAAAAAAAACCGTGGAAGTCATGGACCAGTTTTATGGATTGACCATATTACGGATATTCCAATTCTTCCAGATGACGATCCTATGGCCATACTGGTACATGTTTATACCATGACCCCGAATTCTTTATTATATCACAGTTTCAAATGTTACTCGCTCACTGTAAGCCGTATATTAGTATCGACCAACATGGTTTCATGGCTGGTCGCTCCACTGCCACTAACTTGCTGTGCCTTACTTCCTTCATTTCTAACAGTATGTCGGATCGTGCTCAGACGGACGTCATTTATACTGACTTATCTGCTGCCTTCGATAATTGAATCACCGCATATCAATCGCTAAACTGGACAGGCTTGGTATCCACAGCTGCCTTTTGCTATGGTTTCAGTCGTACCTCACCGATCGCTTTCTTACTGTTGTCATTGGTGATTACCAGTCCCGCACGTTCGCTGCGACATCCGGCATACCCCAGGGTAGTCACCTGGGACCGCTGATTTTCCTGATTTATTTCAACGACGTGAATCTCGTAATTGAGGGACCACGATTATCTTACGCAGATGACCTTAAACTCGACCTCCGAATTCACTCAATTGAAGACTGTTGCTTCCTTCAACGTCAGCTGAATGCTTTTGCTGATTGGTGTATTCTGAATCGTATGGAGGTTAACCCGTCCAAATGCTCGGTTATCTCTTTTTCGCGCAAGAAAGAGACTATTATGTTCAAGTATGTTTTGTTAGGCACTGAAATTGAACGCGTCAGCCAAATTAAGGCTTTAGGCGTGATTATGGATACAAAACTCTCTTTCAAGCAGCACATCTCGCACGCCGTCGACAAAGCTTCCAGAATTCTAGGGTTTATCTTCAGTATTGCCAAAGACTTCACGGATATCTACTGCCTTAAATCGTTGTACTGCTCCTTGTCTCGCTCCATATTAGAATACTGCTCGGTTTTCTGGACTCCTCACTACAACAACGGTGTCGAAAGAGTTGAGTCTGTTCAGCGACGGTTCCTGAGATATGCACTACGTAAACTGCCGTGGACGGATCCCTTCCGATTGCCTAGCTACGAAAGTCGCTTGCAACTGATCCATCTGGAGCGCCTGTCGGTCCGAAGAGATACAGTAAGGGCATTGCTAATTGCGGATATTTTGCAAGGACGCACCGATTGCCCTGTCCTCCTTGAGCAAATTGACATCAATGTTCAACCCCGAACCCTACGGAATAATTCAATGCTGTGCCTGCCCATACAGCGAACTATTTATAGTATGTTCGGTGCAATCGGTGGTTTACAGAGTCTCTTCAATAGGGTCTCCGCACTGTTTGATTTTGACCTGACTCGCCAGCTGCTTCGCCGGAGGCTTAGTTCGTTTTTATCTACATCAGTTTATTTTGTGTAGTAATGTTACTTTTTTTTACGAGATGACTATCTATGTACTTATGGATGTCTTGTTTTAGTTCTTTTCATGTTTAGTTTAAGTTACATCATTGGGGCAAAGAACGCCTATTGATGTTCAGTCATATAAATAAATAAATAAATAAATAAATAAATAAATAAATGCGTTCGAAAAAAACCGTAGAACTCTAGGATCAGTTTTGTGGATTGACCATTTTTTAGAATGTTTCAGATCTTCCGGAGGACGGTCCCATGGCCTTCTCGGTACATATTATTGATATTGAAAATATTACAAATGCCATAATTGAGTAATTGACACCATTGTAACAACCATTGACACATGGTCTTTAAATTTTTAAATATATCTGCTGAAATACTGAGATTGGCACTTTCCTTAGCTCAAATTAATGAACCTCTCGCTCGCAGAGGGGCCATACAGTTTTCAAAATAGTTGAATTTCTATCAATTCTTGACATATTTATCATGTTGAGTCTTTTTTGTAAGAACATCCACTTTAATATCATAGAGAAGTGCTGCAGTTAATAAAGTTTTATAAATAATCTTCCCGAGTTGCTCGGACGATTTTTTTTTTTTTTTATTTACTATCATCCTACTAGGAAAGTCTCAAAATGAGTAGAATGCCAAGGGAAGGAATAAAATTCAAATAGCTTTCTGAAAAGAATTCATTGAACATTCTGAAAATAATTCCAAAGGATACTTGTAGCCACACGGTATATCCTTCAAAGGATTGCCGAGGTGGTTCAAAAAAACCTAATTAAAGTCTCCAAAGAACAACGTTTGGGTAAGTTCGATCGTTCACTGGTAGGAAGTAGCTGAAGAGAGAATCACTCGCTCAGATCATGGATTGCCCGGGATGAGACTCGCCGAAGAAAGGTCATATGAAGGCCCTGACGAACGGTTTGCAGAACGATCCAATTCACCTCAACTTTCCCACTTACTAGATGTCCGAATCAGCAAGCCGACATTACCGACCCTACCTTAACTCACCGCACAAAGAGAAGCTTTCACACCAAAAGCTGATAAACAGGAAAGTTCCCTCCACAATCCCCGACATGGTGATACCGTCACAGAAGAGGTGAAAATTAATTCACTATCATCAATGAAAGAAGACCAATTCAACGAAGCGAGTGCAAAACGGAGATTACTCAAATGATTGGCGAATCAAAGTAAAGCCAAAACTGGTTATGCGACACCTATTTTTAAGATCCGCAATTACAAAAATTATGATGTACTAAAAAAAAATGTCATGCACTTTGACAGATATCAAAACGTCGTTACCATTTTCACCCACTCGCCATCTGTGAGGCAATCGTCACTTTGACTTTACTCGTTTTACTTTGGTTCATACTGGTTTATTCCTACCCAGTGCTGCAAAATATCAAAATGCTGAATTTCCCTAGCCACCTGATGTCAGTATCAATTCACACAGTTAGAATATCAGTATCATTCGCTTCAATGTCAGTGATATTTAAAGTTCTGCCGCAAATGTTTCTTATATATGCCAGCTAATCGAGTACCAATCTTTAGAAAACTAATCCGTAATATTAAAGCAATGCAACGGTTATACAAAAAAAGTTTATTTATTGACGTAAAAGTAAGCTTTTCAACTTTTCCCTAGTGATATTCATATGGATAGTAATATCAAAGCCGTTCCGCCTGATATTACGCTTAACAAGAATATCAGTGTCGTAGGTGAAATTCAGTGCTAGGTCAATCGCTTACGTCAATTGACATTGTTGAGAGCACGCAGCACTGTTTCTACCACTTGAAAAATCTCCAGACCTAGTTCTTCCACCTACAGCGTGCGTTCTCTCTAGCCACCGAAAATATTCTTCATCCCTCCCGGACGAGGGTTACATTTAGCTATTCACAGTTGTCCTTCTCCTTACATGCGAATGCCGGACGATGCACGCGGTGAATCCACTCTCTATTGTTCCACGGCACACTTTGTTCGATTTAGCGGTGCAACCTCGTGTTTAACAGGGAGTGCAGTTTCGAACCCCTTCGCATACGGTTGTGTCTAAAGTTTCCTCTCTGTTTTGTGCGTGCGTTCGCTTTCATAATTTTCGGCTGAATTTGCCGGATTAGCGCTGGCACTCTGCCTCCCGGACGGTCATACGTGTGTGGTTGGTGGTTTTCTCGCTTTCCGAGAAGTTTTAGAAACGAGAAAGAAAACATGATTCAGCATGTTTGCAAAATTTCAAGCATCAGCGCTATCTGCGTGGTTTGATTTTTTCTCCCGGACCAGAAATTTGTGGCATTGCGAGTGATAATTTTAATTTCAGTTTATTTACGCGGTGATAAGAACGGCGCTGATCTATTGTTAGATTTTGCGATTTGCATTGCTTTTGTGCACAGAGTGACTTGAAAAAGAAAAGCGAATAAAAGTGATATTTAGTTATTGTGTGGTTGGAATCACTGGAGGAGGAATTGTTTAAAAATGACTAGAGAAAAATATGCGTGGAAGCATCGGAAATGCGCTCCCGGGTGTAATGATTGGTGAGCACGTTCCAGTTGAAGATTGTTGAAAAGTGTATTTGTGGTGATGCAAGTTATGGTTTAAGGCTTGTACTCGAAAAAACATGCACCTTTTTTTATCAATGGGTAAAAATTGATGAAAATCGGGGTATAACTAGTTTGGAGTGAATTGTTTACATGTGCAAAATTTCATAACAATCGGTTCAGTGGTTATTGAGATGTCATCGAAACAATAAGAAAATTGCCGGAGAATTTTGCGCGCCGTCATGGGAAATCCGACTACGACCATGAGATGGATCGGACTACAACTGGAAATCACCCAAACAACTTTGTCTTGGGTGGTAAAATCGTTTAAGGAGTCCCAGACGACCGAGCGGCGGGCTGGAAGTGGAAAAAATCGAAGACAGCTGACCCTGTGAAGGCCCGGAAGGTGTTGGATTATTTCAAGCGTAATCCGAACCTTTCGATTCACGACGCGGCTCTGAAGGCAAAGTTTTCCGCCTGGTTCGTTCAGTAAACCATGAAACGAGCTGGGCTTCGTGTATTCAAGGTCCACAAGGCACCGAACCGGAGTGATCAACGGCGGCCAAATCCCGCGCAAGGAAGCTGTATCGAAAGTGGTTACCGACCCATAGTTCTAAGTTGCCAAATCACGGTTTGATGTTCCGGAAGATATAAGGAAGAAGAAAGTGGACAAATTCGCCAAAAAATACTTGCTCTGGCAGGCCATATGCCAATGCGGTAAACTGAGTAAACCGTACATCACAATGGGTACCATCAACAGCAAAATTTACCGCACCGAGTGTCTCCAGAAGTGTCTGTTGCCCTTCCTGCGGTCCCACGGAGGCGAGACATTATTTTGGCCGGACCTGGCATCATGCCATTACACGCGATCGACGTTGGATTTGTACAGAGGCAATAACGTTGTTTTTGTACCAAAAACCGCCAACCCCGCAAATTCGCCAGAGAATCGTCCGGTGGAAAGATTTTGGGCCATAATGAAGGCCAAAGTTCGAAAATCGTCCAAGGTGTTTAAGAACGAGCCGGAGTTGAAGAAAGAATGGATGAAAGTGACCAAAAAGGTCGGCTCCACTATTGCACAAAATGTAATGAAGGGTCTTAAGGGAAAGGTGCGGGCTTTCAGCGATGGAAAAGAAGTTGAATAAAGTAATTATGCCGAAACATAATCCATATGTATTAGTTCATTCCCTGAAAGTTTCAAGAAAATCCGACTTAAAATAAATTTTTGACAAACACTTTTGTCTGGTCATTTTTTTTTTCGACTACAGATCTTAGATGACGCATGACTTCAAACATTTTGTGTATCCAAATAAAACATATTACATACTAAAAACGCACAGGGTATCGTCTGCTGACCATTGCCACGGGTATATCGTGGGAGTTCCAGGTACCCGCTTCAAGCTTTAGTTGGCGGTGGTGGCTCTTCTTGACCTTCTACCCCCTGCGTTGTTAGTGTGAATAAGGGCGTCTATGTGTTGTTTTGCTGTACCTGTTGTGGTAATTTAGTGCATCCTGTTCCCTTAACTTGTTGAGGACACCCTGTATTGCCTCAAAAGTTACCCTTTTTGATGTACTAGTCTTCACAACATAAAGGGCACCATTGCGGAGCGTGAGATTTGATCAAATTATTCGTAGTTCTACTTGTCCAACGCCCCCGGCTGGGTGAGGGATAGAGGATGACACACACACACCTCGTGTTTAACAGGCCGACGATGAATCCCCCTACCAGGGCGCGTTTGATCGTCAAACGATAACGGTTTCGGGCACGTGGTCGAACAGTTCCCTCAGACGACGGGTGCTTTCCTTCGGACAGAGCACGAGGTTCACGGCGCAGTCCTCCTCAGTCACACGATGGCGTGTGTCAGCAAGGTTTTCCTGGTCTCCACACGTGTCCACGGAATGTAACGGCTGTTCGACGAAAAGGGCTAGAGAGACGCTACGTAGTCACGCACGCCTTTTATACCTTTCTATCTTGGGTTTCACTGCACTGGTTTTTCAACGGTAAACGGGTTTGTTCTGAGAAAGACTAACACTGGCTAAGCTGTTTAAAGATATTATGGAACACTGAGGCATCTACAAGGCAATTTTCCAATCACTTTCAGTTTATCCGCGACACGATCACGACACTCCTAACACACAAGTTTCACAAGTCCAGGTAAAGTGAACGAGAAACTTTGTGGTCGTCAGATAAAAACTAGCTACTTCTAACCTCTAGCTCCCACCAGTACTCGTTAAGGTGACCTTCATATTCTCCTCCCTATTCCTCAAGGCTATCCTTCGGCTTTTCCCGATCCCGGGCAATTCAATAACCGTTAGCGAGAGAGTACTTTATCGAGAGCACTTCTACTCCCCTACAGTGGAGCGAGTCTTTGAAATGCTCAAGCATGTATGTTGCCGAACCGTTGCATACTTCCGAGTAAAATTCCATGGGAATTTAATTCCGAGGATCATTCCAAATAAATGTCATCAAATGTCATGCTATCATGTTTCGGTGATATTTTTTTTAGAGAATTCAGTAATAGCATTTCACAGAATTTATGGGAGTCCTGAGCAAAACTTAAAAGGAATGTTTAGAAATGTTTCATAGGATTTTTTTGGAGAATAGGGGAAGTAGATGTTATGTCGACCTAAATGCCAATAATTTGGGCCCATACAAAAATTCAGCAATCGGCTAAATTTTCAATAGTGACCAAAAATATCCATTAGTACCATCCCAATGACGCGTTTATCTAGATAAAATTGATAAATAGCACTTTGACTATATGTTTAGTATTACTTCTGCGTGAAGTAAACGATTTACATAGTTGAAGATGCTAATTTGAAATAACAGACTAAAGTGGTAATTTTTATACGATAGATGAGGAGATGAAAGTTTAGAGTTGATAGTTCCGTTAGAGTACGGCAGTGTGAAGATTGTATATAGAGAGTAGAAAGCGAGCAAGGACAACTTTTCAGGAAGGTACAAATCGGTTTGATCATCTCTCTTTACCAAACTCCCCTGTTGGAGAGGGATGGTGAAGGATATGATTCCAACATCGAATTTTCTTCGAGATATTGGACAGAAAAGAAAGAATCAAGATTCAGGATTTGGAAACATTTTATAACTTCTTACTTTTTGAGAAAATTTGATTATCCTGAATCAAGAATAATCTTCAAGACTGAGGCAGGGGTTTATTTTAATATAGGGTTAACTACCCCATTTTCGGCCTATTAAGCACAACCCGCACTTAGTCTTTCTTAATCTACTGTAGTTAAGCACCAAACGGAATATTATTTTTTCTGATGGCTTCCAAATTTATTTAC
This sequence comes from Ochlerotatus camptorhynchus, assembly GCF_037179485.1. NCBI lineage: Eukaryota > Metazoa > Arthropoda > Insecta > Diptera > Culicidae > Ochlerotatus > Ochlerotatus camptorhynchus. Next base: position 267,725 of record NW_027040574.1, on the reverse strand, counting down.
CTTTCCGTACGTACCGTAAGATTTGATAAAGAGAAACAAATTGTTGATATATTGTTAAAAGTCTATCACTGCTTCTTGACGGTCTACGGATTCTCAACTCGGCCTAACACATTGAAACGCCATTGAAACTCCAATGAATTCACTTCGGCCTATCGAATGAAGATAAAGATTGATTCGATCGGAGCGCTTCATTTGTATTTGCGAATATTGGGTGCAAACATTCATACCATGCGTTCTTATTGACTTCGTTTGGTAGCATTTGGGGGTAGCAATGGGGGAACTGTAGTTAGTAAAGCATACACGAGAGGGGTTATAGCAAGGAAGGCTAATATCCGATGACATATAATTAAGATAGATTCGCACGAATCTAGACTGGATGCTCAATTCGAGCATTTCTTCGAAGTTTTCAATCACAAGGTTGTTACTGACACTACATTTGATCAATAATCTTAATGAGAGCTCCCAGAAACGGTTCTGCAGGGGTTTTACGCCCGCTAGGACCTCTAGGCTCATATTGTGTGTTGAATGCATACAGCCAAGGGCAATACGTAAACAACGATATTGAATACGTTCCAATTTGATTAGGTGGCTTTTTCTTTCCGAGTGGAAGCAAAAAGAGCCATACTCAAGAACTGAAAGAATAGTCGTTTTATATAGTTTAATGAGGTCTTCCGGGTGAGCACCCCACAATGTCCCGGAAATTGATCGTAGAAAGTTGATCATTTGTTGACACTTTTGTTTCAAATACGTAATGTGGGTACCCCAAGTGCATTTTGAATCAAACCAGACTCCAAGGTATTTGAAGGTTAAAGATTGGGTAATGTCTCTGCCCAAAATATTTAGACGCAGTTGGGCTGGAAACCGCTTCCTTGTAAACACTACCAATTCAGTTTTTTTGCGGTGAAAACTCGATCCCTAAATTTCTTGCCCAGAGAGACAGATTATTTAGGGAATTTTGCAATGGTCTTTGCAAGATTTCTGCACGTGGACGACCTCTCATAGAAACCACGGCATCATCTGCAAGCTGTCTAAGCGTGCATTGATTATCTAAGCAGTTATCAATATCTTTGACATAGAAATTATAAAATAAGGGACTTAAACATGAACCTTGGCTAATTCTAGAAGTTGTCAGTTGACCTAGATTGAAGGTCATTTGTTTTTCTGACAGCAAATTATACAAAAAATTATTCAAAATACTGGGTAATCCACTACTGTGCAAATTGTCTGACAGTATGTCTATGGAAACCGAATCAAATGCGCCCTTAATATCCAAAAAGACTGAAGTCAATTGCTCCTTGTGCGCAAAGGCCAGTTGAATATCAGATGAAAGCATCGCTAGACAATCGTTTGTTCCTTTACTCTTCCGGAAACCAAATTGTGTATTTGAAAGTAGATTGTTTGATTCAACCCAATGGTCAAGTCTTAATAGGATCATTTTTTCTAATAATTACCTCAGGCATGATAACATAGAGATCGGACGGTAAGAATTGTGATCAGACGCTGGTTTCCCAGGCTTTTGAATAGCTATTACTTTAACCTGTCTCCATGCTGGTGGAACTATATTGAATTCCACAAATGAATTATATAGGTTAAGTAATCGTCTTTTAGCGATACCGGGGAGGTTTTTTAGAAGGTCAAATTTGATCATATCGCTTCCCGGAGCAGAGTTATTTGATGAAAGAAGTGCCATTAAAAATTCCAGCATTGTGAATGGTTCATCCAGAGAACCGTTACTTCGGGCTGTATCCCGTAAAGTTGGTTGTGCTGGAACAGAATCTGGACAAACCTTTTTAGCGAAGTCGAATATCCAATGTCGGCAGTATTCTTCACTCTCATTGGAAGATGAGCGGTTTCGCATATAGCGAGCCTTTTCCCAAAGCGTTGTCATCGATGTTTCTCTAGAAAGTCCCTCGATAAAAGTACGCCAGTAATTTCGTTTCTTTGCTTTTAGTAAGTTTTTAAGCTTTTTTTCAAGCTTTAGATACTTTTCAAAAAGCTCAGATCTTTCATGTCTACGATAATATTTAAAGGCATCAGATTTCTCAAGATACAACTTTGTGCATTCGTCATCCCATCCAGGGGTGGCGGGTCTTCTTTTGAGGGATGCACTTGGAACACGTCGTTTCTGAGCTTCTAATGCGCTTTTGTAGATTAGTTCGGTAAAGAAACGACACTCTTTCAGTGGTGGTAGAGGATCGGTAGAATCAATACCAAGAGTTACCGCCGATACAAATTTTTGCCAATGAATGTTCCTCGTGAGGTCAAAAGGAACTTGAATTGACTGATCTGTTTTCAGACGACCACTTTTGATTGAAATAATAATTGGCAAGTGATCACTACCATGGGGATCATTGATAACCTTCCACAGACAATCTAATGATAGTGAGTTAGAGCACAAAGAAATGTCAAGACGGCTCTCTCGAGCAGGAGGGTTTGCTATACGTGTTGCTTCACCAGTGTTCAAGATAGTCAAGTTGAAATCGTCGCACAAATAATAGAAAATACCCGCTCTATTGTCATCGTATGATTCGCCCCAACCAGATTTATTAGATGTTTTCTGCTTGATAGGCCCAAAATGGGCGTTTAGGCCGAAGTAGTTCTCTACCCTATTAAGAACATGGAGAAAGTTCCGAGATTCTGGATCGTCCAAATAGTCAAAACAAATATCAATGTGTTTAAAATCTTAAAAACATAACTGTGTAAGGCAGCTAGTTTAAACTTATTTAAGTCTGGGTTAATGACGATTCGACCTAGTGGCCGGACGATAGTGCCACAATTACCAGAACCTTTGATATCCTGACAAATTAAAATGTCAAGAGCTGGCAGCCCAATTGCGTCTTTTGTGTGCATTTGCTTAATATTATAAATTAACTACTCAGAACTCCCATAAATGGATCCATGAACCATTTTTCGAATTCATATCTGTAAAGAAAACTGGGAACACGGCTTGGGCCAAATACCGGTCTAGCGTAAAAAATGTTGAAACGGATCGATGAATAGTAAAAATTAAAACAAAGGAAGAGAGAGTTATCTTTGTGTTATTTAAGTGAATTAAACATTGAAACTTGTGTGAAGTGCCTTTTTTAAAAACCGATCGATATAACTAGTGACTAACAGCGTGGGTAGACGCCATACTAGAATTGTAAGTAATTTATACAAGGAACGCGTTAGATGTAGTTGCTTAACACAATTAAATTAACAGTCGTAGATACTGATTCTGGAATAAAACAGTGCAGGAAAATAACACTCATTGCAAGGAGGTGATGAAAAACTATCAATTGTGAGTAGAAAATATAAAAAGGAAATCCAGAAGAAATTATTATTTAAAAATATTGCAGTTTAAGCTGTATTTAACGATGCTACAAAAATATTGATAAATTGATATTCGGATACGGATAACCTCAAAGATCAGTGTAAAACTGTAAAACCCCCTGCGCTGCCTGCTCAGCAACTTCTGAGACAAATGAAAGGATGATTGCCTGCGATGGCTGCAACGAATGGTTCCACTACCGGTGTGTAGGTGTGTGCAGGAGAGCAACATCCGTGATCAGGAAAAGTTGTTCTGGCCGACGGCCAGAAGGTTGAAGAAGAGCAGGCAAAGCAGCTGGCAGATCCAAAAAAGAAAGGTAAATCCTTCAAAAAGACGCTCATAACGGATGAGAGCTCGGACAAGTCTAGCGTCAAGTCCGATCGACAGTCCGGTTCCTTTCTTGAGAAAAAGCTTAAAGAACTAGAGAGGGAGCAAAGAGCGAAGGAGAAACTATCGATTTTAAATTGGCTCACTACTTGACTAGCCTATTGGTCCCAAGCAAATCGATTAACGTACCCCATTCTAGTCGAAATTCTGGTACTACACAATGTTTGTTTTGATTGGCTATGAAATTTTGACAGATAAAATTTCGAGGGGTGCATCGATTTGCTTGGGACTGAAGAGAGTACCAGAGCTGAGCCAAAAAGTTGAGCACGTTTCTGCGGGACGTGCGTCAGGGAATTCCATTCAAAGTCAGAGAAATATTTCTTTATGTCAGAAACATATTAATGAGTATAGCTGACTTCGCTAGTTTCAAACAACTTAATTACTCATTGTAGTTTGAGCATGGTTTTCAATTTCAAATTTTAAATAGAGTTGCGAAAGTTTTGTTGTTCAATGCTTGATGTTGCAGTTTTGCAAGTGGAGGAAAAGCTACTTAAATAAAAGGATATTTCGATGATTTTGAGCCTATTATAAAATCATCTCCCACTGGGTGTTGTCACATTCCTGAGTTGAACCGAGATAAAAATTCAGTACCATAGAAACGCTAGACGTTGTTAGTTGTTGCGAAATTAACCTTCAAGTAGATTCTGCGTCTGCTCGATCCAGCTGTGTCCAACAAAAATCAATCCCTTAAGCGCATTGGAGTGGTTTTGAGTAAATGCAAGAATGATTAAGCGTTAAGCTGGACTTAGATAAGGCGAGTCATCGATCAACTCAGTTGAATTCAATTGGCATGAAGAGTTAAGTCGGGTTCAACCTTTTTCAATTCGAGTGAGTTTATCAATTGACTTGCCTTGTCTAAACCCAGCTTTAAGAGAAGATAATGATTTTTTCTGAATACTTCTAGTTCTTGATCCTTATTGTGTTCTTAACAGCTTGATTAGCTCAGATAAGTAACTAAATGAGCATTTAGGATAATGGTCTTGCTTGGGAGCGTTTTTTTTATTGTGTAGCACTTTTATGATCGATCGATCAAAGATACGTAGACAAGCATTGCTTTGACAGCATAGAGTTGCTGTATTACGTATTCTAGGTCTTAATTGTAAACCTGGTTATCTCGTAAAATTAGCTTCACAGTAAAGTTTTAGTATGGTAATGTTACTGCTATTGCAATTCAGATGGAATTAACTTACATAACTTTGGAGATGAAAGCGTTATTTTTACTTCTTTCCACCGGAGGAATCCGCCCGCGAATTAGCTTTTGGTTAAGCATCCCAAGTAACAATTTCGGTTTTATAAGGATTCTGTAGACCATCATTTAGACTTGTAGCATGCTTTAAAACCTCCATTCCATCCGGAATAATTTTCTTACGGAGTTGAGTCTCAAAACGGGCTCAAGGCAAAACAAATATAATGGAATTAAAAACAAGTGTTTCATATGTGAACTCTGCATTTCCCAGTGAACTGAGAAAACCGGAAAAAGCTGGAATTTGAAGTCACCGGGAAAATCCTATGAATTTAGTTGACAAATCAGGAAAAATATACCTCGTCCTCTCTTCGAAAACAATAAGATTTCAAAACCCTCGGACTGGTCTAGATTTTCAGGATAACACTTTGAAGAACAATTAAGAGAATTTTAGATTTTTTTCCGAAGCAAATTTGAGCTGATTTTAGAATTTAGAAATAAGAGATAACACCAAGGTATTTCAAAGAATATTTTCTAGGTAGTTTTAGGAAAAGCTCTAGAAGAGTTTCTACTAGTTCTCCCATGAGTTAAGAGGATTCCAGGAATCTTGAATAATACCAAGGAACGCGAATTTTGAGGGTACAATTCAAGAATAAGGATGCGAAGATCCTTAAGTATATTCCGATTATAATTCCAAGCGCATTTGGAAAGGAATTTCTTGCAAATGTTATTGACAATTTCATGCAATTTTCAGAAGAATTATGAGGAGCATTTGTAAGTTGCGGCTTACTTGCCAGCCTATAGCTGGCCCGATTTACCCCGGCGGGGCGGCTACGAGCAGAGTACTTCCCCCAAAGACGTTCGGATTTGGATGGATTATTAAGAAAAGAGAAAGAAAAGTACAATTTAAGACGTCTATTATCTTCTAACCTTTCCCTTTTCTCCTCGTTATCCTCGGTGTCACTCGGTGGGGCCCTTCGACGATAGCGGCGGCGGTTGCAGATCGTACTGCTTTACGTTGGCTCCAGACCCGGTCTGTGCCGAGCGTTTTCTCCTTCACTTTAGCTGCGTAGCAGCGGTCCTTGGCGTTTAGCGGGGGGGATGAGCAAGGCTCCTTTATCGGAACCCCCTCGGCGACGATGGTGACGAATCACCGGACCAACTACTCGCCGTAGATGGTCCCGGTAGTCACCGCAGTGCTCTACCCAGGCGAACGCTTCTTCGGTTCGACCTGCTTCGTCCCTCCTTTGCTCTTAACTGCGGTGGCGAGACTGGCTCTACTGGCTGAGCCACCGCAGTGAGGACGGTGGGTGTTCGGGGATCCTTGGGGTTTAGCCGGGAAGCGGAAAAATCCTTGAAATTTAGCTTCCCTTGGCGGCGATCCGACACCCTTCACTTAAGCTCACGAACCACGGCACTTTTCCAGGAAACGACGACACTTTCACGCGACGATGCTGGGAATTATCCCTCCAGCTGACACACGCCACGAAAACGGCACTCCAACTCTCGTTTTTACTGAAACGGACCGGGCAAAAACCGCGTCGACTTCCAACCGTGGCTCGTAACTTTCTTTCTTGCTGTACTACTTGACAATCACCGACAATACAACAACCGCCATCGTTCTCCTGCAACCGCGCTCGAATGTTGTGCTGGTTATGTTTTTCGCCTTATTTTGCAGCGGGAGGAGAAACGGGACCTAACTTCATTCTACACGCGAGACAATTTTAAACGATAATTTTTACACTATATTCTAATCCTAAAAACATGCCTACACGAATAAAATCTACGATGAAAATAACAAATTAAAATATTTACAAATAAAGCAGTGGTGAGTATGCTGCCGAGCGTGTGACCAAAACAAAAACAAATCATAACAGGCAAGGCACACGCTCATGGCAAACACGTTAAAAGGGTGGGTTATTAATTGTCACCCTAGACGAGGGTTACACATTCCAAGATAGTTCTGAACAATACTCTCCACGGAAGAATTTCCCCTGCAAGATGGTGTTGGCATGGAAGGGGGATTACAAGTTTTGCTCACAAAAGCTAACAGGTCCTATTCAATTTTTGGTCTGAGATAAATTCTACGGAGAATTTCACGCAAATTTTAAAAAATTGAAGCTCTAGTGAATTCTTAGAAAGAGTTTAAAATTCGAAGAACGAATGAATTTGAAGGTTTTTTTTTAGTGTTTTACAGCGAATTTTTGTACTGTTATAAAAACAAATAAAAGGGATTTCCAGAGAGAATTAAAAATTTATTTTAGAAGAATTCTGGAGAGATCTCTGTGAAAGGAAATTAATCTCAAGGAAAGGCTTGAAAACAATCAAATAAAAGCCTGTACAGTTTTGAGCGAAATTTTCGTGCACAAATTTTGAAGACTTCAAACTTGTTGCAGATCCAAATTCAAGATCCAGCAAAGGTGCTGCTGTTTTAGAAATAACCCAATTAGGCTTAATCGCATTCAGTTATGTGCTTAATTAAAATACCTAAACCGCGATAATTTCCGAAATTCCGGGGGAAAACGGGAAAATTGCTAATCGAGATTTGCTGGTCACCATGAAGAAGAAGGAAATTTGGATGAATGTACGCCCTTAGGGTAGAATGCGGATTCTTATCGTTTTGGCAACACGAGATTTCTGTCTTTTTTGCATTCTATAAAATGTATGGAACGCTTTATTTAATTTGAAATTGTACTGGACCACTCTTCATGGGTTAGAGGTCCGCGTGGTATTTTTGAAAAAAATGTCCTTAAATCATTAATGTATTCTGAGGAAAGTTATTGCTGATGGGGCTATGTTGCCAAAACCGGGTAGGCACTGCACCTGGAATTTGTTTGAAAATTACTGGAAAATCGGGGAATTTTGTTTTCTTCGTTGAGTCGACACCCAGTTCGTGAAGTTATAGACGATCAAAAAACTATATTTTGTTTATTTTATAACTCGCTGGTCGCTTTAATATCGAGCTATGGAGAGTTGACTGTATATAAATAAAACGTCAAATCAGATGATGCTTGATGCTAGACTTGATTCAAAATAAAGCTAATTTTTGACCTAAACAATGTTTAAAGAGTTACCTTATTATTAAAGGTACAAGAAAATCCCCAACAGGGTATCAACTTTTTTCGTCTGCAAAAATCCGTAGATTAACCACACTGCTTCTAATCGCAGCCCTGCTTCATCCATTCTGACTAGCTGCCATTTCCTGGTAGTCTATTTTCAACTAATAGAAAAACACCCATCCTACGCAGAAAAAAACCCCCACACTGACTCCATCCAATCCAAATAATGACCGTCTGGGCGTGGATAGTAGATCGGGTTTTCGGACGAATCGCAAAATTATTCCCAGCAAATAGACCCCATCCTGTTGCACGAAAATGATTTCTCTCTCTCCAGGAAATCGTGGCCAATTTTTTGTCAGCTGAAATCGGCCCAAGGAGATCACTCTCGGACCCGCCATTCTCAGGAAAACCAAAACACGAGCGCCATCTGCCCTCGCAAAATCTCTTAACTTTCGATCCCATTAGGTTTCGTCCTTTGTTAAACAAAAGTTTAACACAAATTTGTTCTGGTCAAACAGATGAAAAAAAAACCCCCCGCTGAAACAATTTTTGACCATGTTTGACAACTCCGCGGGTTGACATGAGGGCAGAAAAGTTTTCTTGTTGGTCGTCCGCCTGGACATCAAATCAAAGTGCGATTTTCGACATTTCGCTCTCCGGTAATTGCAACTTTGTCGGCGGCGAAAGTTTGTCCTTTTTTCAGTGTCTCTCCCCAGCAAATCTGGAAGTGGAAACAATTTCGCTGTCGTTCGGGGCGATGGTAATAGAATGGGTTGTTTTGACAAGTGTCACATTGTTGGGGGGGTCCGAGCCAGGCGAGTGGTTGCTGAATTTTCCACAAAAGAATTAACGGCTCTCATCAGCGGTGGAAGTCGATCAGGGCCATATAAACAACCGGTTCACGGAAGCGTTAGATAGCAATTACCCCCAATAAAGGTGTTTTATGGTTATCGCTCCCCGGACGGCTTTCGTCTCCTTTTCATAATATGTATTTTGTGCCGGGAATGGGGAAAAGCCGGATTCGGGCTTGCTGGGAAGTGGGGAAATTTAATATTTATTGCACACCCGGGTGCTCTTCACGCAGGAAGCACAAGAAGAAGGAGCTCGATATTAAAACAAAATATCTTAAATTTGCATCTTAGAAAACGGTCGTCCGACGATTAAAAGCTATCTCAGGAATGGCGAGCTCTTTGTGGGGTTTGGCAATTAGTGAAAGAGGTTAACATTTTAATTACAAATTGCTCTTTGGCTCTATTTTCATTTCGGATGAATAATCGTACACACTGAGTTCAGATCACCGAAGTCGGGGTTGCCTGTACAAAGTTCGGAATAAATTTTCAAATTGATCATTTTTTCCCTTATTTTTAAACTGTTACCGAACACGTCCGTAGTTCACAACCTAACGAACAGTGGAGGCCTGGTTTAGTGTGTAGCTTCCATTTTGCTGCGAGCTGTCAAAACAACACATTGATGCAGTACTAGATTACCCAAGCCATTCGTCACCACTCGGTTGGCCTACTGCTGCAATGGCGAAAGTTGTTAGTCTGTCGGGGAAAAACAAAAGTCATAGATTACGCAAAATTAACGCATTTTCCAGCGTTGGTAGGAACCTTCTGTTTTTCTTCAACGAAAAAATAATAAAAAAGGGAAACCCGGTAACGAGTTCGAGTCAGAGCTTTGCACGTGGAAACACAACGGAAAACAAAAAGTACCAACTTAAATGCTCCGCTAAATCAACTGGAAAATGGTGGCTTTTGCGCGGAAATTTATGGCACTTCTCTGCTCTAGGACGACGAGCGTATGAAGGCACGTTATAGACGTATGCCGGCACTCGGTTGCTGATGGTAGCGGAACGCTAGGGGCTGTGGTGGGAGCCATTTTATTTATTTTATATCGCGGTGGAAGGTAGAAAACGGGAAGTACATTCAACTGGCAATTAAAGCCATGAATATTCAATACATTGCATTGTTTTTACGGTGCATTTTCTAGAGCAGAGCTAGCTTTTACATCCATAAGTGGGGAATAATGGCATTGGTGCAGAACTTCAGGACGGTTCTGGATCTATCAAAAGTACTCAGGTCAACCCGTCTGCAATGTAAATCCGGGATGGCAACCTGATGAATTGTCCTCAAAATCACTTACTGTGTTCCCCCGTTTACTTGGAATCCTAGAAGACCTTGAAGGCAAGCACGGTGGTTCTCAGCAACAAGCACGACTCTGAAAATATAAAAGACCCTGAAGAAATGTCCAGACGATTGAATTTGGTACGTAATCCGAATCTATGGCAAAAAGTCGAAAGACAAAATGTTGAAAGGACAAAAGGTCCAAAGGACAAAAGGTCGAAAGGACAAATGGTCGAAAGGATCAATGGTCGAAACCGCAATTTAAACATCTATTTTCATTTTTAAGAATGAGAATTCTCCTTTGGTTCGTTAATTTTGTGTTCATTTGATCATGTAAAACTTGTGATTTGAATTAACAATAAATCTCTTTAGGCTTCTTTAGCTTATCAACTAACAACCAAGAATAAATCTCTATAGGTTTCATTATCAAAGAATGATCAGATTTTAAAAGAAGAGAAAAATGTCAAAAATTATGATTTCATGGAACAGTGGCGCATGGTCACTAATGGTGGTTCGTTGAATTTATTTTGTTCCCTTTATTTTTGACCTTTTGTTTTTCGACTTTTTGTCCTTTCAACCTTTTGTCTTTCGACTTTTTGTCCTTTCAACCTTTTGTCTTTCGACTTTTTATCTTTCGACTTTTAGTCTTTCGACCTTTTGTCCTTTTGACATTCAGTCTATCGACCTTCTGTCTATCGACCTTCTGTCTATCGACCTTCTGTCTATCGACCTTCTGTCTATCGACCTTCTGTCTATCGACCTTCTGTCTATCGACCTTCTGTCTATCGACCTTCTGTCTATCGACCTTCTGTCTATCGACCTTCTGTCTATCGACGTTCTGTCTATCGACCTTCTGTCTATCGACCTTCTGTCTATCGACCTTCTGTCTACCGACCTTCTGTTTATCGACCTTCTGTCTATCGACCTTCTGTCTATCGACCTTCTGTCTATCGACCTTCTGTCTATCGACCTTCTGTCTATCGACCTTCTGTCTATCGACCTTCTGTCTATCGACCTTCTGTCTATCGACCTTCTGTCTATCGACCTTCTGTCTATCGACCTTCTGTCTATCGACCTTCTGTCTATCGACCTTCTGTCTATCGACCTTCTGTCTATCGACCTTCTGTCTATCGACCTTCTGTCTATCGACCTTCTGTCTATCGACCTTCTGTCTATCGACCTTCTGTCTATCGACCTTCTGTCTATCGACCTTCTGTCTATCGACCTTCTGTCTATCGACCTTCTGTCTATCGACCTTCTGTCTATCGACCTTCTGTCTATCGACCTTCTGTCTATCGACCTTCTGTCTATCGACCTTCTGTCTATCGACCTGCTGTCTATCGACCTTCTGTCTATCGACCTTCTGTCTATCGACCTTCTGTCTATCGACCTTCTGTCTATCGACCTTCTGTCTATCGACCTTCTGTCTATCGACCTTCTGTCTATCGACCTTCTGTCTATCGACCTTCTGTCTATCGACCTTCTGTCTATCAACCTTCTGTCTATCGACCTTCTGTCTATCGACCTTCTGTCTATCGACCTTCTGTCTATCGACCTTTTGTCTATCGACCTTCTGTCCATCGACCTTCTGTTCATCGACCTTCTGTCTATCGACCTTCTGTCTATCGACCTTCTGTCCATCGACCTTCTGTCTATCGACCTTCTGTCTATCGACCTTCTGTCTATCGACCTTCTGTCTATCGACCTTCTGTCTATCGACCTTCTGTCTATCGACCTTCTGTCTATCGACCTTCTGTCTATCGACCTTCTGTCTATCGACCTTCTGTCTATCGACCTTCTGTCTATCGACCTTCTGTTTATCGACCTTCTGTCTATCGACCTTCTGTCTATCGACCTTCTGTCTATCGACCTTCTGTCTATCGACCTATTGTCTTTTGACCTTTTTTCTTTTGACCTTTTGTTTTTCGACCTTTTGTCCTTTCGATCTTTTGTCTTTTGACCTATTGTCCCTAACTCACAGAATCCAACCCATTCTACAAGAACATCATCAGCTCTACCGTTGATACTCTATGAAAATATCGTTAAAATTCTACTGTAATCCCGTCTAACATTCCATAAAGATCTGATATTCTACACTAGACTAGATTCTGAGATTCTACAAGAATCCCGCCGCTATTCTACGATAATTTTGTCTGTGATTCTACAAAAATCTCGTCTGAGATTCAACAAGAATCTCGTCTGAGATTCTACAAGAATCTCGTCTGAGATTCTACAAGAATCTCGTCTGACATTCTACAAGAATCTCCTTTTGAGATTTGTTAAGAATTTCCTTCTGAGATTCTGCAAGAATATCCATCTGAGGTTATCACGTTTGAGTTTCTACAAGAATCTCGTCTGACATTCTACAAGAATCTCTTCTGAAATTCTGCAAGAATGTTATTCTGCGATTCTACAAGAATCTTCTTCTGAGTAAACTTTCTGAGATTCTGCAAGAATATCGTCTGAGATGCTACAAACATTTCAAATGATTTGCAACCAGAATCTCAGATGAGATTCTACAAGAATATCGTCAGAGATTCTACAAAAAATTCATGAGATTCTACAAGAATCACTCTTTCTGTGTTTTTACAAGAATCTCCTTCTGAGATTATGCAAGAATCTCCTTCTGAGATTATGCAAGAATCTCCTTCTGAGATTCTACAAGAATCTCCTTCTGAGATTCTACAAAAATCTCCTTCTGAGATTCTTCAAGAATCTCCTTCTGAGGTTCTACAAGAATCTCCTTCTGAGATTCTACAAGAATCTCCTTCTGAGATTCTTCAAGAATCTCCTTCTGAGATTCTTCAAGAATCTCCTTCTGAGGTTCTACAAGAATCTCCTTCTGAGATTCTACAAGAATCTCCTTCTGAGATTCTACAAGAATCTCCTTCTGAGATTCTTCTAGAATCTCCTTTTTAGATTCTAGTAGACATTCCTTCTTAGATTTTACAATAATCTCTAAGATTCGACAAGAATATTATCTGAGATTCCATAAGAATCTCGTCTGAGATTCTACAAGCATCTCGTCTGAGATTTTACAAGAATCTCGTCTGAGATTCTACAAGAATCTCACCTGAGATTTAACAAGAAAATCATCTGAGATTCTACAAGCATTTCCTTCTTAATTCTGCAGAAATCTCCATCTGAGATTCAACAAGTATCTTCTTCTGCGATTTTACAAGAATCTCCTTCTGAGATTCTACTAGAATCTCCTTCTGAGATTCTACTAGAATCTCCTTCTTAGATTTTACAATAATCTCGTCTAAGATTCTACAAGAATATTATCTGAGATTCCATAACAATCTCGTCTGAGATTCTACAAGAATCTTGACTGCGATTCTACAATATTTTTTTTAGATTCTACAAGAATTTCGTCTGAGGTTCTACAAGAATCTCTACTGAGATTTTGCATAAATTCACGGGTTAGATTCTAAAATAATCTCGTCTGACATTCTACAAAAATATCGTCTGTAATTCTACTAGAATCTCGTCTGAGATTCTACGAGAATCTCGTCTAAGACAGTAAAAGAATCACGTTTGAGATTCTACAAGAAGCTCGCTTGAGATTCCTCAAGAAAATCTATCTGAGATTATACAAGAATCTCCTTTTGAGAATCTACAACAATCTCCTTCTAAGATTCTACAAGAATCTCTTTCTGAGATTGTGCAAGAATCTCCTTATGAGATTCTACAAGAATCTCTTTCTGTGTTTCTACAAGAATGTCCTTCTGAGATTCTGCAAGAAGACTCTGCAAGAATGTCCTTCTGATATTCTGAAAGAATATCCTTCTGAAATTCTTCAAGAATCTCCTTCTGAGATTCTACAAAAATCTCCTTCTGAGATTCTACAAAAATCTCCTTCTGAGATTCTACAAGAATCTTCTTCTGAGATTCTACAAAAATCTCCTTCTGAGATTCTACAAGAATCTTCTTTTGCGATTCTACAAGAATCTCTTTCTGAGATTCTACTAGAATCTCCTTCTTAGATTCTACTAGACATTCCTTTTTAGACTGTATTATAATCTCGTCTAAGATTCTATAAGAATATTATCTGAGATTCCATAAGAATCTTGTGTGAGATTATACAAGAATCTTGACTGATATTTTACAAGAATTTTGTTTGAGATTCTACAAGAATTTCATCTGAGATTCTACAAGAATCTCTACTGAGATTCTAAAAGAATCTCTACTGAGATTCTAAAAGAATCTCTACTGAGATTCTAAAAGAATCTCTACTGAGATTTTGCATAAATTCACGAGTTAGATTCTAAAATAATCTCGTCTGACATTCCAAAAAAATATCGTCTGTGATTCTACTAGAATCTCGTCTGAGCTTCTATGAGAATCTCGTCTAAGACAGTACAAGATTAACGTTTGAGATTCTAAAAGAATCTCGCCTGAGATTCTTCAAGAAAATCTATCCTTCTGAGATTCTAAAAGAAACTCCTTTTGAGATTCTACAAGAATCTCTTTCTGTGTTTCTACAAAAATCTCCCTCTGAGATTCTGCAAAAAAGTCCTTCTGAGATTCAGAAAGAATATCCTTCTGAGATTCTGAACGAATCTCCTTCTGAGATTCTTCAAGAATCTCCTTCTGATATTCTTGTAGAAACTCCTTTTGTCATTCTACAAGGATCTCCTTCTGAGATTCAACAAAAATCTCTTTCTGAGATTCTACAAAAATCTCCTTCTGAGATTCTACAAAAATCTCCTTCTGAGATTCTACAAGAATCTTCTTCTGAGATTCAACAAGAATCTCTTTCTGATATTCTACAAGAATCTCCTTCTGAGATTCTCCATCTGAGATTCTACAATAATCTTCTTCTGCGATTCTACAAAAATATCTTTCTGAGATTCTACTAGAATCTCCTTCTTAGATTCTACTAGACATTCCTTTTTAGATTTTACAATAGTCTCGTCTAAGATTGTACAAGAATATTATCTGAGATTCGATAAGAATCTCGTCTGAGATTATACTAGAATCTTGACTGATATTTTACAAGAATTTTGTTTGAGATTCTACAAGAATTTCATCTGAGATTCTACAAGAATCTCTACTGAGATTCTACAAGAATCTCTACTGGGATTCTACTAGAATGTCTACCGAGATTCTACTAGAATATCTACTGAGATTTCGGCTGATATTCTAAAATAATCTCGGCTGATATTCTACAGAAATCGCGTATGTGATTCTACTAGAATCTCGTCTGAGATTCTACAAGAATCCCGTCTAAGATAAACAAGAATCACGTTTGAGATTCTACAAGAATCTCGCCTGAGATTCTTCAAGAAAATCTATCTGAGATACAAGAATCTTCTTCTGAGATTCTACAAGTTTTTTCTTCTGAGATTCTACAACAATCTCCTCCTGAGCTTCTACGAGAATCTCTTTCTGAGATTCTACAAGAATCTCCTTCTGAGATTCTACAAGAATCTCCTTCTGAGATTCTACAAGAATCACCTCCTGAGATTCTACAAGAATCACCTCCTGAGATTCTGCAAGAATCTCCTCCTGAGCTTCTAATAAAATCTTCACCTGAGATTCTACGAGAATCTCCTTCTGAGATTCTACAAGAATCGCATTCTGAGTTCAAAAATGGTGGAGCCAAGATGGTGGATGGTTTTCAAAATGGAGGATTCAAGCTGGTGGGTCGTTGATGAAATATTCTATCCTTTCGAAAAAATACTATTGCATATTCCAATGACAATTTCAGTACCAAGATGATGATTGATTTTCAAAATTGAGGTTTTCAGATGGTGGATGATTTTCAAAATGGATGATTTAAGATGGCGGGTCTTCGATAAAAAGATCAATGCAATTTTGTTGTATATTAATGATAGTCTACTTTTGCAATAATTAGTTCAACTCCAAAATGGTGGCTGATCTTCCAAATCGGGGATTGAAGATGGAGGATGATTATCTTAATAGTGGATTCAGGATGACCGGACTTTTATAAAATAGTCGATCTTTCTGCATGCAATATTTTTGCAATTGCAATGAAAATCAATTCCAAGATGGCAGTTGATTTTCAAAATGGTGGATTCAAGATGGCGGGCGTTGCAATGGCATTTTCAATTCCAAGATAGTGGCTGGTCTTCTAAGTTGTGGATTCAAGATGGTGGATGATTTCAACAAGGAAGGATTCAAGATGGTTCTTCTTCTTCTTCTTCTTCTTCTTCGTCGCATTTAAAGCTTATCGATTATAAGCTTATTGCGTGCCCTTCCACAGTTATTAATTAAGAGCTTTCGATGCCTCTACCATTTCTACATTAGTATAATTGTGTGGTAAGTACAATCATACTGTATGACCAGGAAGGTCGTGCAATTTTCCAATCTGAAAAATAGGTTTGAAGATCAGACGGGAAGAGATCTGAAATGGTGATTGATTTTCAACATGGTGGATTCAAACTAGCAAGTCTTTGATATAAAGGTCAATGCAACTTTGTTTTATAGTGATAATCTACTATTGCAATGACAATTTGTATTCCAAAATGGTGGCTGATTTTCCAAATGGCAACATTTTTATAAAATAGTCGATCTTACCGAATGTAATATTTTTGTAATTGAAATGACAATCAATTCCAAGATGGCAGATTACTTTCAAAATGATAGTAGATTTTGATAATGGTAAATTAAAGATGGTTGGTCATTGATATTATATTTGTGGAAGAAATGTTATTGCAATTGCAGTGACCATTTCAATTCCAAGATAGTGATTGATTTTAAAAAGGGTGACTTGGTGGATTGTTTTTAAAATGGAAGATTTAAGATGGTGGATCTCTGATAAATTGGTCAATGGAATTTTGTTGGAAAGTGATGATATTCTGCTACTACAATAAATCTTTCAATTCCAAAATGGTGGCTCAGATCAGACTTGAAAAGATCTGAAATTGTGATTGATTTTCAGAATGGCAATTTTTTTATAAAACGGTTGATATATCTATATGTATTTTTTTAAATTGGAATGACAATTTCAATAACGAATTGATAGATTATATATAATGGATGATTCTAGATGGCAGTTCATTTTCAAAATGGTGGCTCCAAGTTGGTGGGTCTTTGAAAAAATGGTTGTAAAGTGATAATAATCTACTGTTGCAATGATGGTTTCAGTTCTTAAGATGGTTAAGATGGCGGATGATTTTCAAAATGGTGGATTCATCAAGGCCGAACTTTTATAAAATGGTCGATCATTCTGAATGCAATATTGTTGTAATTGCAAAGTAGCATATGGTAGCTGATCTTTAAAAAAGAGGATTCAAGATTGTGAGTCTTTGAAAAAATGGCTTTGAATATCAGATTTGAAGATATCTGAAATGGTGTTTGATTTTCAAAACGGTTCAAATCACAATGTCAATTCCGTTTCCAAGTTGGTAGATTATTTTGAAAATGAATTATTTAATGTGGCAGTAGATTTTCAAAATGGTGGATTCGTTGATAAAATATCCGATCTTTTTTAAAAGAAATGTTATTGCAATTGCAATGACAATTTCAATACCAAGATGGTGCTTTATTTTCAAAATGTTGGCTTCCAGAAGGTGGATTATTTTCAAAATTGAGGATACAAGATAGTGGGTCTTTGATAAAAATGTTAAAGCAATTATTGCAATGACAATTTATATTCCAAAATGGTGGCTGATCTCAAAAATGGTGGATTATTTTCAAAATGATGGATTCAAGATGGCCAAACTTTTATCAAATTGTCGTTGTTCTGAATGTAATATTTTTTTCAATTGAAATGACAAACAATTCCAACATGGTAGATTTTTTTAAATGGTAGTAGATGTTCAAAGTAGTGGGATCAAGATAGTTGATCATTGATATAATGTTCAATTTTTTTTTTTCGAAAGAAATGTTATTGCAATTGCAATGGGAATTTGATGGTGAATGATTTTTAAAATGGTAGCTTCTAGATGATGGATTATTTTCAAAATGGAGGATTAAAGATGGTGGGTCTCTGATAAATTGGTCAATGAAATGTTGTTGTAAAGTGATGATAATCTGCTATTGCAATGAAAATTTCAATTCTAAAATGGTGGCTTTAAAGATCAGATCTGAAGAGATCTGAAATGGTGGTTGATTTTCAAGATGGAGGATTCAAGATAGCCGGTATTTTATAAAATAGTCGACAAGTCATCCATAGTAGCACAATTCCAATTGTTAGAAATCGTTCGAACAAAGAGTGGACCCAAAATAAGTTCTAAATCCTACATAATAGGCTTTCTTTCAGCCCAAGCGAACCATATTCGTCATCCCGAAACATACTTTTTCCGTTAACCACCCTCTGCCGTAAAAAAAAAATGATGACTTCCAGAGGCATGGTGATTCATGGTAACCCACCGGGGGATGGTGGTTCGACGTGCCTTGTCATGATTTACGCGCGCAATTTTGGAACCCAAGCGAAATCAAGTCGATTCCTCCATCCCGACCGAACATGGGGCAACGACGATGATTAATACCCAAAACATGCACCGACTTTCCCCCGGTGATTGCCGGATGGTTGATCGACATTTTAAAGCTGACTTGTGTTTTTTTTTCGGTGGTGGTGGATCGATTGTGCGTGTGGCAGCCTTGGAGTACATTTTTCAAGTTAATTGCCAATTACATTTCAATTACATCTTGTTGCCATTTATCAGCCGGGGTTGAGAGTCAGTGTAACACGAGACGTATCACGTGAACGTGAGTGAGATGAAGTGCTGCTGCTTTTTATGCGCAAAATCGTTATCATCTGATTATGGTTCTACGAGTCCTGAAGAAAGTGCCTTCCCAGGAAGAATGTCGAGACTTGCCCGACCATATTCTCATTACGCTGGTGAGGGGTTCGAATCTTTGCTTCCAGTGCATTGCTCGAATGTTCCTCGATCCCATCGGGAAACCCCCCGTGCAAACAAACCACAATTCACGTGCAGTGCCAATCCCCTTCCTGAGGCTTATCTCGAGACCAACCGACGCGGAGTGCTTTTTTATGGAAATATATTCATCCATTATGCCGGTCTAAATCGAATTTATCTCTTTGTGTGAGGATCTACGTGGCAAACACGTGTGTATTCGTTTCAAAGGCCAATCCACGGATCCATTTCCGGTGTGGGTTTGGGAAACTACTCGAAGATGTTTACTCAATTACCGTTTTGCAAAGTTTGACACTGTCGCAGCTCAAAGTGTGACCCATTTCCGGCGGCGCTATTCTTTTATTCCGGCGAGAGGAAACTCGATCCCACAAATTTGTTTACTCTCAATCGAGCGGTTTGTTTACCTGGCCCGTTAATTATACACGTAAAATAAGACCGGAACTTACCTTTCGTGCGGGAAGTTTTAGCTCAGTGGGTAAAGGCTCGGTCCGGTCTAGGATTTTTTTCCGATTGGCAAATTTCTCTACTGCCTTGGGCATAGAGTATGATTGTACTTGCCACATAATCTAGAAGTTGAGAGCCGTCGTAAAGCCCCAGTGGGAACGTAATAAATCCCAAAGAAGAAGAAGAAGCGGGGGTTTTGAGGTGAGCATTTTTCGGTTTCACAATCGGCTCGAGGGTTCAGCAGCAAGCCGCACCCGAAATCATTTGATCGATAGAAGGTAATCGCGACCCTTCGAAGCGGAAGATAAACAAACAGACAAGAGTTGCGTTGGAGCAGATCGCTTTGGCGGTGCGGTCTTGCCTCGAGGACACGTGATGGAGCAATTTTCGATTGTTTACCTTCATTCATGCGGAGGAGGAGGAGGTGAACATAAATTTATGCAATCATAGATTATTTAAGGTGTAGGCGGGTTCGAAACCGTCAACGGCCGGGAAAGCCGTTCGTGGATGATATTTTCTAAATGGCAGCGTTGCTCAAACTTTTTTCGATTGCGACCCACTTTGAAACATTTCTTAAGCTCGCGACCCGCCAATATTGATTACAGATGATGTAAGGCAAAAACGCTAAAAAAAAGGCCGTCAAACTTATTGATAACCAAATCTGATTGACAGACTACCTGTTAGAGCTGGAGTTCTTCAGGGTAGCATCCTTGGGCTGATATTGTTTAAGACTTTCAGTTCGGACCTCCCTGAGTTGCTTCAGGATTGCTAGAAAAATGGTGAGAACGTTCAGGAATATCTGAGAATGTTAAGCATAGATCTGAGAATGTTGTGGAAATTCCAATAATTTAAAGGAAATTCCGAAAACATCAAGATTGTCCAGAACTTTCAGAACAAGATGGAAGTTTTAAGATCTTTAGTTTCATACATATCAGGAATGTTTCGAGAACTACAGTGAAAATCCAACGGCTTCAGAGCAATTTTATTAAATTCAGGAAAATTTGCAGCGTCTTCATGAGCTTCCCTGGGGGGGGGAGACGTGCTGTCAAATCAGCCTACTGATCATTCTTGTATGAAACTGGTTCCAAACGTAAACAAACGCTGTAGGTTTCTAATGGCTTGTTTACGTTTGGAACCAGTTATGCGAGGTAGGCGACGATTGTTCGTATTTGACAGCCACCTCTCCCCCTTGGAGCTTCCATTGCAAAAATGTCAGTGAGTTTAAGTTACGTGAACCTCGGTAGTTCTGACAATTCAGGTCAGTTTCATGATTATTTCCAAACCTTCAAACCGATTTATGTCCGTAAATATGGCTCTCATCGAGATATGGGTGGTGTTCAGGTGATTGAAATTTCCATATCCTGAATTCACAGTATAAAATATAACGCAAACAGAATCACCACACCCGTCAACGCCGGAGACGTCTCTGATCAACGTCAATTAACGAAAGACAAAGTTGACAAAGAGAATCGACCCACATACAGCGGGCTAGTCGCCCACGGCTCGCCCCCGGACCGCTTGGCGGACGGGGCGGACTTGGGCGACTCGAACCTCGCGGCGCCACTTGGTGCAATTTTGGTCGCCGGCGCGCCGGGGGCGACCATATTTGCAACATTTGGGCGCCTGAGGCGAAAACGATACCTGTCAAAAAACTGATCGTTTCGGCCATTTTGTCCGCCCCCAGGCGCCCCGGCGCGCTCACGGTTGTTCACCACCATTTTCTTTTCAAAGGGTTTTAAATTAATAAAAATAAAAACAGTTGAAGCACATGACTTCATCAATAAACTTTATTTATCTTATTCTTATAACTAACATATGTTTTTTTTTATTAAATAGATCTTAACCTAACAATAATATCTTACAAACTAAGTCTAACCCATCATGTAACACATCAAAATACACGGAAATGCAAAGACTAGTTCAATGGAACATGAGAATTCAATTTCTGGTTCAATGGAACTCAAATCTAGTTCCAAGAACCACTTTGACCACATCCGGACATATTCCGGGTGTCCTGGGGGAAGAGGCCAACATCTGATTAGGGTCAAACCCATCATGCGACACATCAAAATACATGAGAATTCAATTTCTGGTTAAATGGAACTCAAATCTAGTTCCAAGAACCACTTTGACCACATCCGGACATATTCCGGGTGTCCTGGGGGAAGAGGCCAACATCTGATTAGGGCCAAACCCATCATGCGACACATCAAAATACATGAGAATTCAACGACTGGTTCAATGGAACTCAAATCTAGTTCCTAGAACCACTTTGGCCACATCTGGACATATTCCGGGTGTCCCGGGGGAAGAGGCCAACATCTGATTAGGGCCAAACCCATCATGCGACACATCAAATTACATGAGAATTCAACGACTGGTTCAATGGAACTCAAATCTAGTTCCAAGAACCACTTTGGCCACATCCGGACATATTCCGGGTGTCCCGGGGGAAGAGGCCAACATCTGATTATGGTCAAACCCATCATGCGACACATCAAAATACATCAGAATTCAATTTCTGGTTCAATGGAACTCAAACCACTACAAGAACCACTTTGGCCATACCCGGACATATTCCGGGTGTCCCGGGGGAACCCGAATAAAAATTTACGTTTGCCTAACGTTTGATGTCTACATCAGCATCGAAATAAAATATATTCCTGACATCAAACATTAGAAAACATTGCGATTTAGATGTATTTATACAAGGTAACGTGAAATAAAATTTTGCTATTCAAATGTTCTGTCGTCGAGAATTTTAATCGAATTTTTTTGATGATTTTAGACGTACAAAACGTTAAAATTTAACGTTCTTCGGGTGTTTTCAAATGTAGATGCTTCCTGATGTTGTCAAATGTACAAGACATTAAAACAAAATGATTTTCGGGTGTTTTCAACTGTACTAAGAACTTATTGTTTTCGGATGTTTTCAAATTTGCAAAACATTATAATCTAACTTTTTCAAATGCTTTCAACCATACAACACATTAGAATTAAAAACATGATTTTATAAACAATACACACCATTGTTGTTAGATAACGTTATAGAAATGCATACATAATAGTCATTGCTAAAGCTCCCGTTCCCCACCAGTCAGTTAACTGACCTTAGCTAACCTAATATCATTGTAGCAACTCTCTATGCGGCATTGGAACCATGCCATCAGCGCGCTAAGAGTTATTAGACTACTGACATAGGCGCCAATTCGTGGATGACGAGGCACTAGGTGACGTTACAGCGAGCTTGACGATTGGTGTAGCATTTTTTAACGAACTACCAGACAATGATGCGTAGTGTTTACATGATCAAGTTTCCAACTCTACTACAATCTACAATCTACAATCAACTGGAAATCGATATCCGACGCCCTTTTTAAATCAAATATGGGATATATTGTCATATACCGTTGATACCGTTGATACCATTGACATCGATATGGGTATTTTTGGAATCGGGGTAATGACTTAAGGCCGCTAATCAATATCCGATAAGATTTTGAAATTAAAGATGGCTGCTTCTGGTTTAAGAAAAATTGGGAATACTGTCAATTTACTATAAAATGGGTTTTTTTTTGGGATCAAGTGACGTCTAGAGATTGGAAATAGGCATCCGACGCCATTTTGAATTCCGAGATCCAAGAAGAGGTGGCTTCAGGTTTCAGAAAAAGTGGGAATTACTGTCCAATATCAATCAATATGGGATTTTTTGGAAGGTTTTTGGAGGTTGTCGTCTAGAGAAAATCGATATCCGATGCCATTTTGAAATCAAATGTGGCGGCTTCCAGTTTCACAAAAAGTGAAAAATAATTTCAAAAGTCCATAAATATGGGTATTTTTGGAATTTGGGTCACGAATAGAGGCCAAAAATCAATTTTAACATAACTTTAACCTAACATTTACTTCCCAACAAACAATTGCCTATTGAAGAAACGACTTCTTGACGATTTTATATCACTTCATGCTTAATAATACTTGTACTATTTTAAATATTAACTTCTGTTCACACAAATCTGGAGAATTTATTCAACTATAACATCGAAGTATTTGGTGTTGAATAAGGTATGTCGAGAAGCTTTTCTTCGACTTACAAAAATTGTAACAGAGCTTATTGGATCAAATTTTTGATTATTAGCGTTTATTAGACATCATAACTTCCTTAAACAGCGATGATATAAAGGTGTATATAGACGCTTGATTATCATGTGAAATAATGTTTCATTAGACACTATTATACATTTATTAAACGATTGTTAAATTACGGGATAATTTAACTTAAACTTAACTTAAACTTAACTCTAACTTAAACTTAACTTAAACTTAACTTAAACTTAACTTAAACTTAACTTAAACTTCACTTAAACTTAACTTAAACTTAACTTATACTTAACTTAAACTTAACTTAAACTTAACTTAAACTTAACTTAAACTTAACTTAAACTTAACTTAAACTTAACTTAAACTTAACTTAAACTTATCTTAAACTTAACCTAAACTTAACCTAAACTTAACTTAACTTTAACTAAACTTTAACTTAACTTTAAATAAACTTTAACATAACCTTAACTTTACTTTGACTTAAATTTAACATAACTTAAATTTAACATTACTTTAACCTAACATTAACATACATTAAACATAACTTTAACATTAACATACCTTTAACTTAAACCGAGCATTAACTTAACATATCTTTAACTTAACTTTAACTTAACTTTAACTTAACGTAATTTTAACTTAAATTTAACATAACTTTATCCGAAAATTAACTGAACTTTACCCTAACTTAAGCATTAACTTTAACTTTAACATAACTTTAACTTAACTTATTTTTAACTTAATTTTAACTTAACTTTAACATAACCTTTACTTAATTTTAATATAACTTTAACTTAACTTTAACTTAACTTTAACTTGAACTTAACTTTAACTTAACTTTAACTAAACTTTAACTTTACTTTAACTTTACTTTAACATAACATTAACTTAACTTTAACTAAACTTTAACTTAACTTTAACTTAACTTTAGCTTAACTTTAACTGAACTTTAACTTAACTTTAACTTAACTTTAACTTAACTTTAACTTAACTTTAACTTAACTTTAACTTAACTTTAACTTAACTTTAACTTAACTTTAACTTAACTTTAACTTAACTTTAACTTAACTTTAACATATTTTTAACTTACCTTTTACTTAATTTTAACTTAATTTAATCTTAACTTTCACTAAATTTTAACTTAACTTTGACTTAATTATAACTCAGCTCGATTTTATGTAACTAAATTTCAACTTAACATTAATTAAACATTAACTTGTTAAATTAACATAACTTTAATTTCAACTTAACAGTAACTTAAATTTAACAAAATTTAAAACTAATCTTAACTTAACAAGAACATCCAAGTGAAATGTAAAGAAGTTTAAAGAAGCTCCATGAACTTCCAAAAAGTTAAATAAAATTCAAGATGTTCCAAGAGATTTCAATAACTTCCAAGAGCTGAAGTATTCCTGATGTGCTCTGAAAGGATCCCTCAAGTTTCCTTGTAATATGTTCAACTTCACTTATTTATAACATGTGCTGCAATTTTACTTAACTCTAACTTTAGTGTCAACAAATTCTATGAAAATTTAAACATAGCTTTAGTTTAAGTTTAACATAACTATCTTAACTTTAACCAAACTTTAAATTAACCTCAACTTTAGCTTCAACATGTCTTACTTAACTTCAACACATACTTAGCTTAAGTTTAATTAACTTTTAACATATTTTTACTCAAACTTTTACTAAACTTTAACTTAACCTTCACTAAACTTTAACTAATGTCTAACTTAAATTTGATTTAATATTAACATAACTTGAGTTTAGCTTTAACTAAACTTTATTATGTTTTTTAAACTTCAACTCATTAATTTATCGTAGCTTTGAATTAGTGTTGACTTATCTTAAACTAAATCTTCACTTAACTTTAACTTAAATTTGTCAAAATTTGATCCTTACTTTATCTTTAACTTAGCTTAAACTTAACTTGAACTTAACTTAAACTTAACTTAAACTTAATTAAACTTAACTTAAACTTAACTTTAAATTAACTTTAACTTTACTTTTACTTTACTTTTACTTTACTTTAACTTTACTTTAACTTTACTTTAACTTTACTTTAACTTTACTTTAACTTTACTTTAACTTTACTTTAACTTTACTTTAACTTTACTTTAACTTTACTTTAACTTTACTTTAACTTAGCTTAACATTGAAATAACTTCAATATGGCTTTAACTTAACTTTAACTAAACCTGCATTTGCATAAATTTTAGCTTGATTTTATTTTTTAGTACACATTAGCTTAATTTGACCAAACTTTAGTTCATTTACATAACTTATCTTTAACATAACTTGAACAAAATTTTTACAAAAATTTAACTAAACTCATCTAATTAATTTAAAGTAACACTAACTTAACTTTTCCTTAACATTAACTTAACTTTAACATAACTTTTACTTTACTTTAATGCACCATTAACTTAAATTTAAAAACTTCAACTAAATTTTCACTAACTTTAACTAAATTTTAACTTACAATTTAACAAAAACGATTAACTTTAACTAGAAATAATTTAAATTTTTGAAATTTTTTCCTCAATTTTAACTTAACAAGAACTTCCAACAAGTATCAAGAAGTTTCAAGGAGGTCCATGAAATTCTGAGATCTTTCAAAAAGTTGCAAGAAGTGGCAAGAACTTAAAAAAAAAACTTCCATAAAATTCTCTGGAAATATATTTAACCTAACTTTCACTGTACTTTAAGAAAACTTAAAAATAACATTAATCAATATTTAACTTCTCTTTAACTTCACATTATTGAAAATTAACTTTAGCCGTACACACCATCATATCTTTAAGATATATTAAACTTAAATTTATTTTATTAACTTAACTTAACTTTAAGTTTAACTCACCTTAAATTCAACCAAACATTATCCAAAATTTAACATCAACATAACTAGACTTAAACTAAACTTCCCAACTAACAATTTTAGGTGCAGATTACCATATCAACCATATTTAGCCTAAAATTGGTACACATAATAAATTCTACACATTCTTATCGACGAATTTATACGTAAAATTCCCACAGAAGTCACACAGAGTTACACATGAAATTTATGAGTCAAATGAATAGTATGTGTGACTACACATCGCTTTTATGTTTACACACATTGGGTATGTGTCCGACACATAGATATCATTTGTTGATCACATTGCAAAAAATCATGTGTGGAACATATAAAACAATGTTTAATTTTTAATAGTGTGTCAACATCCAATTACAAGATGTTAATAAGAACTTCCAAGAAGTTCCCAAGAACTTCCAAGAAGTTCCCAAGAACTTCCAAGAAGTTCCTAAGAACTTCCAAGAAGATCCCAAGAACTTTCCAAGAACTTCCCAAATACTTCCAAGAAGATCCCTATAACTTCCAAGAAGATCCCAAGAACTTACAAGAAGATCCCAAAAACTTCCAAGAAGTTCCCAAGAACTTCCCAAATACTTCCAAGAAGATCCCAATAACTTCCAAGAAGATCCCAAGAACTTCCAAGAAGATCCAAAGAACTTCCAAGAAGACCCCAAGGAGATCCCAATAACTTCCAAGAAGATCCCAAGAACTTCCAAGAAGTTCCCAAGAACTTCGAAGAAGATCCCAATAACTTCCAAGAATATCCCAAGGAGATCCCAATAACTTCCAAGGAGATCCCAATAACTTCCAAGAAGATCCCAATAACTGCTAAGAAGATCCCAAGAACTTACAAGAAGATCCCAAGAACTTCCAAGAAGTTCCCAAGAACTTCCCAAATACTTCCAAGAAGATCCCAATAACTTCCAAGAAGATCCCAATAACTTCCAAGAAGATCCCAAGAACTTCCAAGAAGACCCCAAGGAGATCCCAATAACTTCCAAGAAGATCCCAAGAACTTCCAAGAAGATCCCAAGAACTTCCAAGAAGTTCCCAAGAACTTCGAAGAAGATCCCAATAACTTCCAAGAATATCCCAAGGAGATCCCAATAACTTCCAAGGAGATCCCAATAACTTCCAAGAAGATCCCAATAACTGCTAAGAAGATCCCAAGAACTTACAAGAAGATCCCAAGAACTTCCAAGAAGTTCCCAAGAACTTACAAGAAGATCCCAAGAACTTCCAAGAAGTTCCCAAGAACTTCCCAAATACTTCCAAGAAGATCCCAATAACTTCCAAGAAGATCCCAATAACTTCCAAGAAGATCCCAAGAACTTCCAAGAAGTTCCCAAGAACTTCCAAGTTCCGAAGAACATGCAAGAACTTCCTATCGGGTTCCTGCTTCAATTTCCCAATCGCTCTCCCTTCCTCACAAAAAGAAACTTACATACTCAGTTCATTCACATCACTATAAACAATGGATGGAACAGTAATGATGTTCGGATCTAGCTTCACTGTCCTTATTGAGATCCGAGATCTGGCTTCGGTTCCCTATTTCCAACACGTATGCATGTAGAAGTGCTGAAATCCTGCCGGGTGTCCTCTAAAACAAACATTTTGAAAAGTTATTTCACAGTGATCACTTAAAAAACACTTCATGTTCACAATAAGTATAATATTTACCTTCATTCAGCTTTCCATCGAAAGCTAATTCCTGCTCCACCTCCGTTAATCTGGAATTGTACTGGATCAGGCTGAAAAAATGTCAACAAAAATTATCAGCATTGCTTATTTTTTTGCATGCAGTATATTTACCATATTTACCTATTCTAATTCCATTTGCCGGCTTGTTTCTTCCGTTAATCGTGCCGATAAACTCCCGAGAGAACCATCCGAAGTTAATATAAAAAAATGGCTTCCCACGTAATCAGCCACCGCAAAAAAAAACGCAAAAAAATCACAAAAAAATGGCTATGTTCCATCCGCCATTTGGTAGCCCGGCGCATGAAATTACTCTAGCGGGGCGAGTCGCTCTTCGTCCGCATCCCGGACAAAGGGCGAACGATCATTTTTCAAGTCGCTCAATGTCAAATGACGTCACTTTTTCGCCGGCAATTCGTGTGGGGATTCTCGTCGTCGACTTTCTCATTGGAAAACCACTGCTATAGACGTGTGCACAGGTGGATTTGAGTTCACTCACTCTAAAGACGATGTTATTTCGAAATGACTTTTAATTTGAGCGATTGGCGTCTGCTTTAGCATTACGGTAAAATGAATACTTTTTAACCGTATCGATGGTATCGCTATAGGCTCTTTTCATGCACCATCAATGTAGAGTGCGCTAGCCGATTTAAAGAGGGAATGTCATCCAATCCATTTGTGTATATCATAACGACGATTTTTAAAATTCAAAGTAATGTACATTTTATTGCACAACTTGCAAATTTTCATTGGGAGTAGTCTTATTTTTGGATTATCTACAGATCTGAACTGATTTACCACACTTTCAAAAGCCGGAAGATTCTACGATTTGAGAAAACATTCCACGTGGATGATGATTTCACGCACCTGCGGTGGATAAATTAATCAGGGAAGGTGAAAATATTTTCCTCTTCCTGCACGGCGATGAAAAACTACCCAAAATTAAGTACTGTTCCCTCAATTCCGGGGTTCAGCTCAATAACCCAAATTTGAGTAAATAGCATATAGTAGATTCCATTTAACACCAGCAAAAAAATTGCCTACTCTTAAGTATATTTTACCCAAAATTAAGTTTAATTCACGTAAATTTGAGAATATGGAAGTTACTCAAAAGTAACTTATTGGGCTGAACTATATCGTGGGGTGGAATCTCTCGTTTCTTTTTTGACAACAATAAGGAGTGCAAGTGAGAGGCTGACGTTAATATTAAGTGAAAAGAACTCAAATTTTGGGTGGTATTTTATATGCGTGTATGCTTCACGGTGAAAATTTTCACGCTCATCACTCTTTTGAGGGTTCCCCTATTCACCGCCAGAGGCTGAAACAATCGCTTAGTTTCAATTGGATTCGCCTATTCAATGGAAGTATTTGAATACTCAAATTTTTACAACTCGATTGAAACCAAATATACCACATTGGAGGGTATATTCTGCAGAGCGTTGCACAAAATTAACCAATCTGCAATTGTTTTTAAGTGTTTCAAAAATTTTACTATATTGAAAAATTACACCGGAAACGCCTTGATCTTTGTTACAGAGCCTGTGTAGATGTATTTCGTTGTGTTGGAGCAAATATTTCTTGAGAACATATCGAGAATACAGCTGTTGAATAACAATAATAATCCCTGTCCAATTTCACTTTTCAAACGCAAACTTAATTATAATTATTTAATTCTCAACAGTTAACCAGCGTCTGACTGAAATTCTCCTTAATAAAAACAACTAACCTCAACAATTAAATTCAACCTCAATCTCAATACTTCCCACGCTTTTCTTCGTGAAGCGCTCGTGTTTATTTACATCGCTGGATTGGAATCGCGTTTGACGGTTCGATTGGAACTTTTGACTTCAGTCTTCGCGCGTCTCTTATTTAACATCGTCTCTGACTCACTAGAAAAAAGCGGCACAAGCTGCGGAAATTGTTTACTAATAAGCCTTTTGTCGAAGGGCTACGTTTGTGATTTCTATATGGCGGTACACTTTGTGAAAACCGAAAATGGAACCTGTAACAAAATTATGAAAGATTTTGAACGTTAATAACTCAGCTGTCCCTGGACGAATTTCAATAATTTTATCACCAACCGATCAGAAATATTTCGACGCATCTGTTAAATTTAGGACTTTATCATTTATCAAAATGTCATTATTGAAAATTGCACGAATGTTCAACTGTTGCTATGATAATTAAAATTATCACCGTTTGCTTGGGAAAAGCGATTTCCCTGACACAGATTTCAAAGTTGAATTCCATCCGGTCTCACCAAACGGTGTTTATTCAATCACCGCGTGGTGAGTGATGGTGTTCTCCAGCACACAACAAAAGGCTGACTGCAAGCAGCGAGCTGCTGGCCACATGAACATCCATAGAAGGAGGAACTAGCCGCACCGCTATTGATCGGAATCAGTAGTTTTTGGGGGTCGCTGTGGGCCATCTATGTCAAGCGCGGCATACTAAAGAGTATAAACAGAGAAAACCCCGCTCAAATTCCTATTCCTACACAAAACACAAGCTCCCACTGCAGTTAACAAATTAACAAATGCAGTTATATAAGACCACGTAGTCCTAAGTGACCATTCCGTACAACCCCTTAGGGCTGTCCCTTGTAGTTTTTAATAGAAACTAAGCGATCGATTCAACCTCTGGTGTTGAATAGGAGATCGTCAAAAAGAGCGTTGTGAGCAGCGTTGCCAGTATTCCAGATTTATCTAAAAAATTTCAGATTTTCAGTCAGCTTGCCAGATGCAGGGAGAAAATATCACTGCAGTTGATTTACCCTCTAATGGAAAAATAAAATGCCAAACTTACTACTAAAATTATTAGAGGCCATCACCTCTTGACCTTTTTGCAACATCGTACATGACATTGTTACGACAGGTTTTCATGTTGATGGGTTGCAGAATTATGAAAATTGATACTCCTGGATTTAGAAAAATCAAAATTTCAATATGGAAGAATTTTCATAATTTTAGAATTTAGTGTTTGAAAACAATAAATTGAGCTTTGGAAAATTAGCAAGGCTTTTGAATCTAGTCAACCACGAAGATTTTGAAATATGGTCGTGAGATTTTTGAGGAAATTTTTGAAGGCATCTGATAATGTTTAGACCTTTTTTATGGACCTGTGAATATTGAGTTACGTTAGCAGTTTGAATTACTTTAGAATTTCAGAATTTGAAGGTAATTCTGAAAGCAGTTTACAGTGAAGTGAGAGGCGAATATCTTGTGAAACCAAAGGAGAATTCCAAGTTAATTCGGAGTAGAGTTCCATCCATCTTTGTGGGCTTCGTGGTTATGCGGCATCACCCAGGCGTATTGTGAGTGCCACGAAGTGAGAGTTCTATTCCCGCTTCAGCCGGTGCAACTTTTCGCAATCTAAGAATTTCTCTACTACTGGTCTACTGGGTGTGGTGTGTTGTCTGTTGTCTAGTGTGAAGTATTCAGTCTGTTCAACTTCTGGTTGAAGACGGTTTCATTTGTCTTTTAAAAACTCTGATGATAATTGCATAAGATTTTTTTTTTGCATGCTATATTTCGGAGTTGGTTGGAAATGCTAACATGAAGCTTTAGTGTGATGATTTATTAGCTAGAGAATGATCTTTAGAAGAGGGTAGGTGGATAGTTCCGTTAGAGTACGGTAGTATGAAAATTGAATAGAAGTTGAAAATGAGCGAAGGGCCATTAAAGCGACAGTTTTCAAGATAGACGCACATTTTTGCCTAGCCCGTACGATGTACGCGGGGACTTGAAGTATGTCTCCAAGTCCACAGGCAAAAATGTGCGTCCCTCTTTTTGCTCATAAACTGACTGCGGCTGTGGAATAGTTCTAGCGACGTTTTCATCACTACCTAAAGCCCCACGTTGCGAGAGCATTTCCAGTCGATGGTGTGTTATAATGTCAAAAAAGTTATAACATTTATTGCAAATTTTACACATGCTAGTAATTGGTTCGTTTGCACCATAGTTTGTGAGAGAAGTCGGAATCTAAAGAAAGATTGGATTCGCAAATTGACTCGTCTTATATTAATGTTAAGCTGTTGCAAAAGTGGACTACAGTTAGCGACGTCCCGGCGAGCGCTGAGAAGTTGTAGGCTCAGCAAGTTACAACGACTTTCATAATTAGGGAGGTTTACAGGGTCTATCCAGGGTAGCCAACGAAGAGCATAGCGAACAATTCTCCTCTGAATAGACTCGTGGCATTGTTGTAAAACGGCGCCCAAACTACTGAACAGTATTCCAGTGTCGAACGGACTAGTGAACAATAAAGCGAAGCGTCTTTGGAATCTTTAGCAAAGCGAAAAATAAAGCCAAGCTGAGAAGATGCTTTACTGGCGACATATGACACATGCTCCTTGAAGGTTAGTTGACAATCTAACATGCCTCCTAAGTCTTTGACTGCAGTCTCCCGATTCAGTGTCTGACCATGAAGGCTGTACGTAAAGCAGGTGGGTGATTTTTTTCTGCAGAAAGTGAGAATGGAATATTTGGAAGCATTCAATGCCATCCTATTCTTGTGACACCAAGTAGCAAAAACGTCCAGCTGTTGTTGAAGGAAAACTGAATCACTACGATCCTTTACGACAAAATACAGTTTAAAATCATCCGCATAAGATAGTTTCGGACACCTGATTGAATAGTGAATGTCATTCAAATACAGCAGAAACGACTGAGAAATACGGTCACCTATTTCACTGACACCGGTCGTCAAGGTGAGGTAAGAACGAAGCCAATTAAGAAGGGGACCATGGAAGCCTAATCGCTCTAATTTGGCAACAGCAATCTTGTGGTTCATTTTATCAAACGCAGCAGAGAGATCCGTGTAGATAGTATCAACTTGTTCGCCTTTTTCAAGCTCGCGAATTATATAAGATGTGTATTGCACGAGATTTGATGGAGTGGATCTCTTCTGTATAAATCCATGATGTTCAGAGGCAACGCAACTAGAGCAAGTGTGTTTAAAATAATCCAAAACTATCAGCTCAAAAAGTTTAGAAACTGCGCACAGAGCCGCAATGCCTCGATAGTTGATTACTGACTGTTTATCGCCTTTCTTGAAGACAGGAAAAACAAAAGAATTCTTCTAGCCATCAGGGAAGATTCCAGAATTCAACGAGAGGTTGAACATAAATGCTAGTGGTGCGCTCAAGGCTCCTATACAGTTTTAAATCATCACAGATGGAATTCAATCCGGGCCAATACTGGAAGAATTTTTTAAGCGAAGGCCTGCTGTTTGAACGTCATCTCTCGATAAAGGTGGATGAGATTCAACGACTGAACGTATGAGAGCCTCACTTGCTGCATCTGAAACGTGTTCGTCAGAGAGCTTCTCGTTGACGAAAACACTACAGAAATGTGACCTGAATAGATAGGCGATACCATCCACATTGGACATTTCTCGATCGCCGTTGAACATCGTAGAGGGCAGACCCGATTCCTTTCGTTGATCTTTCACGTGATTCCAGAAGCTTTAGGATTAGTTTTGAGCTTATTTTGTAGTTGACGCTGGTGTTCTAGGTAGAGTTGCTTGTTGAGCTGCTTGTATTGCTTGTTAATGCGTATGTATTTCTTTCTCGACACGTCAGTTCGCAGTTTGCAAAACTTTTTCAAGGAAGCCCGTTTAGATGATTTAAGAATAATTTCAATCGTCCAATGTTTCTATGAAGATTAATTTTAAAGAAATTTTATTAAATTCAAACGGAACTATGCGAATAGAACATCTGGCGATTTTTAGGAGACTTTCAAAGCCATTTTGGCAAAGTACTAGAGCACTTAAGAAATACTGAAGAGGATTTCAATACAATTCTGACCTTACCTACAAAGCAGTTCAGATAAGATAAGATGCCACCTTCGCGGATAGTTGTCCTTTATTTTCTCGGTCTAAAACCCTTTTGACGGTCCACCGGGACACTCCCACGGCGATTGAAATGTCTTTTTGCGACATTTGCGCGTGGGAAAAATCACGAATACGCTGCCACTTCGTCATGGTGCAACTGTCAAACTAAGTAAATCATTTTCTTTTAAACACAGCCTACTACGGTATGAGCTATACGTTACGTGCATGCAAAGAAAACCAAGGCATTGTATGCACAGGTGAAACAGGAACCTTTTTTAACGATGGTGCAAACATTATCACGCATACGGTACAGTTAGAGTATTTTTTTTTCTGAAATACGCAATCAAACAGTACGAAATTTTGTGAACAACTTCAATGACAGCTGTCCAGCAGTGCTCCCATTTTTTAAAATGAACAATCCAATGCCTATTGTGCCGAAGGTGTGCCGATGTATGTGCCCAAGCTATGCTGATTCAACTTTCGACACACTGTTAAATTTTAAGAAAAATGAGAATAGTTTAACAAATCAGTGTAAATGATAAAACCAGACACTGGTATAAACAGTGCGTCTGATTTCTAGTGATTCAGCGATGGCTGCACGCAAAATAAATATAATTGGTATCACCAATTATATTTATTTTGCGTTCAGGCATCTCTGAATCACTAGAAAACAAACGCACTGTTTAAACCCCTCATTAGCCTGTTGGTACACTGAAGGATCGTCCTCCGTTACATGTCACTTGAATATACCTCAAACCAACCAACCAACCGTTCCAAAGCAAGTATGGAGAGTCTCAGCTTTATTGCTTCGGAACAAATTTCCTGCACACGGTCGGTTTTTTGGTGCAAGTTTGATGCGGTTACCGATACGTTTAGCAGAATCCAAGCGAGAACCTTCCACAAAGGACGCAGTTTCCCAAATTCCGACCAACGGAAATTGATTTAGGTCCGGGTCAACAAGGCTGCTCGTATCTACTCACCTGCACGGTTGTTGGACACGGTTTGTGTAGAAGTCCGGCATGGAGATTGACTTTCATCCATTGTTTCCAATGCGTAGTGCTGCGAGGTGACAGACAGCCGCAGAGAGATGATTTCGTGTTCGAAAATTATAGCTCGGTAGGGTTAAGATCTAATTTCCATCATACTATTTGAGCACATCCCGCGCATTACTTCTAGATTTAGAACGGATTTTGAACAAAAAAAATTAAATCTTAGGTTGCCAGTTATGCTAAAATCGAAATCATTGATATTTGTTATGCATCTGCTCGACATGACGGAAATAGGCACATATGCCAACGTACTGCTCTACCCCATCAGGTGAATCAAAAGTTTTAGGTTCAGGCTAGTTGTTGAGCCAAATGATTGGAATTTTCTGGAATTGCGGCTATTGGACGCATCGTTTGTTTAATGAAGCACCGTTACCAACTCAAAGAGCTTCTATTTTCCGTTCATTTCCCAATCGTGTCACACTTCCAGAAACCAACGGAATGCGAGCGAGAATAAAAAAAAAGTTTAAATTACATCTGTTTCAGCACTGCTTTCATCGAAATACAACGCGGGGGTGCTAACAAGTTGCCATATAAATTGTGTATCTTCTGCAAATTCTCCATTTTTATTTTTCGCCTCGCTTTCATTGGTCCCATTGAAGCAGAAAACAGAACGAAATGAATATTCGATCGAAATATGAAGCAATAAATTTGATGTGCAATCAGCGAACACAGTCGGCTGTCACCATTGGCAACGGCGACGGCAACAACGACCGCGGGGACAGTGGCACCGCGCGAATTCTCACTCTCTCTCTCTCTCTCTGTTTTTCTCTATGAAACGTGAGTTTTCGGATTTCAATTTAAACTTTTGCTTCAAACGCAGAAGTGCGCACTTTAATGTTGGAAATTTCGGAAAAATTTCTCCAGATAGTCGATTCCGAGACGAAATGCAATCAGCTTCCCTTTCCTCCACGGGGTCCGGTGTCATTCAATTCGTAACGAATGAGTAACTCGTTGGTACTTTTTTGTTATGTTTCAAAACTCCATAAAAATAATTGTAAACCCAATATTTTCACAGTCGAAAGCAATAACGAATCGAATTCCCTGGGAAGACAAAACTAAAAAAAAAATGAGTTTCCTTTCCAGTTTTCTGACGATGACAGTCGCTGTGAGTGTGACAATGTGTCACATAACCCCTTCCCAATGGGACCATGCAACAGTTTGATGGCAGCAGGCTGCGACGACCGACGGCTGCGGGGTGCCATCATTAGCGCATATTTATACACATTTTTCCATAAATGGGATTGAGTTTCAAAGGGTTTTCCATGTCGCATCTTAATCAACGGGCTCTGACTCTTGAGCCGCGGCAACATGTATGAAAGGCTTGATGGGGAGGAGCAAGGGATCAGACTGGAAGTTATTAAGTTATGCTCAGCTTGGTTTTAACTGTGCTCTTCCGGCGACAGGAATGCGATGGGGGCGGTCGTTTTTTTTTCCAGGGCACAATAATGCATTTCATCAGCTAGCTTGTAGCAGCATTCAGAGTGGAAGAATTATGTTACACGCTTCAAACGGCAAATTTTGACACTGCCGACCGACGGCGGGAACATCTGGAGTGCACTTGCGTGTTTGTAAATGGGATCGATTCGCTTGTGTTGTATTTGGGATTAGCTTCGTCGATGCTACTTGTTCAAACTGCATGTGCGATGATAAAAATGGGAATAATTGTTGTTACGATTACATTTCCTATTCACACAAAACAAAAGCCGCAGGTCAAAACTGCAGGTAAATTATCAAAATTCCAAATCTGATCGACTACCTGTTAGAGTTGGAGTTCCTCAGGGTAGCATTCTTGGGCCTATATTGTTTTACATTTTCACTTCGGACCTCCCTGATTTACCTCAGGGTTGCCACAAATCTTTGTTCGCCGATGACACAGGCATTTCCGTTAAAGGAAGAAGTCTTCGTGCTAGTTGCAGCAGACTGCAGAAAAGTTTAGATACTCTATTGCAGTTTGCTCTCACAAACAGCGTCCGTATTGAATTTTCCAGTACGGTTACACAATGATTCACATCCGATGAAGCCTTCAAAATCATTCTGCAAACTCAACGCCACCGCAATCTGGTTCGATCGAAGGAATGCTTTCAATGCAGAAACTCCTCGACCTTTCCTACTGAATATTTCAAGTCTGCACGGCCTGCAAATCAGTTCAGCAGGTGCATATTCTTGATTTCCATTTTCACCCCAAACAACTACTATCACCGCCCCAAATTCACTTAAAAGCACCATCACAAACTAACAATACGATTATTTCAAGCGCTGGATAGAAAGATCAGTGCCGTACTCAGCGGGGGGCGAAGGTTGCCACCAAACAAATTCCTGCGGGGCGGCAAAATTGCTCTGATTTTACCAAAACTAAATAGAGATATTTTTCACTTATCGGTGAGATCGAAAATAAATTGTGGCAACCATGACCAATTTCTGCCCGAAAATCGTTTGATTGATACTACAGTAATGTTTAAATTTTGATTTTAAACTGCTATTTTTTTTCTCGAAAACATCAAAAACTGATTCATAATTATTCTCCCTTTCAATAATTTACCAATGTAAACAAACAATCGACGAGTCGCTTGCTAGTGATGAATCGATTATTTCAGCGCTCTCTGCATCATCCAGGTAAACATCAAAAAGCACAGGGGGGCTCAAAAATGGCAATTCGCTAAGGGGTAATCAACTCTGCTCACCGTGCCGAAACACAGCATGGCACACTATTCGGCTTTTTAGGACAAACGTTGACAAGTAGGACACAATCAACATAATATAAAACGGCATCGCTGTCGAGAGTTGACGTTTTGCCAATCGTTGCTAAGGTTGACTTCTTTGTTTACTCCTTCACATTGGGTTTGGATCCCAAGGAATAATGCTGTGAGTATGGGCGGAAAGAGATTTCGGATCGGAAAAAGACCGGTTCGGTTTTAGAGTTTGACAAAGAAACGCGTGTTTATTGTTCAGACTTGTTTATACAATGAACTATAAAAAGGAAGAGGAAGTAGTATCTGACAGTTAGGTTGTCAGCAGTGTTCACGCGCCGAGGGATAAGTGAGTTGTAAAAATTACCCACACTAAACGTAAATTGCACTCTCATTACCCCTGCTCAATTTATGTCTAATAGATTCAGTTTTTCTCTTAGTCGACGAAACTGACCCGCAGGTAGCCCCTTGGTCATTATGTCGGCTTCCTGTTGCTCCGTTGACACGTACCGTAACTCAATCTGCCCCTGCTGAACCAAATCGCAGACGAACTGATGTTTAACATCGATGTGCTTAAGCCGACTTCTAGCCTTCGGCTCACAAACAATCCTTATTGTGCTTTGGTTATCCTCATAGTATGGAACAGCAGTGGTTATTTTGTACCCCAGCTCCTCCATCAACCGCTTAAGCCTCAATCCTTCGCATACAGCTGCACACAAGGCAACCAGTTCTGCTTCAGTCGACGACAATGATACTGATTGCTGCTTTCGCGTGCCCCAAACAACCGTACACCCAAACACCTTAAGAACATATCCGGTAACTGATCGTCGATCTACTACGTTGTTTGCCCAGTCAGCATCGCAGAATACTGCAAGCACAGGCGCCGCATTATCAGCTTCAAACTTCAGCCCTATATCCAACGAGCCCTTAACATACCGCAGTATGCGTTTCAAATGACCCCAATGCTCATCGGTTGGACAGCTTTGAAATTGGCTGCAAAAGTACGCTTCAATTCATCACCTTTCTGCAGTCGAAGACGGCACTCCATCGGAACAGAAATCGGTTTGCACTCAGACATGTTGAATCTTGCTAACAGGGTCTCCAAATATCTGCGCTGGCTGATTCGCATGATTCTCTGATCGATGTCCCTCTCAATTTTCATTCCGAGAAAACAGGATACCTCCTTCGAATCCGTCATTCGAAACTCCTTCGACAAACAGCTCTTGATGACCTTGATCTGCTTCAAGTCGTGACCGATAATCAATAAGTCGTCTACATATAATAGCAAAAACACCATCTTGCTACCTTGGCTTCTGTAGTAGAGACACGAATCATTCTTGCTACGTTGGAAACCGAGTTTGGTGATGAAACTGTCAAACTTGTCATTCCAGACCTTTGAGGCCTGTTTGAGGCCATAAAGCGTCTTCCTCAAACGGCATACTAATCCTCCTCCTACTTCGTAGCCTTCGGGTTGCGACATATAGATTTCCTCTGCAAGATCTCCATTGAGGAAAGCCGATTGAACATCCATTTGATGGATATGCATCCGTTCTTTGTTCGCCACTCATCTGGCTCATCTCCATTCCCGGGTTTAATCCTAAACACCCATTTGCAAGACACCTCGTTCCGCCCCTTGGGAGTTTTACTAGATCCCATGTGCTGTTTCGCTTCAGAACATCCAGCTCCGCCTGGATGGCCACCTGCCATCTTGGCCAGTCATCCCTCTTCTTCAGCTCTGCTATGGTACTCGGCAAGTTGTCGACGTACTCCATTGCTCCAAAAGCGAATCCCGCGAACGTCATGTCATAATCCTGCTGCCATGCAGGAGGCTTCCTGTTCCGGGTTCCAGTTGTTGGTTCACCACTTGCATCACCACCATCAATCCGAGTTGCTTCATCGTTGTCCTCTTCGCGCGTGGTGTCATCACAGCTATCGAAACCCTCTTCTTCGGAGCCATCTTCATGATCCGACTCGCTATGATCGCCACCTTCGCTCTGCAACTCCTCCTGGGAACTCTCATTCGTAATCGATTCACTCGATACACGAATCATCGTTGTTATCGATTTCTCCTTCTCGATCCACTCCGCTTTGGCATTCTCGTCAATGATAACATCGCGAACTGTGACAATCCGTCGTTGTTTGGCATTCCATACACGATACTCGTTTGCACCGTAGCCCACGAAAATTCCCTTCCAGCTTTTCTCGTCCAGCTTCCTACGGGTTTCCTTCGGAATGTGGCAGTAAGGCGGAGAGCCGAAAACTTTCAATTTCGAAACGTCCGGTCGCTTACCATTCCACATCTCCGCTGGTGTCACTTTCTGCCCAATCGCACAAGCAGGGCTCCTGTTCGCTAGAAACGCCGCCGTTTCAATCGCTTCTCCCCAGAACGTTTTGCTTATGCCGGAGTCGAACAGCATCGAACGGGCCTTCTCCACGAGCGTTCGATTCATCCGTTCGCTCACTCCGTTTTGTTCGGGGGAGTAAGGAACTGTGAACTCCATTTTGATTCCCTGCTGCTGGCAGAACGAACGCATCTGTTTGTCAACATACTCCCCACCGTTGTCTGAACGCAGGTGGGAAATCTTGGAACCAAACTTGGCAGTTGCTTGCGCCTCGTAGTCCTTAAAGCAGCTGGCAACCTCGTTTTTTGACTTGATCAAATACACCACCGTGAACCTCGACCAATCGTCAATGAAAGTGACGAAGTATTTCTCCTCACTCCAACTTGCCGGTGTCACCGGTCCGCAAACGTCGGAGTGCATCAGCTCCAACACTCGACTCGATCGCCGGTCCTGCCGCAACGCAAAAGGATTTCGCGTCTGATTCGCCGCTACGCATGGTTCACAGATCGCCAGATGTTTGTCACCCTGCACCGCTTCCATCCCGTCGACCATCTCCCCATTCAGCAGGCTGGTCAGATTTCGCTGGCCAAAACGCCGATGCCAGAGTTCATTCGCTTTATTTATTTGACCAGAAAATAATAGGGAATCGAACATACCTTTTGGGGTGTAGAAGTTGAGCTCATATAACTTATCTCGCCGAGTTCCAGTGGCCACCACCACCGAGTCTCGCAGAATCTCAACATGACCACCTTCAAACACCACCCGCATTCCAGCAGATTCC
Source organism: Ochlerotatus camptorhynchus (assembly GCF_037179485.1). Taxonomy (NCBI): domain Eukaryota; kingdom Metazoa; phylum Arthropoda; class Insecta; order Diptera; family Culicidae; genus Ochlerotatus; species Ochlerotatus camptorhynchus. The sequence goes on along the minus strand of NW_027040574.1, from coordinate 227,029 downwards.
ACCTTGCTGATGGAGAACAGGTTGGCCCTTGCCTCAGGGATGTACACTACATCTGACACTTTCGCCTCCAAGGATTTATCTTCTAGCACTGAAATCACTGTTATATCGCCGGCCAGCTTTGCAGTCACCCATTAACCACTTTTGGCCACAGCAATGTCCATCCATGTCGTTTATCGTTGCATATATGCTCGGTTGCACCCGAGTCAATGTACCACCGAATTTTGCTTCGTTCGCCCAAATTCGTTTCGCCTTTCGCCATCGCTCAAGAAAATCACTCCATCTTTTCGCTCACTCGCGACGTGCGCAGACGATTTGGGGAACGGCCTCACTTCACTCTTGTTCTTCTTATCAGGGCAGTCCATCAGTTTGTGCCCTTCCTTTTGACAACCGAAGCACTTAAAGATTTTCTTTTTCTTCACTAGCTTCTTGCCGGCACCATAAAACGTGGCCGACTCAGTTTTCACACTACTATCATCCGACACTGAACTTCTTCTTTTAATCTCCTCATCGAGGAGCCTACACTTCACAAAATCCATGGTGAGTTGTTCTTCCGGCTGCGACTCGATAGATGTCACCACTGCATCGTATTCCGTCCCCAACGAGAGGAGCAACCGACACACCACATCAATATTGTCCATCAAACCACCGGCACCACGGAAAAATCGAATCAAGCGATCAAACTTCACAAAGTGTTCTTGCAGGCTGCCACCCGTGTACCGCAGCTCGTGTAGCTGCCGGTTCAAATGCAGCCGCTTTGCAACACTCTTGCGCTCGAATATTTTTGCTAGCGAATCCCACATTTGCTTCGGAGTACCTCTCCCTTGCAAGTGCTCCAATTGTTCATCATGGATCCGGGGCACTATCATCGTTTTACACTTTTTATTTTTCTTCTGCCTCTCCTTGAGGCCTTTTTTTTTATTATTATTGTCACTTTAACACTCTTGGGTCATTTGTGACTTGTCCAGGGGTGAGATTTGAACTCGTGACTTTGACGTGAGAGGTATGGATGTTAACCACTACGCCGGGGTCGCCAGGAACTCACGGTCTCCCAGTTTTGGTGAGTTCTTTTCCGTTAATGTTCACGAAAAGTTCACTATTTTGCCATACAGAAATTCAAAACAAACATTTTTTTAGACGAATTTGGACGGTTTTTGACCTGTTTCATATGACCGGAAGGTGTACGCTGGTCACAAATGCCGTGCCAAACTGATTTCCTACGCAATCAATCAACATTTGATGTGAATTTCGCTAATAAACACGAGGAGGATTTCTTATAGCAAAACTTGCCATAACAAAATGGACATAGATCATTTTAGTAAACAAACTAACGCTTCTTCCGACTGTGTCACCTCTCTTACTCGCCCTACCCCATCACCATCGATTCAATATCTACTCTTCAGTTACACAGAGTTGCACTAGTTCGTCTCAAAAGGATCCGGTGCGATGGGTGGTCTACCAATCAATCAATTATAAGACCTTGCACAATCTCGAAACTGCATGACGCATGACGACACTAAGTAATTTGCTGTTCGGCAAGATATCATGGACGTGCAGATGAACAACAACAACAACAACCACAGGGTACAGTTGAACTCCAGATGCGAAGTTTATCTGGATCGTGCACCATTTCCGAGGTATGACAGATATGCAGTGGGGGGACATTTAATGGTTTTCACTGGTGGTACATTGACCATTGGTGGTACCTTGTGGAAGGTATCACATCTGCCAAGGGTCGTGAACTTGATAGGCTTGAACGTGTGTAATTGGGTGATGGTAGAAGACATCAAAATCTTCGATACGATAGGCTTGGGTGATATCTTCGAGGTTGCGTAGATCTGAGTCGATCAGAACTGTTTCGTGGATCGTTACTTCAGAAATTTTGTATAAATTTAAATATAACTTAACATGTTTAAATTGTTTGAATTAAATTCCTTACTGTAGGCAGAAGGAAGACACAAGCATTTTTGCTGAAATCTTTCCTAAGAGGGGTCCATTTAATTTATGGATAAGGTGGGAAAGGGAAAACCGCACGATTAAATGAGTCAAGTTATTTTTCGTGTCTTTAGATTCACGATAGGACACGAAGGGTTTCGGGAAATGATGGACTTCCGCTTCGCGCGAGCTTCACTTTTGACGTGGGACTACGTCTGTGATTTCTATATGGGGGTACACTTTGTGAAAACCGAAAATGGAACATGTAACAAAATTATGAAAGATTTTGACCGGTAGTAACTCAGCTGTCCCTGGACCAATTTCAATAATTTTAACACAAATCGATCAGAAATATTTCTACGCATCCAATTTAAAACTTTGTCATGTTTCAAATGTCACTATTGAAAATTGGTGCAACTGTTGCTATGTTAATCAAAATTGTCATCGATTGCCTGCGAAAAGCGATTTCCCTGACACAGATTTCAACGTTGAATTCCATCCGGTCTCACCATACGGTGTTTATTCAATCACCGTGTTCTTCAGTACCGAACGAAAGGCTCCACGCAAGCAGTTAGCAATCAAGGCTGCCAACAACCACTGATCGAATTCAGTTCCAATCACCGTGTGTGGTGTTGTCCGGTCGTCGGCATCAGTAGCAGTAGTGCTTTCGGCACGTGGCGTTGGCATTGTTCTCCAGTACAAAACGAAAGGCTGCCTACAAGCAGCGAGCTGCAGCCCACATGAGCATCCATAGAACAAGGAGGAAGAAGCCGCACCGCTATTGATCGGAATCGGTAGCTCTTCGTGAGTCGCTGTGGGCCATCTATGTCAAGCGCGTCATACTAAAGAGTATAAACAGAGAGAACCCCGCTAAAATTCCTATTCCTACACAAATCACAAGCTCCTGATGCAGTTAACAAATAAGATGTATTATATAAGACCACGTAGTCCTACGTCACCATTGCGTACAACCCCAAAGGGCTGTACCTTGTAGTTTTTTAATCTGAGGATTCACGGTCTCGATCATTTCGTCCGTGACTAGCCAACGAACTTGAAGTGTGCGCATTTGTTCGTGGTTGTTGTTTTTTTAATTCAAGTATGTTTTTTAAAGTGATGCCAAGTGTTTAAATTAATTAAATATTATTGTTCGTTTCCATAGCTAGTAGAAGCTAGGATGTGCGTGAAGAATTTGTGTGCGATCAGGAGGCAGACTATAAAACTGCAGGTGATTAGATGTGCTCAATATGTGCTGTCCATGTCCGTGCCCGTACTTGTGCTCACTGTTTTGGTGAAGCCATCTTTTAATCGTTCGCAGCATAATTCACCGAACCCGAGCGCAGCGGCTGGAAGCGGACGGATCCGTTAAATAAATCTGTCCGAGGAGACTCAGGGGATCTCCACGTGGAAACAGTCCACCCGTCGGTTCGTCAACCTACCGGGAGGGTAGTCCACTTACAGATCGGGGCGACGTCTAGTGGCAAGTGACGAGACTGCCGATGAGGATAGATTCTCTTTCGTAGAGGTCTTCTTGGTATGGGTGAGCTCTCACCGACTCTCTGAGTGATTATCCTGTTTGTGATTTTACGGAGATAATAGGGTTTTCCCGTTTGAACGGGTGATCCGTAAATCCTTTCTATGAAATTCCATGGACTCGCCCTTAGGAGAGTCTCAACCGGGCAAATTTTCATTGGGCGTGTGGTCTCCCTTGTGGAGTGGCGCTTAAGCCACACGTTTTAAGTCGGATAGTCGGGCTGGCTACAGGATGTTGTTTCTAGGGTGGGAGTGAACTTTCGTCCGTTCGAGTTCTGGGTTTGATTTTGTCGGGGAGCATTTTACTGGCAGCTGGTGAAAATTTTATCCAACGTCCGTTTCTTGTGGACGGGTCGTATAGGTTGTATTCCTTCCAGTTCCTCTTCCACTGCCCAATACGCTCTCATTCTAATGAGAATGAAGCTCAATATTTGCCATGAACCATTATTAGATAAATTGAAAATGTTAACACAAACACAAAAGTCTAACTTCAGGGTTGCCAAACTCATGGGATGTTGACACCTTGATTGACACACTTCAGCCTACTTCTGAATGATCGGCACAACGCTTGGCACAGCTTTTGGCACTGCCCTTGCCCTTGCAGTTCGCCACTCAAAAAAATATCCTAAGTACGGCTCCGGGAAAGACAACCACCCAAGCTGCTTTCGCGCGCCTCTCGCCGATTCTGGGAAAACGCTTTTCTGCCTCATTAAAATATAATCGTCCCGGTTGAGGGGCTGTGCAAAAATAGAAAACCGGAAAAACAAACTGCACCCAGGCTCGGCTCGACCGACGACGGTGACGGCTCACGGAAAAGTGCAAGATTTGCATAATCTACGGGAAACGGCTGCAGCGGATTGTGTTTTTTCGTTGACAGGCGATGCCCCCGGGGAGCGATAGTGCACCGGGCATGAATTAGTACAATCAACCTGGGTTGACTGGATGGGGGATGACAGCTTCACTCGAGTCTTAATTTCAACGATTCACCAAATCTCGACGTCTTCACGCTGCTGCTGCTGCTGCTGCTGCTGGTGAAAATGGGAGTTCGTTAGTTCGTTCGTTCCATTCAATTTCCAGAAGAATCATTACCAATTTCACCTACAGCTTGAGAAAAGTCCAATCACGCGGTAAAACCGGATCGGATCTCCGGTAGATTGACGTTTGAATCGGGGAGATTCATTCAGTTAGTCGTGTGGATATCACCTAGATCAGAGTGTTTTCTACTTTCTTTCTTTTTCTATGGCTCTCTGGGAAGACTAACACACACAAAAACACACACACACACACACACACACACACACATGAAAGGAAGGGGAATTACAGATAGCAGAGATAAATTAAATTTGCTTCGATGGTCTTGATTCATTTGACGCTGGGTGATGTGCAACGTTCGATCTGTGCCACGTGGGAATGGGTGAGTAATTGAGCATTTGTTTCGTTTACTGAGGAAGAGGTTTTCAGAGTAACCCGAGCAGAAGAACATAACTTATGAACACCATATTAACACAATTGATTTGTAAATAACAGAAACCGATGTTTGAAACCAGAATTTTGGTATTTCAATGTGCGAACATTATTTTGGTATTTTACTTCGCATGTCAGGCCACACCAATTTAAGGTATCGAGATATTCGTTCCTGCTCGGGAAAAGCTCTTCAGTTTCAGGTTTCTTAATTTGAATATTTGTGGAAGGAGTCTCCCGATAGTCTTGCCAGTAAATGCTCGGCCATGCCATTCCGGAGGCTGTGGGTTCGATTTTCGGTCCCATGCTGTGGAAGAGCTGACCAAGTTGAGGGCAGGCTTCCATTCCCAGTATGGATAACATAGATAAGAAGAAAAAGTTTGTGGCGACCATGCGACTCTGTTGGGTGTTTGGATATTTCCGTTCTCGTTTCAGGACTTTTTGGTTCTAGTAGGGTGGGACGCACGGTTGCACAGTGGGGCCGTTTCGCTCACCTATGTTTTGATGTTTTAGAGGTTAGGTGTCTTCCGAGAAGTTGCTATATTTTCAAATAGTCTCACCAAATAGGTGAGAAATCGGTTTTGACCGCCTTTATTCTGAACGGCCAACTGTGGGTTGGTCGAAAACATAAATGGTGAAGAGGTTCGAAAAGAGATGAAGTGTGAAAATCGGACTGACATTTTTAAATTCACGCAGCAAATCAACCGATAGCGTAAAATGTTTCTCCTCTGCGAAACTTTACCCGTAGGATGATCTTAAAATGACTTAAGAGATAACGAAACGATAAGGATTGATATTTTCTAGGCTTATCTTTAGAACTTCAATAACCGTATTCAATTGCCCTTTTGAACTCGTCACAGTGGTTAAGTTTAATAAAACTGGAAAATCAATTTTATAAAATGTCCAGAAAAAGTTCTGTGTTAAAACTTATGAAAAATTACAGAATGAAAAAAACAATGACCAGATAAACAGCGTAATCTCAGCCATGAAAAATAGTTTTAGTGAAATGTGATTGTTACTTCATTAAGGAAATTTTCAGACCGAAACAGATTGGTCTACATTATTGGATCTGTTTTTGTGTGATCAGACTTGTAGAAGATATACAAAACTTTAAAAAAAAATCAAGATTGTATGATTTCGAGATTTTTCAAATAGATTTATTCTTTAGAGAGCAAACTGAAAGCAACAATTTTTCAAGATTCCAAACTTTGAAGAAATGTTCAGATTTTTCTCAGCCAACACTGGCTCTGGCAACACTAGCGTGCACAGGAATCTTGTTAAGGGGGGGTATTTTTTTCTATGGTGTATTTAATCTGGGAATGGGGAGAACTCCAAAGTGCGTGGGAGATGGCTGTCCACCCACAATTGTTTACCTACTGTTTAATTTAGCTAATTTGATTTAACGGTGGTTGTTCATCTTCTTTAATGCAAACTGCTTTCTGACAGCCAATGGAAATAGGCAATTTAATCCCATCGACGATGTCGATGATGAACCTTCCCAAAGTATCGCAAGTCGGGGTGACAGAAAATGATGCCGAACATTCAACATGTTTTAAAGATGATATAAAGGACACACCCGAATTTATTACAACGCACAAACTGTAACAGCTGTAACTTTTTAACCACGGTAACAAATGACTTGAAATTTTCAGAGAAGATTCTTAGACGAATTTTTAGTAAGACAACAATAGACCTAGGTTCACTGTCAAACTAATACCCACTTTTCAATTAGGGAATCCAAAAGTCTTTAAGCTTTGACAGTTGCGAAAAATTCCATCCTTAGAATTCCTTGAAGTTCTTTTAGAAATTTTTAGAACTCTATGTGCTCTTTTGAAATTCTTCTCAGAAGTCCTCTGGAATTATTTTTAGAACTCTTCTTGACTTTTACTCAAAACACCTTGGAACTGAAATTCCCCTAGAGTTTCAGAAGAATTCCCTCAAAAAAAAAAAAATATTCCCGGAATGAGCTAGAAATTAACAGTACTTCCTTGAAATTTTCTTTAAAATCCCTTTGGATTTCACTTTTTAATTTTCTCTGTAGTCATTTCGGAACTATCTTGGAACTATCTGCAGGATTCACTAGAATTTATACGAAGATTTTTTGTTGGAATACTCCCCAGAAATCCTTTGGAATGTCCTCAGAAGTCAATATCCGTGAGGTTCTTCTCGGATTTTTTTTAAGAACGCTCCTAAGAGTTATTTTGAAATTCTTCTCAGAAGTCCACTGGAATTATAATTAGAACTCTTCGTGATTTTTTCTCAGAACACTTTGGAACTGAATGAGCTTGAAATTATCCTCGGAATTTGCTTGAAATTTCGCTTAAAATCCCTTTGGCATTTAACTCAAAATTTGATGTTCTCGGTATTCTTTTCGAAATTATCTTGAAACTATCTGCAAGATGCACTAGAATTAAATCCCCAGAAATATTTTGGAACAGTCATAAGAATTCAATATCCTTCAGGTTCTTCTCGGAATATTTTAGAACTTTTTTTTTCAGAACACCTGGGAACTGAAATTCTCCTACAGTTTCAGAATAATTTCTGATATTTCTGAAATAATTCTACAGAAATTCTTCCCAGAATGAGCTTAAAATTATCCTCGGAATCCTATTGAAAATTTTGTCAACATTCCTTTGGAATTTCATTCAAAATTTGTTTCTCTTGTTTTTTTTTCGAAAGTGTCTTGGAACTATCTGCAGGATTCACTAGAAATTATTTCATGGAATCATCCCCGAAAATCTTTTCTTTTAGAACTGTCCTCAGAATTAAATATCTCGGAGGTTTAAGTTGTTCGCCCATTCACCAAAAGGTTGTAGTTTTTGCTACCAGAAATGTTCAATAAAACTTCCCCCCCCCCCCTCCCATTCACCAGAACTGTGCAATTTTTACATCAGGAATTTTCAATTCAGTTAGCCTCTCCATGCAGCAGATTCTTCTGATTGATGCAGATTTCCTTTTTCCATTTTCCACCAGACATTTTCAATATAGCTTACTTCTCCTTTCATCAGAATGTTGCAGATTTTCCACCAAATAAAGCTTGCCCCTATTTTCAGATTTTTTATTATAAATTTTCAGTAAACCAGCTTCCCCCCAATCATCAGAGTGGTGCAAATTTTACACCATAAATTATAATTAAAGTTTGTTTCTCTATTCAGCAGAAGGATGCAAATTTAAAACCAATATTTTTTCCGAAAAGCTTACCCATCCGTTCACCAGAACGGTGCCTATTTTCTACCAGAAATTTTCAATACAGCTTAATTTTTAACAAACCTTGTGCCTTCATTTACCAGACCAGTGCAAGTTATCCATCTTTTCATTTATCAGAGCGATGCAAATTTTCCACCAGAAATTTTCAATAAAGCCTGCTCCTCCATTCACCAGAACGGTGCACCAAAAATTGTCAGTGAAGTTATTTTCACCATGCACCTTTGTGGTGAAATTTTCAGGTTTTGCCACCAGTGTTGGCAAAATCAGAAATCAATTGATATTTTTCCGCTCTCATGCGCTCGCAATATCACGCGTGATGTTGGAAGAAAATATCATGCTTGATATTTATTTTACAAGCTCCTTTGATATTGCGAGACTATTCACAACGTACAAAAATCAAGCTGAGAGTTGACTCGACACATTGCACATCGATTCCATTGCACATCGTTTTTTTTTAGAAAGAGAAAGCAAACTATCTCTTTTTAATCTTCACCGATGGCAGACGCGAAGGGACTGCTCCAAGTCGTTATGGAAGTTTCGGTTGCATTCGGGTGTAAAGCAAAAATCATTAAACTCAATCTCACCACAGTTTGGTGAGATTTGCAGTTGGTGAGTTTTGTTAGCTTGATATTCCGAGCTGCGATATCACAGCTTGTAAAATCAACCACAGTAGTTTGCTTGTTGATTTTTGTCTACGAAAATCAAGCGTGATCTTGGGCGTTGGTGAGATTTGATTTTTTGATTTTTTCCCAACACTGTTTGCCACCATAAATTTTCAATGAAGCTTGCATTCACCAGAACGATGCAAATTATGCACCAGAAAAATTAATAAACCTTGCTTCTACATTCACCAAACTTTCCACCAGAAATTTTCAGTTGAATTGAATGTGCACCTCCAAATTTTAAGCGTGGTTCAATTTTTCCACCAGAGTTATTCATTTTGATTAGCCCCTCCATGCACCACCTTGATGATATTTTTACACAAGAAATATTCAATGGAAAGCTTTCCATTCAATTTACCACCACGAAGGTGAATTTTTTCAATCTTAAATTTATTCTCTTCTTTTAACCCTCACCTTGAAAAAAAAAATTAAACCAGAAATTTTTTTGTATGCACCACTCTGGTGTAATTTTTTGGCCAAAAATATTGATTGAAGTTTGTCCATTCATGCACCTTTGTGGTGCAATTTTCAGGCACCATCTCAAAGGAATTGACGTAATAAAAGATTTTCGGTGCCTTTATATTATGAACCTAAGTTATTTCACCTTCAAATCAAGTTATCAAGAAATCAAGTTATTTTATATCATACTTTTGAAAATCTTCTTTTCCTTTATTTAACGTCGGTCTCTGTTCCGCAATCTAATGCCAATCACCGACGGACATCGATTGCCATCCATTGACGGCAATCGAATGTGCAGGAAGGCAGCTTCCACACCTGCGTAGGATATCGCACCCATTCAACACAAATGGGCCGGGACCAACGGCTTTACTTCCCTTCCGAAGGAAGACGTGACCAGAGATTTTTAGGCCTCAGAAAAATCCCACCGACCTTGGCTGGGATTGAACCCAGACCCATCGGGGTGTTAGAAAGCAATCACGCTTACCACTACACCACCGGCGCCGGCTAACTTTTGAACATGTGATAATAAAAATCTTGCCCCACCCTGTGCGCGCCAGTGTTAAAGTCAGAATTAAGTGTCATGTCGGTTTTTCGGTGGTTAAACATGGTTACTTTTTTACATGCAAAAAACAAATAACCCAATTGGGTAAATAATTTACCCATAAATTGAGTAATGGGTACTTTTTAGAGGGATTGGTACGACCCATACTAAAATCAGATTTGCTGTGCACGCTAAAATCGAAGCACCCAATTTTGAATTTTGTATGGAGATGTACCCATCCTTTCAAAAAGTGCTCATGCTCAACGGATGGGTATTTTTTAATCTGTTACTCACATTCATAAGCGTTTCCTCGTGTAACGTATTTTTAAGTTACTCGAATATGTTTGTGTTTGTGAGTAACGTTAGCTCCTTTGAGCGTTGAAACCGTTACCCATCGATTGAGTACGTGTACTTTTTGGAGTAATGGATACTTATTTCTACAAAAAGCGGAATTTTTCGGTACTACGGTTATAAATATAACCCATCATGTGTGCCCCGTAACGTGGGTAGATCACCTTTCCGTGGTACGTTACGGGATGTAAGATCGACCACCGATTCCTAGTCCTGACTACTTCAAACTAGGGGAGCATAATTTTTCAGTAATCCAAGGAACACATATTAGTGTTACTTTTTGTGCCTTGTTGATAGTGACAAGACTCGGCTTTGTCTACCGAGGATGATCTTGAAACAAGGAAAAAATGAGTTAGTTGTCTTCATTTATGTGATTCCTAATCTTCTATTCGTTGTTTCCTAGTTTGAAGTGGTTTAGACTAGGGTTCTGATGCATGGTCATTATCGGTTTCATAGCTTGTTTTTGTTGTTAAGGAATCCAATTTTGACTGACAAAGGGGCGCGCCTTTGGAGGGTGTTTCAACACTCCGAAAGGTATAAATAGCGGGACCTTTCAATTAGAGAAATGCAAGAGTGGCAACTGTAAAAAAATCGAATACTTCATCATTTCTCAATACTGATGGAGTAATACGACATGCACTAAACTAAGAACACGGGATATACTACAATAGATCAATTTACTGGTCGCAGTAGTGTTAGGTCCCGAACAGAGGAAAAAAAAACTCATCATGTGCACTTTTTTGAACAATTAAACAAGCGATTTTAGCGTGTGCATTTTTTTTCGAAAAATAGGTGGATGTTCGTAGTTCGTATTCCGGTCACAACACCAAATCCATTCTGTTAAGACGTCTTTAAGACGTTAAAAAAAACTACAAGGGACAGCCCTGAGGGGTTGTACGCAATGGTGACGTAGGACTACGTGGTCTTATATCACTGCATTTTTTTATTTGTTAACTGCAGCAGGAGCTTGTGTTTTGTGTAGGAATAGGAATTTGAGCGAGGTTCTCTCTGTTTATACTCTTCAGTATGCCGCGCTTGACATATATGGCCCACAGCGACTCATGAAAAGCTACTGATTCCGATAAATAGCGGTGCGGCTTCTTCCTCCTGCTATGGATGTTCATGTGGGTAGCAGCTCACTGCTTGCAGTCAGTCTTTCGTTGTGTACTGGAGAACAATGTTCAACGCCACGCGCCGGAAGTACTGCTACTGCTGCTCCTGATGCCGACGAACGGACACTACCACACACAGTGATCGGAACTGAATCCAATCAGCGGTTGAAAGCAGCCTTGATAGCTAGCTGCTTGCGGGGAGCCTTTCGTTGTGTACTGGAGAACACCACCACTCACCACGCGGTGATTGAATAAACACCGTTTGGTGAGACTGGATGAAATTCAACTTTTAAATCTGTGTTAAAGAAATCGCTTTTCGCAGGCAATCGGTGATAATTTTAATTAATCAGCCATTTTGAAAAATGATAAAACCTTAAACTTTACAGATGCGTAGAAATATTTCTGATCCATTGCTGATAAAATTACTGAAATTGGTCCAGGGGCAGCTGAGTTATTAACGTTCAAAATCTTTCATAATTTTGATACATGTTCCATTTTCGGTTTTCACAAAGTGTACCCCCATATAGAAATCACAGACGTAGTCCTACGTCAAAAAACGTGGAGTACTAGGATCAGTTTCGTAAATTGTGTCTGATCTCAGGGTGGCAAGTGAACCAGGAAAACCAGGAAAAACCGGGAAAACCAGGAATTTCATAAGTCCACCAGGAAAATAGTCTTGTTTATAAAATTTAAATAGGTTTTAAATTTTATGCATGTCAAAGTTTATTCATATAATCAGGTCAAAACTAACCATTTCACACAACTAAACATTGATGAACAAAATTTACCCTGAGAATTAAGTAAATGTATTTTGTAATTATTGTTAATTTAATGTTTTTCTCGAATCAATTGCATGTATGATTTGTGCTTAATTGATAGCAGACTTGAGCAGTGCCAACACGTAACTACTTTGAATTACCTGTTCAACATGTTCAATAAATAAAGTACTATTTCTAAAAACTTCAGATAAGGCCTTCGAACTTCATGCAAGTTCTACAAAATTCGGGAAAGTCTTACAAGTTTCAGAAAAATCCTGTGAACTACTGTGATGACTTACGACGGTCAGGAAATCTCTCCGAACATTCAGAGAAGTTCTTCAAATTTCAGAGAAGTCTTACGAACTTCAGGGAAGTCCTTTAATCTTTGGGGAATAACTACGAATTTTACAGAATTTTATACAGATGTCGGGTCAACATCGGGTTGGGGTTTGATAGAAGTCAGGTTGGTGTCGGGTTGACTTAGATTTTTCGCCGGAATGTCGACCAGAGCTAACCCCCTTGTGAAATTACGCATCGATCTTAAAAAAATCTCTTTAGGAAAAGCATCAAAATTTGCATTTTCCTACGCTTTTGAATACCATACCACAGATAAAACCATACTGTCACTGCAACATACTTTATATGAGTGTAAAAATATTCTGCACCCAGCCTAACATATGCAGCCATTCTTGAATATCTCTAAGCAACGTCTCTCCCGATTGAAAAGTGCTACCCCCTTCATAACACCGTGCACTACTCGATTGTGCTATACGCAAGTAGCACCTGAGCTGTCCAACTACTCTCTCCTAAATATTAAATCTCTCTCTCCTTATCACAATATCAGCTTCAATCGACCAAATCGATGCGACGAAGAGACTGCTGGCTTTATTTTTCTGTTAAAGTCGAACAGCTTCGCAGCATTCTAGAACCTCAGTCGGCGTGCACAAACAAATGTTCAATCGCTTGTCTCTCTTTCTCCCGTCGCTCCATTGGTCTTCCTTTCAAGCTTCGTCGAAACGGATGAGCGAAAGAGCGCTCGACTTTGATAGTTTTCTCTTTCATGAAACACATCAACAGAGGTTTCATGACGTTTATGACGGAAAATGAAATAACACATTTAAAGCATTTCTCACGTCAAAACACTTGAAGATTACACGTCATATTTCTAATTTATCTTCCATCCATATATTTTTCTAAAAAATATGATCGAAAACGGGACATAACGCATTTTAAACAAATTGAAAGAGCGGTGATAGAGTGTTCGTGAAAGGGGATTGAAAGCCATAATGAGGTTCGTTTAACTAGAAAATCGACGTTAGTTACATTGAAAGCGATGAGCAAAGCAACGACGAGAAGTTCCACAGCCAGCCTTTCCTTCTAAGCGTCCTGCTTTTTTATCTTCGTTTCTTGCTGATAGTCTAGCTAGGCGTTATAGAAATGAAGCGTCGAACACGTATGTATGAGAGAAACAAAACACGAGTTCATTTTAGAGCTTCGAAATTGTAGAGCCCTGCTCCTTATACCCCGAACAGACTATGGCTTATATCATGTAATATAGGCTGCCTTGCAATGAGCACTCATACATCTAGTTTTCAGTATGAGTGCTCATTGCAAGACAGCCTATATTACATGATATAAGCCATAGTCTGTCCGAGGTATTAGTCTCTTTCTCCTTCCAAATATAAAGGACGCACTCCCTTCGTTTAGAGTAGCACCAGTGTTTTTTGCACCACTCTGAGTTTTTAGTCGATCCCTGACTTAAGGATAATTCTATGACACTTATGGAATTTTTCCGAGCTTCAGAGAAGTCTTCAATACTCTTGGGAAGTCCTCTGAACTTAACAAGCTCAAAAAAGTTCCTAGAACTTCCGAGAAGTCGATTGAACTACAGGTAGTCCTTCGAAATTCATGGGAGCTCTCCAAACTTCAGGGAATTTCCAAGAAATTAAGGAAAGACCCACAAACTTTTGGAAAACCCTTCCATATTTAAAGCCTTATGAACTTCAGTGAAGCTCTTCTAAATTTAGGGTCTTCATATATTCAGTTAAGTCCTTCAAACTTCAGGGAAGTCCTCAGATCTTCGAGAAAGTTCTTCGAACTTGAAGGAAGTCTTACAAACTTCTGAGAATTTATACGAACTTCGTGGTACTTCTACGATATTTAAGAAATTACTATGATTTTAAAAAAACTCCGAACTTCAGGGAAGTTCTAAGGTCTTTAAAAAAGTCCTTCGAACTTCGGGGAAGTCCCATAAAATTCAGGCAATACAAACTTCAATGACCTTAACGCTTCAGCGAAGTTCTACGAACTTTAGGGAGTTTCTATGAGCTTCAGCAGTAAGTCTTTTTAATAATAAGAGTTATTAAACCAGCGTTGTTTATGAAATCTTTTAATCATATGATTCTGAAATCATGTTGTAATCGAAATTCCGCTAAATAAGATCCTTAATCGTTGACAATTTGCGGGAAATTTAAACAAACTGGAAATCCGTAAAATGGTTAGAAGCAAAGGTTTGTTTAAAGAGTCCTCATTCATATCATACTTCGCAATTTCACCTTGAGATAAACTATCCCGTTGGCTAAAAATCTCAATTAAAAAGTTAAAAAAATCGCAGTTTCAAAAACAGAAATCTCAAAATTTAGGGGCTTATAGATCTCTAAATTTTATACATTAGACAGGACTCCGCGCTAGTTCGTCGTATCTCAGCTTTTCTTCGTCATACACCCCTAAAATCGCCCATTTTACGGGTTATCACAAATGTTTCAAACGGCGCCGGTGGTGTAGTAGTAAGCGTGATTACCTCTCACCCCAGCAGGCCTGGGTTCAATCCCAGTCGGCGCCGCCGGGATGTTCTGAGGCATAATATCTCTGATCACGCCTTCCTTCGGATGGGAAGTAAAGCCGTTGGTCCCCGGTTCATGAGTTGATGGGTCGATAGGTAGGGTCCAGGTGTGGGAGCTGCCTTCCTGGCACGTCGGTAGCATTGGTGCTCAGCACGGAAAACAAGATCGACGGAAAAAACAAACCAAAGGAAAAAAAAAAAAAAAACAAATGTTTCAGTGTCAATCGTAATTAATCTTGTAAGCAACGATGTTTATGCAAAAACATAAGTGAAAACGCTTTGCTATTATAGTTTTAGCACATGGAACGGAAATAGGCGCCATGATACGACGAAGTTTCACGGGCATTCACAAAAACCTTAATACCTATTTTGGTTTGTGAAATTTCGCATTGCGCGGAGAATGATGGTACAAGGATTCAATTTACTTTTTTGACGTAGGACTATGTATTTGATTTCTATATGGGGGTACACTTTGTGAAAACCAAAAATGGAACATGTAATAAATTAAGAAAGATTTTGAACGTTAATAAATCAGCTGCCCCTGGTCCAATTTCAATAATTTTATCACCAATCGATGAGAAATATGGCTACGCATCGATAACAATGCTTTCGAATGTTGATTTTCAAAAGAAACTATTGAAAAACTGGTAAATGTCCAGCATTGTCCAAAAGCGTCGAATTAACTAACAAATCCACCAATTACCTACATGCATATGCTGCTTCCCCAGCACAGTCGTCAGAGAGTAGTAAATAGACGAAACAAGTCGAAGTGGCATTCGCCTCCGATCCTCGGGCGCGTGCGAATAGGGAGGATGGAATTGCGTAATATTTTGCACACTCGCCGTGTACGCAAAAAGAAAATAGCCAGTGTCGCTAGTTGATAGCAAACTACTCATAATTGGAGGAGTCTTTGTAGTTTTTATACCACTTGGTTGCACATCATTCTGCTTTAACCTGAAAAGATATAAAAGAGCGCTGCTGTAGGGCATTAGCTCATTTTCGCTTCGGACGGCGTGGTGAACAGCAATAGCAGCAGTAGGAAGGTGGTGGCTAGTCCACTCCTTCACACCTAACAAGCAACAATTGACTGGTCGTGGCAAAGGAGGAAAAGGTCTGGTAAAGGAGACGCCAAGCATCAGCGCAAAGTTCTTCGATAACCGCCATCCGTCGACTGGCTCGCCAAGGCGGTGTCAAACGTATCTCCGGTCTGATCTACAAGGTGTGCTGAAGGTGTTCCTGGAAAATGAGGTCCGTGATGCTGTCACCTACACTAAACACGTCAAGCGTAAGTGGCCATGGATGTCCTCTTCAATAAAACGGCCCTTTTCAGGACCATCAAGCTTACATCAGTAAAGAATTGGAATAGAATTTATCTGTGCCTGTTTGTCCATATTCAGAACCACAAGCCCCCAACGACCACACAATGCTCTCCAGAGTTGTAATCTTGTAACCAAACTTGGAAGCAGGGGTGCAAGTGATTTTGATTGATTATCTTAATCAACTTTCTCTTTGAAAAAAATACTACAAATTTGGTACGCCTACAATTCAAAACGGAAAGAGTTGAGATAAATGCTAACCTTAAGAACTAAATGCTCTTCACATTTATTCCGCCCACTACCGGTCCTACGTCAAGTTTCCGTTCGTGCCCCTAGGCACAGACCCTTCTACTTTTTTCCTCGGCTTTCATTCCGCACGATTCGTTTCTTTCGTTTAAGACATCGTCTCCCGCAAAGTTTACATTTTTCCCTCTACCAACACATACATCAGGGCTAGATAGATCTCCACAGGATCTATAGAATCCACGCAATTTAAAAAAAACCAAAATGTACAGCATTCCGAAAAGAGGTCAGGTTTCGACCAATAGCATATAGATTTTAATTCTAAACAAGCCAAAAGATTGTAAATTTATCTACCAATCTGCTAAAATGAACACTTAGTTAATTTTCAATAGGTCACTATTGAAAAATACCAAATTTCCAACTGTTGCAATGGTGATCAAAATTATCACCGAATGTCTGAAAACAGCGCATTCCCTAACACAGACTTAAAAATCGAATTCGATGCGGTCCCACTGAACGGTGCTCATTCAATCACCGTAAGTGGTGGTGTCCAGTCCAGCAGCAGGAGTGCTTTCAACAACAACAACAACGAAAGGCTGCCTGCAAGCAGCGAGCTGCAGAGCTCATATGAGCAACCATAGAGAAGGTGGAAGAAGTCCCACCGCTAGGCTAGGATCGGAATCAGTAGCTCGTCGTGCTCAGCCCAGCATTACCCAACCATCACTACAAAACGGTCCTTTTCAGGACCACCATAAATTTGTTAAGAGTATTATTTGGACATTTGTCAAGGTCATCAGTTCCCGCAAGCAGCTAGCTATCAAGGCTCAACCTGGTCTCTATAGAAGGTGTGGTATTGTAGGCCCGAATGTATTTATGAGATTAATCATCGTCCGACCATTTTCCAGAACACGCTGGTAGGAAGTGTTAAAAATCCATATAGAATTTGAGAGAAGTGGGAATAATTCGCTGTGGGTGTATATTCAATCCCCAGAAAGCCAATAAAATCAAATTTGTGAGAAAATTAGCTTTCACGTCCCTCTTTTTTACATATTCTGCACAAACGATACTTTCCGCCCTGCCCCATTTATATAATTCGGAAGGAAATCCGGTGAGAGGTGAATTAAATACACTTTAATACCAAAATGCAAAATACTTAAAAATTCATAAATAACAAAAAATTCAAAATGCACCTTTAAAAGTCGGGTAGATGAATCGAAAATACTCAAGTTGACAGTCCCTTGGATTCTCTTCATCAACTTTCTCTTTGAAATAAATACTACAAATTTGATACGCTCACAAATAAAAAACGGAAAGAGTTAAGATAATTGATGATTGATCAAGTAAAGGAACTAAATGTTCACATTTGTTCCGACCACTAGCGGTCCTAAGACAAGCTTTCGTTCGTGCCCCTAGGCACAGACCCTTCTACTTTTTTTATTAAAAATTGTTTCTTTAAATACATGGTTTTTAAAACCAGGAAATTTTTAAATCATTGACCAGGAAAACCAGGAAAAACCAGGAATTCCAAAATGGAAATTCACTTGCCACCCTGATCTTCCAGTGAACTATTACGTAGTCCCCTGGGTCTAAATTCATGTCGAATTAATTCTGATAAGACGTCAATGAGTGGTTTCGAAAATAACACGGAGCTCTAAATAGAATCAGCTGCATGAATTGACCACTTTTACGGATGTTTCGGGTCTTCCGAAGTACCAGATTGTGACTTTACGGATGAAAGTTTTCAGCAAAAGGGGGTCATCTATCTTGTTAATAACTTTTCAGAAGACATCAGGAAGTTATCTCTTAAAATTACAATAAGAGTTTGTTCTCTGATGCCGGATCCTATTGCGCGGTTCCTATTAACCGTACTATAAGAATCTTGACTGTAACAATTTTTAAGTTTTATGGCGAGTTGATTTCAAACAAACTATATCCATTAGACTGATGCAAAATTTGACTTTTTCGCTCCACAGTGCTTAAATGGTTTCAAACCAGGTCCTGATTAGCCTCCCAAAGTTACAACTCATTTGGTAAGAAACAGACTTCGCACAAACCATTTGAAGTTTACATGTAAATCTCAACTTTTTGTTCATTGCCTTCTAGTCTTTTCCTTATAGAGCTGCGAAACAGTTCAATAGCCATTCTTATAGAAAATTTTCTCAGCTACAACTTTGCTGAAGATTATTTCTATGTTAAACGAGACAGGAAAAAGTTATTAATTATTTAAGAGATTGGTAAACTTATGACATGATCAAGCAGCTGCTCTGTAGGCAACACTGTATTTTGCAGTGTGACATAGTAGCCATGAATTTTGTGTCCTATTCAACGCCCCAGAAACACCAATGTTGCCTGCTGAGCAGTTGATTGAGCATGATCATGAGAAATCAGCGCATTGAACCATTGATAACTTTCGATCCTTGCATTTAATCAAAAAGTGGTCTTGAGCAAAGTTGTAGCTGGGAAAATTTCTTACAAGTACAGTTGAAAGTTTTTGAAGCAGACCGATATGGTGAATTATAAGATAGACATGAACAAAAATCTTGGTTTTACCATAGCAATTCCCATATAAACTTCAAATGGTTTGTGCCATCTCAGTTTCTCACCAAATGGGTTCAAATTTTGAGATGTTAGTCAGGATCCGATTTGGAATCGTTTAAGTATTGTGGAGCGAAAATTTCAAATTTTGCATCACTCTAATATCCATACCTCAATGTCTATTAGAGGGAACTAAATTGTGCTTACATGTATTTCTAGCGTTCAGAATACGATGATCGATTCTCCTCATCGATTTGCTCTTCCCTGAACTGTGGTAATACGAAGTGAAAATCACAGTTCGCCCCTTATGATTCTAAACGCTAGTTTTATACGCTCGTACCTTAAAATGTTGGATTCTCGTCAAAGCGGGCGCATGAATCTAAGGTAGTTGGTAGTTGTGCGCACATATCAAAATTCATTTGGTAACCGGTTCTCAACTTACCATGACAGACTGGGTGAAAGCCGTCCAGCAGAAGTAATACTATGTTACTTCACCTTAAATTCACAACCACCCAACCTCTCTTCACCAGTCACGGTCACGGACAATTGATAGCACCCACTTCCTAACCTAGTCAATAATCGCACAACCGACGACACCAACCGATTATGACATCTCACTATGGCGGCCTTCGTTCGGTTAAATGCACTCCGGGATCAATGTCCGGCACTGTAAATGAAGCAAAACCCGCAATATTAGCTTGTTTATCCCTCTGTCCGAACCTCCGGCGACGACAGCCGACCACAACGAGCGAAACACCAACCGCCATGTGATTCCCGTTTAGCTTATTGCATCTTCCACCGAATGCGATGTAATGTTTGCCCAATAAGCCGATTGTCAGCCGCGTTCGATTTGACCCCTTTGACCAACAAACATGTGGCAGGTTGGAGCGCTCCAGTCCATTTCAAGTTGATCGACGCGGGTAATTGAACCCACTGCTTTCTACAAAAGGACGTCTGGCAGCAGGATTATCTGTGGGTTGTTGTCCAGTCCAGTAACATCATGTACTATCACTATGCATAAAGTTTTGTCTGACGGAGGGGGAAAACACAACCCAAATGGGGCTCGTTAATAATTTCACGACTGCCAACGTTGGCCGTCGTCGTCGCCGCATATATAAAGGTTTTTGGGACAGGGATTTTTTCGGTTATTGTTTTTTTTTTTCGGTCAGAATTACATGGAGAGCCATGGTAAAACAAACCAGAACGAGGGATTTTTTTTCCTGAGACGAGGGAAAAAGTTTAAACCGTGGTGTGCTGAAAATGGGAAAAGTTAGGTGTTGAAGCAGGGTTTTCCGGGACTGACTGGTGACATTCTCGTCACTTCGGGACAGTTATGAAATTCTGTAAAAGCGAAATCACACACAGAACTTTTTGAGTATGATTTAAAAAGCTTCCCGTTGAACGTAAGTCCTCAGATAAGTTCTGCCACGGGAAGAGTGCTTATCACATATTGCAACTGCCACCGCCGAAACTGGCAAAAAGCCACATCACTCAAGCGTACTTCGATACCTTGTCACTATCGTCCTTCCTGCAGGCACGAGACAAGTCATCTTGCGTAGTGTCCTTCCTCACCCTTGCCGATAGTTCCCCGAAACCACATCATTCCGTGATGTGAACCGGAGGGGCATAAGCGCATCCATCCATCCGACACGGCCGGGCTTCGGATCGCATCGCATTCATTAGCTCTCCTAGCGCGAAATCGAAACAGAAATCAAGTGAAAGTGATGTGCGTGTAGCACGTTTAGCAGAGTAGATGCGGTACGGTACCGAACGATAAATCAGTAACTCCCCGTTCTCCCTACCTTGATCCTTGATCCACTCCATCCCGAACAGAGAAGGTGGAAAGAACGAGCTCTGCGGGAACGTGAATCTTGACACGCTATCATTCAAAGCCGTGATGCGACGACGACGACGACGTCCGGATCGAATCCGGAAGATGTGACTGAAAGTGAGTGCGTGAGTTCGTCCGTCCGTCCGTTCGCTAGGTTCGGACGTAGCACTTGTCTTTGAAGTTTATTGGGATGCTTCTTCTTCTTCGTCATCTTCGGTTTTATGGTGGTGCGGTTTGGTTGATGTCATAAATTACCGTTCGGCTATTCGAAAGAGAGAGAGAGAGTGGCATTTTTATGGGCTAAAGTGATCGAAAAGCAATCAAATTTCATTGAGGGTTGGCCGATGGGATCCGGAACGACGCCGCGGGGTATGAGGTTTTTGCAAATTCAAGTGTTGTCGGTTTTCGGATCGGATGATTGATTGGGGGGTTAGGCGTTGGGTGAATCATCTTTGAATAGGGAAATTTCGGATGTTTCGGGCTGCGGAGATGTGACTTATGGACCAACAAGGACCAACTCGAACAACTCGACAGTCGACGTACAGAACACAAGTGATAACAAATTCCTTACAGCGTGTTTACTTCCAAACACCGACCGTCTGCCGCAGAAGATTAATAGTCCATGAGGATGCAACTTTGCTGCAATCTTAAACTAGCTGGACTTGAACTAGAATAGTGGTGGTATCACAGGTTGCGGCCCTGAAGGTTGTGCATCCACTTGGGTGCACATTATCTTGCTATACAAGTTTGCTCGTAATTCACCACGCTTGCACACTTGTGTGTGTCATGCGTTTATGTGCTTGGAAAGATTTAGATTTAGACACTTCTGGCGGGCTGGCAGTGTTGGGTGGTTGGTCGATACATACTGGAACGCAGGACACACTATATCCTTTCGCTTAATTCCAACCGCAGTGGCATTTCTCAATGAAAACAGTATGCTAATGAACCAAACATCATCCTCCTCCTCCTCATCCTCATGCGGGCGAATGTGTTTGCACAGAATTCAATATCAGCGACATCATAAGCATCCTCAAAATGCGCGGACGTACGCAGGCTAGGGTTCCACCACAACCAGTCGAAGTACCAGTCAGCATTACTGGAAGACTCGCAGTCTATCCCAATATGCCAAGGGGTAAACAACTCTACACATTGTGCCGAAACACATCGTGGCACACTGATCGGCGGGTCATGGCACACGATGACAAGTATGACACAAAATATAATATAAAATGGCATCACTGTTTTGTGTTGAAATTTTGCCCATCGTTGCTATGGTTTACTTTTTCGTTTACTTCAAAGTAAGGTGAAAGGGATTTTTTGTCTGTGCCATTTTCCAGCGAAATTGTCCCTAATCACAATAAGAGATTATATAATTGACGAGACGCTCTTTGTTCTTATGCCTTCTGGGGGATGAACCTCTACAGAAAGTCCACACGGTTTTTGAGAGATGTCCATAGTTTCAGGGAAGTCCAAACGAACTAGTCAGAGTTACCACGCCCCACAGAATATGCCAGAACTACCTAGCATTAAGTATTAACTAGATGGCCATAGCATCCGGACCGAGAGTCAATTGTATGGGTAAGGAGCATTGCAGCGATAATGTACGGTGTAAACAACACCCGGATGACGAAATATCCTACCATTCTTCAGATGTATCTGCAATCGCAGCTGTTTCTCCCGCAGAACACCCCGGTACGATCGATGGTTCACCAATCAGTCAGCTGGAGAGGTCTCTCTACGCTCTTTCGCAACTATTCGTATCACCGACATGTAACATAGGTAACAGAGCCAATCTGAATCGCGGTCTTAATAAACGCAATCGGAACCGGCAGCAGTTTCAGAGAGATTAATAAGCTATTCTGGCATGACCAAGGATAAAAAAAATATGAAGGAACAACAAGGAGGAGGCAGTCATCAAACGACTGCAACCAGTATCGAGATTCTGCACCGACATTTGGATAGGGAGCAGTCAGACGAATTTAGTACCTAACCACGACTGCTGACACTGGAAAGCTACTGCAGGTCTATTGCTGCTACTACTATCGCCGGTGGGCATTTTAAGTCGAGTCCTTCCTATTTTTCAGATTGTAGCAATGCCCGATGAGCATGATGATATTGCAGAAAAGATTCATCTTCCGCTTGCCGTTTGGGTACTTGGTTTCGGCAAACGTCTGTCACAATGACGCACGGTAGAGAACTGTCTTCTGCCATCAGTCACCCTTCTTCTTCTCGCGAAGAGGCTAATCTTCGAGTGCCATTTTCTTGAAGCGGATGACCGGCAACCAGCTCGTTGAATATGATGTTGAAATTAAGTTTCACGTCTTTTTTCCGTCCTTGGCTTGAAAATGTAAACACACAATCTCAAAAGTCATAAGTGCAGGGTTGCCAAACTCATGGGTTACTGAGACTGATAGCCACACTTCGGCACGTTCGGCACAACGCTTGACCTAGCTTTCGGCACAGATGAAGTACGCGGCACAGATTGGGATGTGCAGAGTTGAACACCCCTTACAATGTGCCCATAGTTGTGACACTTCCTACACATCGGTCCTTTCGGAACTTGCTTCGATTGGTTCCCGTTTTGCTGGTTACCTTGATACTTGTTGCCATGGTTGCGTTTACCTTTCGATAGTAACGCCGCATCCTTCGATGGAATTTTCACTTCTGCAGCAGCTTCGTCTTTATGGCGTTGCCGTTGATTTTGATCCTAGAATTTAATAATCGGACTGCATTCTTCCGCGAGACCACAAAGCAGCAGGGCACCAATCCATCCATCCGAAATGTTGAATCCGATTCCGTTGAGCTAGTAAGCCGTGGAAATCACTCGATTTACATACTCGGACATTGATGAACAGCTCATCAGATCGGTTTTCACTAGCTTTGGAAGGAGGCCAATCCGCCTGGTTAGGCCGGAATCCTCGGACGCCTTCACCAAATTAACTCACACTTTCAACCCATTTTTTTTTTAGTTCAGTTCTCCCAGTCGGATGACTGCTCTGAAATAAATGAAATTTTTAAATTTTCCTGAAGTTTTCTGGACCTCTGTGAAAATACCGAAATATTTCTGGAGTTTTCATAATTTCTCTGGAGGTCTCGTTTATACTTCCCTGCAATTCTTGGCACATCTTTGTCCGCTCACAGACACTTCGAAGAGTGTGGTGATCGTTGGCATGGCACGATCCCAGCAGATTGGTCAATTCCTCCCTCAGGAGAAATGCCTCGATCCGGGAACGATAGCTTCCCAAGCAACATTGCAGGTTTTATCGAGGTTTTAAAGCATTTTACAAGTCTAAATCATGGTCTACAGAACCTTCATAAAACCACAATTGTTACTTGGGTTGACTTGTTCAAACGGATGAACTCTGCATGGTTAGCCTTGAAAAAGGCTGTTCGTATTTCGGCTGTCACAGAAGAAGGAACGAGAGTTAACTATAACTAATTGTATTTCGATGTGGACTGTATAATGGTTGGTACAAGAATGAACCTCTACACTACTACTACTAAAATTTTGTTTATTTTGTTTGTTTATGATTGGACATTGATTTTACATTTTAATTGATTAGCCTAGCCGGCTCTTCATCTTTGTTTAATTTGTTATTCTAATTTAATATTTTTGTTTTGCAACTAGTTTACAGCATACCCCTTGAAGGATGTGTTTTGTTTGAATTGGAAAAAAAAGTGATAACCTACCTAACTACGAGTATAACTTAACCTAACGTGCTAGATCACGTATGATCTGATGATTTGATCTCAGACAGGTGTCTCTGAACCTTTCCAGGATGAATACTCTCCGTTCTTCTAATGTTTGAATTCCAGCCAGGAAGTGGATCTCAGAATTTCTAATCCGCGGGGGACTGTTTCCATCCTAAGGATCTTGTTCTGGATCCTTTGGAGTTTAAGGTGACGGAATTTTGCGCAACTCTCCCAGATTGGCATACCATACTCGATTACAGGAAGGATGATTTGTTTGTAGACAGCAAGCTTATTTTTCAGGGACTGGGTAGACTTCCTGTTCATGAGTGGATACAACGATCTTATCAAGATGTTGCACTTGGTTTTCGTTTTGTCAACGTTCTCCCTGAAAAGAAGCTTGCTGTCTAGTGTTAGTCCGAGGTACACGACCTCTTTGCACCATTCCACCACTGTGCCGTTCAGGCAGATCTTGTTATTCTCCGACGGAACAAGTCTGGGAGATTTAGAGTGTGGAAAGATAATGACCTGGGTCTTTGCCGCGTTGATACGGATCTTCCAGCTGTTGAAATATTCAGACAGGACGTCCAGGCCTCTCTGAAATTTGGCAGTCAGAGCTCCGATGACCTTACTTTTGTAGACGATGGATGTATCATCTGCGAACAGAGACAACAATCCATCAGGGAGAGCCGGCATATCGGAGGTGAACAGGTTGAATAGGATGGGGCCAAGGATGCTTCCTTGTGGAACCCCGGCACCGATGTTGAAAGCATCCGATGTGATGCCATTCAGAGAGACTCGGAACGTCCTGTCTGATAGATAGTTGTTTATGATCTTCACTAGGAAGATTGGAAGACCGTACTGCTGCAATTTGAACACCAGGCCATCATGCCAGACATTGTCGAACGCTTTTTCAACGTCCAACAACGCCATGGCAGATGTTTTCGAAACAGACTTGTTCCGTCTGAGAATGTTTGTTGCTCGAGTTAGCTGGTGGACGGTCGAACGACCTTTCCGAAAACCAAACTGTTCCTCGAGTAACAAGTAGTTTTCATCGGCAGATGTTACGAGCCGGTGGTACCCTGCTCTTTCGAACAGTTTTGATAACCCTGAGAGAAGGCTGATTGGCCGATAACTTGAAGGAGAGGACGGATCCTTCCCAGCTGACTTCCAACACGAGGGGAAGTAGCCAAGTCAGATGGTTGTAGAATCTAAAACTCAAGTGTTTGAGTTCCAGATTCAGGATGTTGTCGAAATCTGGGGCCTTCATGTTTTTAGATGATTTGATATAGGCCAACAGTTCGTCAGCCGTAATCTCGGGTTCCTCTGGAAAAATGTTAGGAATCTGAAGAAGATTGGTTGCATTTTCAGCAACCTCAGATTCATGAGGGCTGACGATGTTTTGTCCGAGATTATGGGCGCTTACGAAGTGTTGACCTATCGCGGCAGCCTTCTCTTCAGGAGTTATCAGATAAACCACTGGGTCGCCGGGACGATCCAGTGGGGTCAGTGGTGGAATGGGCCTAGGCTTGTTTTTAAGAATTTTTGTAAGTTTCCAGAAGGGCTTAGCACAATCTGGGAGAGAGCTGATCTTACTGTCCAAAATCGTTATTTCTGAGATCCACCATCCTAGCCTGAATGATCTTTGTTAATCTATTACAATTGGTCTTCAAGTTAGGCAGGCCAGTACGCTGGTACTGCCTACGAATGGTGTTACGGAGTCTGATGAGATCTTTGGTAGGGCTGTCAAGGTTCAGAGTGTTACTTACCTGTCTGGATACTGGCACGTGTTGTTCCCTGGCCCGGGAAATCGCCTCCTCGATGGTTTGTAGACACCGGTCAACATCTTCCGACGTCCCCGGTTGGACATCGTAATCGATGGTTGTGTCGACGCAGTGTTGATATTGCGCCGAGTAGACTCGATGGCAGTTGCGCCGGGAAGCTTCGAATCGGTTTACCGAGGATCCAACTTCAGCCACCACCGGGTAGTGGTCCGAGCTCAGCTCCTGGAGTGCCACATGTTGCGAGATGTTGTGTCCCATGTTGCTTACGAATATGTCGATGGTCGCATGGACCCCAGACTGAGTCAACCGGGTGGGAGAGTCCGGGGCCAAGATGGTATAGTGACCCTCTTGCAGGTCTTCATTCAGGATGGTGCCGTTTCGATTGCTCTTACCGTTGCCCCAAAGTTCCCGCTCCTCCGGGTGAGTTTGATGATGTCTTTCCGGAGGGCCACTGACGACCCGTCCCTGATGTTGGTTTGCTTGGGGCAGTAGACCGGTATGATGGTGATTGGGCCAAGTGATGTGCTCACCTCCACTTCGATGGCTTCAATTCTTTTCAGCTGGAAGTTTGGTAGCAGCCGGCAACTGATGTTCCGTCTTACAATGATGGCCACTCCGCCACCTCCAGAGCAGGTGCTATCAAGTCTGACGAGCCGGAAGTCGGGAACGAATACGTTCAGTTCAGGCTTCAAGTGCGTCTCGGTGATGATAGCAATGTCGACATTCTTTGGATTTGAGGAAATCGAGTAGCTCTCACGGTTCATAGTTGGTGACGAGTGGCAAGGCAGCATGAAGCTGTTCAGATCGAGTCTTGCAGGTGCGCAGAATGACGATCACATCTGCAACCAGCGTTACTAGTTCCTCTGATGTTAAAGGAGATTCGTCAACTGAGTCACCTGAGGCAACATAGGCATACGATAGTCCTGGTGCCGAGGCAGAAGCTTGATTTGGCAGAGCTGCAGCAGCAGTGAGGCGATGCTGAGCTGAGGGGGCGGCTCGTTGACTGTTGTTGAGAGCTAGCGGTGGAAGATTTGGGACCAGACGACGAGGATGGATTGCCGGGTATTGTTTGTCCGTGATGGCTGGTGGTGCACGTTTATTTCGATGCCGGCCTGACTGGTTGCTAGTAGCCACCTTCTTCCTGATGGTGATGAATTTCGTTCGCTTAGGGCAGTCCTGAGTAGTGGCATGGTGAGTTTCGCCGCAATTCACGCACTTCGGGTCGGTGTCATCAGCTTGAGCACAGGTCGCCGTCGAGTGGGCCATAGCACACTTGTCGCAGCGTGGTTTCATATGACAGTTCTTCGTGCCATGGCCGAAGGAGAGGCAACTTGTGCAATGGGTCACATCACGGTGTTGTGGCTTGTAGTATTCCCAGTCGATAATGACCTGAAACAGGTCACGTATGTTGCTCTTGAGTGCACCAAGGGTGGTGGAGCCCTTGTGAGGTGCACCAGAAACAGTTGGTTCATCTTTTACGGTAGCCGTAAAACAACCTTCAATGGTTTCATCGAAGGCACATCGTGAGTGTAAAACTCCACTGTGTTGTTCTTCAGCAGGTCACCGACCGACTTGTACTGCTGTAGGCTGGAGCCCATGATCTTTGTTCCAACGCTACAGATTTTGAATCGCGGGAACAATTGAACGCTGGAAGTCGTTCCTGCACTTCTTTGCCACCCAGAGCGCTAGTGTTGGTACGCTAGCTCCACCTGTTGGAATAAAATTTAAACTCAGTTCGAACTTGTTTGCAACAGATATCGCTAGATGCACTATTGTACATGACTGTATTATGGTCTATCACACTATTTCATTACTAATGCAATAATACATTCATTTATGCTATAAAATAGCACAAACTTAAAGGAAACACTAAATATGATTGAGTTCTATTTGTTTTCTTATAAATAAGCAATAGCTTCACAGTCAAAATCGTATTAAAGTAATTGAGAATTACAACAACTGTCCAGTATATGTATCATTACCATTCGCCTTCGGTAGTAGATTTTGACAGCCCGTGAGTGTGTGATGCAGAGCGGAAGATAATCAAAGCGTTCTCCTTTTCAGTGGTTTCAGACTAATTCCTCCTCAGGTTCGTCAATAAGTTTATTAATATTTTCAGCTTATGCAAACATTCCGTATCGGAAATCGGGAATTCTTCGAAGAGTTACAATCCCGGTTTATGATCGTGATTATTGGTCATCGTCACATCGAATAATATCTGTTCTATTGGACCGTCCTGCATTAGTCATGAGGATATCTACTGAACGCAATAGTTATGTGACATCTACCGAAACCTTAAAGCAAGGAGCTGACTGAAAAACGTATGCATCTGCTTTTAAATCCGACGTAACCGTTGATTCTTCAGCACCGGTCGATTTTCCAGTTTTGGCAGACGGTGTTTTCCTACGGAAGATAAATGGTTTAACTACATGTTAACCGCTGTACACACAGGAAGTTTAAGAAAACATGGCATACCTTCGTATTGGCCTTGGCGTTGGCTCCGCTGAGCCACACCTTTGAGCGGTTCCTTTTGCTCTAACTCCACTTGTCTTCGCAGACATTTTATACGGAACGAAAATTCACACAAACAAACTTATCCGGAAACCTGACCCGTTTCATTGAATCAAAAAATAAACAAACAGTGGGTGACAGTTCGCTCTTTAGCGCGTGTGTGAGAGAGCTGAGAGAGGCAAATTAATTTACTCTCTTGGTAGTCAGGCATCAATTAAATGTATGGGGAAGAAATGTTTTAAATAATTCTACATTAAATGCGTCATTATTAAAAAATAAAAAATGTTCTAGCAGGTGCATATTTATTTTCTCTATGCACACGAACATTGCAATCATTGATTACTTTTTATATTTAATAAAAATAATTAGTTTTATCTTTTCTCCCATACTGATTTACAATGACGACTACCAAGGATACAGCGCCATCTCTTAGAAAAATTTGTATTTCCATCAGTTAATTTGCGTTTTGCCAGCTCTTCCCTAAGCTGGGCGACGTCCTTCATCGGGGTAAACAGCGGGGGAATGCGCTCATTTTTCACAATTTCAGTGGCGTCACCACCGCCATTTTCTACTCCGAGCACCAAGAATTGGTTGCTCTATAGCAGCCGATTTGCTGCGTTATTCGAAGCAGCGCTGGGATCCGTTTGGGCCTTCTTGCTAGGGCCCTCCGATGCAGGAGCAGTAGTACGCTTGCGTACCATGCTTTGTTTATTGGCAAGAGCAATTAGACTTGCCAATGCGCCTGTCGATGACGGCACTTCCACGACGCGAACGTAGCAATAAAACGAACTAGAAAAAACTCGATAGCGAAGCGAACGAACAAACGAACTATACTGCTAGACGGTCTAGCAACGAATTATGAACCTCTTCCTTCACGGGAAAACGACTGATTAAATACATTTAAACTTCTTCTTTTCTGCCGTTGCACCTCCTCCGTTACGGGAGCCAATCCGATTACTGCTCGTTCGATCGACGCTGCTGGACATGTTCGCTTCGTGCGCGAACAATCTTAAGGTTTTTCGTAATTTGTTCCTGAAAACATGGAGCTGTCATTATTTACCCTCACATTTGTAAATTTGTAAACTCCTTTAAAAGTCTGGACTTTCCTGCAGTTACGGGAACTGGCTTTAAGAGCTCTAAAATTCTCCAAAGATCTCTAGGTCTAGGTTTTCTGCTGTGCTTGGAACGTCTTAAAAGTTTCCACAGTTTTTCTCTAAAATTCTCTCCACGTCTCTGAATTTCTTTTGACTGACATTAAGTTTTCTGATTATTTATGAAATTCCAA
Organism: Ochlerotatus camptorhynchus; assembly: GCF_037179485.1. Lineage (NCBI taxonomy): Eukaryota > Metazoa > Arthropoda > Insecta > Diptera > Culicidae > Ochlerotatus > Ochlerotatus camptorhynchus. Next base: position 196,979 of record NW_027040574.1, on the reverse strand, counting down.
GATCTTCTTAAAAGTTGCTAAAGCTTTTTCGAGCCAATGGAACCGCTTTGAAATTCTTAAGGCTTCCATGAAGTTTTGCATATTTTCCAGATGAAATTTTCTTAAGTTCTCACAGTTTGTTTATTAAGCTTCACTGAAATTTCCTCAGATCTCCTCATTGCCCAGTTCTTCTGCATAGTTCCGAAAAAATTGATGTGACTTCACCAAACATCTTTCATAAAGCTAAATGCAAACTTTACATAAATGTTTTTTTTTAAATTATAGCGCTTCTAAAATTTTCAATATCTTGTACTTGTACTTGAAATACGAAACTTCAAGACATTCCCAAGTAACATTGCAAGTTTTATAGAAGTTTTTAAGCATGCTACAAGACTTAATCATGATCTACAGAGTCCTCACTAAACCAAAATTGTTATTTGGGTTGAATATTTTGAAATCTTCGACTTACTGAAATTAAGTAAATTTCAAACTTCATTATTTAATTATATGATTTGATTTTGAATCTAAATCTGAAAGACGGATTTCTACAACTATCGTGAAATCAATAATTTACCATAAATTGTGTTATTTTAAGTACTTCCACCAAGGGGTAGGTCACTCCGCACACCAATCTTGGGTCATCTTTTTTGTCAGTGTGCCGCAAGTATGACGATTGTGCTGGTCATAGAGCAAGCTGCAATTGTTTGTAAAATACCCATCCCGGCAACCCGGTACCGTTCCGATTCAAATTTCGGACGATTCAAATTTCGGACACTTTCATTTTTAATTAAATATTACATCCAGTTAGAAACAAAGTAATAATGTTAGATGATCGTGGAGGGCACTAGTCAAAAAAATTTAAAATTTACAAGACATGTGGATCATATTCGACCGAGATAATCAACTTTTAAAAGTGTCCGAAATTCGAGTTTAAGTGTCCGAAATTTGAATCGGCACGGTATTTCTGACATCTTTAATGTTTTGGTTTGAAATCGCAAGGATAAATCGGACGTAAACTACACGAACAAGGTTCACTCCGTGATCTCCTTTCTGTAGCTCGATCCCGACTGCCTTCGCACCGTTGTCGTTCTCTGCTCCCGATCATGCGCTCACTGGCTCTCCCCTGAGGGAGTTTCCGCCCCAACTTTATTCAGGTTCAGTGGATTCCATCCACCCACCATTAGCACTCACACATTAGCTGTTCGGTCACTCGTCCGACCTCAGCCGCCCGCACATTCAAACTTTCCGTTACAAATCGAAATAAATCAATTCCCTAATATAAACATTCTTTCTATTCCGTGTTATTTAATGTTTAAGTCAGCAATGCCACCCGCCGGTAACAACAGCATTATTTGAATTAGGGGAACTAATGAGGTCTGATTAACTGCCTCTTTCTCTTGAGTCCACTCTAGAACCTACATTTCATATTTGGATCTATAAGTGAACTCCTGGTCTGAGTTCCTCTGATATATTCAATTAGAAGATGTTCCTGAACATACAGTCAAACAGCACGTAATGTTCTGAACAACTTCAATGACAGTTGTCCACCAGTGCTCCCATTTTATTTAAAACAATCTAATGTCTACGAGATTGTGCCGAAGGTATCATGAAAATGTGCTGATGGCTGTGCCCAAGCTGTGCCGAATATAATTTCGACACAATGTGCTGAGTGACTTACCCCTTGACTTCCACAATGATTCATTGAGAGCTTTCTATGCCAACCAATATTCTTGTCTTATTCTTGGATGCTACAATTTCAGAATTTCCCCAACTGTAGGCGCCTCAAGGGGTCAAAACTCCGGGGTATTCGTTAGTTTTCGAAAACTACCAACACCACTGCCACCGCTGCCGACGACTAGTGACAACCCGAAACGCACTCACTCCGTCCGTCATCAGGCAAAATGTGTTTTCGCAAAGGAACCGAATTTAGGCGAGTGTGAAATCAGAAAGCAAACATATCGCCGGAACGTGCTCATAAGTAGACGACGATGACGACGACGACGACGACGACGACGGCAACGACGGAACGGGACAAGTGTCAATTTTCGCCTGCCCAAAGCGTCACGCCAGATTCGAGATGAAAGTTCCGGCTCCCATCTACCGCCGGCCTCGCTCCCGGAAAACGTGAGAATCCTTGAGGACCGAATTTATTCAATCAGCATAAGCAGTGTGGCAGCAGCAGCAGCAGCAGCATCACAGAAGGCGTTGCCGATTTGCCTGCGGTTATTCCCAGACTTAGCAGGCCTTGATTTAGCAAAATGACGCGCTAGGCTTCGATTTGATTTCGAGATGAGATATCCAGCTCGAGCGAATATTGCGTCCGTGCGTGCGGCCGTCTGTCGCTCGGAATGTGTCCGAATCGACAGATTCCTTGGTGAGATTGAAGCGATTTTTCGTTGGCTTGGCGCTTTAGGAAAACATGCTTAAATTATTAAACAGTTTTAATACACTCAACACTTCCATGGATGTGATGTGTGCTATTGCTGTTTGCTGCTTTTTTGCGTCTCACTCCCGAAGAATGGTTTTGTGTATCTGTTTGGTTCGGATTGGGCCGAGAGATTGTTCATGAAAAAATCATTCGTTTCGGGGTCGGTGGCCAGCCGTGGCGTGGGAAATCCGATTTGCCGCACTCCATTATGGATGTGCTGCGAGCTGCTTTCTAATTTCGGGGCTATTTTGGATTTGCTATTTAGTAAATTGAATCATATTCCGGGGACTGTCAGTTGCATTCGGCACACCGTGGAAAAAGAAAACTATTGACATTTTGTCAAGGCTTTGAACTGGAATTATGATTATCTTTTTTATTATTTAAATTATTTCATCCGTCTGGCGTAACCAAGGGGGGCCGGTAAGCCTATATCAATCCTATCAACAGTAGGCAACATCATGGGCCGAGAGGGATGGAAAAACATGTTAGAAGCAGAAGACCCCTGGGCATAACACGTCCATAATAGAGTTTATAAGAAAATAACTTATCAGTCACGTCCGTTCCCATCCCAACTGACCTTCGTGACGTGACCTTTCTCCGTAGCAAAAACGTATCACATTCTCCGTCGTTGTCGTAGGTAAAGTCCTTCGCGGGTCCCCGCTCGCTTTCGAATATATTTGCCATTCTTCAAGATTATTTTCCTTCCAAATTAGCATCACATTTTCCAGAATCTCATTCCGGTGCACACCCACACACCACACGTCCCGCAACCATCACCTCATATCTGACTTTTCCCGACATGGCTGAACGGAATCTACCGCCAGGGGACGCACGTTGGCCTCCCAGACGATTCATTTGCATTTTAATTGAAAATTGAAACGTCGAGAACAGGCTGCTAATGCGGCAATCCCACGGTCCGGCAGCTTATGTAGTTCCTTCCATTTTCGGGAAAAGGTGCCCAAAAGATGGATGTGTGTGACCGGCCGGCGAATATTTAAATATTACAACGCGGAAAAGGTTACCCGGCTAGGACTCACTGATAAGCTGAATCTCGTGCCATCTAAGAAAAAAAAAGCCTCCATGTTTACGATTCCCTCTCTCTATAGGAACATCTTGATTATACGGAAATGGATTTGCTAGAATTGGATGCGACGAAATTCGTTACTCAGCCTCGCAGCTTCCCCCCCCCCTTACGAACGAACGAACGACGACGGAGCTGATTTAACCCCTTTAATTCGGATACATTCATATATCTATTTGTCGCATTGGTTCATAAATTACTGGCCCATCAATCTTGCGCTTCACCGATGACAGTCGTCTACTTCCAGCTCGATGACGACGACAACGACGCCGACGGCGACGACGGCGACAACAGAGAGGTGATTGGATGATTTGTTCGTGGAAAGTCGAAAATTCTTAGGAGCCATTCTCGATGAACATTTCAAATGGTCCTATCTGCTTTGATCGATTCTCTTCATCAACTTTCTCTTTCGTCAATAACTCAGCTGCAAAACCTTTCCCTGTTGTATTTGACGTTTTAGACGCTAGATAAGAACCTCCTTTATCAAACTATGTGGTAGAATTAACGCGAAATCTGTTTGCATAGCAGTGGTTATGAAAAGAGAAAGTCGATTAAGAGAATCGATCAAAGCAGATAGGACCTTTTGAAATGTTCATCGAGCATTGTCAGTTGAAATCCTGCCAGAATGCCAAAATCTTGCATGGCCTTCTCCGATCTGAATGAAACTTTCAACATGGGCTCGGTATGGGAGAAAATCAAGGGATAAGTCAACTCAACACATTGTGCCGAAATTAGGTTCGGGACAGCTTGGGCACATCCATCGGAACATCTTCGGCATACCTTCGGTACACATTCGGCACAATCTCGTAGGCATTGGATTGTTGTAAAAAAAAATTGAAGTTGTTCACAACATTACGTGCTGTATGACTGTATATTCAAGAACAAGCTCTAATTGAATATACCAGAGTAATTAAGACCAGCAGTTTACTTATAGATCTAAATGCGAAATTTAGGTTCTAGAGTGGGCTCAAGAGAAAGAGGCAGTTATTCAGACCCCATTAGTACCCTTAATTCAAATAATGCTGCAACTTGCTGGAGTGTCAAACCGTCGAAGACAATGGTCCCATCAACGCCAGATTAACAGAAACGACATTCGGCCGTTGGAACACTTCCGATTCCGTATAGACCACGCAGGTCGATCTATTCGGATAGAAAGTACCGCCGGGAAGCGATTCACTACGGTGGCAACGTGATCGATTTACTGTAAACCATTTCAAATCAGACGCTTCCCTGCGAGAGGAAAATCTACTGCATCTGGGTAAGCCGGGATCCGGATTCATCGTACCTAGAGGTTGAGGATAAGCATCATAATCTGACGTTGACGTTCAACAGCGTGACCCGTACGGTGGATAATTCGTTTGGGCAGGCCATCAAGAATACAGCTGTTGCTCACGGGTATGTGAAGATGAGCTACCGAAACTCGGATAGGTTGCTGGTGATATCGAAGTTCATACTGAAGAAGAAGCTCGTGCCGCAGTTTATCATTAAGACCGAGGAGAAGCGGGAAATTCCGATGGAAGTGTACCTATTGACGCACGTGAAGCATCCGAACATTGTCAACATGCTCGAATGGTTCGATAACGACAAGTTCTTGCAGATTGAGATGGAAATCGTTCGAGTTTATCAATCGAAGACCCGTGATAATGCGGTCACCTGCCTGCACTCGTTGAACAGTCTGCAACGGGACATCAAAGACGCGATTTCCATATCCAGCTGATTGACGACTTTCGTACAGAAAGGGCAACTTTTTTCAACCTTCTACGGCTCGACCGAGTACTGCAGTCCGGTAGTGTTGGCAGGCAACCGCTACTCCGACCTGGAACTGAACATGTGGGCTCTCGGCGTGACACTGTACGTGTTGATGTTCTCCGAGAACCCATTCGTGGACGGCGAGGAAATCCTGCAATCGCTGTTTGACAAGAATCCCAAAACTCGAATCACCATCCATGAGCTACTGGAGACGGAATGGATGACGCAGGAAACCAATCCATCACAGTTCAATTTTTCCAAAATCGTCCCCTACGAACCGTCCGAAACCAATCCGGACACGAAATTTATAGATGCGACTATCTGCTCCAGCCAGACGGGACTATCCAGGGGTGCGAAGTTGTTCGCCTCCTCGTGGTGCACCCTGGAAACGATGGACCACCAGTGCTGCGGTACTGATCCAGTCGGCTAATCGAACAACAAACGAGGGGACGCGCCGGACGGCGCCTTGCGATCGATGTCAGTAAGATCGCAAGTATGTATACTGACACACTGGCATTATGTAGGATACAGAGTGGAAACTTATCATAAACCACGCTACGGGCTGGCGCTCAAGGTATTTCATTCTCTTAGTAGAGTCGGGTGGAACCGACCGAAACGACGTTTGAGCTAATGCCTTGTTCATCTCCGTCCCATAAAACCCTGGCAGACCTTAGAATACGTTCCTCCCGTGCCACCCAGTTGGGGCTGCGGTGGGAATAGGTTCGGTTGAGTTATTCCCGTCTTACGCGATCCGGCTCTGAACTTAACGCCCCATGAAGGCCTATGTCAACTCTCGTCATGGACCTCACTGCTCGCATAGGCACCCATGGGGATCAATCAGCGACTATTCCATTTGCACGGTAGGATACCGGTCTAAGGGGGACCCAACAGTCGGGATGATTTCAAAAAATCATCAAAAAAGTCAAAAACCCCAAACCCCAGGTGAACAAGTCCGCGAATCCGTTCGCGAAGGGTGGTCTACCCAGATCTCCCGAACACAGTGAGCCGAACAAATGGCCGAAATCTCCGCGCGATGCAGAGACAACGGCCGAGATCGGTGGACAGCCGGAGGAGCAGCCGAAAGACTGGCCCGGGCTAATCAGAACCATGAATAGCTTTGGGCCCCTCCCTAGGCTGCTTGCAATCGCGGGACAGCTCGACGCCATCATAGAGTTCACGAGCACGAAGAGCAACATCGCGAAGGACCTAAAGCAGGCCTTGCGACAGCTCCGTGCAACCGTGAACGAGGCCCAGGACCACCACGAGCGGCTTAGGAAGCGACTAGAGGTCGCAGAGAGGGCAGAACAGAAGGAGCCGAAGTCTACCCAGACGGACGTCTTCAACTTCGCGGGCAACAACACGATGGCCAGCGAGGCCCTCCACTCTGCCTTTACGCAGGGACAGAAGCACGATCGGCCCTCACCTTCGCCAGTAAAGGGCGCAGCACGCCCTAAGAGACGGAAAGTCTCTGCGCAGGTGGAGTGTGTGGCGGTGGCCCATCAGTCCACTACATCAGTGGACGTACCGAAAAAGAGGGCTGGAATAGCCAGTAGAACAGTTGAGAACAGTAGTGGCTCCAAGGGCGGGAAGCAGGGCAGTAAGAAGGGCGCCCCCCCAAAACCCCCGAAACCCCCGAAACCCCGGACAAAACTGCCCCCAAGAGCAGTGTTGCCCGGACCAGGAACAAGGGCGAAGCTCTCATCTTCAAGACGGACGCGTCGAAATACGCGGAAGTCTTGAAGAAAATGAGAACGGACGAGCGCCTTGTAACGTGAGGAGCATCAGGCACACTCGTACAGGCGAGATGCTCCTGGTGCTCAAACGTGGTGCTAAAGACCAGGGACCAACCTACCAGAAACTGGCAAAGGAGGTCGTTGGTACTGGGGTGCAGGTGAAGTCGCTAGGCTCGACTATCACCATCCAGGTCAAGGACCTGAACGAAGTGACGGAGGCGACCGAGATAGTCACGGCGCTCCGCGAACAGTGTCAAGTCGAGGTACCGCAATCAGCGATTACCTTGAGGAAGGGACTGTTTTCCACCCAAGTGTCTACCATCAGGCTCTCTGCAGCTGAGGCCAGAAAGGCGGTAGCCGCAGGGAGGGTGCGAGTGGGCTGGTCGGTCTGCCCCGTCAGTATTTCCCGACCGGTTACGGCTTGCTTTAGGTGCTTCGGTCAGGGCCATGTGGCCCGCACAGCAAAAAAATAATTTTGATATCACATCAAAGTGGATGCACTACAATCATGTCGAAAATTTCATGTAATTTTTATGACCACATAAATAAACAAATGCAGTAAAAGCAGCGTAATGTCAGTTCATGCATTGTATTAATCATAATTTTGTCCTTTTTAGTAAGTAATATTACACCATATTTTCGACATGATTGTAGTGCATCCACTTTGACGTGATATCAAAATTATTTTTTTGCTGTGCGTGACTGTAAGAACACCGACAGGAGCAACCTTTGCAGATGGTGCGGCTCGGAGGGCCATAAGGCACGAGGTTGCCAAAAGCCGCCGAGGTGCACTATATGCGCGGAGAAGGGGAATACCCCTACCAACCACATGGCAGGTGGCCCACGCTGCCCAGGGGCCAAGAGCAATGCTCAGCCATGTTCGAGGTAGCGCAGTTGAACCTGAACCACTGTTCGGCTGCCCAGCAACTGCTGTGGCAATTGGCAGCGGAATGGGAGAGCGGATGTCGCAATCATCTCTGACCCGTACCGCGTCCCAACCGGGTCACGGACGCGTCGGGGATGGCGGAGATATGCACGATGGAGAGCTTCCCCATTCAGGAGGTAGTCGTGTCCAACTCGAGCGAGGGATTCGTGATCGCCAGGGTTAATGGAGTATACTTAAGTAGCTGCTATGCTCCGCTCAGGTGGTCTATCGAGCAATTCTCGCAGATGGTGGACAGACTCACTGCGGTACTTGTCGGCCTAAGACCGGTGGTCATTGCGGGCGACTTTAACGCATGGGTGGTAGAGTGGGGTAGCCACCACACCAACCAGAGAGGATGCATCCTACTGGAGGCAATGGCCAAACTGGACGTTGTACTAGCCAGCTAACACCGGTTCGGTCAGTACCTACAGAAGGAGCGGTGCAGAATCCGTCATTGATGTGACGTACTGCAGCCCGAGTTTGGAGGGCAACCTACACTGAAGGGTCGATGAGGGTTACACTCATAGTGACCATCAGGCGATTCGGTACAGTGTGGGGCCAGGTGAGAGGCGAGTGGCAGGAGGAAATTCCTCCTGCGCTCGAAGCTGGCGGACGTCGTTCTTCGAGGAGGAGGTCTTCGGCGAAGCACTGAGGCGGGAGCGAATAACCCCGGATCTGACGGGGGAAGAACTGGTAGCAGCACTGACAAGGGCGTGCGATACAACCATGCCTAGGAGAGCCTATCCCAGGCATGGCCACAGACCGGTGTACTGGTGGAGCGAGTCGATTGCTATCCTCAGGGCGTCTTGCCTCCAGGCGAGAAGGAGGATGCAACGAGCTCGTACGACTGAATCTCGAGAGGAACGCCGTGTCGCTCTTCGAGCGGCTAAGGCAGACTTCAATAAAGAGATCGCCAGACGCAAGCGCGCGTGCTTTGACAGCCTATGCCAAAGCGCCAACACGAACCCATGGGGGGATGCTTACAAAGTGGTGACGGCACCCCCGGAGAGATCACCAGCGTTACTGGCTCCGATCGTTGGGTTCCTGTTCCCGCGTAGGGACGTAGACTCCTGGCCGCGGATCCCAGGCGCGGATCAGGGAGAAGTGTCTAGAGTGACGAACAGTGAACTCGCTGGTGGTGGGCAAGGCCCCGGGCCCAGATGGGATCCCGGTTGTGGCTCTGAGGGCGGCCGTTGCGGAAAATCCAGACATGTTCCGTTCTGTTTTTCAGACTTGTCTGGACGTAGGCGTCTTCCCAGATGCGTGGAAGCGGCAGAAGCTGGTGCTGCTTCCAAAGCCAGGAAAACCCCCTGGGGACCCGTCAGCATGCAGACCCATCTGTTTGCTGGACATCACTGGGAAACTGCTAGAGAGGGTCATCCTCAACAGGCTGTCGGCCTACACCGAAAATGTAGACGGCCTGTCAAGCAGCCAGTACGGGTTCCGAAAGGGCAGATTCACGGTGGACGCCATCCGCGACGTCATCCAGACGGCAGAGGTGGTCCATCGGAAACGAAGGGGCATTCGCTACTGCGCGGTGCTAACCTTAGACGTGAAGAACGCGTTCAACAGCGCGTGCTGGGGGGCGATAGCCCGCTCGCTACACCAGCTCCAAATTCCCGGAGGGCTGTATAAGATTCTGGAAAGCTACTTCCAGAATCGTGTGTTGACGTACGACACAGAAGATGGCGAAAAATGCGTTAGAGTCACCGCAGGTGTGCCACAAAGCTCCATCCTGGGCCCGGTGTTATGGAACGTCATGTACGATGGACTGTTGAGGATAAAATTCCCGGTAGGCGTGAAAATTGTAGGTTTTGCCGAAGATGTCACGCTGGTAGTCTGCGGGGAATCCCTCGAGGAGGTAGAGCTGACAGCGGCTCACTGCGTCAGGCTTGTGGAGGAATGGATGAGAACCAGGAAACTGGAGCTCGCCCATCACAAGACGGAAGTGGTCGTAGTCAACAATCGCATGTCAGTACAGCATGCGACGTTGACAGTCGGCGGAAGCACAATTAGGTCTGTGCGCTCTCTAAAACTCTAGGGGGTTATGCTCGACGATAAGCTCAGCTTCGGCTGCCACGTCGAGTACGCCTGCAAGAGAGCGTCTATGGCTGTGGGGGCATTATCCCGCATGATGTCAAACAGCTCGGCAGTGAATGCCAGTAAGCGCAGGCTCCTCGCTGGGGTCGTAGTATCTATCCTCAGATACGGCGGCCCTGCGTGGGCTGCGATACTGGATATTGACTGCCACAGGCAGAAACTAGAGAGTACACACAGGCTAATGTGCTTGAGGGTGGCCAGTGCATACCGCACTATCTCGAGAGAGGCCGTCTGTGTCATAGCAGGGATAATGCCAATCAGCCTTATCATTAAGGAGGATGTGGTGTGCTATGACGCGAGGACCGTTCGAGGGGTGCGCAACAACGCGCGAGTTGTGTCGACCGCGAGATGGCAATCGGAGTGGGAAAACTCCACAAAGGGGAGGTGGACTTACCGCTTGATACCTTCCGTATCAAGCTGGGTCAACAGGCGCCATGGGAAAGTAAACTTCCACCTGACACAGTTCCTGTCAGGCCATGGCTGCTTTAGGAGCTACCTGAATAGGTTCGGACATGCAAGTACTCCCATCTGCCCCACATGTGCTAGTGTCGAGGAGACCGCCGAACACGTCGTGTTTGCCTGTCCACGTTTCGAGCCAGTATCGAGCGCTATGCTACCGATATGCGGAGCGGATACCAGTCTGGATAACATCGTTCATAGGATGTGTGGTACCACCGAGAACTGGAGCGCGGTGGTGACTGCGATCACCCACATAGTTTCGGAATTACAACGACAGTGGCGTGCCGAGCAGCAGTTGCCTACTGCCCGGCTAGATCGATAGAGTATTGCTAGAGAAGCGCCATAGCGCTACAGCGGCCCCTCCCACGAAGTAATGCCTTCGGGCGGTTCCGGGGAGGTCAAGGGCCAAGCGCACAGGGTAAGGTTTAGTGGGTTGGGAGTGAAATTCTCCCATCCCCACACCCTGAGTTCCTTCTCAGGTGTCTGTGAGCAGATTCCCCCCGGTATAAAAAAAACTATCCACGTCGCCGCACAGCCTTTCGATGGTGAAGATGACGATGAGTATGTCCAGCATGATGATTCGTTCATGGATCCCGACGAGATGCTGGACGACGATATTTGTTCTCTGTCGTACAATGATGAGATTGGTATGACGATATCTCAGGCAGAGAGATGAATATTCTTTCCACCGGTCTCACCAGGTTGTATCTGAGGGAACCGGACGGAACGTGCATCAGTCTGGTTGATGGCAATTGGGTTGGCCAACAATCAACAACAGGAGCTTTATTATTACTAGAAGACAACTGTGATACAGCAGATGGTGCTGCTGTTGACCGGGGGATGGAACGACCGGAAGGAACCTTTCAGCATGATCCGTCCAGTAGCAGCAATTGCGTTGGTGGCCGAGCAAAAATAACCGTTAGAGGCGTTGAAACGAACCACCCGGTCATCGTCGTGATGTCGGCATCTTCCGTTGCTCCGGTTGCAAAAGTAAGGGTGAGTTGGAGGCTCCGGCGAAATTATCTGTTGCGGATACCAAACAATGTTTGTGTCAACAATCAAATTACATCCGCACTGCACAGGAGCAGAAATAGCGCAGTGACGCCAGTTACTTTAGAGATCATAAAAAATAAGGAATTAGGTCTGAGATTAACTGCTGCTCATCGCAAGTCAGCTTCAATTATCGCTTTTTATTTGTATATGATTCAAAAGTATGTTATTAAAAGTTGGAAAAGTATTTATTTCAACAGAATCGTAGAGTTATTTCCTACCGATTGGTGTATTTGAATTTTAATTTCATCTTTAAATGTCAAAGTTATTTATTTAAAGGGTGTCCACGATGAAATTGCCACACTATGAAATTGCTCTAACTTTTTAACCGTTGGGTAGAATTTAATGAAAATTTGGGTGGATTTAGTTCATAGTGCATTATTTACATCCTGCAAGTTTTAAAGTCCTGTGATCAAAACTCGCGGAAATGGAGTCGAAAGAACAGCTCGTGCGTGATAAAATCTTGCGCATTCATCACGAGAACAAGGATCTCTCGCATCGTTCCATCGCTAAAACGTTGGGAATCGCGAATTCCACGGTGTAGCGAGTGATTAAGCGGTTCGAGGAACGGTTGACCACCGATCGGAAGCCCAGAAGTGAAGGAAAAAGTATTCCGTACAACACCAAAAATCACAACCGCGTAGTTGGGGCCTTCAACCGAAATCCGAACGCCTCCGTTAGGGATGTGGCTAAGAAGCTGCACCTAAGCCGAAGTTTTGTCCAGAAGGCCAAAACTAAGGCTGGGCTTCGAACGTTCAAGGTACAAAAGGCCCCTAATCGCGACGAGAAGCAGAACAAGTCCGCCAAAACCCGTGCCAGGAAGTTGTACCTCAACATGCTGACGAAAGTTGAATGCTGCATCATGGACGACGAAACATATGTGAAGGCCGACTTCAAACAGATCCCCGGCAACCTGTTTTTCACGGCCAAGCATAAGTTCAGCGTTCCGGAGCATGTCCGCGCACTCAGAAGATGTCCAAATTTGCGAAGAAATTCCTGGTTTGGCAAGCCATCTGCACGTGCGGGAAGCGGAGTGCACCTTTCGTGCCCCAGGACACGATGAACGGACAGGTGTACATAAAAGAGTGCCTCCAGAAGCGGCTGCTTCCTCTCCTGAAGGCCCACAACGTCCCAACAATCTTCTGGCCGGATTTGGCCTCATGCCACTACTCCAAGGACGTGCTGAAGTGGTATGCGGACAATAAGGTCAATTTCGTGCCGAAAATGTTCAACCCTCCCAACACTCCGGAGCTCCGCCCCATCGAGAAGTACTGGGCGATTATGAAGCAGCACCTTCTTAAACGACCTAAGGTAGTGAAGACAGTCGAGGAACTGAAGAAAGTATGGGTTTACATGCAAAAAACGTTTGATTCACAGGTTGTGCAGAATCTTATGGCCGGGGTTAAGGCCAAGGTGCGGGCATTTGCGTATGGACTGTAAATAAAATACGAGTGAAATGGTAAAATGAAGTTTAATAGTTATTTCTCAATCCCTGAAAATTTGATGGCAATCGGATGAAAACTCGAATTTTGCGAATCAATTTTGTGTGTGGCAATTTCATCGTGGACACCCTTTATCGTTGTTTCGTCTTCGATTGAATCTTACAGATTACTCTACATATTCTTAATTCTATTTTTAAAAACATTCTTAGAAATTGCAATTGAGGACAATCGATGTTTTCGCCAAGTAGGTCGAAAATGAATAGTTGCTGAATAATTTAACGCCTTTCATTTAACGTTGATAAACTTATTATCAATGTACAACGAGCGGTGTAGTCAGGTAGGTGCATGGGATCACGCCATTGCAGATTTCGTAGTGTGAATCTGATGAACAGTCTCTGTATTCGTTCAACTTTTAAAACGAGTGAGGTATGGAACGGAGCCCACATGGGAGCTGCATATTCTAGGAGGCTTCTTACTACAGTACAGTACAGCGTATTATGGGCGTAGATATCCGTGAACTGCCAAGTGTACCGCCGAATGAAACCGAGAACAGCATATTCCTTCGAAGTAACCATCGCTACGTGATTGTTAAACCTCAACTTTGAGTCAATCGTAACCCCTAGATCAAGAATTGATGACAATCGTTCCAATAGTACAGCTTCCAGCGTGTAATGTTGAGTGATAGGGGTGCAGCGACGAAAAAATGAAATTGTTTTGCATTTTTTACATTGACTTCCATTCCGTTTTCACTGCACCATTGCAACAAATTGTCAATATTACGCTGAAGTACAATACAGTCGAGGATGGAAACGACGATTCTGTAGATTTTCAAGTCATCGGCAAACATCTGCTTGAATGATGAGATACGTGGACACAAATCATTTACATACAATACGAAAATTAATGGTCCCAGCACACTGCACTGTGGTACACCGGAAGTGACGATTCCGAACGAGTAGAGTTTAACGACACGAAAGCATTACGATTCGTCAGGTAAGACCGAATCCAGTCAACCATCCGATCGGAGAGTCCTATAGCTTTCAGTTTTTCACAAGCACGCGCGTGTGGTACCGTGTCAAACGCTTTTGAAAAATCAATGTCAACCTGATTGCGAAGTTCGACCTCGCGGAACAGTGTGTTGGTATAGCACATCAGATTCGTGGATGTAGAACGATGTTGAACAAACCCATGTTGATACTCCGATATTAAAGGCTCAACAAAACTGTAATGTGCTCCGTGCACTAGGGTTTTGAAAGCCTTGCTAATGCAGCATAGAAGCGAAAAATCACGATAATTGTCAACGTGATTACGGTTACCGGATTTGTGTATTGGTACGATAGCAGCAGTTGGGGAACGTCCTTTCGGACAGCGAACGGTTGAATATACAGCAAATCGGTAAAGCCAGCGAGCGAGCGCAGTATTTCAGGAAATTCGGAGGGATTCCGTCAAATCCGGGGCATTTTGATGCATTAAGATTGGTCAAAACTGTATGGACATCATCTGGCGTGAAGCGTAGTAAGGGGAAATTTAAGTCATATTCATGTCGATCGTTGACGCTGTAAGCGGGAGGCGAGCTTGCCTTGCACCATAAGCACCTTGAAAGCAGGCTTCCAGTGCGCGCGCTACCGTATGCGAGACGCAATACGAATAGTCTCATAATCATAGCAGTCTCATGCGCAATAGATTTGTAGCACTCTGTTTCTCTCTCTTCAGTTTTGTCGCATCTCAGATTCTCATAATGTCTGTGTGTCGCACTGTTTTGTAAGCACAGCACATTTCCGGATGTATGCGTTTCATGAGAACGAGTATCATGCAACGTCGCGTGAGCCGAAGCTCATGCGCTTTTCGCAATGAGACGTCGCTAAGCGACGTTTCAATGCGACATCGAAATAACAAACTCAACTGGAAGACCAACTCGTGCTCTTGATGTGGGGAAAGTGTTGTTTTGTTTTGGAAACGATTAAAAGCGACCTAGCTACTACACTCTTATCGAAGATGGAGAAGAGGTGTCGGATGGTTATGACCAACAAAGTTTTCCTAGCGACAATTTTCGTTGATTAAAGGATTAACTTGAAAAATAGCCCATTCATAACGAACGAAGTTAGAGATGTGGCTTTGGTAAGCGAAATGTACAATCAAGTTGTGGTTTATTTGCTCGTTAATATGCTTTTTTTTTAATTTCACCGAGAGTCCACGGTACAAACACTAGGACTATTTAGAAATCTGTCGTCGCAAATCGATTGTTTCAATTCAGCATCATGGTGGCTGATATGAACTATCCTGTGAGCGCTAACACATCTGAAGAATTCAGTTGCTGCCATAATAAGTTTTGTTGATTGACAGGTATTCAATACAATTCCTGAAGCAAGAAGCTTAGCAACAATCCGTAATACAGATATGACACAAATTGTTCCTAAATTTATTACTTTAACCTTAATCCAGCATTTCGTACCAAATGGGCTGAAAGCTTCAGAGGCTTCCAAAAAAATGTATTTTAGAAGATTTCCGCATAAGGACTTGTTGAAGGACACATAGTTCCACAGATATTCCGGTATTATTTGGGTGCTAACATGTTAACGGTATCTCAACTACCGTAAGGTTGCCATCCACCGCTCACGTAGCCTTCCTTTACCTTCTTTTAGCATCCTTTCGACAAGCCATTGCGTCTTCCTAGGATCATGAGTGATGATCTTACGGTGATTCCAGTATATCTCTGGAACCATGTGTTGAGTCTGCTTGAATCTATACTAGAAGATATTTCTGGAACCATCTAAAAACTTCACCCCATTTCAAAAGATACATACGAAAAGGGCACACAAGTCTTCTGTGAACAAACCCTTGCAGTCCCTTATCTCGTCACCCGACAACATCACTTATGATGGGACCGCGAGAGTCAAAGCATGCGAAACAGCGCACGGCGATGGCGCCCTGAGAGAGCGCATTGAGATGTTTCAATGAAACAGTCGCATGTGATTGAATACATGCGTCGCATTGAGAGAGCAATGCGATGAGACAAACAAAAATTGAAACGCTCGAATTTGTTGAGAGCGTGTAGCTTGTCGCGCGCATCGTTCTGGTCTCTCTTTTGTACAATAATGTAGCACACCATGGATTTGAGAGTCATGCAACGCTCCGTCTCACAGCTCGCTGTCACATTTGTGTACGCGTGAGATTTCCGGAAGCCTGCTTGAAAGAACGTAGCGAACAAATTTTCGATCTATTCCGGCGATGTTGCGGTTACGCCGTCTAGAACAACTGTGTTGGGTAGGCGATTGCACATCCTTTGCGACTTCACGAATTTCCAGAAATTCGATGGGTTTTGTCTCAGGTTTGACTGTGTTCGTTGAACATGTTCTTCGTAGCTAGTGGCAAGTAGTTCGTTGTATTGAGTTTCAATTGAACGAAGAGTATTTCGGTTGTCCTCGGATTTAGAGATGCCTTGCGGAGTTTGTTGCGGAGGTTACGCAGCTCTGTATTCCACCATTTCCACGCAGAGTAGCCGGAGAAAGGTCTACGAAGAGGAACACACTCGTGGAAAATTGCGTGCAGTTTTTCGTAGAACTGGTTTGTAATGACGTCAACTGAATCACCGTTCAGAACCAGGGACCAATTAACTGCTGTAATTATGTGATCTAGGGCGGTTAGGTCACAGTTTTTAAGATCAAATACTGCTGGGGCATCATGACGATCAGGTGGATTGAAGTGTGCATCGAGGTTCAGAATCAATGGCCTGTGATGGATGTTAACATTAAGCAGTGGAACCGCTATTTCAAGGAGATCAAAAACATCTGGATTGGTAGTGAATGCCAAATCAAGCAGCTTTCCATTTGTGTTTAGAAGTGGGTTAACCTGAATTAGACCATTAGCAAGCATTTCTTCGGTAAGAGCCACTTCCTGCTCCGTCGATGAGTTTGAAGGCAGACACCCGTTCATGTCCTCGTCGAAATTCCGGCGCACCATGTCATGTCCTCATCGAAATTCCGGCAGACACCCGTTCATGTCCTCGTCGAAATTCCAGAGTAAATGAGGGAGATTATAATCACCCAGCACCATGATGATATCATCGCTCAAGGACGTCTCTGTAATATTCCGTATAGCTACGGCATGTAACTTGTAGAGCTTAGGACCTGACAAAGGGCGAACGTATATTCCGGAGATGAACAGTGAGCGGTTCTCCAAACTAATTCGGACAATGACCTTCTCGAGCTGGTCACAGTTTTCCAACGAAACCAAGGAGCAAGGGTGCACAGATTTGACTGCTATGAGTTTACCACCTCCCCTGGATATTGACTGGAAGATTCATTGCGATCACAGCGTAATATTTGGTAGTCCATCGACCACTGTTAAGACCACTGCATCGTAATCACTGCGCGTCAGTCTCAAACGAAGTTCTTGGATCTTCGTACTTAAACCCCTAACATTTTGATAGTAGATAGAGAAAACTGAATCCGAGAGGTTCTCCATCTCACTATCATTAACTCGTACCGAAGCAATCTCGGGTGCATTCATGGAGCGGTCCTGCGTTCGTCTCTGCGGGTTCGGCTCGGCCAATGTAGGGATGTCAGTACGTTCCAAAGTTTGGTTAGCACCACTGGAATGACGACCAGTCGTTGCGCTAGAATCGGAAGGTGGATCAGACAAAATACTGCTTAGAATTGCATCGTACTCGCCTTGAATGACAGGTTGGAAGACTTCTTCTCCATAACCACACACAGGGCCAGGACGACTGTTGGCCGAAGACGGAGTGTGCTCGACTGTGGTGGAAGGATTAGGGGCTTCCTTAGAGCTAACCTCGTTGCGTCCTGTAGTTTGAGTAGTACTTGCAGAGTGTTGAGTTGAAGCAGCAATGGCACCAACGGAGAGATGATATTCTCGGACGACGGTATGCAGATTCGTAGTACGATTTATGTTGCTAAGAGCATCACCTTGGACGGCTCCTGTCCTACCATCGTCCACAAGAGCAAGGTGACTTTGACCTCGTGAGCACACATCATTAGTAGGCAGGATTGGGTCAGAGTTTGGGCTGAAACTATGCAAATAATCAGGGACAGAAGGTTTGATAATACACGTATACTTGCCTGGGAGTGCAGGCTGGGAGACCCCTTCCACACACTCGTAAACAGTACTAGGACGACTGCGATGGCAGTTAGCTGAATTGATGACGTCTATAATAGCAATTGATGGCTCGACTGTTACGGTGCTAGAAGAGGCTTCAACAGCGCTTTGTGATGTGCGTCCCGGTGTTGAACAAATAGATTCATTGGTTCCTATGCGTCCGACGTTGACGAATCCATTGCATCCCTCGAAGATAGACTGATTACTCTCGGCACGTTTTTTGCTCGATCCTCAAATTCTCGAAAACTGATGTTTTCTGACCAGGATTCGCAGGACAGTGCTTTTTCTTTCAGCTGGTCACTTAAGCCTACTTTAAAGGACACGAACCCAAGCGAATTGAGGTCCTTTCCCTTTGAAACCAGTTTCACCACCTTTGGTTGCACATTGGTTAAGTCGAGACACTCAGTAACAAGTCCCGCAATCTGGCTCTCTGAAGTTGTTGGATGGAAAGCTGGATATAAGGTTCAAAACCTAACACTTTTTTGTGACGGTCGCAATTTTAGATTTTCGTTTTACCCCTGTGCCTTCCTGTTTTTTTATAGACATCCTAAGTAAATTGAGAAAAATTGCTCCAAATATGTCAATTCGAGAGATACATAAAAAATGTAAACCACCCTAGTATTAATTGCCACCAAAATGAAGGCTTAGCTGCTAGTAACTTTGTAGAAGTTTCAATGTTTTACTCTAAATTCTTCGTTTCTGCCAAATTCACATTCTTTCCAAATTCGTCAACTATGGTTGGACCAGCTCTATGCGGATTAGTTACTTCACCGGAATCCAGGGACATCATTTTGTATGAACCACTCACATTTCCCCCGCACAAAATCGACGACGATTGTCTCAAGCGCACACTGATGAGGAGCAGGAGAGCTTATAGATTGGGAAGCATCCTCCCCGAGGGCATTTGTCACTGTCACACTGGTGCTGGTGCCTCTAGCTGGTAGATCTATCTCTCCCAAACACAAGTGTGCAGCAGCAGAAGCATTAGCGGCAGCAACGACGACATCGAGTTTGAACATTTATAACGAAATAGGAAAACGAACCAGTCTCCTTCCAAGCTTCTTCTGGGGATGGGGAGGGTTGCAATGGAGAGCTGCAGCAGCTAACTTGAAATCAGATCCTAATGAGAGTAATGAAAACCCTTTGCCGAGGCTCTGAAAAACAAAGACATTTGTCTTGACAGCGTGCAGCAGTCGGTGGCAAGTTTGCCATTAAAGGATGTGTGTATGTTTGTGTGTCTGCGTCCGGAAACTTCGAAGGCAACGAGAATAAGTGTTATTGATAGTTAGTTTTGGGGTCGTTTTTCTACCGGAAGAGTGATGGGGCATCTTTTTTCTTTTTCGGGGAAGTTGTTTGAAACGAATTGTCTGACGAAGCAAGATTCCTCAAAATCCTTTCTTCCATTTTCAGAAACGATAAACCACAAAAGATACGACAACACCATGACATTCACCCCATTCATTCAATTATGTCAACAAGTATTTTTCAACTTCATAGAAATCTCCCACAGAACACGTGTCATGCACTCCATTCCAGCGTCCCTAAATTACGACCTTCCATTTCACTTGTAGCTCTGAAGCCCTTCCCAAACCAGACAGTCCGGTGTCGAAAGATATCACTTTCAACAGATCCACCCTTGACTTGTTTCCGAAACAAAGAAAGCCCTGACACTTTTTGAGTAATCACCAAATATTTACGATCTCTTTCGGTGTCATCTCCCCTTCCCTGGCAGCAGCATGATGGACGGTATTTAGTGCTGCTGGATCCCTCCGGTCCGACTACCGAAGAAGATCGACAGAAAGCAGATTGGGAAGGGTACGACGCCGCACAAAAACATGAGCTCTAATATATATTATCGTATCCTGGGAAATGTAAACTACTAGTTGTATCATCATTCATCTCAACTGAACCGGAGGGATCTGTCGAAAGTCAAAATTTGTTACGTGCTTGCTTCGTCTCGGATGAGCGGGATTAGGGAATTTGAGGTACCCACGAACGGCGTCAATGGATTGATTGTTGAGAAAAGAAACCGAATCCAACGTAATTAGAGTGCCCGTCCATCTGTTGCGAAATTGACGTTTCCAGCTTTTGCGATCGAATCCCTTCCAATTATGTTTCTCGTCTGGACGTCATTGATCCGTAAACCCCATCATCCTAACCAACGAATGCGACTAACAGCGGGAGCAAATCGAACAAACGGATGGGGTTTCTCTTGTGCATTCACCCTGGGCAGATGGGAGACGGGAACGGTTGCCTCCACCCTAGACACTTCATCTGCGTTCGGATTATTTTCACTTTGAATTCAGGACCGCGAATTCGCGGAACGGGGGTTTTGATTGAGTTAGTGGAGAAAAGAGTTTCACCTGAGGGGGGTGAATGAACTCGAGGTCGATGGAATTTGTACTGAACTCTTTAAACGGACGCGACCGAGGCATGTGTGGCGAAATATTGCAATAGTTACACCTCTAGATGTTATGAACTGGTGGAACGACAATCCCATTTAATTGGTCGGCATAGCTGTTAGCATTCAACCCTGAAGCCCGGGTTAGACGGTTGATTCGGTATTCAACTCACTCGTCGTCTACCACTTTTTAATCGCTTTCTAGTCAATTGACCACCAGATTGAAAGTGACTTGAACTGGGCTTTTTTGACGTAGAACTACGTCTTTGTCGACTATACTGGGGTGCAAATCAAAAAATATGTGCTGTGAAATAGTGTTAGGTTTTGAACGTTTGTAACTTTGTCAGTTATAGATGAAATTAAAATCCACATACGCCAATCGATAGGATATTACATTACAGATCTGTTGAAATAAATCTATTTCCAATTTACTATTCAAAAACTTTTTAGAAATGTACAAATGATAATTTTATCACTGTTTTCATGAAATAAACGTTTTTTCCAAACCCAGTCGTCATTATCGAGTACCACTTGGTTGCAAATCGTTCTGCTTGAACCTGAAAAGATATAAAACTTGGGTCGTTGGGTCCCGTTCAACTAAGAGGCTGTTCTTTAACTACGTAGACAGTTTAGAGGGGGGGGGGGATTGGAAATTATCCACGGTCCGTACTAATTTAAATAAAATGTATGGACAATTGTGGGGGAGGAGGGGTGCCAAGGATCTCTAAAAACTGTCAACGAAACGCGGAAAAGTTTTTTATGCAAAACACAGGGTTTCCCATTTGCAATCCTACACTTATGGGGTGTTTACACTTATGCTATTTCACTAGCGTTAATGAGCTAGCTGCTAGCAAAAAAAGCTCACTAGCATGATGTAAACAGGGTGAGCTATCAACATCTGCATCCATCTTCCGTCCCGCAAGTGTTGGAAACTTTGCGAACGTTGTACGGTCGACCTGAGTTGATCGTGAACAGTCTTCTCACTAAGGTTCGATCTACTCCCGCACCAAGGGCTGACAAATTGGAAAGCATTATTAGCTTCGGTCTCGTAGTACAGAATCTTTGTGGTCATCTGTGCTCGTTGGGTATAGAGAACCACCTTTCGAACCCGGCTCTGTTGCAAGAGCTGGTGAACAAGCTTCCGGCGGGAATTAAACTGGATTGGGCTCTCCATCAACATCGAATTCCTGTTGTAGATCTGCGTGCTTTCGGGGAGTTGCTACGAAGCAGGAGAAACCGAAAGGGAAAGAAAAGGGTTTCCTCAATACTCATGCGGATGATGGCGATAGAGTAAAGGTGCAAGGTGAATGGAAGCGCAACGTCAACACTGTGGAAAAGGGTCCAGAAAACCATGTCCAGTGTGCCAGAAGAATGGCCATAAGCTGAAAGAGTGCTACAAGTTCTAGAAGAGCAGCATCGATGAGCGTTGGAAATTGGTCCAACAGCTACACCTGTGTCGACGCTGTTTGGCATCCCATGGAAAATGGCCCTGCAAGGCACCGTTATGTGGACAGAATGGATGCGAATTAAAGCACCATAGTCTGTTGCATACGGAAAAGACCGATACTCCAGCAACCAACGCAAACTCTTCTCAATCAACTGCGAAGGTGAATGTCCACCGTCAAGGTTCACGGTCTACTCTCTTCCGAATCGTGCCAGTGCGGTTGTACGGTAAGGACTCATCAATCGACATATTGGCTTTCCTGGATGACGGGTCGTCGTTTACTTTAATGGAGCAAGGAGTCGCCGATCAGCTTGGAATCGACGGTGTGATTGAATCACTTTGCCTTCAGTGGACAAACAATGTTACGCGCACGGAGTCGGAATCCAAGGCAGTACAATTGGGAATCTCCGGCATTACCGGTGGCAAGCGATATATGTTGGAGCGAGTAAGAACGGTTGAAAGTCTCGGGTTACCTCCACAATCTCTTCGTTTCGAACAGATGGAACAACAATTTCCTTATCTTCGGGGGCAACCAGTGAACAGCTACAGCGGAGCGGTACCTCGTATCCTAATTGGATTAGACAATACCGACTTGATCGTGACTCTGAAGAAGCGGATCGGCAAGCCTCTGGAGCCAGTTGCGACGAAAACGAAGTTAGGATGGACAGTCTATGGAAACGTGGAAGGCCTTGACATCGGCTTCTGCACGTTTGCTCGGGATCAACCGATCGTGAACTACATGATCTCGTCGAGGAGTTCTTCACTGTTGAGAGTACTGGTGTCAAGGTCGCACCGATAGTCGAAGCAGATGATGATCGTCGAGCACGGGAAATGATGGAGAAAACCACGATTCGTACACCATCTGGAAGATTTGAAACGGGTTTGTTATGGCGTTATGACTGTATCGAGTTTCCCGAAAGCCGCCCGATGGCAGAGCGGCGGCTTAAGTGTCTCGAGCGTAAACTGTCTGCGGATCCGAAACTTTACAACAAAGTGAATGAAGTAATGAAATTGGGTTGTTAGCGGAATGCTAAATAAAACAGCAAAAGGGTTTATCTTCCATTTAATTCCACTTAATTAATTTTGGTATCCATGACAGATACGTATTTCGACTACAATGTGCAGTCTTCATCAGTGTCATTCCCACTAAAGAACTTATCAAAATCTAACCCCCTTAAGTACTCATCCCCTAGGTAAAAAAGTCAAGATCATAGGTATAAAAATGAAACTACAATGTGTTGAATCGGAACCTACCTAACTAATAAAAACCAAAGATTTAAGTAAGCTAAAGGAGAAAAATCTATACAGCACCATAAACCAGGGGCGGTGGATGAACCTGGAATTGGCTGGGCCGCAGCAGCAGCGAGACGATGCTGAACTGTCCGACTGTTGGGAACCATTTGGATACTCGCGGGATTGGCTTGTTGGTTGTTGAGCGGAAGCGGGGCTAGGTTCGGAACATGTCGACGGGGCTGGAGAGCTGGGTACTGGACTTCCGTTAGTACAGGAGGCGAACGATGATTACGAAGGCGACCGAGCTGGTTGTTGATTGTGGCCTTCCGACGGATATTAATGAACTCCACTCGCTTGGGACATCCGCGATTGGAGGCTTGGTGGTTTCCACCGCAGTTGACACACGTTGGCTCGATGTCATCGACTTGCTCACAGGACGCAGTTGAGTGAGTTTCACCACACTTGCCGCAGTTTGTCTTCATGTGGCAGTTTTTGGTGCCATGGCCATATGAGAGGCAGTTCATACACTGCGTTACATCACGATGTTGGGATTTGTAATGCTCCCAACTGATGATGACCTGAAACACGTCCCGGATTTTGGATCTCAGAGCCGCAAGACTGGTGGATCCCTTCATGAAATGCACCAGGAACAACTGATCACGGAAGCTGGTGTTTTGGTTGGGACGCCGGTTCATCTGGAACACGACCTCAGGTTGGAGCCCAAGCCGCTCCAGCTCGGACTTCACCGCTGCAGCCTCGAACGACGGTAATCCACGCAAAACCAACTTCAGTGGCTTGCTCGATGGCAGATCATGCGTGAAGTAGTCCACGTTGTTGTTCTTCAGGAAACAACCTATTTGTTTGTACTCCTCCAAGCTGGAGCACATGATTTTTGTACCGATGCTGCAAAGCTTGAAGCGAGGCAGCAGCTTGTGTTTTGCCAGTTCGGCACGCAGCTTGGCAACATCCTTCTCCGGCGTGAAAAGCGGGGGAATCCGCTCTCGTCTTGCAATGGGAACGGCGTCACCATCGCCATTTTCTTCGGGGAGCACCGCAAACTGGTTGGCTTGCAGTATTCGTTTTTCGGCGTCATCCTGCGACGCGTTGGACTTGATTAGCACCTTCTTTGAAGGGCCCGCTGCTGGCTCATTGGCACATTTACGCACCATTTGTTTCGTGTTTGCAAGTTCAATTAAACTTGCCAGAACGCGAGAAGGTGGCGACACTTCCACGGCGCAACGCGACAGCACAAAACGAAACAAAATCGAATCGAGAACTCTAGCGAAAATACGGACTGAACAGCTCGACAGTCGAGCAAAGAATCATGAAACATGAATTGCAATGTTGTTTACTTTTATACTCTTTCTGCCAATCAGGATGCGCCATTCGATGACGTCGTTCATTTTCCTACTGGAAGCGTTCATCGCGTACAAGCTCCTAAGTAACATTGACCGATTCTCTTTGTAGATTTTCTCTTTGCATGTATAGTAGACTGATTAAAAATTTTAAATTTTCGCTCCACAGTGCTCAAACGATTCCAAATTGTAACCTGATTAGCCTCCCAAAACTTGAACTCATTTAGTGAGAAACTGACTTGGCACAAACCATTTGAAGTTTATATGGAAAGTACTATGGGAAAACAAAACTTTTTGTTCATTGTCTTCTTGCCTTTTTACATATTGTACTGTTATCAAATTCTATTGCTATTCTTATGGGATTTTTTATCAGCTACAACTTTGCAGAAAATCGTTTTTCAGCCAAACGTCAAATCAAATAGTTATTAATTGTTTAAGAGATTGATAATCTTATGGCAAGATTAAGCAACTGTATTGTGGGCAACACTGTATTCTGCAGTATGACATAGTAGCCATGATTTTTGTCCTCTATTCTTCACGCCAGAAACACCAATGCTGCCTGCTGAACTGTTGATTGAGCATAATCATAAGACATCAGTGACTTGAATCATTAATAATTTTTGTTCCTTACATTTGATCAAAAAGTGGTCTTTAACAAAGTTGTAGCTGAGAAAATTTTCAACAAGTTCAGTTATCATTTTTTAAAGCAGAGTGCACTGGTGAATTTTGAGATGGTATGAACTGAAATTATGGTTTTTCCATAGTAATTCCCATATAAACTTCAAATGGTTTGTGCCAAGCAATTTTCTCACTAAATGAGTTCAAATTTCGGGAGGCTAATCAGGGCCTAATTTGGAACCGTTTGAGCACTGTGGAGCGAAAGTTTTAAATGTTGCATCAGTCTAATGTATAGGCACTTCCAGCTATTTTCAACGCAAAGTTCGATATAAGATGCAATTATCTAGCATCTAATACGGCAAATACGACTAGAAACGGTTTTGTAGCCAAGTTATTAACAAAAGTGAAAGTCGACGAAGAGAATCGATCAATGTTGCATTGTTCAGCTTGATAAAGGGTGTCCACGATGAAATTGCCACACTATGAAATTGCTCTAACTTTTTAACCGTTGGGTAGAATTTAATGAAAATTTGGGTGGATTTAGTTCATAGTGCATTATTTACATCCTGCAAGTTTTAAAGTCCTGTGATCAAAACTCGCGGAAATGGAGTCGAAAGAACAGCTCGTGCGTGATAAAATCTTGCGCATTCATCACGAGAACAAGGATCTCTCGCATCGTTCCATCGCTAAAACGTTGGGAATCGCGAATTCCACGGTGTAGCGAGTGATTAAGCGGTTCGAGGAACGGTTGACCACCGATCGGAAGCCCAGAAGTGAAGGAAAAAGTATTCCGTACAACACCAAAAATCACAACCGCGTAGTTGGGGCCTTCAACCGAAATCCGAACGCCTCCGTTAGGGATGTGGCTAAGAAGCTGCACCTAAGCCGAAGTTTTGTCCAGAAGGCCAAAACTAAGGCTGGGCTTCGAACGTTCAAGGTACAAAAGGCCCCTAATCGCGACGAGAAGCAGAACAAGTCCGCCAAAACCCGTGCCAGGAAGTTGTACCTCAACATGCTGACGAAAGTTGAATGCTGCATCATGGACGACGAAACATATGTGAAGGCCGACTTCAAACAGATCCCCGGCAACCTGTTTTTCACGGCCAAGGATAAGTTCAGCGTTCCGGAGCATGTCCGCACTCAGAAGATGTCCAAATTTGCCAAGAAATTCCTGGTTTGGCAAGCCATCTGCACGTGCGGGAAGCGGAGTGCACCTTTCGTGACCCAGGACACGATGAACGGACAGGTGTACATAAAAGAGTGCCAACAGAAGCGGCTGCTTCCTCTCCTGAAGGCCCACAACGTCCCAACAATCTTCTGGCCGGATTTGGCCTCATGCCACTACTCCAAGGACGTGCTGAAGTGGTATGCCGACAATAAGGTCAATATCGTGCCGAAAATGTTCAACCCTCCCAACACTCCGGAGCTCCGCCCCATCGAGAAGTACTGGGCGATTATGAAGCAGCACATTCTTAAACGACCTAAGGTAGTGAAGACAGTCGAGGAACTGAAGAAAGTATGGGTTTACATGCAAAAAACGGTTGATTCACAGGTTGTGCAGAATCTTATGGCCGGGATTAAGGCCAAGGTGCGGGCATTTGCGTATGGACTGTAAATAAAATACGAGTAAAATGGTAAAATGAAGTTTAATAGTTATTTCTCAATCCCTGAAAATTTGATGGCAATCGGATGAAAACTCGAATTTTGCGAATCAATTTTGTGTGTGGCAATTTCATCGTGGACACCCTTTAGTTTTTGGAAGGGCTTACACGGTAAGCTAATCTAATTCATATTTGAATCGCGTTCACCCAAATTAGCAAAAACGTTGTTTACTCATAGGATAAGTAATTTTTTACTCAAATACTATATGAATGACATTTACTCATATATGATAAAAATTTACTCATTCTACGAGTGACCTACGCCTTTGTAAGTTTGATTTTTTGTTTTTCCTTTGTTCGGGACCCAACACCACTGCGACCAGTAATTTGATCTATTGTAGTTTATCCCGGGTCCTTAGTTTAGTGCATGTCGTATTACTCCATCACTATTGAGAAATGATGAAGTATTCGATTTTTTACAGTTGTCATTCTTCCATTTATAAAAGGATCCGACTCTATTTGAAAAGTTTCGCTATTTATACCCTTCGGAGTGTTGAAACACCCTCCAAAGGCGCGCCCCTTTGTCAGTCAAAATGGGATTCCTTAGCAACAAAATTAAGGAATGACACCGATAAGGACCATGCATCAGAACCCTAGTCTTAACCACTTAAACCTAGGGAACAAGGAATCACATAGTTGAAGACTAATTAACTCATTTTTTCCTTGTTTCAAGATCATCCTCGGTGGACAAAGCCGAGTCCTGTCACTATCAATCTAATCTAATCTAATCTAATCTAATCTAATCTAATCTAATCTAATCTAATCTAATCTAATCTAATCTAATCTAATCTAATCTAATCTAATCTAATCTAACACCAACACAGCCAGTTCTTGAAAGCATCCTGGAAAATGATATATATACCTACATCATTTTCTTGTCTATTTGATATACGTTCCACATCGAAGATGCGTCACACATATCAAAACGGCCAGGCCTACTGTGCCGTGTTTAAGGGGCAACATGATTCAGAAAACATCGAGCCTGTTTAAATTGAAGATTTAAACACGATGCTTCAGAATCCAATAAATGGATGAAACGTGGACATCTCGTACCGTACGTTCCAATTTTGGTAATTATATGATTGGTTGGTCGATGGAAGCATCAAAGCTAGAAAGGTTAAGTGATGCTCCATTTTCTTCTGACGGTTGGGGCATGACCACTAACTTTTGTCCTAGCCTTTCATGACTTAGATGGCTTTAGCGCCATTACTCGCTTTCTGAAAAGAGAAAAGGGAAAGGAAAGGAGAAGGACAGAGGGGAAAGGATCATGTGAATTTTGAAATATACAATATAGAATTTCATAACGGCGGTGGTCACTACCCGATTCTTGTCACTATTATTAAGTCAATTCGGAATATGCTCTTCACGTGGGTCAGAATCACTTCTTCCTGGGGTCATTCAATAGTGTCAATCCACTCTGCACCCACGATAATGGCGTCACCGTGCTGTGGCAATAATGGCGATTATCTCTAATCCAAGCCAACCTGATTTGGAAGCACTGGGTAAGCGACTACTTGCATGAGCAGCTGCATTTACACAAAGAACCAACAGATGATGTTTGGGACTAACATTCATCCGCAATGTGTAAAAACAGCAGATCTAATACCTGGTCGTGTCCGAATGCAGGTCAAATAGGGAATGGGAAGGAATGTGTTGACATGACACTCGCTGTGAAGGAAACCTAGAAGTCCTCTGCGCTTCCACGAGAAATTACTGGGATATTTAATGTGGGGAAAGGTTTGCAGCATGGATCGCTTTGGTAAACTAATGCTGATTGTAGCGTACACAGGTCTAGTCAAGTCTAGTCTAGTCTACACATACACAGCCAGTACTTGAAAGAATCCTTGAAAATGATACATCTATCATTTTTCTTGTCATTATTAATGCCTGCTGCACATCAAGGATGTGAAACAAACAATAAAGCGGCCAGGCCTACTGTGTAGCGTTTAGTTAATTTTTGTGGAAGTGAATGTTTACCATGTCTACTTAATAAGTATAGACAGTGGTTAACATTTAATCCACAGGTTATCAAAGAGCGGGGACATACCGTACCAACCGCTCCGTATGCAGGATTTGAAAATAGGCTTTATAAATCGTTGGGAGTGACAGAGCTAAGAAAGTTAATGTACACTCCTTGGTTGTCCGATCTCCTGGGATGGAACACAGGTATTTACCCCTTGTGTTCGAGCGTACAGTCCTCCCTCCGTACAAGCGTGGACGGCACCGCCAACCCACTGCCATCCCTCAATCGATCCAGCCGACCTCAGTCGAAGGACAACAGAGAGCGGTGTGCGGACGTAACCTATACGGAGGGAATGCTGTATTCGCCTAGGTTATAGCGCCCTTGCTCGCTACCATTTTCTTCTAGCGGTTGGTTCCTGAGCACTAACTCTTGTCCTGTGCTGTTTTATTTAGCATTCCGCTAACAACCCAATTTCATTACTTCATTATGATGGCTACCAAGCCTTTGGGGATTTTCCTTATTAGAGATTTGTATAGATTTTTCTCCTTTAGCTTACTTAAATCTTTGGTTTTTATTAGTTAGGTAGGTTCCGATTCAACACATTGTAGTTTCATTTTTATACCTATGATCTTGACTTTTTTTACCTAGGGGATGAGTACTTAAGGGGGTTAGATTTTGATAAGTTCTTTAGTGGGAATGACACTGATGAAGACTGTACATTGTAGTCGAAATACGTATCTGTCATGGATACCAAAATTAATTAAGTGGAATTAAATGGAAGATAAACCCTTTTGCTGTTTTAACAAAGTGAAGTTACACATCGCTGACCTGGAGGCCAAAGGGTACATACATAAGGCGACACAGGAGGAACTGGAAGACTTTGATCCGCACAGAACCTGGTTTCTTCCGTTGGGATTGGTTATCAACCCAAACAAACCAGGAAAGATCCGTATCGTGTGGGATGCGGCAGCGAAGGTGGAAGGCGTGTCATTCAACTCCATGCTTCTGAAAGGACCCGATCTTCTAACATCCCTCAAGTCAGTTCTACACCGTTTCCGACAGCGACAGATAGCTGTGGTAGGGGATGTTAGGGAAATGTTTTTCCAACTTCTCATTCGTGCCTGGGATCGTCAATCACATTGCTTCGTATGGCATGATGACCCATCACTACCAGTCGAAGTCTACGTGATCGATGTTGCCACTTTTGGTTCAACGTGCTCACCATGCTCGGCGCAGTACGTAAAGAACCGGAATGCAGAGGAGTACAGAACAGAATTTCCAGAAGCCGTCGAAGCAATAATCAACAACCACTACGTCGATGACTACCTCGACAGTAGGGACACCGAAGAAGAGGCAATCCGAATAGCGTCAGAGGTTAAGCAAGTTCATGCAAAGGCTGGGTTCGAGCTCCGTAACTGGTTGTCGAATTCGGAAGAAGTTGTTCGACGGGTCGGGGAAAGCTCTGCAAGCGAATGCAAAAGCTTCGCGACGGACAAGTCTACAGGGATCGAAAGAGTCCTCGGCATGCGATGGCAGCCCATCAAAGACGAATTCACCTTCAAACTTTGCTTGCGGGAAGACGTTGCGCAGTTGTTGGATGGCGATACGATTCCGACCAAGCGAGAAGTTCTTCGAGTCGTCATGAGCGTCTTTGATCCACTGGGACTAGTAGCAGCATACGTTGTTCACGGGAAATGTTTAGTGCAAGACATATGGAGAAGCAAGATAGGATGGGATCAACGAATTCTGGAGGAAATCTGCAGTCGATGGCGTCAGTGGGTGCAAGCAATTAAAAGACTGGATCGAGAAACGGTCCCGCGATGCTACTTTCCAGGATACAGCAGTGCCGGCTTGGACAACATAGAACTACATGTATTTGTGGATGCAAGTCTAGTAGCGTTTTCTTGCGTGGCATACTTCCGTATCATCGATCAAGGACAAGTACGCTGCGCATTGAAGGCAGCAAAGTCCAAGGTAGCCCCGTTGAAAACCACTGTCTATTCCACGACTGGAATTGCAAGCGGCAGTTCTTGGCAGTCGCCTGATGAAGTCTGTTCAAGAGAGCCACACATTACCTATTCGACGTCGAATGATCTGGAGTGATTCAAGCACGGTCTTGTCATGGATCCAGTCGGATCAACGTAGATATCGACAGTTTGTCGCAGTGAGAGTCGGTGAAATCCTGAGCGAAACCAGTGTAGACGAATGGCGGAAAGTTCCGGGAAGGCTGAACGTGGCTGACGAGGCAACAAAACGGGGAGAAGGACCATGCTTCAAAAACGGTTCTCGGTGGTTTACGGGTCCCGAGTTTAACAACATCAACACATCCGAGAACAACATCAACGATTTCCGGACCAAGCCGAGACTCGAGAGAACCAGTCCACTCTGCAAATTGTCACCGATGTTGGACGAAACAGGAATACTGCGGATGGATGGACGTATTGGTGCCGCTCATTACGCAACGTACGCCGCTAGATTTCCGGTTATTCTGCCCAAAAAACCACTACGTCACTGATCTTATCCTGAACTTGTATCATCGACAATACGGTCATGGGAACTCTGAGACTGTGGTGAACGAGGTAAGACAGAGGTTCCATGTCTCCAGTTTGCGAAATGCTGTCCGCAAAGTAGCAAAGACATGCAAGTGGTGTGTCGTTCGAAAGGCCACGCCTCAACCTCCTCGTATGGCATCGCTTCCAGAATGCAGGCTAGCAGCGTACATTCGACCGTTCACCTTCGTGGGTATGGATTATTGTGGACCGTTCCTTATCCGGATTGGCAGAGCAAGTGCCAAGAGATGGGTGGCTCTATTTGTTTGCCAGACGGTACGTGCCATCTACCTTGAAGTAGCGAACTCATTGTCTACAGAATCCTGCAAAATGGCGGTGAGGCGGTTTATCGCTAGAAGAGGTGCTCCGCAAGAGATCTATAGCGATCAGGGCACGAACTTTCAGGGCGCAAGCAACGATTTGAAGCGGGAGATAGCCCAAATCAACAGTTCATTGGCCAACACATTCACCAACCGGAATACGTCGTGGCGGTTCAATCCACCGTCAGCCACACACATGGGAGGATCGTGGGAACGCTTAGTTCGGTCCGTCAAGGTTGGTCTAGGCACTCTCTCCACCTCCAGAAAACCGGACGAGGAATCCTTTGGCACTGTATTGGTCGAAGTAGAAGCGATGGTCAACTCCAGGCCATTGACGTATGTTCCGGTAAGCGCAGAACATGAGGACGCTCTCACTCCCAACCACTTTCTGATGTTAAGTTCCAGTGCAAAACAGCTTGTGGACGTTGCAGCTACACTCCGAACCAACTGGGGACACGTTCAGGCTTGTTTGGATAGGTTTTGGACAAGGTGGATTAGGGAATATCTCCCTACCCTCAGTCGCCGCACGAAATGGTTCAACGAAGTCAAACCAGTGCGAGCGGGAGATTTAGTGATCATCATGGATGAAGCTATACGGAACAGCTGGGTTCGGGACAAGGTTCTTAAGACACATCCAGGGAAGGATGGAAGAGTTCGATGCGTTGATGTGCAGACTGGCAGTGGTGTGTTCCGGCGGCCAGTAACCAAACTGGCAGTGTTGGATGTAACAGAAGGAGGTATAGCTGATGGAAGTTCCAAGCAATACAGGTCGGGGAATGTTCGCGAAAATGTTCACCTAGACAACACACATCTTGCGCTGCAGCGCCGCTTCAAAACGGAACGTAGCGAAATGGAACAGAAGGTGACGTTAAGTTGACCTGTCAATCTACGCAATGAACAATAAAGCTAAATGTGAAAAATAGCTACAAAATATAGTCAGGAGTATTCTAAATATAAAGTAAATACCTAATGCCAGAAGTTATAATTAAAATTGTTATTTCTATTGCATTTGGATTGTAAGTAAATTAAGATTCTAGTGAAATTACCTATGCACTAATTACTATAAATTAACTAAACATAGATCCTAAACGAACAACAAACATACAGGCTACAGAGTGAATCGAACACGTTAAAAGGACTAAAATCTGTAAGTTAAATAACGAGTTTGTACCTTAAAATAAACTAAAAATAAAACTCTTCTAGCTAAAAGCTAACCCAAAGCAAATCTGGTGTTTGCTATATAGACGTCCGAAACTCCGACGAGCGATTTTCACTCCTGTGGCAACACAAGTGGTATTCGTTTATGATGACTGGGTTTGGGAAAAAGGCTTATTTAATGAAATCAGTGATAAAATTATCATTTGTACAGTTTCAAAAGTTTGATTACAAAAAAATTGGAAAACTATTTATTTCAACAGGTTCGTAATGTAATATTTTATCAATTGGCGTATTTGGATTTTAATTTCATCTATAAATGACAAAGTTACAAGCGTTCAAAACCTAACACTCCTTCACCACACATATTTTTTGGTTTGCACCCCAGTGTAGTCGACAAAGACGTAGTTCTACGTCAAAAAAAAAAAAAAAACAAAAAAAAAACAAAAAAAACATTAATTATATATCCATGCACTCTACCTATGGGTGAATAGAAATCGGAGACCCTGCGGCCCAACTAGTCTGATAATTTAAAAAAAAAACGCACATTTTAGAATTGAAAATGCGCGTATAATCGATTCTGTATTCCGATTATCTGAACGGAACCCTCAAAAGAAAAGCTAATTCACCATCTATCAATCGCTACTATCCTTCGACTTGTCTCACTTTCCCACACTTGCTCTCTCTGAAGCGATGCAAGATACAACCCAAACTGCATTGCATTGATCCGATTGTAAACAAAAACACGTGTGCATTCTCTCGCCCCGAAGAGAAGAGAACATCATCATTCCCAGAGACAGAGAGGCCGGAGAGAACGAAACTGCTCGAACCGCACCCTGCGCATGCTTCGCTACTGTTTCAACCGACCGCCAGGGGCGCTCATGTACCACCCAAGCGAATCCACCCCAAAACATGTTTATGCTTCTTGAGAAAAACTGCTCGACATCATCCGACGAAACCCAATTCCCTCTCCCATCTCTCATCTCTCTCTCACTCCAGAGAGAGCAAGAGCATCATCCTTGCTGCTTCGGTTGGGATTCGCCTTCGTCCGGTCCGGTTGACAGGGAAGTGGGTGGGTGACAAGCTGCTGCTGACTCTGAGTTCGCGGCGGAGAGGATGCTCGAGAAAAACACAGGACGACGAGGCGAGTTTTATCCCGGGGTCTCCGCGCCGATTCAGTCACGGTTCGGGGCTTGTCGTGTGCACGTACTTTTTACGGGCCCAGTCAGCGTGGTGAGCGCGCAGTGCGGAATTAGTAGTACCTACTTGAAGTTAGTCCGCGTAATAGCAGCCGTTTGGAATACAAAAAAAAAAAAACACTCATTCAAGGGAAAGGAATGTAAAGAGCGGTCGCGCGTTATCGGTTGTTCGGTTTGCTACGCGTTTCCTTTTCCGGTAATTTGGGAGACTATTTTTTGGGTTTTGGGTTTTGGTGAAGGTGGATTCCACAGCGGCCGGTGGAAGAGAAAGGGTACTACTGCTGGAGCCTGGTGATTCCTCCCAGCGAGGGTCGATCACGGGGGGATTCGTCAGGATTTAAATTGGATTTTCCGCTTCCGGTGCTTTGCTGTGAGTGCGTTTGAGTGATTGAGTGGGAGTGTGCGACTTGAAATCGCACAGGTGCCCCTCCCCCAGCGATGGGGAGTTGACAGTGAACGGTGGAAATGGGACGAAAACGCACGCAGCAGAGCATAATTTGAAGGATAAAGTCCCAGTGCAGAAAAAAAAAGAAGAGAAAGCAGTGGCTTGGGGGAGCAGTGAAATGGCAGAAAATGTGCGAAAGGATTCGGAAACCCGGGGAGAAGAAGCAACCCGGAGGGCGGGCGACCGGAATTGCATTTTGATGAAGTGCGACGTCTTCGGTGACGCTCCGAATGTTGCGGGCGTTTGGGGAGTGTAATTGAAGAGCAGATATTTAATGTTTGAAGCCCGTTGATGCTGAGCCGGAACCGATAACCGAAAACCGGTGCCGATGTGTGATGGTAGTGGTGGTGATGGTGGTGGACGTGGTAAATTTGTTTTTTTGCTGTGGATTTTCCCTCTCCGTTATTTCGTTCCGTTCCACTTTCGGGCAGCGGCAGAGCACAGGCAAAGTGTCGTGAAATCGCGTGAATGTTTGATGCTGCTGCGGTGTGTACATGTGTCACTGGCGTCGCGAAATCGGCAAAGACGCGCTTTTTGGATTCCGCTCACGAAGCAAAGCGACGACGACGACGACGCTTCCGTGTCGTGGAGGGTGTCTCATAAAAAAAGATACGGTCAAAGAATACTGGCGACGATACACGGTGCCTTCCGGCCTACCCACCTAGCGCGTCTATCGTGTTTGCCCAATGGGTGTGGGCGTCATGTTCTTTGCGGAACTGTAAAATGAGGAGAGAACAAATTGTGGAGCAAATTCCAATCTTCACGATGGAATGGAGGATGGAAATGATTGGAATTCATAAGCACTGGTGTAGGTGGAGGATGCAGATGATGTGAATCTATAGTCATTAATGAAGAATCACAAGGATGGCTTGAAACTGCGGTAGTTAATATGTGAACTATGGTTAGATTAATGGACTACAAACAGCTGTAGGTAATTTGTTGTTTTTCGTTCTTATGTAATGCCTTGTTAAGACCACAGTCTTATAATTTAAATTATCGACATTACAAATTCACCATCAAGATAGCCTTGCAAGGTACAAAGAAAAAGAGAAGGATTAGTAATTTTCATTTAATTCCACTTCCCTAATTGTTTATCTTTACCAAATGCGCCTCTTCCGTCTACAATATGAAGACTTTTAAAGTACTTTGTGTTAATTTTTTTAAGTTTTTTAAGGCCACATCACTAGAGTCACTTTTTTTGTAATCAGTGATTATTTTCAACATTTCAGCGTGAATTTATTGCAAGATTGATTTTTTTTTTGCAGTGTGTGGCGTCGGATAGTCTAACCGAAGTCTACATTTTGTTCTAATTTTAAAAAATTCGATAGTGATGTGCTTCAATAGAGCTTTTTCACGTTCAATCGTCTTTATCTTTCTACAGGGTGGATACTCATTTGGCCAAATAAGATTCCCTGAGCTTTCCATGTTTTTTTTTTCAGAACCTTAACAAATTAATTGATTGATTTCAAATTTATGAAAGATTAGACATCTTCATTGTAGTCCAATTAGCATCACAGTAAGTAAAGGATCTTTTCAGAGGTTCTGATGTTCCATCTGATAGTTGTATAGGGCACTTACTGGAAGCTTTAAGAACGTCAAGGCGATTCTATTAGCTTCCGGAAAAGTTCAGAATCTTTTAAGAAGTTCCTAGAAATTCAGAGAACAAATAAAAGTTTGAAATTTTCGGTGTGGAAAAAATACCAGTTAATTCAAAAGGGATATGTTTGTGAGAACTTAAACCTATGTTAACCATCGATAGAATTTTCATTTGCCACAATAACGGCCTCAACACACTTCCGGAATGCTCAACAGGTTCTGTTAATATAGTTCGGATCCATTTCTCTCCAGGTACGGGTCAATGTTTGTCTGGGGCTTGCTGTACTGGAGTGGCGTTTGGCACAGGCCTTGGCTTTCATGACGTGTGCCATACTGAATAATCCAAGGGATTAAGATTGGGGCTATCTTAAGCCAATTCTGCGTGCTTTTCAAGGTGTGGCATGCTGCCCCATCTTGCTGGAAGACCACATTCGGTTTCGGTCCATATTGCTCAGCAATCCACGGAAGGGCATACTCACTCTGTATTCACTTTGTCCCCTTCAGTGATGGTGCAAACAGTACACGCGTACGGTAAAGAACTCGAAAAAAACAGCAAATAAGGGCTATGTTTCATTTAATTCTACCTCATTAATTTTTGTATCCAGACGTATTTCAACTACAATGTGCAATCTTCATCAGTGTCCATCCTACTAAAGAATTATCAACATCTATCCCCCTAAGTACTCATCTAATAGGTAAACATGTCAAGATCACAAGTATAAAAATAAAACTTCAACGTGCAGAATTGGAACCTACCTAACTAACAATCCAAGAATTATGTAAAGTACAAAAGGAAACTCTAAACAGCTCTTTAATATGGTAAATCTCCAAAGGCTTGGTTGTCATCATGATGAAGTAATTGTTGCTAGTGGAATGCTCAAAAACAGCACAAAATGGTTATCTTTCATTTAATTTTACTTAATTCTTCGGTTATAAGCTAGGTAGGTTCCTTTAGTAGGATTGACACTGATGAAGACTGCACGTTATAGTTGAAATACGTATCTGTATCAGGACTACGTCTTTTGGGAAGGGTGCCTTTCCAGGGAGTTGCAACGAAAATTGGTCAGACTTTAAATGCTAATAACTTGGCCAATAATCCATGGATTTTGATGATTTGTATGTCGATCATTTTTTTGGTGGGGTACGTCACACATTATTAATGTAAAATATTTAAATAGCAAAAAATAAGGAAATATATACGATTTCTTTATTATCTCTGAGGCTAAATACATAAAATGGAATGGGCATAGAATGATAATGCAAATGCTTAAGTAAGTGAAACGTAGAAAGTTCGACTGCACTCATCTGAAACTGAAAACGAAACTAACACAGAGAGTGAATTACTTTTACTCAGTTGTGAGTCACTTTTACTCTTTCGTATGAAATTGTTTCTTAAAGCCAGAGTTAATGTACACGTGCATCCATCCCGCGTGATAGAGAGACGCTTTCAATTAGATCGTAGGTGCCTGGTATATTTCGAGACGAATTATTTCACGTATCTTTTTTATTCCTACGTGTCTCATTCGTGTCACATGTGCTGTGTCTCATGAGCTAAGCTCGGCGAGCTCCAGGGAGATCGGCCGCGTACCTACGTCCTGCGTGCATGCTAAAAGTGGCTGGTTGGTGAAACAAAGGAGAACTGTTGATCGAGTAGTCCTGTCACACTCTAGTGTTGCTGGTACAGCTGATTTATTTGATCCAGATGGTATTCAGTTTTTGAGGGTTGATAGATTGTGGTTTTAAAGAAGTATATCAAGCGGAAGATGAGTTAAACTATTACAAATCAATTACCGGCGGGGTTGTTTGTTACCGATCCATGCGCATGGAGTCTTCATGGTTCATGATTTTGCTCGACCAAGTTCAAATCTCGATAACTTTTTCAAAGGGACGTATCAGCTTTTGTAAACAATGCGTTTGATCGTCGATTTGGCGTAACGGGTAGCTCGTTACGTTTACCCCACGTTAGGTTTTAGTGGTCGCTTTGTGGAATTGGTACCGATACTCACTGTTGGTATGCAAAGGCAATATAATTATCTGAATACTCGATCACATGAGGCACGTTAAAAAATCTGAACATTTTTAACGTAACGGTAACAAAGTAAAAGTGAAAGCGTAAAGGTAATACGCCAAGAAAAAAATGTTCTGCATAAAATTCTTCGACCCATTGACTTATCATAACATTGCTGCATTTGTAGCATTCCGATATAATCTATTAAAAATACGTAACATCCCTTCTAACAATGCATACCAGTTGTGTTGCCGATGAATGGTTAAATTACGTTGAAAATTTGTGAATGTCTTGCCACAGTCAAATACCGATACACTTTTTGTAGAATTTTTGTCCATTACATATTTTGAAAATAACGTGTCAAAAGATGTTAGTCATGCAAGTGAATTTAAGTGTTAACACCGGAAAAAATAAACAAAGAATATTCTAATTGACCGGCGAAATTAATGGCTTTGGCTGTTAGAGGATTTCAAGAATTCAAGCACTGCAAATATATGCTACCTTTCCTCTAAAATAGGAACGGTTTGTGGTAACGCATATGAAATGTCGGTCAAAGCAACCAAGTTTCAACAGCCTGTATTTCGTTTACCTATACCTTCCAGAACTTAGAGCTCTGCTGTTCTAGCATTAATCGTAGCACATGAGATGAGGCACATGAGATCAGCGCGAGCCTCGCGCACGCCAGGATTTTTGGGTGTCGCATTTGTTTCTCGCTCGTATCTTATTCTCGCGTGTCTCTTTCTCTCTCGTCACATGTTGTTTTCGTTGCGACGGGAGACGGTTTATTGAGAGTCTCGGCAGCACATTTTTGTACGCACGAGGAAAATGTAACTCTGCTTAAAGCGTACCGTTCCGATTCAAATTTCGGACGATTCAAATTTCGGACACTTTCATTTTTAATTAAATATTACATCCAGTTAGAAACAAAGTAATAATGTTAGATGATGGAGGGCACTAGTCAAAAAATTTTAAAATTTACAAGACTTGTGGATCATATTCGACCGAGATAATCAACTTTTAAAAGTGTCCGAAATTCGAGTTTAAGTGTCCGAAATTTGAATCGGCACGGTAGATTATTCAACGCATGAGTAAACTACGATTTAAAAAAAAAATATCCATACGCATCAGTAAAATTTATTTAGCTTGCCATCTTAGCTAGAAATTGGATATTGGATAGTCGATTTGCATCAAATTCCATGTTTTAACTTGACAGCACGACCAGAAAGCAGGTTTCTGTATTCAGTGAAGTTATTCGGATGGACAATACCTATCGCATGATTGGCCTTTCAGTTCAGAATTCACTCACCATGCAGCGCAACATTTGATTCAAAAGGCTTGCTTAAGCAGTCTACATTCACTGAAAACGAATCTTATTCAGAGAGTGAGTCACTTTTACGCAGGTTACTCATGTGCTTAGTGACCAACGCTTTAAGAAATGTATCCTTAAGAATGAGCAATATTTACTCACTCTCTGAGTTGGTTTCGTTTTCTGTGTTCCGACTAGATAGAAGATTGCTATCTCTAGTCATGATATTCAGCTGGATAAGACCTATTGTATACTGGACACAGGGTGACCAGTGAACCGGGAAATTGGGAAAAAGCCGAAAATTCTCAATCACCGGGAGAAGTCAGTGAATTTCGATGAAGAAGCGGGAAAAATATACTTCATCCCCTCTTTGGAAACTAATAATCTTCTCAACTACAAGATTTTCCGGATACAATCACTTTGAAGAACTTATTCGATAATTTTGATGAAAATTCCAAAGGAATTTAGAGGAAATTTTAAAATGAATTCTAGAGATAATAAGGTATGTAAGATACAAATTCCAATGGAGTATTTTTATAGAGTTTTGACTACAACGACAAGTCAATTGTTTCAGTTCAAAGTAGAATTATAAGGTGGATCTGTGTGAAATTACATGACGATTGTTAAGAGGATTACATGTTAATTTCTAATGAATATTCTTAATAAATTCCGAGAAGAATGTAAAGAGATTTTTTATGTGAACTTCACAGAAACTCCATAAATATTGAATTCTGAGGGAATTAGAAAGATAATTTCTAGTGAATTCAAATGAAAGTTCCATGAGACATCCGTGAAAAATATCAGGGGTTTAGAATTTTCAAATAAATTTCTTAACCATTTATATAGGGTTACGGTATGTAATGTGGGTCTAGTCCTTTCATTCGGCCTATCACGCAAATAAATAATTAATTAAGGAATATTACACAAAAAATAAGGAAAATATTGATCACTGATGGTTGATAAATGTGTACCACACACAAATCAATTTATATCACAACATTTCAATACATTTTCAGCTCTCGTAAGTAATAAAACTGGTTGAGAATATCACAATGTTCGGAGTTTTTAGCCGCCATGACTTATAAGGTTAAGATGGGAAGGTTGACTGACGATCATCAAATGGCCTGATTATGGCATTTATTCATTGGAATTACCTGATAATACACACTAGACGTAAAACTTACAGTTGCTGTTTGAATATTTTATGTTTATTTTAATTGTTTAACAACGTTTTCACAAGTAAAACATGGACCCAACTTTAGGGACACATTTCTTTTCTATGTTCCTAACTATGGCCCATGAAATTCATTTGACAGCATATAGCAATAAGAGTAACGTCAACAATGTTGTTTTGCATTTGGATGATAAGGAACGAACAGGAAGGGAGATTTTTTCTGCCAAACCTGTATAATGAACATCACAATGTTCTGATTTAGATATTCTGCGGTCAAAAGACGATAAGCGAAATTTTTAATTTTTAATTTTTAAATTGAGTGATTTAATGTAGTTTTCGTAAAATTTTCTCTAAGAAATGTTTTGAGGAATGAAGAGCATTAAGTTAACAGTGATAGTGATAAAAAAAAATACATCAGAAAACGTTACCAAGAGCGTTTTTTTGAGGATCAAACAAGATAGGACGAAGTTGCATCCATAAATAGACCCAATTTGGGGACAATAGACCCATATTACATACATTTCCCTCGTGAGTTATTGTCTTAAAAAAAGTAAGTTTTTCAACTTTTCGTGGTTTCTGATAGCAAACGACATGATAAGCATATCTAAGCATACCATTTAGCAGTAGAATATCGTTTGCAGGTAAATTCATTGATGAGTTATGATTAAAAACGTAATCGATGGCTGCATATTAGACCGAGGTTAGGGACGTATACCCTATTATTGAATTGAACAGCAAAATAATCTCGTAGTTGTAGGTCAACAATGCGGTCGTTCTTTGGACACAACCCTCAACTTTTTTTTCTGTTTTGAGAATTTCAACGAACAACTCAATTTCATTACTTAAGAGCAGGCATGGAAAATCATTTGCATTCATTTCGTGCATTCATTTGCCTCTAACTTTATTCTTCAGCAGCATTCCGCAAAATGATGTAAAGAGCATAACTTGTTACTGTTTTTCAGTGAATGTAAAATAAATTCACTGAAAAACAGAAGTGGCTTCTGTTCGCTCTGGTTCGTCATGCATAAGATATACGGATTCGACTTGCTGACAAAAGTTGTAGCTAATACCAAAACCTACAAAAGCTCTCTGCATCATTTTGCAGAATGCTGTTAATGAAAAAAAAATAGAGGCAAATGAATGTAAATGAATGTATGAAATGAATGCAAATGATTTTCCATGCCTGCTTAAGGGAACTTTAATGAAAATTGAGGAAACATTTAAGAAGTTCCACGTACCTTAGAAAAGCTAGATCCAGAGATCTTTAAGGCATTTCAGGGTTCTTAATTCCCATAACTTTAGTCAACTTTATTGGATCAGTTTAAAGATCTATAAGCGTGAGTTTGGAAGCAATCAAGATAACTGCACGATGAATTGAAAACAAAACAAAATCGACAACCATTAAAATATTCCGAGCATTTCAGGAAAATACATAGCCCTTCAGTGAATTTATGAAAACTTCAGAAGTATTTCAGGAACTTCACAAAAGTCTAGAGAACTTCAGGGAACAGGTGTTTACGAAGATTCCATTCATTTTAGAGCAGAACCGAAATCTTCAATAGAATTTAGAGCTTCAGGGCAGCTCCGAAAACATCAAGACAAATCAGAGAATCAAAGGGCAGTTCAAATAATTTCAAGGAAATTGCAGAAACCTTAAAAAAAAAGTTCCGACAAACTCAGGGAATTTCCGGAAACTTCAGCAAAGCTCCGAGATAATTTCTGAAACGCAATAACAATTATATGAACATCCGGAAAATGTGAGAGTATTTCAAGAGTATTTTATCATAGAAATTTGAAGTGCTTAAAAAAGTGCGTGAATTTAGCTAATATGAAATTCCATTAATTCAACAAAATCAGAGAACCTTTGGCAACCACCGATACTTTCAAGAAATTCCAGAGAACTTCTAAGAAAATTAGATATTTTAAGATAGTTTCATGGTATTCAGCAAAGTTTCGAATACTTCAAAGTCGGTTAAATATCTCCAGAACAATACCATTAGCATTGTTGGAGATGCTTAGTGTCAAATATCAGACTTTAAGTGGGCATTTTTTACGATAGATGAGGAGATGAACGTATAAACTAAAGAGCAATGGGGAGCAGGGGGTTGTGATCAGGGTTGGCGAATGTCATTTTCAATGAAAAATATCACGCGATATTTACAGAGATGCTCCTGTCACTGTCATTGGACGCGAAAACGATGATAGAGATTTTCTTCAAAATCTCATCGATTTTTTGTCATGATAACGATTCGGAAAAGTAATACACATATTTAGACAAAAGTGATATACGCTTGAACCGGTTTGGAAGTTTCCATTAAATATTCTTGAAATTCTTACTTCTTCCTCATGTTTGCATTTCAAGCGTATTGCTAATCGCATATTAGCTTATCGCGTGCTCTCAACTTAGTGTTCTAGATGCACTTCCACAGTTATTAATCGAGAGCTTTCGATGCCTGTACCATCCCAAGTAACACAAATTTATCGAATTAAGTTGAGTAAACTGCTATACAACCAAAACCAGTCATGCAAAGGTTATGTAAACTGTTAAAGAATTCGTATTTATTGTGTGGTAAGTGCAATCATACTTAATTCCCCAGGGAAGTCGAACAATTTTCCAACCCGAAAAATTACTAGAGCAGACCGGGTATAGAACCCAACCACCTCCAGCATGGTCTTGCCTGAAGTCAAAGGAACTTCCCTGAAAGTCAGTCCGCATCGTGCTCTCTTGCCGTGCGGATCTATTTGCTTTTTGCTGAAGGAAGTGTTACTACTACCTAAAGCTACAACAAATTTAAACAGCACTTTTCAGTGCTCAACCTGTAAAAATTTTCTACCTTGTTCAACTCTTATTCCTCTTCGATCCTTGTTTGGACCCTACTCGAGGTAATGCTTCTTGGATATCGATTTGGAAAATTCCTCTTCGATCCTTCAGATTCTTATAGTAATCTGCTTGGAAGTCGATTTGGATAAAAATTTACTGCCGCCAAGGCGCCTAAACGCAAAAGAAAGGGGCAAACTCTTGATCCCCCTAATGATGAAATTAATTTGAGTAATCAATTTGATTTGCTCACGGATGATGAGAATGATCCATCATCCAAGAAAAAATCTAGTAAACTTTCCCGGCTTAATGCCAAGAAAGAAAAGATTCCCCCTATTGTGATAACCACTTCCGATTTCCATGCTCTTCGCATGGAACTTTTGAATTTCGTGAAAGTTAAGTTTTCACTACAAATTGGACGTCGGGGTGAATGACGTGTATTGGCTGAAACCTTGGACCTAAATGTCTTCTCAAGTATCTTACTGATAAGAAGCACAAATTTTTTACTTACGACACCAAAACTGAATGTGTGTTCAAGGTTGTCATGAAAGGACTGCCCAGTGGTGAATTCCTGGATCAGATCAAAGATGAACTGGCAAAATTACTTGGAGTTGTGTCACTCCAAGTAATCAAAATGAAAATGAAAGTCCTGGCGATTCGCGCAACGGGA
This sequence comes from Ochlerotatus camptorhynchus, assembly GCF_037179485.1. Lineage (NCBI taxonomy): Eukaryota > Metazoa > Arthropoda > Insecta > Diptera > Culicidae > Ochlerotatus > Ochlerotatus camptorhynchus. The sequence goes on along the minus strand of NW_027040574.1, from coordinate 153,003 downwards.
TTTCCAATGATTTTTATTTAGCTCACTTCAAGTCTAGTGAACTAAACAACCTTAAGACCTTGGAAAAAGCTAGCATAATGATCCATGTCCGAGTGAAGTGGGAACACTTCAGGAAGACTGGAGGAAATTTCCAAAACCTCACTCAGTGCCATAAGTGCCAGGGATGGGGTTACGGAACTAAAAATTGCTACATGCCAGCTAAATGCATGAATTGTGGTGATTCCTCTCACGCAAAGGACGACTGTCCTGTGAAAGAAGATCCTAAGACATTTAAATGTTCAAATTGTGGTGAAAACCACAAATCCAATTTTTGGGAATGTAAGACTCGCAAAGCGATCCTACAATCTCGTTCTAACCGTCAGGTAGGAAACGCTCCACGTTTCCGACCAGGTATAAATTCCTCTGCTGTTAACAACGGTCAGCGAGGAACAAATTCTACATTCGTACCCGTAGGTACAAATATCACCCCTGCTTCAAATTTGTCATCAATACCTACTCCCCTCGCTGCTAACAATGTTCAGCGAGTTAATGGAGCTACCTATGCTGATATTGCAACGGGTAGAAATCAAAATACTAACCAACGTAATTCTAACGGAAATTTTGACAATTTTGACTTAGGAAGCATTACTGCCCCTACAAAGGGAATTTTTACAGAAATCATTAATTGACATGATTTCTGATATTCTTAAATCTAACTCCATGTTTGACGCTATTCAAACTGGAGTAAAATTTGCTAATAATATTGTCATGACTTTAAAATTCAGTAATGGATTTTTAAGCTTTAAATATTTTAAATTGGAATGCTCGATCTCTTAAAGGTGATGAAGACGAGCTATTTAACTTTTTGAGAGTTCATAACGTGCATATTGCTGATATAAGTGAAACGTTCCTTAAACCTGACCATAAGGTTAAGAAGGACGCAAATTACTTGATTTATAGAAATGATCGTCTTGATGGACCCTGTGGTGGCGTTGCCATCATTATTCATAGACGAATCAAACATAAAATTCTTTCTTCATTTGAAACCAAAGTTTTTGAAACTTTGGGAATTTCTGTTGAAACAAAATTTGGACAACTTACGTTTATAGCTGCCTATTTGCCATTCCAATGCGTACTCCAGAAAAAGAATTTTCTCAAGGGTGACCTCCAGAAACTTACCCGTCATAGGTCTAAATTCTTCATTATTGGTGATTTTAATGCAAAACACCGCTCATGGAATAATGCTCAAAGCAATTCCAATGGTAATATTCTATTTGATGATTGTTCTGCAGGTTATTACACTATTCAATATCCAAACAGCCCAACATGCTTTTCTTCAGCAAGAAATCCCTCCACTATTGATTTGGTCTTAACTGATTCATGTCAACTGATCACCTTCCAGTAACTTTTGAAATATCCCAAGAAATAATTTGTAATCCCAACAGCTCTACTTTCAATTACCATGATTGGAAGCAGTATCGAACATTTATGGAATATAACTTCGATCCAAACATTCCTTTGCAAACCAAAGATGAAATTAATTATGCTCTTGAATCTCTGACTACTTCTATAGTTGAAGCAAGAGCTGCCTCAGTACCAAAATGCGAGGTTAAATTCGATTCAATTATAATAGACGACGATCTTCAGCTCTTGATCCGTCTGAAAAATGTCCGTAGGAGACAATATCAAAGAACACGCGATCCTGCCATGAAAGTTACCTGGCGGAATTTGCAAAAACAAATTAAAAAGCGATTCTCTGCTCTGAGGAACAAGACTTTAGAAAATAATGTTTCTAAATTAGACCCGAGTTCCAAACCCTTTTGGAAACTCACAAAAATTTTGAAAAAACCTCAAAAGCCTATTCCAGCGCTTAAAGAAGGTGGTTAAAATTTTGATCACAAATTTGGAAAAAGCTCAGAAACTTGCTTAGTAATTCGAGAGTTCCCATAATTTCAGTTTGGGTCTTACTAGTCCTATTGAGAATCAGGTTGCTCGGGATTCTCTCGGGAAAATATTTTTGATGATTCCTGGGGGACTGATTTGGACGAAGTAAGGTCTATAACGAAAAAGTTTCAAAATATGAAAGCTCCAGGTGATGATGGAATTTTCTATATCCTCATCAAAAAACTCCCAGAGAGTACCTTGTCTTTCTTGGTTAAATTATTTAACAGATGTTTCCATTTGGCATACTTTCCTGATAAATGGAAAAATGCGAAAGTTGTTCCAATTTTGAAGCCGGATAAAAATCCAGCTGAAGCTTTTAGCTACCGTCCAATAAGTTTGCTTTCTTCAATAATTAAACTCTTTTAAAAGATAATTTTGAATAGAATGATGCTTCACATCAATACGAACTCAATTTTTGCAGATGAGCAGTTTGGATTTCGCCATGGGCATTCAACTACTCATCAACTCTTAAGAGTTACCAATTTAATTCGTTCAAACAAATCGGAAGGCCACTCAACTGGAGTTGCTCTTCTAGACATAGAAAAAGCATTCGACAGTGTTTGGCATGAAGGTTTGATTGCTAAATTGAAAAAGTTTAATTTTCCACTTTATATTATGAAATTAGTTCAAAATTATTTAACTGACAGAACTCTGCAGGTAAATTATCAAAATTCCAAATCTAATCGACTAACTGTTAGAGCAGAAGTTCCTCAGGGTAGCATTCTTGGGCCTATATTGTATAACATTTTCACTTCGGACCTTCCTGATTTGCCTCAGGGTTGCCAAAAATCTTTGTTCGCTGATGACACAGACATTTCCGCTAAAGGAAGAAGTCTTCGTGTTATTTGCAGCAGACTGCAGAAAAGTTTAGATATTTTCTCTTCTTATTTACAAAAATGGAAGATTTCTCCCAACGCTTCCAAAACTCAACTTATAATATTTCCACCTAAGCCTAGAGCTTCGTTTTTGAAACCTAGTAGTAGTCACATAGTCACTATGAACGGAGTTCCAATTTCCTGGTCAAACCAAGTGAAATATCTTGGATTAGTACTTGACCAAAAATTAACTTTTAAAGATCACATTGAGGACATTCAAGCCAAATGTAACAAATATTTAAAATGTTTGTATCCTCTTATAAACAGGAAATCCAAACTTTGCCTGACGAATAAACTTCTAATATTTAAACATGTTTTTAGACCGGCCATGCTCTAACAAACCAAGAAGATTTCGGATCCAAGGCCTACTTCCGCAACGTCTTCTTTCATTTTCTTTTTCACATTTTACGCATGAAAGCGTTGTCCTATTTTTGAAGAAAGAGAGAGATAGAGCATTTACATTTTTTACATTTTCTTGGAAGAAGAGTTACTATGTAATATACTGTTTGATGTTGACGTTCAGTATCTTTTCATGGTTTATACCATGGCTTCATGGTGATACCTATGCAGTGTACACCAAGGTAGCGTGGTCGCCGAGGCATGGGTGGTCGCCTACACTACCATTCATTTAGAGTCGATGAGCGAACGTACGAACTTCAAATTTTTATATGTTTGTTTTCAAACCAAAACGAACTTTTTAAGAGGTTGAATTTACAAATTGGTCGAATTTTTGAAAATAAGGGACTGCCTAACCTAGGCATTCTAGTGGCACCACTTTTTTTTTATATCGGCGTAAAGTTTTTTATCCACCTTGTTCGAAGCGTTAAGGATTGTTTTTTAGGTTATTTGGAGGATTACACACATTTGACATTTTGACAGTTCGACATTTTTAGAAGTCATTTTGCTGTTGGCAGGCAATTTTTGATCCGCATTTGAGGCCATTTAGGCGATTTTTAACATCTACGTGGTATTGCATCCATTTTGTCTGTCGATCAGTAATCGTTTCTGGTTTTGATATGTGTAATAGGGGAATCTACGTATTCTAGGCAACCTAAGCAGCGACCATCTTTCTATAGCATTTTCTCTAAGGAACGCACACATATGCAGTATTGGTTTGTTTACAATCTTTTGCTGACAGTTGCTCTATCAATTTCAGTCGAAATAATTGTCAAAAACTGTTTTGAAACGCTTTTACAAAGCTCCTATCTTCTCTAGTGAGAGCGACTATTGTGGGCAACATCTTTTTATTCGGCAACCTTTCTATTTGAGCTACGTATTAAACAGCTGTGCTTTCATCGGCAGCTCGAAATCGGCAGCATTTTGTAGTGCGTGTGTTTCTTTTCAAGAAAACCCTGCTAGATTGGTTTTTTTTAAGTGGTAAAAATATAATCAAATTGAAGCTGAAATCCTAAAGAATCGTTGGAATGCATTCAGCGAAGACTTTTCGTAAGAAAATCCAGTGAAATTAGCGTTTCAATTTGGGTTGCTGAAAATAGTCTGTCATGAGTATAATTGTTTTTTGAAACTCAATATTTTTAAAATTATTCAATGACAGTGTTTTGTTACTTCATACGTGAAGTTGACGGTTTTCAGAGTTGGGAGGAAATGCTATACTAATACCAACATGAAGCTTTAGTGCGATAATTTATTAGCTAGAGAAAGTTCTGAAGAGGATAGATTGATAGTTCCGTTAGAGTACGGCAATTTGAAAATTGAAAAGAAGTTGTCACTGAGCGAAGGGTTATTAATGCTACAATACTAATCAGAGTCCTTGCGGTCAATTTAAACTTATATTCAATTTTCAATAAATTATCGCACTGAAGCATTTCCTCCCAAATCTGATATTTTAATTGTTGTGCTCTAACTTCAATCATAAACAATCTAGGAACAGTTCCTCAAAGTGGGTCCCTCCATTTAATTCATATGAATGCATCCTTGATCACAAAATAAGTAGACTGATCCTTCGCTCCATCCCCACATGCGTGCATTGAATAAAAATTCCGAAACAAACTCTTCCGCATGCTGTCAATCAGTGACATAATCCGCTTTTGTCCAGAAGAAATTTCCTGTTCTATTTTTGTGACAGTTCCAGCCAATTTCCCCCACCAACACTGATACACTTCCCAAGTATACCAAAGCCATAAACATTCCAACTCGCCGGACAAAGCCATTGGCCGTTGTTGGAAATAAATGTGGTAGCTCATAAAAGCATTTATTACTGTTTACTTATACGGGGGAGACCACTTCATCGGATCCATCCAGCAGCGGCGAGAATCGATCAACGAACGCACCCATAGGGGACCTCCACCTCCACCACCACCACCACCACCTCACCGAAGCTAGGGCAATCAATTTTCCAACTGGATTAACAGGGAATTAAGGACCAAACGCAATTCCACCCACTCCGAGTCGGGCAGGTAGGGTTGCGTCTTCTCCCTGGAACGGGCGGAATATCCTTTCGAATCGAAGCTGGTTGCCGAAGTGACCGAAAGTGCCCTGGCCGCTCGCTAAGCGGATTTAAACTTAATGCATTCGAGTGGTGTAAATGCTGATTGACCAGTGTTATTTTTATTTTTATTTTTTTCCACTTTCAGTGTACTTTTGCCGGTTCCTAGAGGGGAATTTCCTCCGAATAAATACTGCTGAATATTCATGATAAAATAATTGACCAACAACAACAGCAGCCGCAGCAAACGGGAGTGAAGAAGTGGAATGTATTTGTGTTTCATGAAGCGTAACAAGTGAATATTTAATTGGTATTGTAACACTGTGCCCCCCCCCCCTCACCTCCTTATTGGGGTTTGGAAAAGTTTGCAAGATTATGTGAATGTGCGGTCGTTTATCGACGAAAAAGGTTGTGTAGTTGTTGCATATATTTAGGGGGACGCTAGGAGCGGAAGAAACACCCCGGTGAATAAACGGATTATACGGAAAATTTGAAATTTTCCCACCTCGTAACGGGCATCCATCATCGTGGTTTTGTCGGTATCTCGAGAAGGATGATAATATGTGAGTGTGTGTGTGGGGAAGTGAAAAAGAAAATACGGGCGAAAGCGCTTCCGTGCCAGTAGGATCATGGATCACATTCACGCCTCGGCGAATTCCACATTCTGCTTCACCATTTGCCGTTTAGTGGAAGCCAGTGCCATCTAGGTGGATCTCGTCGTCGTTCCCTCCTCCGGTAATGGTTCCTCGTTGAACCGGGGTGTGTGCGCACGTTTTTGTGTGTATGTGAATTTTGGTGTTGGGTGCCGAGTGTGTGGTAACAGTAGTATAAAGGAAGCATCAGAATGGATTATGGAAGCGTAGGCGACGGAGGCGGCGGCGGCAGTGGCACCGATCGGTCTATTGTGACGGGATTTTAGCTGGAACAGGTAAGTGTGGGGATTTATGGATATGTTTTCTCCCTTCCCAAACTGGGTGGGTCGGGATGGTTTGGAAAATGGGGTTGGATGTCGATAACGACGGATGCGAGTATTCAGGATGAACATCAAATTGGTTTAGTTAAGGGTACGGAGTCTCAATCCCTTGGAGGCGTTGGAATACGCAAATCAAGATGCATTGTAATAGCCGTACGTTTTCAACAAGTTTGCTACACTCAAAAAAGTCCACACGTCTGATCGAAGTGTTTAAACAGTTGATTTTTCATGTGCACAATCACATTTATTTTAAGTGTATTTCATCATGATTCAATGTGTTCTACACGTTGATTTCTAGTGTTAGAAACTTCGAAATGTTGATAATCTTTCTCTATCAATTTAAGAGTATTGCACATTTAATCACAAAACTGTTCAAAACATGTGAACGTGATGTGAATTTGATGTGAATTGTCACATAATCCTTATCAACCAGCCTCATGTACAAGAACAACCGTGGCTTAGTGAGATCGAACGAAGTCAACGGCAGCAGCACACTCCAACAATTTAGGATCAATTTCCAAATCAGACCCATTTAAAAAGGCATGTGTAAGCTCTGCCCTCTGGCAGCTTTGTTTATATAGTCTTCGGTTCAATTTTGTAGTCGGTAAAGTAGAAGTCGATAAAGTAGAATATTATACAACATTGAACTATGATGAGCAAAGCTACACACTCAAAAATAACTACTTTTACGCGAAACGTAATCCAAATTGGACGTAAATCATGGAACGTAAACAAACGTTTCATGTAAAATTAAGTGTTCTCAAACTGAAACATAAACAATTCGACGAAGAGAACGTTTGATTGAATTGATTTTCTTGTTTCTTTCAACTGATTCTTATGTCACAAAGGTCGCTTACATGTGTCGGTCTCAGGGAACCGAAATTTAGATGATTTTTTTGAAGTGTGTATTTATATCACCATGTGAGGCACATAGACTCCAACTGTGTCAACAGTCGAACCAATAGTGTTGAGGCATGTGTGGTGGATAGAGTTGATGTGGAATAATAATGATAAATAAATGATAACTTTATTTGAAGGCACAACAATTTGAGAATTAAATCAAAGAATTAAACATTCAAAATGAGTAGAATTTAGTTAGCGTGAGAGCGCGTCATTGAATAAGAATCGATCAACTTTAGAGCATCGCCTTTCAGGGAAGCACGCAAATAGTGGAACTTCTGTATGTCGGTTAGTTCTATTGAAGAATCGATTAAAGCCACGTAAGTGTCGTGAAACGGCAACCAGTTTTGGAAGTTACCGGCAAACTCTGGCAGATTATTTTGAGGAAGTCGTACGGAAGCTTGTATATTTGGAGCGTGATTTGTGTGTGCAGTAGAAGTGTTTGGTGTCGCATGCGTTTGGGTTAATTTTTTCGCCAACCATGCCCTTACTTAGATTTTTTTGTGCCAAATTCAAAATAAATTACATTTCATTTTAACCTAGGTGCTCCAGTTACTACAGTAACTTACCAGCCTTAATTGTTATGATATATATCTAAGTGTTTTTACATTGTTCCTTTCTTGGCAATTCAGTATTTTAAACAGGTTTTTTAAACCTGCATGTCAGTATAACAATTGATATCTTAAAACTAAAAACTAAAACTAAATCTTATCTAAGTATAAAGGGAATTAATCGTTGCAATTGAGGATTGCAACGATTTTTGCCTGAAATTATTAATTATTTTGTTGGACATTTGTTCTAAAGCCTCAACATTCGAAATTCTATGTACTTCGGTAGTACTGCACCAGGAAGGCAACTTCAAAATCATTTGACGTGATTTTTCCTGGTAGTGCAACAACAAGACCATATTGGCACAGCGTAAAGCATGGCCGGTCTAAAAACTTGTTTAAATATTAGAAGTTTATTCGTCAGGCAAAGTTTGGATTTCCTGTTTATAAGAGGATACAAACATTTTATTATTTGTTACATTTGGCTTGAATACCCTCAATGTGATCTTTAAAAGTTAATTTTTGGTCAAGTATTAGTCCAAGATATTTAACTTGGTTTGACCAGGAAATTGGAACTCCGTTCATAGTGACTGTGTGACTACTACAAGGTTTCAAAAACGAAGCTCTAGGCTTATGTGGAAATATTATAAGTTGAATTTTGGAAGCGTTGGGAGAAATCTTCCATTTTTGTAAATAAGAAGAGAAAATATCTAAACTTTTCTGCAGTCTGCTGCAAATAACACGAAGACTTCTTCCTTTAGCGGAAATGCCTGTGTCATCAGCGAACAAAGATTTGTGGCAACCCTGAGGCAAATCAGGAAGGCCCGAAGTGAAAATGTTATACAATATAGGCCCAAGAATGCTACCCTGAGGAACTCCTGCTCTAACAGGTAGTCGATTAGATTTGGAATTTTGATAATTTACCTGCAGAGTTCTGTCAGTTAAATAATTTTGAACTAATTTCATAATGTAAAGTGGAAAATTAAACTATTTCAATTTAGCAATCAAACCTTCATGCCAAACACTTTCGAATGCTTTTTCTATGTCTAGAAGAGAAACTCCAGTTGAGTGGCCTTCAGATTTGTTTGACCGAATTAAATTGGTAACTCTTATGAGTTGATGAGTAGTTGAATGCCCATGGCGAAATCCAAACTGCTCATCCCAAGTAACAAATCTAGAGCTGCTTGGCTATATTCAAAATTTATAAAGGTTTTATTGCAGCTTCAACCATTACCTACAGCTTTATCACGGTCATATACAATGCAAGTTATGAAACATTCTTATAGCTATCTACAAAACCCCTATAAAGCTAATTAAAAAACCAACTGATGCTTATGCTATTTTCACTTATGAAAGGTTTAATGATTACTTTGAAGTATACAAAAAAGTAATATGAATTGCCCTTATAAAACCAAAAAATAAATCCTTTCGTTGCTTTATAAGTAAGCGCAATAAAACTAGTTGGCCATGAAACAGTTATTTTAAAACAATTATAAGCATTCAGTTGCAACTTGTCAGAAATGTAAATAGGTGGTTTATTTTTACAACATAGAAAAGAATCAAAACTTTCCGGTACTTCCAAGCGGAGCACAAAGAAAATCAGCAAAATTATTAGCATGAGCATGAAAACATTTCGTGTATACGTATACGCGACGTAGTGTGCGTAAGAAAAACGTCAGCGATCTCCATGATTCTTCCGTTCTCGCTCGCATATACATGGGGTTACACGGTCGAATCTTGGTCGAAATACATGGAATGGTGTCAGTCCTAGGGCAAAAAGGTTGAAATCACGCATAACTTTTCATAAAGGTTAATGTACCATTCAAAACTTTTCTAAATGTTTGTAAAATTCATCGGTTGCACCCGTAGAATAGGAATATACATTTGCCCTCAAATAAAAAAATGAATTCAAGCTGAATATTGCATTAGGTCCTAAGTAATATTGACAGATTCGCTTCGTCAACTTTCTCTTTGCATCCCCACGGTCATGTAAAGACATTCCCAGGTATTTTCAGCACATAAATCGATAAAAGAAGCTTTTATCTAGCATCCAATACGACAAACACATCAAGAAACGGTTCTGTGAATAAGTTATTAACGAAAGAGAAAGTCGACGAAGAGAATCGATCAATGTTACTTAGGACCTAATGCAAAGTTCAGCTTGTATTGCTCTTGTAAAAAGAAAATAGTTCTCGTAATAAAATCATGCATTATGCTTTTCTGTTCTGCTTTCATCCCATGCACACTGGGCCAGGAATGCAACCTAGCGGAGTAAAATTAATAACTCCGAAACGAAGCATTTCCGTGACTTGGTGTCTTCGGCAAAATTTCTCGTCATAATAAGGACTATCTATTGACATAAACAAATAGTTCAAAACTCTTCCGCAAAGATGGTGTCACAATCTTACTTCTTTCTCTGACGTTTTGGAAACTTGATGTCTTGGGCAAAGTTGTTTATCTTGACAAAATGAACAGCTCTTTCAAAGACGTAAAATTTCCACAGTCTACTGGTTCCAAGTTATGTGGATTTAAAGAAAAAAATGTCGAAAATATGGTTTTTTTTTCTGTTTCGGTTTTTTGCTTACAGCTTTATAATGTTATATTTTTCTCTTATGCAAATACATTAAATACATAGCTTTTGTGAAGAAACATACTGGATTAAGCTTCAAATTTCAAAGATATTGTTGAAAAAACGAGAAAAAAACACAATTTTTGAACATTAATATCTCTTAAAGCGCAAAAAATCGCAACCTGACATTTTCAGCAAAAATTAAGCAATACTCGATAAACAAAGTATCAAAATTTGAGAGAGGTATATTTTGGTGTTTTGTAGATTTCTTCATTTTAATGGAACATTATTTTTTTCTATGACTTTTTTAATGCATTGAAATGGCGTTTTGAAGACTTGACGACTTTGGCAAAATTGTTAATCTTGATAAAATAAACAACTCTTCTTAAGACATTAAAACTTCACAGCCTACTGTTTTCGAGGTATATTCATTTAAACAATAGGGTATACGTCCCTAACCTCGGTCTAATATGCAGCCATAGATTACGTTTTTAATCATAACTCATCAATTAATTTACCTGCAAACGATATTCTACTGCTAAATGGTATGCTTAGATATGCTTATCATGTCGTTTGCTATCAGGAACCGCAAAAAGTTGAAAAACTTACTTTTTTTAAGACAAAAACTCACCAGGGAAATGTATGTAATATCGGTCTATTGTCCCCAAATTGGGTCTATTTATGGATGCAACTTCGTCCTATCCTGTTTGATTCTCAAAAAAAACGCTCTTGGTAACGTTTTCTTATGTATTTTTTTTTATCACTATCACTGTTAACTTAATACTCTTCATTCCTCAAAACATTTCTTAGAGAAAATTTTACGAAAACTACATTAAATCACTCAAGTTAAAAATTAAAAATTAAAAATTTCGCTTATCGTCTTTCGACCGCAGAATATCTAAATCAAAACATTGTGATGTTCATTATACAGATTTGGCAGAAAAAATCTCCCTTCCTGTTCGTTCCTTATCATCCAAATGCAAACCACATTGTTGACGTTACTCTTATTGCTATATGCTGTCAAATGAATTTCATGGGCCAAAGTTAGGAACATAGAAAAGAAATGTGTCCCTAAAGTTGGGTCCATGATTTACTTGTGAAAACGTTGTTAAACAATTAAAATAAACATAAAATATTCAAACAGTAACTGTGAGTTTTACGTCTAGTGTGTATTATCAGGTAATTCCATTCAATAAATGCCATAATCAGGCCATTTGATGATCGTCAGTGCAACCTTCCCATCTTAACCTTAGAAGTCATGGCGGCTAAAAACTCCGAACAGAGTGATATTCTCAACCAGTTTTATTACTTACGAGAGCTGAAAATGTATTGAAATGTTGTGATATAAATTGATTTGTGTGTGGTACACATTTATCAATCATCAGTGATCAATATTTTCCTTATTTTTTGTGTAATATTCCTTAATTATTTATTTATTTGCGTGATAGGCCGAATGAAAGGACTAGACCCACATTACATACCGTAACCCTATATTTAAAATTAAAACACTTATTTTCACATTTTTTTCTGTAATTTCCCATAACTCGAAAACAGTAGGCTAGGAAGTTTTAACGTATTTAGAAAAGATGTTTATTTTATCAAGATAACCAACTTTGACAAAGTCGTGAAGTCTTTGAAACACAAATTCAATGCATTAAAAAAAGTTATAGAAAAAAGTCATGTTCCACTAAAATGAAGAAATCTAAAAAAAAAACACCAAAATATACCTCTCTCAAATTTTGATATTTTGTTTATCGAGTATTGCTTAATTTTTGCTGAAAATGTCAAAATTGTGTTTTTTTCTCGTTTTTTCAACAATGTCTTTGAAATTTGAAGCTTAATCCAGTATGTTTCTTCACAAAAGCTATTTATTTAATGTATTTGCATAAGAGAAAAATATAACATTATAAAGCTGTAAGCAAAAAACCAAAACAGAAAAAAAAAACCATATTTTCGACATTTTTTTTCTTTAACTCCATAAAACTTGGAACCAGTAGACAGTGGAAATTTAACGTCTTTGAAAGAGCTGTTCATTTTGTCAAGATAAACAACTTTGCCCAAGACATCAAGTCTCCAAAACGTCAGAGAAAGAAGTTAGTTTGTGGCACCATCTTTGCGGAAGAGTTTTGAACTATTTGTTTATGTCAATAGATAGTCCTTATTATGACGAGAAATTTTGCCCAAGACACCAAGTCGTGGAAATGCTTCGTTTCGGAGTTATTAATTTTGCTCCGCTAGGTTGCATTCCTGACCCAGTGTGCAATGTAAGCATTAGACATTTTAAGAAATTGCGCTTGGTGTTTTTCTTGCCTGCTGTCCTCTGTCGCCATATTGTCATTATGAAAATGCCATTAGCCTTGGAATAAAATCCAAGAAATTTCAATAAAATAATGGCTAAATAAGAGATCCGAAATGATTTCCAGTGTGCATTGGTATGAATTTATGTATTGAGATCTATTTTCTGTAAAATTAAGGTGATTCCATCAAATTCATTTGATTTCTGAAACAATCTTTTTTGTTAACTTGAATTATTTTGGAGGCGCATTTATTTAACGCTCATATTATCTCAATATACACGATAACATTTCAAGCGCATATGTTTTGGAACTTCTAAAAAGTCATATATTTTCTTTAAGATTTTCACTAATGTCGCCATGAAACAAAATTGATTGCATGGTGATCTTGACACCAACACTCAAACCTATTTTTACCGCTAAAGATTTCCATTTGGAAAAAAAAGTTTCAGCAGAACAGAACAACAACAAGCTAATTTATGGCGGTTGCTTTGAAGCCAATACAAATTAAATTGGCTTAATAACTGATTTTCACCAAAGCGTAATAAAACTGCTTGGATACAAGATTACTCTTATAGAGGCTATGAGAACCTTTTGTAGAGTATGAGGATTTCTGACAAAAGGTTTTAAGACAACTTTATTGTGATTCTCAAACATGCTTTATAAACCTTATCAAGAGTGGTCCACTAAGCTGTATGACGATCTTATAGCGGTTATCAAAAGGTTGTGCTGGAGCTATTAATTTTATTGGCGGTTTTATGAAATTGATCTCAATAACCACTAATAGAGTGCAATAAAACAAGAAATGCTACTTGGGATCTGCAAAAAATGAATTCGTATTGATGTGAAGCATCATTCTATTCAAAATTATCTTTTAAAAGAGTTTAATTATTGAAGAAAGCAAACTTATTGGACGGTAGCTAGAAGCTTCAGCTGGATTTTTATCCGGCTTCAAAATTGGAACAACTTTTGCATTTTTCCATTTATCAGGAAAGTATGCCAAATGGAAACATCTATTAAATAATTTTACCAAGAAAGACAAGGAACTCTCTGGGAGTTTTTTGATGAGAATATAGAAAATTCCATCATCACCTGGAGCTTTCATATTTTGAAACTTTTTCGTTACAGACCTTACTTCGTCCAAATCAGTTCCCCAGGAATCATCAAAAATATTTTCCCGAGAGAAAATATTCAGATAATCCCAAGCAACCTGATTCTCAATAGGACTATTAAGACCAAAACTGAAATTATGGGAACTCTCGAACTGATTAGCAAGTTGCTGAGCTTTTTCCAAATTTGTGATCAAAATTTTACCACCTTCTTTAAGCGTTGGTATAGGCTTTTGAGGTTTTTTCAAATTTTTTGTAAGTTTCAGAAACATTATTTTCAAAAGTTTTGCTCCTCAGGGCAGAGAATCGCTTTTTAATTTGTTTTTGCAAATCCCGCCAGATAACTTTCATGGCAGGATCGCGTGTTCTTTGAAATTGTCTCCTACGGACATTTTTAAGACGGATCAAGAGCTGAAGATCATCGTCTATTATAATTGAATCGAATTTAACCTCGCATTTTGGTACTGAGGCAGCTCTTGCTTCAACTATAGAAGTAGTCAGAGATTCAAGAGCATAATTAATTTCATCTTTGGTTTGCAAAGCAATGTTTGGATCGAAGTTATCTTCCATAAATGTTCGATATTGCTCCCAATCAGCCCTATGGTAATTGAAAGTAAAGCTGTTGGGATTAGAAATTATTTCTTGGGATATTTCAAAAGTTACTGGAAGGTATCAGAACCGAAGTCAGCATGGGTAACCAATTGGCAACAAAGGTGACATGAATCAGTTAAGACTAAATCAATAGTGGAGGGATTTCTTGCTGAAGAAAAGCATGTTGGGCTGTTTGGATATTGAATAGTGTAATAACCTGCAGAACAATCATCAAACAGAATATTACCATTGGAATTGCTTTGAGCATTATTCCATGCGCGGTGTTTTGCATTAAAATCACCAATAATAAAGAATTTAGACCTATGACGGGTAAGTTTCTGAAGGTCACCCTTGAGAAAATTCTTTTGCTGGCCTACGCATTGGAATGGCAAATAGGCAGCTATAAACGTAAGTTGTCCAAATTTTGTTTCAACAGAAACTCCCAAAGTTTCAAAAACTTTGGTTTCAAATGAAGAAAGAATTTTATGTTCGATTCGTCTATGAATAATGATGGCAACGCCACTACAGGGTCCATCAAGACGATCATTTCTATAAATGAAATAATTTGCGTCCTTCTTAACCTTATGGTCAGCTTTCAGGAACGTTTCAGTTATAACGGCAATATGCACGTTATGAACTCTCAAAACGTTAAATAGCTCGTCTTCATTATCTTTAAGAGATCGAGCATTCCAATTTAAAATATTTAAAACTTTAAAATCCATTGCTGAATGTTATAGTCATGACAATATTGTTTGCAAATTTTACTCCAGTTTGAATAGCATCAAACATGGAGTTAGATTTAAGCATATCAGAAATCATGTCAATTAATGATTTCTGTAAAAAATCCATTTTAGGGGCAGTAATGCTTCCTAAGTCAAAATTGTCAAAATTTCCGTTAGAATTACTTTGGTTAGTATTTTGATTTCTACCCGCTGCAATAGCAGCATAGGTAGCTCCATTAACTCGCTGAACATTGTTAGCAGCGAGGGGAGTAGGTACAGATGAAACATTTGAAGCAGGGGTGATATTTGTACCTACGGGTACGAATGTAGAATTTGTTCCTCGCTGACCGTTGTTAACACCAGAGGAATTTGTACCTGGTCGGAAACTTGGAGCGTTTCCTACCTGACGGTTAGAACGAGATTGTAGGATCGCTTTGCGAGTCTTACATTCCCAAAAATTGGATTTGTGGTTTTCACCACAATTTGAACATTTAAATTTCTTAGGATCTTCCTTCACAGGACAGTCGTCCTTTGCGTGAGAGGAATCACCACAATTCATGCATTTAGCTGGCATGTAGCAATTTTTAGTTCCGTGACCCCATCCCTGGCGCTTACGGCACTGGGTGAGGTTTTGGAAATTTCCTCCAGTCTTCCTGAAGTGTTCCCACTTCACTCGGACATGGATCATTATGCTAGCTTTTTCCGAGGCCTTACGGTTGTTTAGTTCACTGGACTTGAAGTGAACTAAATAAAAATCATTAGAAAACCCGTTGCGTGAATCGCCAGGACGGGATTTCATTTTCATTTTGATTACTTGGAGTGGCACAACTCCAAGTAATTTTGCCAGTTCATCTTTGATCTGATCCAGGGATTCACCACTGGGCAGTTCTTTCATGACAACCTTGAACACACGTTCAGTTTTGGTGTCGTAAGTAAAAAATTTGTGCTGCTTCTCAGTAAGATACTTGACAAGACATTTAAATCCGTCCAAGGTTTCAGCCAATACACGGCATTCACCCCCACGTCCAATTTGTAGTGAAAACTTAACTTTCACGAAGTTCAAAAGTTCCATGCGAAGAGCATGGAAATCGGAAGTGGTTATCACAATAGGGGGAATCTTTTCCTTCTTGGCATTAAGCCGGGAAAATTTACTAGAATTTTTCTTGGATAATGGATCATTCTCATCATCGGTGAGCAAATCAAATTGATTACTCAAATTAATTTCATCCGAAGGGGGGTCAAGAGTTTGCCCCTTTCTGTTGCGTTTAGGCGCCATGGCGGCAGTAAATTTTTATCCAAATCGACTTCCAAGCAGATTACTATAAGAATCTGAAGGATGGAAGAGGAATTTTCCAAATCGATATCCAAGAAGGATTACCTCGGTTAGGGTCCAAACAAGAATCGAAGAGGAACAAGGCAGAAATTTTACAGGTTGAGCACTGAAAAAAGCTGTTTAAATTTGTTTTGGCCTTAGGTGGCTTCAGCAAAAAGCAAATAGATCCGCACGGCAAGAGAGCACGATGCGGACTGAGCCCTTAATTGTTGATGTTCTGACCTGCTCTCTTCGTTGTCCTCCATGCTTTCGATGTCACTCTTGAGATCCTCTAATTCGTTCCATTTTTGCTCGAATTTCTCCAATCGAATTTTGACTGGTTGCTCATCGAACTCCTTGGTATTTTTCAGGAAGCGTTCAATCCTTTCCACGAACTCGAAAATGCATCGACATGTATTTCTTCGACGTCAACATGGTTCTCAAACAAGACAAAATTCACGAAGAGCAAGCCAAACTATCGTAATGAAATGCCGCTATGCTAACAGGCAGGAACTGTAAAGAACAACCTTCCAGAGAATAATATGGATTGATGGACAGGAACTCACCTGGTGAGCCTTTCAAATATGCCTTGTATGCAAATTGGTGTCTCTGGAGCAGCGACAGCTACCGTTAGTAGGGAAGAGTATGTATAGGCTTTCTTCGACCCTAGAATCGTCCACCGTGTCGTAAGACCAAGGACCAGACCAGTTGTGCATCGAGGTTCAACCATCTACGAGCGATGGCAGCTAGACAAAACGCAAGATCTTCTCAGCAATCCAGTCGTAGAATGGGCCAAAATCCAAATGCAACACCTTTGGTTAGTCACTGTCGACTGGTACGATCCAGTACCGGAAGATGTAGCTAGCAAATGGGATGGTTTTGCGGCACAATTGCCACTCCTGGAAGACTACAAGGTTTCTCGACTCATCTTTCTACCAAATTCGGTCTCCATACAGTTCCACGTCTTTACTGATGCGTCCGAAGGTGGTTGGGTTGGAAAAATCAAAATCGAGCTCATTGCGGCAAAATCACGGGTTGCGCCACTCAAACGACTTAGTTTGCCGCGACTTGAGCTCTGTGCTGCACTTCTGGGGGCGAAACTCTACGCCAAGGTTTCAGCAGCACTGTGGATGGAAGGCACTCCTTGCTGGTTCTGGTCAGACTCAACAGTTACACTCCCAGTATTTGTCGAATTTGCGGATTTGAAACCGGCCACCATCGCGTACATGGAACTCGTAGAAGTATTGTACACCCAAGACCAAATCCATCGGACCAGAGACGTTGAATTCTGGATCAGCTAGAACAATATCGGATGGAAGTTTCCATTGAGCTAGCGGAAGTGAAACTGATGGTTGGTCATCGGTGATCTGTCTCAGAACCAAGAAATCCATTGACGTCCAGAAATTCTGCACTCGAGAAGGTGCAGAAAAAGTTCAATAACGTTCTTACACAAAATCCGACGCGCAGTACACCTTTCAGGTGATAGCATTGAGCTCTTCCTTTATCAGATGAGCAGGATGTGCAAAAGCTCTTTGAAAGGAAATTGCTTCTTATTGCACACAATCACAACTAGTCTTTCGTACAACTTTACAGACACCTTATAACCTTATAGACACTACTTCTAATTATTGATTCGGTGACCAGCCGTGTCAAAGTACTATTTGATAACTAATCCTAAATCATGGGTGAGATATCTTATATTATTACAGTCAACAATATCGAGAAGAAACGGCCACTTCGTATAAGTTCGGTACAGTCGGTAGCTTTCGTGAACTTTCGTACAATACTGCGTGTGCTCTCTCTCTAAGACTACAATGCCCCAGGTCCCTGGTCTAAAGCCACGGGGACCAGACAGGGTGGGCTATCCACCAGCCTCTTTTGCGGCGACAAGCTCGAGCTTGAGAGACGGAGCACTCAAGGTCGGCACCGGACAAATAGGGGACACTGATCAGCAAATGCAAACACGGTCACCTAATCTTTCACTAATTAACTTTTATTAATTAAAACCTACTAACAAATTCTGGGGGTGTGTGTGTGTGCGATCGGATGATCGCTGATATTGCTGCACGTCGGCGGCGTCGGCGTCACTTGTGCTGGACGCAGGGGACTGCTGGATGAGTGCGATGAATGGCACGGTTGCCACGGACAGTGGTATCAGTGCAGGATGGCACGAGGTTCTTTCGCTGCGAACTCCTCGCGTTACCAGGTTTCCTACCAAAGTTGAACGTCGGCTCGTTGGCACGTATAGCCGGTCGATCGAGCACTACCTGGCCCAGTGCGTTCCCGGGCTGATTTCACAGACCGTGGCCGGCTTTGAGGTAAAACTCAATGGGTCCTGAGGGCACGTGGGAAATAGGAAAAGGGTCTGATGAAGGTTATGCTACCGGAGTCCGTTTGATATGTTCCTACCTGATTCTACGGTTTCAAAGGATTAGGCAGCTTTGTTTTTACACCCGTATTCGACTGTTCACTATTTATTAAACTTTGTTCTTCAACTTGGTGAACTTGTTCTCTCAAAGGTTGGCGTGGAAAAGAACTAGTGCTATTCTTCGGCCGGTAGCTGACCATATATTTCCATTTTCCCAAAATATCCCTTTCCTTCTTGATCCATTAGTCCCATTCCAAATTTCCCTTCTCCTCCATGATCCGGGTGGTGGGTGTTGTTTTCTGTATGCTTAGTGTAGGTGTATAACAGTTGGTGTGTTTCTGTATTCAAGTCGACCGTTCATACTGGAGTTCATGTAATTCAGTTCCCTAATTCCTATCTGTTTGATGTATATGAATGAGCCATTAGTGCTCTGCTATTCATTCACTGTTTAGTTTTAGCAACAATATGAATAATAATATGCTAAGCAAACATTAGATCAATCATTACTGATTATAAACTATCATGGTTCTCAGCCATGAGCGCACTGAACATCAGTATATGTGCTCGCTCTTTATAGCACTGCTATCGCTCTGCTCGAGCTTTTTCCATAGGGTAAAGTACCCAAACGGTAACACACTGCAGTTGTGCAGCGCAAGTTACACTACAGCTTTTATGCTACGCCTACCCTACTACGCTGGATACGGAAAACACGCTTTTAGTGTTAAAATCGTAGTTATGAATGTTTTATTTGTATGGAAGGGTAAAAACCTACACAGTTCGAAAAAGTAGTGTAAATTTCTGTCATTTTAGTCAGAATCAAGTTGCTGCAACTTTGTGTGACATATGTGTGCTACTTGGGTAAAATCTGCAATATTCAGAGAAGTTTCAGAAACATCAGCTACATTCCGTGAACTCCATGAAAGTTTTTGTTTGAACGGCTTTCACAGTCATTAATTCGCTCTAATCTTCCCCGTCGTTTCAACCATGGGTTTCGGCCTTTTTCAAGACATATTCTTAGACAAAAGTGACGTACGCTCGAGCCGGTTCGAAAAACATTGTTAACTGCTTTCGGTGATGTCATTTCATTTTAATAGCTTCTTGTAACCGATAATGAACGATCGTCGGTCGTATCTTGTTGTGATGTAAGGGGCACGGTGGCCTTAGAGCGACCGTTTTTGCTTACTGAGCAGATGATCGTGGGTTAGAACCCAAGCCCCTTTACATTACTGAGTTGATAGAGTCCCGTCATTTGCTCACCGGGCTTTAAAAGATCGCATCGCTTTCCAATTTGAATCCAGATCTAATTCACCCTTCCCACTAACGAAAACGTCCTTCCCGTGACAATCGTGGAGAAGCAGACGTGGCCGACGCCGTTAATGACCTCAAAAATAAGGATTCACCCGATTTTACACTCTGAGGATGGATTGCTAATCCCAAGTTCCATTAATTCCCCAACAGTGCAAAAACCCGTGGTGGAGGTGTCCTAATCGCTGTTTCAACTCGTTGGAACAGTTATATCGATCTGACATCTGTTTCCCATGCTCTAGAACAGCTGTGGGTTAGAATCACCACGCCAAGTCGAGTTATTAGTGACCGCCGCAACGATGTCATTGGTATTCAGGACCATGTGAACTCCATCGGTGCTATTGCTTCCAATTTGGAATTCAATGACTATGCTCCGCAGCTCGGAGATTATATCCAGCCTTTGCTCCGTTGGAGTTAGTCGTACGATGGGTCTTTCCAGGTTGAGCCTCAATCGGTTCTATCGGCTGCTAGTTCAACGCTTATCGACGGTTTCGCTTTACATGGCCTCACGCAGATCAATGGTGTATTGAATAGGAACGCTCGCTTTCTAGACCTTGCTCTAGCGGCGCTGGTGGTGTAGTGGTAAGCGTGATTATCTCTCACCCTAGCAGGCCTGGGTTCAATCCCAGTCGGAGCCGCCGGGATGTTCTGAGGCATAACATCTCTGATCACGCCTTCCTGCGGAAGGGAAGTAAAGCCGTTGGTCCCCGGTTAATGAGTTGATGGGTTGATAGGTAGGGTCCAGGTTGTGGGAGCTGCCTTCCTGGCGTCGGTAGCATTGGTGCTCAGCACGGAAAACAAATCAAGGAAAAAAAAAGACCTTGGTCTGTCTAACGAAGCTGCAACTCTGGCATGCACCGTTTTGGAAGCTATTGAACCTCTGTTCTTTCTTGATACAGACCACCCTGCTTTAGACGTCCTGATGAACCTACCAGCGCCAATCGTTTTTGAGGATTGTTCCGAAAAAAATCCTACACTGGATTTCCGTCGAGCCTACTATGTTGCGATTAGTGCTGCTATTTCCGGTATCGATTGGCGAGCACTAGAAATAGCTGGATGTGTTGACGATGCCGTTGAATATTTCAGTCAAATGATTTGGGATATCATGGCTGAATTTGTACCTATTGCCCGCCCCGCACCAAAGCCACCGTGATCTAACGGTCACTTGCGTCGACTGAAACGGTATAGGGCTAAATCGCTACGAAGATACTGCCAAAATCGTTCGTTCATTACGAAGCAGGAGTTCAAACGCACAAGTAACGACTATAGGAAACAGATTCCTGTAGCGACGATATGTCTTCCGTACGCAATCATCTCTTCGTAGGCATCCAAAGCGTTTCTGGTCGTTTGTAAACTCTTAAAAGAACGAAGTCGGTTTGCCATTGTCAGTTCATCTCGGTGAGCAAACTGCTGAATCTGAACCGGAGAAATGCCGCCTTTTTGCTCAACAATGAATCTTCGGCCTCACCAAATCAAGTCACGATTGCTAAAAACGATTCTCCAACAGATGCATTTGAGCTCCGTCCGTTTCACATCAGTGAATATACCGTCAATCTGACGCTTCAAAGGATGAAAATCTCTTTTGCCAGACGGCATTCCTGCGTCCGTTCTGAAGCTGTGTTCGGAGTCGTTGCTCACTCCCTTGGTCCCAGCGATAGTCGGTTGATGCGTTGACGAGTGTCGAGTGAGTGTCATGATATTTTGCATCTCTGACTACAGTCTTTTCCAAATTTGAGCAAATCAAATATGTATGTTTCCCGGATGGTGTAGTCTATTTTTAGTAAAAAAATATGTTTAGTTTAGCTTTCCCGGGAATTGGACAATGTGAATTTTGATAAATTTCCCGGGAAACTCTTCCCAGGGATGTTTTGCATGCAGGTAGGAAAAACTAGTCACGAAGTTACAAGGTCTTCAGGGCAGTTTTATGTACTTCAGACCAATTTCAGAATTATTCTCAGAAGAATTCCTTCAGGGAAGTTCCAAGAGCCTCAGGAACGATTGGAGCACTTCGGGGTGATTCACACATTTTTAGGAACTTCAGAGAAGTCTCTATGAATGAAAAGAAATACCGAGGATTTCAAGGAAGTTTCATGAACATACTGCGGGATTTTTTTTTTAATTTATTAGAGAGATGTTTAGCCGTTGGCTAGTTCATCTCTACATAATGCGGGATGGATAGAGAACTTCAATGTCATTTTGGGCACTTCAAGGAAGCTTCGAAAACTTCAAGCTGGTTCAATCAGTGTCAAGGAAACTGCATTATTTTTTAAAAAGTTCTAAGAACTTCAGTACGTCAAGACTACTTCAGAGAAGTCCAAAAAAGTTGCGAAAAACTGAATATAAATTTTAATAACCTCAGAAAATCTAGATTCAATGATTTTCAGGCGAGCTCAGAGAGATCTCCAAACCAGTTCCCATAACTTCCGGAAAGTCACAACTTTTGGAAAAGTTTGAAGATTTGTAAAACTTCTGAGCAATTCGAGGCCAAAAACGAAACAAATCTTCGATTTGCATGAAACTTTGTATAATTGTTTTGTATTGGCAATGATTCAAATTTTTGCCAAAAATTCGGCCATTTTGGATCTATCAAAATTTTCAAAATTGCGTCTTTGACATTTTACAACGAATTTTAGTACGGAACGGTCACCATGAGGAAGGTGAAGTACAAAGACTGAAATGTCGGAATTAAAACAATGTAGCATTTGGATCAGGCTTCAGATAGCATAGTCACTAAAGGCACACTATTACCAATCCAGAGGGTGTCGGGTTCGATTCCCGAAATTTGAACTATTCTTTGAAAGCAGTCGTATGGTTCCATTTGGGACGTACTATCCAAGAAGGTCATGATGTTCCATGACATCCTCGGCTGATGTCAGCTTCAGTAGGCTGAAATCCCCAATAGGATGGATCAGCGCATTTCACGAAAGGTAACTTCCTTCTTCCTTCTCCCCTGCGGTGATTTAATCTCGGCCGCAAGTGAGTGAGTTTTCATGTTTTGCATCCTGCCCACCTGAGCGCAAGGACAGCCGTAGTAAAGTTAAGCTTTACTCGGGCGATACAAAAAAAAAGCCTTCGAAAATCCCATAAAACTGCCGTGGGTGGCTTCTCGGAAGAGCACCACACACTGCGATTTGGGTGATGGCTTGTTGTCTATGCATACAGTTGCCCCAGTAAACTCTTTTATCGCCGGGTGAAATCAAATCGGATGATTTCCGAAAAAAAAAAAAACATAACAAATTGAAAGCACGGTTTGCTTGTATAAATAGCACTTGGAGATGATGGCGACGACGACGAGGACGATTCTTCATTCTGTTTCCCGAATAGATCCCATTTATCGGTGGGTTAATCTGAGTTGGGGAACCCAAGTCTCGTCTTTTGTGCGTGTGAGATACATTCCATTTGGAATAGGTGAATGGATTTCGGTACCATATATGGTGAGCAACTGGTTTATCGAGCGAAATTGATACTAATGCGATGATTGAGTATCGTTTTTTTGGGTGGCATTGGACAATGGACGAGATGGTATTGAAATTCGGAGGGATGACGTCTTCTGTGGAGCTTTTATTCAAAGTTTCTGAATGAATGTCCCAAGAAATTCAGGGATGATTCATCTTTCTCTGTTATCTTCTTCTATCCGGGTTATTACGTTCATTCTGAAACTAGATTGGATGTTTTTAGATCTCTTCCACAGTTATTATTTGAGTCCACCATTTTATTTTTTTTTATATAGTTATAGCACGCATTTAACCTAGCAACTGAATAATTTTTAACCATACAGTAGCCGCTTAATTTTTTCAACACATGATTTTTGACTTCTTAGCTTTCCTATTTTTTTAATAACTGCAAACCTGCTTATCTGGTCACGTCCAAAGCTTTACCATGATACTGACAATCTAAGAAATCTTAACTTTTGAAACTGTAAAGCATAAGCAGATTAAAAACATTGAGGTCATGTTGCCAAAATCTTACGGATACTGTATTTATATTAAGATCGGTTCCAAAATGCCCTGAATCTTCTTATCTTAAGTATCTTACTCCCAGCCGTTACTGATAATGAAGCATTGCAATTAATCTTTGACAAAACTGCTCTTTGTTTCTATTCTTTAGTATGATGCGCTTGGCATAGATGGCCCATAGCAACTCACAAAGAGCTACTGATTCCGATCAATAGCGGTGCGGCTTCTTCCTTCTTCTGTGGATGTTCATGTTTGCTGCAGCTCGCTGCTTGCGGGCAGCTTTTCGTTGTGTACTGGAGAACACCACCACTCATCACGCGGTGATTTAATAAACACCGTTTGGTGAGACCGGATGGAATTCAACTTTGAAATCTGTGTTAGGGAAATCGCTTTTCGCAGGCAATCGGTGATAATTTTTATTATCATAGCAACAGTTACACATTCGTACAATTTTCAGTAGTGACATTTTTATAAATAATAAAGTATTTAATTTAACAAATGCGTCGAAGTATTTGTGATCGATTGGCGATAAATTTATTGAAATTGGTCCAGGGGTAGCTGAGTTATTAACGCTCAAAATCTTTCATAATTTTGTTACATGTTCCATTTTCGGTTTTCACAAAGTTTACCCCTATATTGAAATCACAGACGTAGTCCTACGTCAACATTTCTGATCACGCCTTCCTTTGGAAGGGAACCAAAGCCGTTGGTCCTTAGTCCATGAGTCGATGTTTGGATAGGTAGGGTTCAGGTATGGGAGCTCAAAATATGGAATATTGGGAGACTTACAAGATTACAGAAAAAAAATCATTATGTTGGTCTTGGATAGTTTTAATGGTTCTCCAACATGAAAGAATGTTCAGGACTCCAGCAATTACAAGAAAAACTATAGAATTCTGAGGAGAATAGGAGGAATTCAGGAGAATTTAAAAGGACAAGAGAACGACAACATTCTGGTTATCATCCAAAGGAAGATCGGACTAGGGTTCCAAAATAATTCTGAGATAATGTCCTAAGGAATTCTTAGATGAATTTATAGGAATACTGGCCTCTGTTAGGCTTCCGCTTATTTTTTGATATTTTACCTCTTATCTCAGGTTCATCCATATCAATTTAAGGTTCCAAGAATTTTAGGAAATATTATGGAACTTCAAGATGCGCTACAAAATATTAAGGTAGAAGTTCCGAGGTTTAAAGGAAATACCCAGAATGTTGTGGAAGTTTCATGAACAAACAGTCCCGTTCCGAAAATTGTTGACACTTCAGGGAAACATCGAGAACTTCATGTTGGTTCCATCAGCTTTAGGGAAACGGCAGAAACTTTTAAAAAATTATATGTACTCCGGGGATATCCACAGAGCTTGATGGAAGTCAAGAAACCTTCAGAGAAGTTCAGAGACCTCTTGAGGAAAATTTAATAAAATTTCAAAAGCCTCAGAGATTTTAGGTGCAGTTTCAATATTCTAAGGACAGTCCAGATTTTCGGAGAAGTTAAATGATATGTGAAGATTAATTTTGATAAATTCTGAACTGCTCCATAAAAATATTTGAAGGAATATTTGAGAAACTGTAAGAAGTTTCAGAAATGAAATGAAAATCCAGATAATTTCTTAACCTTTAAAAAAACATAAGAATTGGAACAGTTCCATTTATTTAAGGACTGTAAAGGGTGTCTCACATCGAATTGCATCACGAAAAAAAAACGCTGTAGAAAGTAACCTAGTTGACCGATTGTTTTCAATTTTTTAGACAATAAAATATAACCCATTAGTATGCTTTTGGCATACTTATGTTATTCAACTTCAATACCATAACCGTACGTGCGGCGTCCTACCATCCAATCCTCAGTGGGGGATCGGATGGTCGGACGATGCTTGGATGATCAGCTACTTACTCGCATGTACGTCCTATCCACGCGATGGTCCGAGGTGCAAAGAGGCAGAGTTTGCCTCGTGAGAATGCAAGTGCTCAGAAAGGGATTGAATGGTAACTGGAGAAGGAAAAGGGAGAGGGAGAGAGCCGATGATTAGTCTCCAATAAGATATTCACCTATGGCAGGGGTGAGCATTAACTGGCGGGATAATAGCCACGAGTGAACTCGCATTCACTAGGGCTGTTCTTATATAAAAGAGTGGCCTATATCCCACAGTACGCTCACACCTTACTCTTAACTCCACTCATTAGGTTCTGTACAGCATGTGACATGTGTATCGGATGATGTATAGGACAACAAATTAAGAAAAAGAGTTAATACTAAAATTGAAAACATGGTAAAGGTAGACATCAAACTGGGCACCTCACTCATACAAATGTATGATGGTGCCCCAGAAT
The DNA here is from genome assembly GCF_037179485.1 of Ochlerotatus camptorhynchus. Classification (NCBI taxonomy): domain Eukaryota; kingdom Metazoa; phylum Arthropoda; class Insecta; order Diptera; family Culicidae; genus Ochlerotatus; species Ochlerotatus camptorhynchus. The sequence goes on along the minus strand of NW_027040574.1, from coordinate 126,781 downwards.
CTTTAGATTCATTTGTTGACGCAGTCGGTCTTTTTAAAGACATCGTCGACCAAACATTCGCTGCATCGACACCAGAACAAAAAGCAGCGGCAGAATTAACTGTTGCGCGCTTTGTGCGAACTCACGTCACTGGTAAAGCGAGACAGGTGATTGCTGCCAACCAATTGACCAGATGCTAGATGCAATTAAAGCAAACTGCATCTCGAAAGTAACAGCAGAAAACCTCATAGCTAAACTTTCTGCAATCAAACAAAAAGACGACGTAACTGATTTTTGTGATCAAGTAGACATAATTACTGCTCAGTTAAAATCTGTTTATTTAAGTGACAACATACCTGAAGTCACAGCACACAAAATGGCCACAAAGCATGGCGTAGATGCCTTCATCAAGGGCACTAAAAACAATGAAACGCGGATTGTTCTAAAAGCAGATAGTTTTACCCACATTAACGAAGCAATTCAGAAATTGCAAGAAAATGTGCAATCAAGCCAAAGCACCGGAGAGTCTGTCCAAAACGTTACTCGAATAATGTGGACATCGAGAAATGGAAATCGAGGTCGCGGAAATTTCCAAAACCAGCGGAACTCTCGTGGTAGATTCCAGTCACAACATAACCATAATTTCCAGCAAAGTAGGGGAAATTTGCAAAATTATCGTGGAAATTTGAATACAAGCAGAGGTTATCAACGATATCCTCATCAGAGGGGAAATTTTTCACAACGTGGGATGTATATCGCTCAAGGGTCACTACCCAATGAGGGAATTAATCAAACGGTTCAAAATTATCCATTACCGCACCATCCGCAAGCTCAACTTGTTCCACAGGTTCAACAATCTTATCCATTACCCACACAGCCGCATCCTTTAGGGGTACCGTTCGGGCAGCATACGCAGTAAACGTATCTGCCTCAAACTTTGTGTGTTTAAGAATCGATGCATCAGAAACACCGTGTATATTGATGGTAGACAGTGGTTCAGATATATCGGTACTTAAAGCCCACAAAATTAAACCAAGTCAAATATATTATCCGTCAAATAAATGCAGTGTTACCGGTGTGGGGCATGGAACATCAACCACCCTAGGTGACACCAATGTAAAAATAAATATTTATGATGAAACTCTATCACAGAACTTCCATATTGTAGATCAAAGTTTCCCAATACCTACAGATGGAATTCTTGGTAGAGATTTTTTAACAAATTGGAGATGCAACATTGACTAAGATACTTGGATATTGTCAATAAAAGCAGACAGAAAAACTTTAGAAATACCTATAACAAATAAGCTTAAAGGTAAATATTTAATTCCACCTCGATGTGAGGTTATTAGAAGATTAAATTTAGAAAACTTAGAAGATAGTGTAACCGTTGTGGAGGAGATACAACATGGAGTATTTTACGCCAATAGTATAATTAATAAAAATTATTCATATGTTAAAATTATGAACACTTTAGACGTAACAGTGGAAATTCCAAACAGTTTTGTACCTAAGATAGTACCGCTTTCAGACTATAATATACTTAATTTGAACAAAAACATAAGCAACAATCAAAGGAACCTAAAATTATTGAATGAAAATTGAAAATTAGAGGCAAGCTGGAAAAACTTTGTGAAGAGTTTAATGATATTTTTTCATTGACTGATGATGTGCTAACGGAAAATAACTTTTACAAACAATCAATTCATTTGAATGATTTGAGTCCTACGGATATAAAAAATTACAGAATTCCTGATGCGCAAAAGTACGAAATAGATAAACAAATTAAACAAATGTTGGAAGATGGAATAATTCAGGATTCTATTTCTTCATATAATAATCCGATTATTTTGGTGCCCAAAAAATCTACTACCGGTGATAAAACTTGGCGTCTGGTCGTGGATTTTCGGCAATTAAATAAAAAAGTATGTGCAGATAAATTTCCTTTACCCAGGATTGATGAAATTCTAGATCAATTAGGGAGAGCGAAATATTTTTCAACGCTCGATCTTAAGTCTGGATTTCATCAAATCCCACTAACTGAAGAAAGCAAGAAGTGTACAGCTTTTTCATCAAATTCCGGACATTATGAATTTAACAGATTGCCATTTGGGCTGAAAATAAGCCCAAATAGTTTTCAGAGGATGATGACCATTGCACTAAGTGGTCTACCTCCTGAAACTGCATTTCTTTACATCGATGACATCATTGTCATCGGTTGCTCTATCAACCACCATATCTCAAACCTTCGAGAAATTTTTCAACGTTTGAGAAAATATAATCTCAAACTCAATCCTGCTAAATGTGATTTTTTTAAAGCCGATGTTACCTATTTAGGTCATCATATATGTGCAAAAGGAATTCAACCAGATAAAACCAAATACGAAGTTATCAAAAATTTTCCCATTCCTAAAACTGCTGATGAAACTCGTCGGTTCGTTGCTTTCTGCAACTACTATCGACGTTTTATTCCAAACTTTGCGCATATTACACATCCTCTTAATATGCTTCTCAGAAAAAACGTACAATTTGTGTGGAGTGACAAATGCCAAACAGCTTTTAATTTACTTAAGCAGCAATTTCTTTCACCTAATATTCTTCAATTTCCAAATTTTCAAAAGGAATTCATCCTGACCACAGACACGTCAAAAGTAGCTTGTGGAGCAGTTCTTGCCCAGCTACATGGTGACGTGGAATTACCTATTTCATTTGCCAGTAAAGCTTTTACCAAAGGCGAATCCAACAAATCTACCATAGAACAGGAGTTAACGGCCATTTACTGGGCAGTTCAACATTTCCGACCATATCTTTATGGTCGCAAGTTTAAAATACGTACAGATCATAGACCTCTCGTTTACCTTTTCTCATTGAAGGAACCTTCGTCTAAACTCACTCGAATGAGAGTCGATTTAGAAGAATTTGACTTCGTAATAGAATACATAAAAGGGAAGTCTAATGTCATATCTGATGCTCTTTCAAGAATTCAAGTTACTACCGAATCTCTCAAACAAATGTATATAGTAACAAGATCCATGCATAAAAGGCAGGACATACCTTCTCGTACTAACGTTCAGCCACAGAATCCTGATCAACTTTTCGTGTACGAAGCAGTTAGTAATGAAGAAGCATTTTCTTTGCCGAAACTAAGTTTGTTCATAATCTAGATAAATCATTAGATTTAATAATTTTTAATAAAAACTAAGCTAAAGGAATTGCCTTTGGGCTGAAAATTCCAACTATTAATAATAGCAATGTTCAAACGGATATAATTAAAAAGATTTTTATGGAAATTGAAAAGGGGGCCCCGGAAATAAAACCAAATAATAAAAACAATACATGCATGCTAGCTATCGCTATGAATGATCTAATATTCAAATACATTGATATTGCAACATTTAAACAAATTGGCAACGATATTCTTAGGAGTACGACCGTATTACTTTTCGAAAAACCGAGAATCTTGACTCGACAAGATCAGGTAAATAATATTTTAAAACTATATCATAATTCGCCCACTGGAGGACATTCAGGTATTAACCGGTTATACCGTAAAGTGAAATCCATGTATACGTGGCAGAATATGAAACAATCCATTTCAAATTATGTTAAATCATGTGTAGAATGTAAGTTAAATAAACATTTTCCTTCAATCAAAACTAAAGCAGTAATTACATCAACACCAGTTAAACCATTCGACGTTGTGTCAATAGACACAGTCGGACCATTTTCACTTAATGAAAATGAAAATCGTTACGCTGTAACTATGCAGTGTGACTTCACCAAATTCGTTATAATTGTTCCAATAACAGACAAACCATCATCTACAATAGCTAAAGCAGTTGTTCAGCATTGTATTCTTAATTTCGGTCCTATGAAAAGTATTAAAACTGATCAAGGAACGGAGTATAAAGGAGTATTTGACGAAGTATGTAAACTCCTCAGCATTAACCATGTATGTGCAACTGCTTACCACCCTCAAACTATAGGAGCATTAGAGAGAAACCATAGGTGTTTAAACGAATACCTACGGATTTTCTGTAATGAATCCAAATCAGATTGGGACGAATGGGTACCACAATACTGTTTTTCATATAATACCACCCCTAGTGCAGATCATAACTATACGCCATTTGAATTAGTCTTTGGAAGAAGATGTAACAATATACAATTTTTGGTTAATTAGAAGATAACTCCGCTTTATAACCATGATTCATATATTAATGAGTTGAGATACAGGTTGCAAATTACACACTCAAAAGTTTTGCAGGAAATAGTCAAAAGTAAAATACAAAGAACAACAACAATAAATAAAAACATTATAAATACACCCATAAATATAGGAGATTTAGTATACCTAAAATCAGAAAATAACTACAAATTAGATCAAGTCCATACAGGCCCATACAAAATCATAAATCAAACCGATTCAAACGCAACCATACGAAATGACAAGAAAATATTAGAAGTTCACAAGTCTAGATTACATAAACAATAATAAACAGCAACTAGACAGAGTAAACTTTAACTCTCCTGAGGGGGATGGAAAGAATATATAGATAACATACATTAGATAATTCAATAAAGATTAAATTTTATACAGAATATGTAACTTGTCCAAAAGAAGAGATAAATAGTTCATAAATGTAACTATGTGAGAGACACTTGAAAACATTCGAAACCAATCATTTTCCGTAGGGGGATGGTGTGACATGTGTATCGCACATGTTAACATATCCCATAATTCTCAAGGACCATACTTATCGACACCCTGTAGATTTCCAACGCCATCGAACTGCGTTATGCAACGAATGCAAATGAGTTCATAAAGCAGTTCGATGACTTAAAGCCTGACACGACAATAAACGTGTTAGGGTCATATTTCACCCGACGACGCGCAAACAGCGTGTCGTTGTCAAGCGCATTTGGTTTGGCGCAATTAGCCTTCTCCAGAATTTTCTCTCCCTGTCCTCTCTCTTTTCCAGTATCGATCGCTGATTGGTGATCCGATACATAATAATACATAAGTGCTTTCAAGTGTCTCCAAGCTAAGCTATGTAAGAAGGATTAAGTAAATTCTGAATAAATTCATTCTCAGTTCGATCCTCACGCGAGCATGTTCAATCAGTGGCAAAATATCACAGACAAATTAAACCAAGGCTACAAACATCTGGCTGCAGCTTTTTCTGTACGGATACCCACTTTTTCTACATGTCTTCCTCAGATTTGACTTACTTGGGATGCTTCCGTAGTGCCTGCTTCATAACAGCCCAGTATTTTTCGATAGGCCTTAGTTCCGGTGCGTTGGGGGGTTCATGTTCTTGGGTACGAAAGTCACCCCGTTGGCTTCGCAGCACTCCAGCACAACATTTGAATAGGGGCACGAACCTAGATCTGGCCAGAAGATCGTAGGACCCTCGCTTCTGTACACACTCCTTGAGGTAGATCTCTCCGTTTACAGTCCCGGTAGTCAAGAATGGCGCACTCCGTTTGCCACATGAGCAGATCACTTGCCAAAACATGTATTTCTTGGGGCAAACATTGATAGTTTCTGCCTCCTCACTTCCTCCGGAACATCAAACTTATCACTGGACGGTGAAGAACAGTAGCCCCGGATGCTGCCGGAGGTCCGCCTTGACGTAAGTCTCATCATCCATGATGAGACAATGAGACTTCGTCAGCATCTGGGTGTACAGTTTCCGGGCCCGTGACTTTCCCACCGTATTTTGCCATTCGTCACGATTTGGAGCCTTCTGCACTTTGTACGTATGCAGTCCCTCTTGGTCCTTGGCTCTCTGAACGAAAAATTAGGACAGATTCAAGTTTTTGGCCACATCCCTGACCGAAGCACTGGGATTCCGCTTAAACGCTTTCACGGCACGCTTGTGATCCTGATCACTAATATAACATCCATTCTGACCGCATTTTTCCTTCCGTTCGATGCTCAGAGTTTCGTAGTAACGTTTAATCACACGACTCACCGTTGACTGCACGATTCCGAGTTGTTTTCCGATGTCCCGATGAGAGATTTGAGGATTTTCCAGGTACTTGCGCAAAATCAATTCGCGACGTTCCTTTTGGGTGACGCCATTTGTTCCAACTTTCAAAAAACTGACAGCGATAAAAATACAGCGTAAACAATACACTCTAAACTACTTGTACCCAAATTTTCAAAAGAAAATACCCAATGGATAATTTTCTACGGCGTTTTTTTCCGTGATGCAATTTGATGTGGGGCACTAGACTGATGCAAAATTTGACCTTTTCGCTCCACAGTGCTTAAATGGTTTCAAATTGGGTCCTGATTAGCCTCCCAAAGTTACAACTCATTTGGTTAGAAACAGACTTCGCACAAGCCATTTGAAGTTTACATGTAAATTACTATGGGAAATTTAAACTTTTTGTTCATTGCCTTCTAGTCTTTGTCCATATTAAGCTGCGAAACAGATCGATAGCTATTCGTATAGAAAATTTTCTCAGCTACAACTTTGCTGAAAATCGATTCTATGTAAAACGAGACAGGAAAAAGTTATTAAATATTTAAGAGATTGGTAAACTTATGGCATGATCAAGCAGCTGCTCTGTAGGCAACACTGTATTTTGCAGTCAGTGTGACATAGTAGTCATGATTTTTGTGTCCTATTCAACGCCCCAGAAACACCTATGTTGCCTGCTGAGCAGTTGATTGAGCATGATCATAAGACATCAGCGCATTGAACCATTGATAACTTTCGATCCTTGCATTTAATCAATTAGTGGTCTGGAGCAAAGTTGTAGCTGGGAAAATTTCCTACAAGTAAGGTTGAAAGCTTTTGAAGCAGACCGATATGGTGAATTATAAGATAGACATGAACAAAAATCTTGGTTTTACCATAGTAATTCCCATACAAACTTCAAATGGTTCCATCTCAGTTTCTCACCAAATGGGTTCAAATTTTGAGAGGTTAGTCAAGATCCGATTTGGAATCGTTAAAGTATTGTGGAGCGAAAATTTCAAATTTTGCATCACTCTAGTGGGGCACCCTTTACCGTGAACTTGAGGAGTATTTCGAGAACTTCAGGGTAGGTTCAAGAAAATCACGGAAGTTAGAGAACCCCTTCTTCTTCTTCTTCGCCGCATTTCAAGCTTTGTCGCATGTTAGCTTATTCCGTGCTCTCAACTTAGTGTTCTAGATGCACTTCCACAGTCATTAATTGAGAGTTTTCTAAGTCTGTACCAGTTTTGCATTAAAATTATTGTGTGGCGAATCCAATCATACTTCTATGCCCAGGGAAGTCGAGAAATTTTCCAGTCCGAAAAAATTCTAGACCGGACCGTTAATCGAACACAGCCACCTCCAGCATGGTCTTGCTTCGTAGATGCACCGTTATCGGCTGAGCTAAGAAAGCACAGAGAACCTCAAGGCAGTTCAATTTACTTCAAAGAAAATGCAAGAACTTTAAACAAGCTCCGTAAACCACAGGGAATTTCTGGAAATTTCAGCAAAGTTCCGAGATCTTCCCTCCCCTTGGCTAGTTTTTGCACCTTGCTGTTGGTGGGCGGGCCTAATTTCATGCTAGTGGAAAGTTGGAGACGGTGGGCTTATGGCCGACGTTGCCGGCTCATGTCGCTATAGAATGGCGCCATGGGCAGGGAATGGGGATTTCTAAGCTTCCCCTCTCTGATAAACCACTGCATGAGAGAACCAAAGATCTAGTCCAGCAGTGATAGTATCACACTTGTTACTCCTTTAATTGAGAGCCGCGTCGTAGTACGCTTACGTATAGGCACTGACGTTGGGTGTGATACTGGCGGGTTTTGCCGCAAATCACTCTTATTTTATTTATTTTTACGCAGATAGATTTATTTGGGTTTGCATGGGAATTATACAATTGAAATATTTCAGAAAGTGCCCAACGGTGCTCCTTCTATTTGCGTGACAAGCTTTCATTGTTGTTTTCATTGAAGTATTACTCAGAAAACAATGTTGAACATCATTTTTGTACATGGTATTGTAACTAATCTTATATGTGCTTCATTTTGATTTGGGATAAATGTTTGAACTATGGCTCGGGATTTCCACTGTGGCGTGCTTCTATAGTGATATATCCATACGTAATTTTGTGGGACGCCATAGTGGAAACGTGTAAGCGTAGTTGGAGCATATACCCTATATAATTTAAAATCAGCTAGGAAACTAACTTCAAAATGAAGCATTTTAGTCACTTGAAGGTGTCACTTGGGTCGAGCTAAGATATAATAAATAGGTATAGTTCAAAATCAAAAGTACTTGAAACACGTTTAACTTTAGATTGCAAGCACAAGTGATTTGTTAGGTGAAATAGAGATTATTAAATTAATTAAATTAGACTAATTAGATATCATATTTATCAAACGAACTTAAATAAGAAAGTTCAGAAAGTCTAATAACATTAGGTAGATTAATAAAAGAATTAGGATGCGGAGGGTCCGCTTAGGGAGGCAACTAACCTTTAAAGTTATATAATAAATTTTCCTATTTAGTCTTGAACTTCATTAAGAAAACGCGAGTAGACCAATAACAAGCAGCATTAACAAGGAGAGGAATAGTTTCTTAGTGTTCAAGTACTTACATTTGTAAACAACAGTCAATGTTAATCTATGAACTAAATCCTACGTGACTGAAAAATAGATCCTTCCTATTGATGCATGTTTAATTTCTCGCGGTTGTCGGAATCAACGCGCTTACGTCTACAGAGCTTACGCAGAAGTAATTCGCAATTTGGTAAAGCTTACCAACATTTTTTTTTTTTTTATGGAAGATATCTGTTAGTACTTTAGTAGGGCAAGGATTTGCTGTGGTGATACAAGCGGTGGCACCCTATTGTAGTACTGACATCGCGAAGGGATTAGATGTTTTCAGGTAGTCAATTTGGTTATTCCAGGTTTCAATATAGCCAATTTAAGTCGAATGTTCCATGATATAACTATGGAGCGAATGAAATACAGTAATGGTGTAGTGCTAGTACGGGTTATACCAGGCGACGGGCATTGCCTATTTGCAGCACTTGTTAACCAATATTACAAATACGATATCCGTGAACAGCGTCATGAAGCAGAAATCATCAACTTCAGAAGAATGGTTGTTCACCACATCAGGAACAATGCGGACAGGTACCAACCATGCCTGCTGCAATCAACTATCGAGGCGGGACTAAATAGGAGCAAGGACACAGAACAAGCCATCCAATATTTTTTATGTCGGCTTGAGCATGAAAGAGAATGGGGTGGAGAAGAAACTATAGCCGCAACAGCAGAAGCGCTAAACTGCAGGATTAATGTTTACCACGAAGAAGGACCAATTATTAAATACAATGAACCAGGAGTTGTTAATCGAACACTTAGAATAGCTTATCGCATAGCAGGAAGCAGATCTGTACACGGTTTGAGAGACCACTACGATAGTGTAATTTATATTCTAAAAAATAGAATTCTGAACAACAACTACGACAGGCTGCCAAACAATTCTGAAAATGAATACCGACCTCCATTACCGCAGGTACAAGCGTGGCAAAGAAACAATAGGCCTAACGAATCCCAAATAAGCATGAGGACAACGACATCATCGATAGAGCCACAGCAAACACAATTAGCTTATACGAAGAGAACAGAATTGAAGATATCAAGCTGGAATGTAAGAGGCTGTTCCGATAGGGAGAAGCAAGAGGCACTGGACTTATGCTTCTTTCAAAAAGAATATGCGATAATTGCCCTACAAGAAACAAGGATGGCAGCATGCACAATCGATACACAACATTATCATTGGTTCAATGTAAACAACGAATCCGTATTAAGAGACCGCATAGGAGGAGGAACGGCTGTTCTTATTAATAAGAACTTGTATGAACAGCATTGCTTCAGGAAAATAAGCAGCAATTCGTGCTCATTTCTATGCAAAGTATTCAAGGAACCCATCATCTTCATTTCCACTTACATAAGAGGCGCGGAAGTTACGGAGAACAACGAATTTGACATTCTTACAAATTGCGTATCTGGGCTTCCTGAAAGTTTAAGAAGCCGTATTATAATAGCAGGTGACATGAATGCTCGTCTGGGAAAAAATGATTTGGCGGAGGATGACCGTGAGTATATCGGAAGAAACTTGTTTCACAATGATTGCAATGCAAATGGGATAGAGCTTAAAACAATGCTGCATTGTCTCAAATTAAGAAACTACGTATCGTTGAGCAAATCAAAATCGGTCAGTTACACATGGGCCGATCGTAGAACAAGCTCTCAAATAGACCACATTCTCATCAGTAGAATGAAGGAAATGTTATTTCCAGACGTCAAAGCATTTTTCCATCCAACTTTAAATAGTGACCACAAACTGTTGGAATGCGTGCTTAAAATAAAGATTCAGGACAGTAATAGCGAGAAGCAACTTAGGAGTGCCCCTCATCCTACTAAAAAACTGAAACTTGACTTAGACAAGCTTAAGTCTGACAAGGATTGCCGCGATAGATTCCAAATCGTACTGGATCAGCGGTTAAGTGCAATCAATGAAAATGAGAATGACACAATAGATGAAAGATGGGAAAAAATGTCAAAAGCGCTGCATACAGCAGCCTCAACAACAATAGGACCGAAAACATCCCCCCAAACGCCGAAAAGAATGGCTGCCTCAAAAAGATGTTTTTTGGCTAGGCAAAAACTTCTGGAGGACCGTAACAATGGACATCTCAAAAGAGAAAGAGCTTATGCGAGAAAGCTCAAAGATGCTGCAGAAGCAGAGCATTTCGAAGCAAAGGTTAAAGCCTTTCTAGAAGACATCCAAGATACTAACCCTCTTGAACAAATGACACGCACCTTTAGGTTCATAAAGGCACATAAAAGGGGTGTTAAGTCAAAGAAAAGGAGATATATAAACATCCAAAAATGGGAAGAGAAGCTGAGAAACGCTGAATCCGGAAACAAAGAATTCACACGTCTCAATGAGGAAGGAAGCAATGCTGACCCAGTACCAACGCGAATAGAGATTGAGAATATTCTCTGACATATGAAAAACAATGCTACTCCTGGAACGGATGGACTACCTGCAGAACTCTTCAAATACGGCACCGAAAATCTAAGCGAATCACTACTGGTAATAATAAAAAAGGCATTCGAAGAAAATATTGTCCCAAAGGCTTGGACATCTACTCTACAAGTTCCCATTCCCAAAGTAGACAATCCGCAAAAAGTAGACGACTACAGGTGTATAACGCTATGCAACGTAGCATACAAAATATATGCCTGCATACTACTCAACCGTTTGAGAGATCAACTACCAGCAATGCTATCGTATCAGATGGCCTTTCAGGAATCCCGAAGCGCTTCAGATCAAATATTCGTATTGAGGAGAATTCTAGACGAAAGATGGAGAAAAGGTTGTACCACTATTTTGGTGTCAATTGACTTGAAGCAAGCATTCGACACAATAGAGGTTTCAAAACTGGCGCCAATTTTACAACAAATGGGAGTGTCCGCCGCATTGATCAATAGAATCGTAGAAGCGTGTTTGGTAGAATTGACATCGCTGCAGTGGTATGGACAACGAACCCCAACTATCTCCAAAGGAAAGGGAATCAAACAAGGATGCCCTCTGAGTCCACGTCTGTTTATACTGATGCTACACCATGTGTTGATGACACTAAAAGAATTTGTCCCAGAGATGAATTTTGAACACATTGGGCACATGATGCTACCATGCATATTGGCATATGCGGATGACATTTTGGTTCTCTGCGAGAATGAGGAGGATGTTGAGAAACTAATAGAACTATTAGAACCACTGCTGGCATCTGTGGGCCTTCAAATCAACACAACCAAAACTAAGGTATTGTTCAGAAACCCATACGACATTAAAAATACGGATCCTGACTACACTAGACAGTTTGGAAAATACAAACTAGTGGTGGTTACAAAGCTCCGGTATCTTGGGGCATTTATAACCAGTAGTCTGGCACGGAAAGAAATCACCGCCGAACGAATTAAGAAAGCCAAAAAAGCTTTCCATGCGCTGTGTTCATTCCTAAGAAAATATAAATTAAAATGGGAAGTCGTAAAAAGGTTGTACCATACACTAATAACACCAGTGGTAACATATAGTATGGAAGTATCAGCAATACTGAAACGAAATAGAAATGATCTTCGCACAATGGTACGGGAAATGCTGATAACTCTAATGTCACTAAGCAAAGACAAGAACGACATAGTAAAAACATCAACGTTGACCGCAAATGTGGAAAGTGAACAGATGGAAGGAGCTGAGAGACAAGAACCAGCAGAAGATGAGGAACCATTTGCACCAATGAAAATTCTAGAGGGCCGTACAGTCAACAATAAAATAAGAGTAGCCAGATTAAAATTCTATGGCCACGTCATTAGGAGTGGTAATGAAGGTATACTAAGAACTGCGTTGCGGTATAGGCTGCCAAAAAAAAAGAAAATTGGAAGACCGGCTTTCACTTGGAGAACATCGATACTTCAAGACATCGAGAGAAGTGAAATCCCTGCAGAAGTCTGGCAAGAACGGGCCCATGATAAAACAATAATGGATTCTGAAACCAAAAAGCTATATGGTTCACTCCGGGAATCAGATTATGATAGCAACAGTGAGCGAGATGAAAACACGGATAATGAGATACTTCCATCGGACTTTGAAGATTTCACAAGCGACGACTCTTCAATTTTGGAAGAGCTTCCAGATCATTAACCGGTTAATGAATAAGTTGTGCATGTTTGAATGCATATGCTAAGTTAGATAATAAGGTATAGCAGGTAACATATGAAAATCATTGAAACAAAATAGGAAACAAGAACATATTACGTTTGATTTAAACTTTGATTTTACTTTATTAATATAACAAGAGATAATAATCGAATTTTACTAACATTTTTCTTTTCTTTTTATGATATGTCTTGTTTGCATGCTTCAATACGTTACTTATACGTATTGAGCATGAACTTTAACAATGTCAACAGTTCCAGAGACAACAACGCAAGGGCAAATAATGGAAACTTCTTCGAAAATAAAGACATCACAGCAGTATTAACAGAGAAGTATATCAAAGCAAAGTAAGTAACACATTTATATTAACTGCTTAAAACTGATTATATTGTCTGTTTATTTTGAGGGTTGCTTTAAATATCAATTTGGTATTTGTGTAAAAGGATGAATCAGTGGGAGATGGATTTTCGATTTCTTTACATTTTGCAGCACAAAGCTAGTAATATGCGTCATTTCCTCAAAACCCCAATAACCGACCTCTTCAATCCCTTCCTTTGCCCATGGCGTTCAAGTGGTCCGCATAGACTATTCAGCCATTACCCTTCCCTTATCCTCGGCTTTGGATTGACTTGCGCTCCCATTGCCCCACCAAACGCTGCAAAATGAAAATAAAAATGAAATTTCAGCAAAGTTCCGAGATCTTTAGGGATTTTGGTGTAGAAAGTACCTAAAGGAAGATCTGAGAACTTCATAGCAGTTCCATTAATTAATCCCAGGAACTTCCAAGGAGTTGGTGGTTAATTATGGAAGATTCCAAGAATTTCAGGAATGTTCCAAAACTTTCCGGAAAATAACGGGTTCTTCAGGGAACTTCCATTAAAACCAGGAAAATTTATGGAACGATAGAGAAGTTCAGGGAAGTTCAAAGATTTCCAGGGAACTTCCATGAGCTTCTAGCATGTTTCTTACCTGTCGTCGGTAGCATTGCTACCCAGTACGGAAATCAACATCGACTGAAAACAAATCAAGTATGGTGGATTGGAACTCACTCCTTGTTCAGTCCTGATGTAAGAAGCTTTATCAGATGGTGTTTAATTGATGGAAAAATCCGGCAAAATCCCATCCTCAAATCCTGCGATTATACAAAGAACAAAAGTTTTTGTCGGCTTTTCACAAAACCATTCCAACTTTGCTCTAAAGCGAACAAACAAGCGAACGAAAATATCCAAAGTAACGAGCAATTTCCTCTCGCCGGGAAAAGTTAAACCCTTCCAAAAATCATGAAAATGCAAAAAAAAAACAACTCAGCAGCTTAAAAACAAAGCAGCTTCCGTGCCAGGCTCCGACTTTGGCTGAAACGCTTTCGCTCAATTGAAGACAAATAAAACCAACCAAACGTACTTATCCACGGCCGTTGGGAGTAACTCAAAATGGAGTCGAATTTGACTTGAAAAGTGCCAAATTTTCTTCGAAAGTCGAGAGATAATTAACTCAGTCTGATAACATTTTCGTCGATTTTCCTCAAATTCAAGCAGTTTTTCCCGGTTAAGTAATTTTGAGTTCAATTCGACTCTGTTACCGAATTACTCTCTTACTTCCGTTCCAACAATACCCGCAAGGACACACATTCACATACGCGACGAGCGATTCGAACTTCCCGGAACGGCCAAGGCCAAGAAAATTGCTGTTTCCCTCCCTCCCGCTGTACTTTCGGGGAAGCAATAAATTTATGACGGCAGTTTTTTGTTCTGCTACGTATGTTCACTCCGCCTCCCCAATGCCTCGCGGGTACGTCGTCGAGGGAGGAAGGGAACATCATATTTTGCGACTACTTGGAAACCCCCGGCCCCTCTGCAGCCGCCCAGTAGGGAAGCGATCCCAAATTTTATTTCAGGTTCAGATTCCTCCTCTGGCAGGTTCTTAGCTATGCAATTCAAGGCTCCAAGGCCCCAGTCCGGTCCGGCAGCCAGAAAGTCTTTTCCCTTGGTTGGTCCTCTGTATTATTCGAAAAAGAAAAAAAAAAATAATTCGTCGGAATAAAGTGAACCCCTGCCGGGCGGAAAATTTCTCCAGCCGGCAACCGAAATTTTCTGTCCTACACAGAAAGCAGGAAATGGGATTAAATTTGGAGGTGTGTGAGTGAGACGGGGTTGCGTCCCATTTTTTTTCTGGTGCGGCTTGGGTGGAGAAAAATGAGTCCGTTTTTTTTTTCGGCAATCGATATTGCTACTTGGCAGGGAAGAGCAGCAGACGACCGAAACCCGGTTGTTATCAAAACAAACGCATTAAAGCGGGAAAGATCAACAGCGACAAACAATAACTGGTCCAGGCTCGAAGTGCTGTTGAAAAAGCAAAAAGTTTCACAAAGTTGCCCCTAAATGGGAGGATAAGGGGGCTCAGTTTCCAATGGCAAACACACACACACACAAACACTCCTGGACACAGAGCTCGTTTTGTTAGGCCCTAGTTTGCCTAAGTCAACAGAGTCAACGATGACAGGGAGAAAGTTTTGTTCTCGATTTTGGTTTGCTAATGGGTGTTCCGGGAGTTAACGGCAAAGAGGTTGTTGAAAATGTTTTGAAAGTTTCAATTTTCGTGGAAGGCCAGTATATTTGGGCTCGGGCGACGCTGGAAGGCACAAGTTTTACGCTTGTGCTGACTCTAATTCGTTCGCTGAACGAAAAGGTGCAGGACGAATTTTTTCCAAGGAAGCTCGAAAGTCAGATTCGTGGAAGGACATTTCGTGATCAATTAAGGGACGAGCTTTGATTTAGCTTTCGTAGAAGCTGGCAAATGGGAATTGGTGAATTCTGCATTGGGATAAATGTTCGTAGGAATTTCGATAACCAATTGCTTGATTCTATGACTTTCGAGCAGTTTTAAGCCAAATAGAAACGGCCATGAAAACGTCAATTCTAATCGAAATAATGTCTCACACAAAGTTATTGAGCAAACCAAAGTCTTTCTGGGGAAAATATAAAATATATTGTTCGACGGAAATTTAAGGATTTTTCACTCATCAAGCAAATGGGCGCTCTGTGTAACTCAATTAGGCACCTACCGAAGATTTCGATTTGGCTCTTGAGTGCTCTGCTTTTTTTTTCCTAGATTTCCCTGAATTTCTCAGTTGGTCTATAAGATCCTGCAGTTTACGTAGAATGGTTCTGAAATAGGTGCACAGGCTTTATAAGAAAAGCGCGTGTAGCTCGATATGTCTGCACCCAGCTAGTCTTGATAAGACGTTGGACTAAGCGGTCTTATATAATAAATCTTATTTGTTAAATGCAGCAGGAGCTTGCGTTTTGTGAAGGAATAGCAACTTGAGCGCGTTCTCTCTGTTTCTGCTCTTCAGTATGACGCGCTTGACATAGATGGCCCACAGCGACTCACGAAGAGCTACTGATTCCGATCAATAGCGGTGCGGCTTCTTCCTTCTTCTATGGATGCTCATGTGGACTGCAGCTCGCTGCTTGCAGGCAGCCTTTCGTTCTGTACTGGAGAACACCATCACTCACCACGCGGTGATTGACTAAACACCGCTTGGTGAGACCGGTTGGAATTAAAATTTGAAATCTGTGTTAGGGAAATCGCTTTTCGCAGGCAATCGGTGATTTGTGCAGTTTTCAATAGTTACGTTTTGAAAAATGATAAAGTCTTGAACTAAACAGATGCGTAGAAATATTTCTAACCAATTGGTGATCAAATTATTGAAATTGGTCCAGGGGCTGCTGAGTTATTAACGTTCCAAATCTTTCATAATTTTGTTACACATGTTTTCGGTGTACCCCCATATATAAATCACAGACGTAGTCTAAATCAAAAACAAAAATTAACAGATACGTAGAAAAAATTCCTATCGATTGACATATTAAGAATTAAAATACATCATCTCTGGATCAAAATCAGTCCACTTTCATGCAGCAACCGACTTTGGTTTTTGAAATTGCACCCATTGGGGGTTACCTTAAAGTTAAAATACATGGTATGTTAGATTTAAACATATCTAAATAGAACTGGAATTAGGCGTAACAGCTATTGTAAACAATGATTCTTCTCGACGGTTTTTAGGAATTCAAAACACGCCCACGCAAACCAACATTACCGTCGGGTAGGTGAAATCTTACCCTACCTAATGGTTATGTTGATTTGCTTGGGCGAGCCTTGGCTTTCAAGACATCATCGAAAGAAGTCATTCTTTACAAAATCTGTTACGCCCTAATTACAGCTATATCTTGATATAGGAACTGACGTCCAATTGATGACCTTGACAAGTGTCCAAAAATACTACTTTACAAATTTATGGTGGTCCTGAAAAGGACCCTTTTGTCGTGATGGTTGAGTAATGCTGAGCTATTAGGTTGTTAAACACAGATGAGGCTGGTAAGCTGTATGTTGTTTGGAATGAGGGTGACGCGCTTGGCATAGATGGCCCACAGCGACTCACGAAGAGCTACTGATTCCGATCAATAGCGGTGCGGATTCTTCCTTCTTCTATGAATGCTAATGTGGGCTGCAGCTTTCGTTGTGTACTGGAGAACAATGTTCAACGTCACGTGCCGAATGCACTGCTGCTGCTGATGATGCCGACGACCTGACACCATCACACAAGGTGATTGGAACTGAATCCGATAAGTCGTTGAGGCCAGCCTTGATAGCTAGCTGCTGGCGGGGAGTCTTTCGTTGTGTACTGCATGTAGAATATTCCTTTTCCGAAAAGAACGAACACAATCACTTTACTGTTTAACGCATTTATTAATCACCAGTTGCTTTTTAAGTCGCACTCACTAACTCCATTAGCCAGTCTCCGTCCTCTCTATCGGTCCGTCTTCCTCTCTCGTTGACAGCTCACTTTCCCCTCTCTCAGCTCGTGTCATCGTCAGGTCGAAAGGTTGGCAGCAATCAGTACACAGGGGTGTGTACGACCCTACAGCCCCCCCCCCCAGCTTTTACACTGTTAGAATGGAATGTAATCCTTGAACCGCTTTGGTTCACCTCTTGGTCTATTAGTTCTGCGGATTTGTGGATCTTCTTCTTGCACAGGCTCTAGCTCAATCCCCGGTTCATTAGCGAATACAGAATCCTCCTGTGGGATAACATCAGACGGATTGTTGTCATCCAGATTATCAGAGGAACTCGAAGATTCAATACTGTGCAGCCTTTTCAAATGTGCAACGTTCCTTCTATACTCCTTTCCTGAAACGCAGGATCGAATTACAGTATCAGCTCCATTTTTCCGCACAACTTCGAACTCCTCAGGTGTAGGGGGGAGAGGTAGCTCATCGATTCTTCCGGTTCGCCTCCTAGCATCGTGCTATAAGGTACCAGGCGATAACCAGGGTAGTTGATCGATAGCTCGATGACGTCATTTCGTTGGCGTCTGCAATGGGAAATTCTCATGGCAGGCGTTGACGATGGGACGTTGTCGAGTTGTTGAATAGCAACTATCGTGGTAACTCACCGATTACCTGTCGATCTGCCAAATTTGGAAAGACGTCTGCATTGAATTGTCTCATATAATAATATTCCGCCCACTATATCACAAGAAATTGCGAGTAGCTGAGTGGAATGGAGATAAATTAAGCATTGGGTACATGACCAAGTCTCCCCTGGGTGGTGCCAAAATATGAGCGCAATAGAATCATCAAGTTGCCATAAGGCACGGAATGAGACTATTGCATGGCTGGGTAGTCAAAGTCTTCCATTCGTTAGTCATTTAAGGTGGATTAGAACAGGTTTAGGTGGACGTTGGCCAGATTTGGGTTTTTCAGATGTAATCCTGGATAGGACCCAGTCATTGAACGTCGCGTGAAAGTGGAACTTAATGAAGGCCTTAATTCATTTTTCTTAGTTTTTAGTTTTCGGATTTGAAAGATCGTCGGTTACATCGACCTGCTTACTGAGCAGAAAAACGCGGTCCCAGGTCCTTACATATCAAAGAGATTTATGGTAAAATCGCTTGTGTATCGTGTATTTTGCGAAACTCGTTGTTGTCGTTGGTTCCGGGTTTGAATGGATACATAAATTTGAGCAACGGTATTATGTGATATGAGGGGCTCGGTGGCCTTAGAGCAACCGTTTTTGCTTACTGAGCAGAACATCATGAGTCTAATCTCACGCCCATCCACATTCAAGATTCGTCAATCGTTTTATTTGTTAATATGACTACATGGTAATAACAGCAACTTGGTGATTAAAAAGGTGCTCGTCTGCCTAGTGGCAAACGTTTTTGCTTACTGAGCAGAAGACCGTGGGTTTAGTCCCAAGCTCCTTCGCGTTATATGATCGTTAGGACATCAATTCAGCTTATCGTTTACCAAAACGAACCCTGCTGCAAACCCAACCCTCTTATCCAACATCCCAGTGATTCCTCGTGGAAGTGCAGAGGTGTTCTCGGCTTCCATCAAAGCGAGTGTCATGTCAACACAATCCTTCCCATTCCTTTTTTGACCTGTGCTCGGGCGCGGCCGGCGCTGGTACTGCCTAATTTAAGATCACCAGTTTTTACACATTGAGGATGATTGCTAGTCCCAAGCATCGTCTATTGGTTCTCTGTGTAATTACAGCTGATCTGGCAGTAACAGAGTAGCAACCATGGGCGGTCAATCAAGCTCAAACTCAAGCTCAAGCTCACAACTTCGAACTCCTCAGGTGAGAATGTAGCCTCCAATTTATTATCTCTCTTCATTCGTTTCACGACTACTCGATCGCCCGCACCGATGTCACTTTCCTTAGCCTTCCTTTTAGCATTTGTGTATACCTTTCCTTTCTCCTTTGTTACCGCATCACGTTCTCTTACTTCCTCATCTTCCAATCGACTAGGGGGCACCTGAGGTAATTTAGTTCTTATTTTTCTGCCAAACATCAGTTCAGCTGGTGATTTTCCTGTGGTAGAATGATTCGTAGAATGGTAGGTTAATAGATATTGTCGCATCTCCACTCTCCATTATTTGCCCAATTCTTGTGAAATTCTAAGTCTTTTCAACAGAGATCTATTCTGGCGCTCCACCTCTCCATTCATTGCTGGCCAGAAAGGTATGGTGTTTACTAGCTTGATGCCGTTTTCTTCGCAAAATCTCCGGAACTCTTGGCATTTCTCATTTAATTGGGGTCCATTATCCACTCGTAATGTCATTGGAAAACCATATCGACTAAAAATAATGGCTAACTCTCTTATAGTATCAGCAGCAGTAATTGAGCCCATTTCGCATACCTCCATAAAACGACTGTAATAATCTACTACAAGCATTAAATATTGCCCCCCGGCAAGGGTCCCAGAAAGTCAGCTGCAACGTCGATCCACGGTTGATCAGGAAGTTCTTTGCGTACCAGTGGTTCTGGAGGATTTGGAGCAGCAACCAGTACGCAACCTCTGCATTGCTTAACAAACTTCTCGACCTGTTGATCCATTTGTGACCACCAAACGTTGGTTCTCAAGTGGCTTTTCATCATCCGCATACCAGGGTGCCCTTCGTGTGCCAGCATCAATACTTGCTCTCTTAGGTTCTTGGGAATGATTATTCTATCCACTCTTAAAAGAACGTGACCCACAATACAAAGCTCATTCGCTATTACTTTGTATGGTAAAGGCAAACTTTCTGTGTCACCGCTTCGGAGCATTTCGATAATTTCAATGATCTCAAGATCCTTCCTGCATTCCTCGTCTATTTGTTCCTACTTTAATGCAAAAGATGCCGCCGAGACAGCAGCTACTTCTCGAATGAACAACTCGTCCTCAACATCGAATGGAACAGGATTCGATGATACTAAACGAGAAAGAGCATCTGCAATATTTTGATGGCCTGGGATATGGATAACTTGATAATCAAAAGCTTGAAGCCTAAGCACCTATTGTTCAATACGCGCGCAGGGCTTTGATCGTGGAGTGAACAAGAATTGCAAGACTTTGCAATCTGTAATCAGATCAAATGACCTGCCGTACAAATACATGCGAAACCGTTCAACACTCCACACAAGAGCTAAAGCTTCTTTTTCAGTTTGACAGTATCTTCGTTTCGTGTCCGTCAATGACTTTGATGCATGGCAAATGATCCGTGAGTCACCCAGAACATTCGTCTGTATTAAAACGGCACCTAAGCCCGAAGGACTGGCATCTGCCATCACAGCTGTTTGATCTTTTGGATCAAAGAACCCCAGCTTTGTTGCGGTAGCAAGAGCTTGTTTGACTGCCTCAAAAGCTTTATTTTGAGTTGGCCCCCATTCGAATTTTCTATCCTTTTGAGTAAGTTTTCGCAGTGGTTCTGCCAAAGTTGCTAGATTTGGAATGTACTTGTTCATATAATTTGCCAAACCCAGAAAGCTTCTTACTTCTGCCTCGGTCGAAGGTTCTCGAAACAACAGAACTGCTTCAATTTTAGTTTGAGAAGGACTGATACCCTTTGTTGATATATGATGACCCAAAAATTCGAGTTCGGTAACACTGAATTCACATTTTTCCAAGTTTAACTCTACCTTCCTTGTTTTCAACCTTTCCAGAACCTAAATCAAAGAAGCAGAATAAACAAAACAAAATAAGCAATATAATTTTATTTATTTCTTTATTGAAAACCCTGGGATTTGAAAATACCACTGCAACAAAAACGTTACTCTACCTGTTTTAAGTTTATATCATGGGCCTCTTGTGTTTCTCCTTCAACAATCACATCATCCGTCATCACTACCAAAACAACTAATTTTGTACTATCCAGCATGTTGCATCACACATACAACCACAGAGCATTTCACTACTTTGGAAATACTTTCCAACTTGAATTGCATCTAATTCATACTTTCCCATCACTTATTCCTTCTGTGCCCACAAAAAAAAACACACACACACTATTACCACACAACATCAGCTGAGTTCAATACAAAAAGTTCTGGAATGCTCTCCATCCGATGAGTTGAAATGCCTGTTCCGCAAAGAATTCGCCATCTTGTTTTTTTTTAACCTTGTTCTTTTTAAGAAAACCTCAATCAAGCAGCCAAAACTAAATTACGCTTACCTTGCTTTATTCTCGTCGCCAGATTGTAGAATATTCCTTTTCCGAAAAGAACGAACACAATCACTTTACTTTTTAACGCATTTATTAATCACCACTTGCTTTTTAAGTCGCACTCACTAACTCCATTAGCCAGTCTCCGTCCTCTCTATCGGTCCGTCTTCCTCTCTCGTTGATAGCTCACTTTTCCCTCTCTCAGCTAGTGTTATCGTCAGGTCGAAAGGTTGGCAGCAATCAGTACACAGGGGTGTGTACGACCCTACACTGCAGAACACTACCACTCACCAAGCGGTGATTAAATAAACAACGTTTGGTGAAACCAGATGGAATTCTACTTTGAAATCTGTGTTAGGGAAATCATTCAAGATATGTAAAATTTTCAAAGTGCCTGAATTAAGGAAAAATTAAATAAATGATTTATTTCAAGTTCGTAATTCACTTTATGAAAGATTGGAGATCTTCATTGCAGTCCCACTAACTTCACAACAATTAAAGAAACCTTGGAGAAGTTCTAAGGAATGAAAGGAAATGCTGAGAATGTTGGTGAAGCTCCATATACAAACTTCGGAAACACAAGGGCACTTACTGGAAGCTTTAAGAACCTCAAAGCGGTTCTTTTAGCATCTGAAAATTTTCAGGAACTTTTATGAAGTTCACAGGTGCCAAGCGAACTTGAGAAATAAAGAAACCTTGAGGGGTATTGTGCAAATTTTTAAAAAGTTCTAAGCACCTCAGAAAAGCTAAATCTAGAGATCTTTGGGGAATTTCAGATCTTGAGAGCAGTTCCCGTAACTTTAGTCCAGACTTTTGGGGCAGTTTAAAGATCTTCAATAGTAAATTTAGAAACATTCAGGATAGTTCCATGATGTGCTGAAAAAACTACAAGGAACAGCCCTATGGGGTTGTACAATGGTGACGTAAGACTACGTGGTCTTGGTTAATAAATCTAGATAAACATTTCAGAAGGTCCCATCTGCATTCATCGATTCTCTTCATCGACTATCTCTTTCGTTAATAACTCAATTTCAAAAGCATTCCTTGCTGTGTTCAAAGTTCTAAGCGCAAGACAATAGCTTCTGCTATCAACCTGTGTGGCAAAAAGAGCATGAAATATGTTTTGCGTAGGCGTGGTCATCAAAAGAGAAAGTCGATGAAGAGAATCGCAGATAGGACACTTTCGAAATGTTCATCGAGAAATCTTATTTGCTAACTGCAGCAGGAGCTTGTGTTTTGTGTAGGAATAGGAATTTGAGCAGGATTCTATCTATTTATACTCTTTAGTATGAGAATGATTGTCATGAAAAGAATCTTTTGATATGAATTTTAGTTGGGACATGTTCAGAAATTTAACTCTTTTGGAAAATCTTGGTGGCCCTGAAAAGGACCGCTGGTAGTACAGGCTTAAATCCTTTGGAAGATGATGATGACGTGTAGACAAGTGGATCAGCAAATCGGACCGGACAATCCCATATTCTTCGGTTCAATGATTGGGCACACATATGACGACGACTGAATTAAGGGGGCTTACAAGCAGAGGGGTGAAAATCAATTATCTTCATCGATTTCCTCTTTTGATCACCATGGCTTCACTAACCTATTTCGCACTATTTCTGCTATGCTCTTCTATCATCCAGAACAACAAACGTATCAAAGAATGTGTTTGCCATCGAGTTATTAACGAAACAGAAAGTCGATGAAGAGAAGCGATCAAAATCACTTGCCTTGAAGGTGCTTCGAAACCTGTACCCGGAAACTCTGGAGTTAGTTCTGCACTTGGGCAGTCTACTCTGGAAGAATACGACATCCTCCACGACAATTATCGATACTGCCAAGGCTGCAGTCGGATTGAATGCCATTCCGAATCGTCAAGCACCGGTTGTGATTCATGAGCCACTTCGGATGCCCATCCCTATATTCGATGACCGGTACGAGAGCTGGCTGAAGTTCAAGGCCATGTTCAAGGATCTGGTGGAAAAGGGTCCAGATCCACTGGCAGTGCAATTGTACCATCTGGACAAAGCCTTGGTTGGCAGTGCAGCTGGTCTCATCGATGCCAAGACAATCAACGAGGGCAACTATGCCCACGCTTGGAAAATTCTTGAGGAAAGCGATGAGAATAAACGCCAAGCAATCGATTGCCATATCCTTGGCCTCTTGAATATCAAGCGGATGACGAAGCGGAGCCATGTGGAATTAAGGAGCCTGGTGGACGATTGTTCCAAGCATGTCGAAGGACTGAAGTTCCTGGAACGACCGTTCGATGGAGTAGGAGAGGATTTCGTAATCCATCTGCTTGCTTCAGCATTGTACCACGACGTACGTCATCTTTGTGAATCCACCATCAAGCACGAGGAGTTGCCCAATTACGACGAGAGGCTGAAGTTCCTGAAGGAGCAAACGTTCATACTGGAAAGGGTTGAAGCCAGCAGTCAGAAACAAGTTTCAGTTCCAGCCAAGCCATCGCCTGCAACCAACAGACCGTCGGTGCAGAAGGCTCACGCAGCAGTTTCATCAAGTGAAACGGAGATGAAGTGTGAATTTTGCGGAAAGGCACACCAGAACTTCGCCAGTTCTGAGTTCAAGTCGCTTTCAGTGCCGCAAAGATTAGTCAAGGGACGTGAGCGATACGTTTGTTTCAACTGTCTTCGGCGCGGCCATAGTAGTGTAGACTGTTCGTCTGAAGAAACTTGTCAGAAGTGCAAGCGTCGGCACCCCATAGTCTCCTTCATGCCGAAGAAAAACCAAAGCAAGTAGTGGAACCACCCAGCAATCCATCTTCAAAATCAGTAGAGCAGAATGATCAACCGTCGACATCTGTTCAGACAACAGCTGCGTGTTCGAACGTGGCCACCCGTACGCAGCAAGTGTAGCTCACTCATGCAGAATTTTACTGGACAGTGCATCGCAAGTCAATTTGCTGGGCTTGAAGCAGGAATCGTCGAACGTCATCGTAGCTGGGGTGAATGGAACAAAAACCCACTCCTCCAGCAGCAGCATGGTTCATCTGTCGTCGAAGTAGACGGATTTCCAAGCCAAGGTGAAGTGCCTGGTAACTGATAAGGTGACAGCAGATCTGCCTACATCGGGTATTAATAAAAGCTCGGGGGAGATTCCAGCTGGGATGCACCTGGCGGATCCTGAATTGTTTCGGTCCAGTGAAGTGGATATGCTCCTTGGTAACGAATGGTTCCTTAAGTTGTTGCTGCCTGGCGAGATCTTGCTGGCCCACAGTTCTCCAATGCTACGCGAAACCCAATTTGGCTGGGTTGTTGGTGGTGTATACGATGAAGGTGATCGTTCTGACGGGATCGTTTACTCGCACTCCGTCACGTTGGATGAGTTGAGTCAGTCCATTCAGCGGTTTTGGGAGGTCGAAGATATCGGTAGTGCTTTTCAGTCCAGCACCGAAGAAGACGACTGCGAACTGCATTTCCAAGCTACTCATCGTAGCGATGCATCCGGGAGGTATATAGTCGAGTTGCCTCTGAAAGAGACCGTCAGCGAGTTGGGTGATTCTAGGTCGCTGGCTTTGAAAAGGTTTCGTTCACTGGAGCGAAAGCTCTAGCAGTGCCCAGATTTAAAGAAGCAGTATTAGGATTTTATGGAGGAGTACGAGGTTCTTGATCACTGTAAGGAAGTCGATGAAAGCAAGGATCCAACAGGTACGATCAAATGGTACTTACCACACCATGCAGCTCTGCGACCATCAAACACCAATACCAAGTGCCGTGTTGTTTTCGATGCGCCGGCAAAGGTGTCTGGTAGCTCGCTCAACGATGTGATGAAGATTGGTGCCATCAGTCAAAGCGATCTACAGGCAATTTCTCTACGATTCCGCATACCTCTTCATGTGTTGGCTACTGATGTCGCCAAGATGTACAGGCAGATTTTCGTCGACTGGCGGTTTACACCGCTATTCCGAGTGTTCTGGAGGAAAGATTCTTCAGAGCCTCTCCGTGCCCTAGAGTTGACAACAGTAACCTACGGTACGGCTTCCGCCCCGTTTTTGGCAACGCGGGCACTTCTGCAATTGACAATCGACGAAGGTGGCAAGTACCCTCTGGCGGCTGACATAGTGAAGAACAGGTTTTATGTGGATAATGCTTTATTCGGGTTTGACGACTTGAATGATGTTGCTGAAGCCCAATCGCAGCTGACCGAGCTACTGGATGCCGGTGGATTTCATCTGCATAAGTGGGCATTGAACATTGTAGAGTTGCTGAATAAGATTCCGGAAGGAGATCGTGATGAACTGGTCAGCATTGATGAGTGTAGTGCAAACGAAGTGATAAAAACGCTGGGACTCTTGTGGAACCCTGCTTCGGATGCTCTGCAGTTTATTTCCCTTCCAACGTCGGACGTGAAGAGTCCGACTAGGCGGCAAGTGCTGTCGATAGTGTCGAGAATGTTTTTTGATGAAGTCTATCTGGAAAGAAGAATTGGATTGGGATGAAGTTCTCACAAACGATATGAAGAAGAAATGTGACTATTTCCTGAATGCGTTGAATGGTGTTACCAATCTCCGAATTCCTCGTCAAGTGGTGGTTACTGGTGCTGCTGTTTATCAGTTGCATGGATTTGGTGATGCAACGCTCGAAGCATACGGCGCATGTGTGTACCTCAGGTCTGTCGTATCTGGTCATACTGCGGTCGTAAGATTGCTGTGTGCCAAATCGAAGATTGTGTCGAAGTCAGTCCTCACCATACCAAGAAAGGAGCTGTTGGTGGCTCTGCTGCTACATCGGCTGGTGAAGAAGGTGATTGAAGCCCTGACACTTCATTTTGAAGACATCGTTTTGTGGTCTGACAATCAAGTGTCCACCAGTTTCCATTAAGAAAAGATAAAAGCATACAGTCCACTCGCGAACACTAAGTATTCATTTACCCCCTTGACAATAATAGGTTAAGAATGGCCGAAGCCGTGATCGCCCCTTTAAAACTGGACGCTGATGAAGCTGATGAAAATTGATTTCTCGCTCAATTCTCAACAACTTCAATCTTATCTACATGGCAACATCGTCTTCCTCATTTCCACCAGATAATCGATCGGATTACACCGACCGAAACCGTGCGTCGGCAGCGAATATTGATTTTGCTCCCCGAGGAATTAAAGTATCAATGGAGCGTGTGATGTTGTACAAATATAAATGTATGTATGTATGTATTGCTATTGGAAATTTACAAAAGCTACACATGCTTCAAGGGGACGGGCCTGGCATTAAACCCACGAGCTTCTGCTCACTGAGCAAACACTCAGCGTACTGAACCACTGAGCGCGTCCCAGCCGAAGGTGAATTCCTATAAATAAAAGTAAAATCTGGTTCTTAGTCTGATTAAAATATGTGCCTTACCCTAGTTTCGTTTTGCTACAAAATAATCTAGTCCATACTCACAAGAACAATCACGGGAGATTAGGCCTAGCCGACACACCACCCGATTTGCTTCTCAGCCTGAGACAAAAGGTCATGCCTTAATATTTCAATTTTGTTCTGGCACCGGTGGCACCCGGCAAGTTGAGCCTTTGAGAAAATTCCCGGAAGCAGCACTGAAAAATGTTTTCCCCTCACCAGAAGGAAATCTCTACGGCCGACAGTTTGACACGTCTCGACCTGGTCTAGTCCGGTCTAATCCGGGATCCGATTATATGTATGTTCATAAAGTGGTGCTTTGAATAGGTCAAAAGCTTAGGCGAACGAACCTCATGAATTGCGAGAAGTCTGCAACCCTTTCACAAGCAGACTAGCTCAAAAATTTTAACTCGGTAACTTTATTTTCCTCCGAAAAACTCATGACGATGACTACGACTGCTAGATGATGCTTCAGTGCTTCGACACAGAATGAGCGGGGATGAAAAACAGAGCCCTTCTTCCACCGTCATCGAGTCGAGAGGGCTGCTGCTGCAATAATTCAACAAAGTGTTCATAAATTTCATAATTACATTACTGGAAACATATTACGATGACGCGAACGTCGGTAGAGGGGGGAGTGGGAGGGTTTTGACTTTCATCCGTTCGTATATGTAAGCACTCGGCTAGGTTCGATAGGGCTGAGGGGAAATTGAGGCATGATGGAACGGGTTGGGGCTTCGCCCCTGGGATGGTATCTTCTGTATGTTACTGTTGGTTGATGGTCTTAGGGTAAGTGCGAGCAGATTAACATTGTTGAGCAAAGCTTCGTGAGGCGAATCGCTTCAGAGATCCAATCTGTTTAAAGTTTAGAGATACGTTCAAATTTGGCTTCTGGGACTTTACACCGGCCCACAACTTAGTGTTCTAAATTCACTTCCACAGTTGTTGATTGAGAGCTTTCTAGAGCAAGCATTCAACCCATAAAAATCCTAGACCGGATCGGGAATTGAACCCAGCTGCCTCCAGCAAGATCTTGCCTTATAGGTGCACCTTTATCGACTGAGCTAAGAGAAGTCTTTAACAGAGACTTCTACTACCGTTGCTGCTGCGAGAATGGAAGATTTCTTGAGCAACTTGGGATTTTAAATTCAAGTAACAGAATGAGAATGTGGGGAAATAATGCGTAATTTTAAATGCTACACAAAATGCAAATCTCCTCCAAAGCCAATGTCCCGCTTTAAACAGCCATCATCCGGGGCAATAAAAACTGAAAATATGCGAAATCCTCTTCAACGGAAACGGAACACTAAACTGTCCTGTGCCAGTGGCATTAGCAGCTCAGAAGAAAACCCCTGCCGCTTTGGCAGATTGTTGCTCCCTAATTTATGACACATTACATGGGCCATTTCTAGGATCGAAAAGCCGCTCGTGTCTCTGTTTATGTTATTTATTCTTTTCACATAACTGTCGTAAAAGTTTGATGTATGTCACCGAGAAACATTCCGGCGGGATTATCCTTTGTCCGTTTGGCCGTTGTTTACGTCGTCGTCCTCGTTGGATCCGAAAGCGTTTTCCTCGACGACAATCCTGGCGAAGCTTATATCGTTCGGAAAAGTTTCTTGTTGAGAGAAATATGAGTCCTGCGCGTGTGTCAGTCGAGCGCAGCCGAGGGGCATTAATTAGCCAAGTCCAATGCTGGGATCCAGAATGAGCCCCCTTTTCAGCTACTTTTCTTCGGTCACGGTCACGGGGTTGAACAAAACGGTCAGTGCCTGCCACTCGACGTCGACGGCTAATGATAATTAAGTTCTCCCCGGAAAGATCTTTACACGCACCAAAGCGTGATGAATGTGAAGCAATTTTTCATCACCCGGTACGTGTCCGGAATAACTCAGGTGTGGAGCTCTGCGAGTCAGTTTTTCCACAGCGTTAGTCATCATATCCTCTAACCAGTCCAGTGACCCCCGAAAACAGCAATCAGGCAAAGATATCGATTTGCTCCCCTCCGCATGTGGGTGAGCCGAGGGATTAGACTAAGTACCGAACGCGGAGAAAACTTGCCTCGGGAAATCGTTAAGTTACAGATTTTTATTGCCCCCACCAACTACCCACATACTATCGTCTCTTCTGTGTTGGAAATCGTAATGAACCGAGAGGAAATCAGCAGAAGATTGCGCCCAGGAAAGGCAATAAACAGCTTTTCCTCCTTCCTTCTCTGCGGACAACAACAGCAACAGCCCACAAAACAACTCCGTCGAGGAAATCAAAATTCTACTTCATTCGCATCCTCTGCTGCGAAACGGAGGACAGAAGCTGCCTTCTTCAACTGCCTCTTCGGTATCAAGACGCGACCAGAATTCCCTGGCATGTTTTTCCGGCCGCTCCACTCGGCGGCACAATCGAATATGTATCCATTTCGGTGAGTGTGTGAACGTGTGTGCCGCTGCCGAAAGAGGGTGAAAATCAGATCGGCTACGACGACGATGAAGACGATGACGACGATGGTGTGGCCAATATTGGCAGGAAATTGTAATCGCTCCATTGATACTTTAATTCCTCGGGGGGCAAAATCAATATTCGCTGCCGACGCACGGTTTCGGTCGGTGTAATCCGATCGATTATCTGGTGGAAATGAGGAAGACGATGTTGCCATGTAGATAAGATTGAAGTTGTTGAGAATTGAGCGAAAAATCAATTTTCATCAGCTTCATCAGCGTCCAGTTTGATAGGGGAGACACCGGCTGCGGCAATTCTTTACCGATTATCGTCAAGGGGGTAAATGAAGGCTTAGAGTGTTCATTTTTTGCAAAATTTGAATTTTTGGAATATGATGAGATATTCTTGCGATGTACTTTGATGAGACTGCTGTGGCCAAAAGATAATTGTGCTGTCCCTGTCCGGAGCTAGCGTACACTGAACCAAAACATCATCCTTTGATCGAATGATTTTTGCTTCACCCAAGCCCTTTAACTATTATCAGATGATTTTGAGATGATTTTCCTTCAGTTCATCATCTTTTAAAACCACAACAACTTGGATGCTTATCAACCTAATCTAGGAAGATTTTAATTCAATTTTTGGGAGCATAGGTGGACGTAAATCAAATGAAAGTAATAAGTTAATTGTATACTATTATTATTTATATTGAGTGATAGTTGTGGCAAGATGGTCGGTTGGAAATAAGTAAAATTTTAAGTACTACAATTCTACATCAGTAGAGTCCATCTTACAGTCCGTACACCTATGTACCTCGAGCTAAGTAGTTCATACAAATGTCCTTACAGCTCCGAGAGCATCTCCCAACTGGAGTAAGCATTGGATGTGATTCCTGTTCGCAATCGGCTTCGATCCAGTTGTGCCCTCCGCTCCACTCCCGCAGGTCGTGATCCCCGTCGTTATCGTCTGTAGTGCCTCTAGGAAACTGCCTATGACACATTCCCGCGTCCGAACGGCATCGTTGTACAGCAACTTTCGTTGCTACCGTTCTTGCACCTCCTGTTGGAAACGTTACTTGGCCTCCAGCGTTCGGCATCACAATTATGTGGCGAACAATCATCTGCTCTGAACTGTGGTGTAATTATCTTAAATTGGAACCGTATTAACTAATTTAGAATACACTAAGTATAAACTACTCTAAAACTTACCCATCGTTGAAGATAACAGCCTACAGAAACTCAAAATTCAATTTGAAAAATTAAAGTTATGTGATTTTCAACATGTCTGTCAGATACGTCGCTGTCGACTTTTTGCATTTTCAATCACAGTTTTCATACACCAAAACTGCCGTTATACGCATAAGAGTCCCACGGTGGATAAGAATTGCATAGAACATGGGACAGTTATGCATATAACGGCAGAACAGTTCATTATTAAAATGAATGATTTTCGTTATGGGCCTTCGATGATACATTTATGTCTCAGATTTAAGATTATGTTCGTTTGGTTTGGTACATTCCGGAAACAATTTTTAATTCATACAAGATTCATGTCCATTATCATCTACTTTAAAAATGATTTTCACTTTATGCTAGGTATCCTTTTCACTTGCTGCTGCTTTCATTCGAAAACAAGAAATTGGCATTTGTTAACACACCGTATCCCAAGTAACATTTCCAGTTTTATGAAGGTTCTGTAGACCATGATTTAGACTTGTAGAATGCTATAAAACCTTGATAAAACTTGTAATGTTGCTTGGGATGACTAATCATTCGATATATGGCAGGTCTTTTCTTACAGTGTAGCTGACAGGGTCGTGGATGGTAGCTGATACAGATGCCTTCGGTTGTTCGCCAGACGTAAAAGCGGTTGGAGCCTCAGAGTGCACACTTAGCAAACATTTACAAACCGCGACTAAATTGAATATCTCGGCTGCCAAACGATTTCAGTCAACATGTTATACATATGCTCAAAAGAAAAATCCTGCTTAATCGATTGGTCTCATTGGCATTGAAATCTCATTGGCCGGAGATTTTTGCGTACCGAGATAGAGGGCCGGGATCAACCCGAAATGCCACTATCTATTGACCTAATTTTACACTCAACGTATATTGCTGGAAATTGATAGTACTAAGTATATATAGTGTTAAGACACCATATACGCCCTCAGGGAAACTCTAGTGGCCTAAAAGCAAGGTTGCAAAGACTCACTTCAGCTAAAACAATGTTTTTCTAAATTATGAAATAATTAGATGCCATGATCAAATTTTGAATTGGTAGGATACAAGAAGAGGTTGCAAAGAATGTGTTTGACATATTAAACCTGTTTATTTCACTTCATGAGAGTCTTAATCAGCGATTTTTCACAAACTCACTCACTCACTCACTCACTCACTAAGCGATCAGAAAATCGCTGATTGTGACTCATAGAAAGCAAAATTTACAGGTTTTATGTTTCCAACGCATACTTTGTAACCTCTTCTTGTAAGTTACAAGTAAAACATGCCATCATACCATCTTTTGGTTTTATTATTCCGAAAAACATTATTTTAGCTGAAATGAGTCTTTGCAACCTTGCCTAAAAGAGGATCCGGAACGACCGAAAGAGTTGCCAAATATATAAAAAAAAAATGTCCTAGAACATTGTGATTTTTTCTATGTTGTTCAGAATTTACACAAAAATTTAAATTCTTTATTAAATATGCTTTGATCTCATGATTCTGAACAAACATAGAAAAATCGCAAGGTTCTAGGACAATTTTTATAATGTGGCTACTTTATCGGTCAATCCAGATTATCCGGAGAACCAGAATATGGCCACTATACCCCAAAATATAGTTTCCATATTAAATACGCTTTGATATCTTGATTGTGAACAACATAGAACAAATCGCAAGGATCTAGGAAAATTTTTTATAATGTGCCCACTTTATCGGTCAATCCAGATTATCCGGAGAACCAGAATATAGGAACATAAAAACAGCGGATGATGATCGGAACAGATGAGGAAAAGTTAACCCCATCACTGGTAATTGGACGTTGAACGGGCTTCTTGAACTGCTGAGGGGACGCTGGAGCTTCTACGCGTTTCCCTTGGATCGTTTGGAGAACCTTGGAAGGCAAAATTCGTCGACGAATGCTTCTCCCGTCGAGTGGTAGGATCCAAGCGGATACTGAACATATTCGGAAGAGGACGATGTCCCAGTACTCGGTATTCTCTCCAAGCTACTTGAGGACGTTGACGTTGGCTTCAAACTAGCGAATGAAGGTCAGCTGCAGGCACGAGTTTGAGTGCTTACTTACTTATTCTGGTCCGACATCCCTCAGGATTTCACCTGCATCACAATGTTACGCTTATTCGCTCGGCTGTGACTGCTTGTCTCCAATTTCTTGACCGTCCCACACTTCCAAGATCCTGCTCCACTTGGTATAACCACCTTGCTCGCTGTGCTCCTCTTCGTCTTGTACCGGCCGGATTTGAGGCAAATACCATTTTTGCGGGATCGTTGTCTGGCATTCTTAAAACGTGTCCCGCCCATCGTACCCGTCCAGCTTTCGAAATTGTCTGGATACAGGGTTCGCCATAGAGTTGTGCCAGCTCGTGGTTCACATGCCCCGCCAAAGATGGTCCTAAGCACTCGTCGTTCGAAAACACCCAGTGCTTGCAGGTCCTCCTCGAGCATCGTCCACGTCTCGTGCCCGTAGAGAACTACCGGTCTTATCAGCGTATTGTACATGGTACATTTAGTACGGAGGTGAAGTTTACCCGACCTCAGGGTCTTGTGGAGTTCATAGTAAGCACGACTTCCGGCAATAATACGCTGACGAATTTCTTTGGTGCAGTTGTTATCCGACGTCACCAATGATCCGAGGTACACAAATTCATCCACCACCTCGAACTCATCTCCGTCGATTGTCACACTGCTGCCTATGCCACTGCTGCCGCGCTCGGTTCTTCCAGCTAACAGATACGTTGTCTTGGACGTATTCACCTTTAATCCAGCCTTCTCTGCTTCCCGTTTCAGCCTGGTGTTTTGCTCCGCCACGGCCTGATACGTTCTTCCGAAGCAGATGAACTGGCTGGATTAATTGAAAATCGTGCCCTGCATGTTAAAGCCCCCACGTTTCATAACACCTTCTAGCGCAATGTTGAACAGGAGGCAGGAAAGACCATCGCCTTGTCAAAGTCCTTTGCGAGTTTCAAACGGGTCCGATAACGCACACGATATCTTCACGCAGCACTGTACACCATCCATCGTAGCCCTGATCAGACTGGTCAGCTTCCCGGGAAAACCGTTCTCGTCCATAATCTTCCATAGCTCTTTACGGTCAATAGTATCATAGGCAGACTTGATCTGCCGCAACGTAAAGATTGGGTCCGTTGTCGAACGCCCGTCCACAAAACCGGCTTGATAACTTCCCACAAATCTGCTTGCTAGCGGCGATAAACGGCGAAAGATGATCTTTGAGTGTAGGGAACTCGAAAAGGGCGTCGATGTAGGACTGCTTTAAGCGAGCAAAATTCTAGAAGTGGTCCACCAGCAAATTTCAAGCGACGGGATAATTATTTACGCTAATCGGAGTGGTTTGTACCAGTTTTAGAGCGTCGCAAGCCAAAAACAACCGAAGGTAGTAACATATCACAACGTTGGACAATTCGAACGAAGAATGAACCAGCGAAACGAAGAGGTCGTGAAAGTTTGTTTTTTTTTTAATAATTACTTTATTTGTACAGGCTCAATCGAATAAACATTACAGAGCCGAGTTATCCTTTCCGTTATACATTATTACTGTCTTAAATTTAAAGTTAAAGGAACTGGACCGAGTACTCGCGGTTGTCTCAAGGTTAGTGGAGATTTACAATTTTTTGGATGGGAAAAGGGAAGAAGGAGGTTTGAAATGTGGTTAACGATACAACTATTTAATTAATCCTAAAGCATGAAATTATTTCTATTCATCTTGAAAACAAACATTGAAAAAAAAAACCCACACGTACAAAATACAAACTAAACACAAGGTTAATGAAACTTACAATCTAAGGTTAATATTCTTAAAGTAAACATATATGAGTTTCATAAACTCCAGATCGCGTCTAGCCAAAATATCCTGAACTGGAACATTAGGTTGTCCACCTCGAGCTCGAAGGGAATCATAAAAATGTGATCTGACTCCACGATACTCCGCACAAGACCAAAGGATGTGATCAGCGTCCTGGTAACCTTGTCCACATTCACAGAGATTGCTGTCTCCCAACCCCACACGGAACAAGTGAGCGTTTAGACAATAGTGATTGGACATGAGACGAGACATCACGCGTATGAAGTCTCGACTCAAGTCCAACCCTTTGAACCATGCAAACTTCGACACCTTAGGGATAATTGAATGTAGCCATCGTCCCAAGCTCCCTTCACTCCATTGATGTTGCCAGCTAACGAGCGACTGCTGACGATAAATAGAGAAAAATTCACTATAGGCGATCTGTCGATCATAAATGTCGCCTTCCATAGCGCCCACCTTCGCAAGTGAATCCGCCTTCTCATTGCCCAAAATTGAGCAATGCGAAGGGACCCACGCGAAGGTGATGATGAAAGAGCGCACGGATGAAGCACTAAGCAGCTCTCGTATTTTCAAGAGAAAAATACGAGAGGGGCTTTACCAGCCTAATGGAACGGATAGCCTCGACAGAACTGAGACTATCCGTAAAAATAAAGTAGTGGTCTGGAAGAAGTCAAGCAATAGTTTCCAAAGTGTAGTGAATTGCTGCCAGTTCAGCCACATAGACAGAACAAGGAGCTTAAAGTTTTCGAGAGGCGCTATGAAATTCATTAGATACACCAAAACCAGCGGACTCCTCTATTAGAGATCCATCTGTGAAAAACGTTCTTGCAGAATCAACATGGCAAAACTTTGCAGAGTATAATGACGGAGCAATCATAGGACGATGATGCTCTGGAATTCCGCGGATTTCCTGCGTCATAGATAAATCAAAATTCAAGGTCATGAAAATTGTCACGTCAGTTAAGCGCACGTGGGATGAAGAAGAAGAAGCAGGGAATTGTGAGCTCGAATTATAAGTGTTTTATTCATGGATATTAAGAAGCCCTTCACCCAATAGTACGCCCATCTCGAAGTCAGTCCGCTGCTTCCGCTGCTGATCGATCGTGACTTCGTCGAGCGATTCGAGCTCCAACTGGACCTGCTTTAAGTCAGTCCACAAGGTGTCGAGATTCTCCAGGCGTACTGGAATCTCACATGCACCGGTTTCCTCGTCTTTTGAAGCGACAAAGGCCTTGATGAGGCTCCTTTGCCTCGTCCTGAGCCCTTTGATACGTCGGTCGGGTGGACATGATGAGCGTTGAGCAGGGTCTGTAATACGGAGGACCGCGTAGCTCACACGCGAAAGTGAATATGAAATGGAAAGTCGATTACTTTTGAAAGGCAATCAAATGCCTTGTATAATTAATTAGTGCAGCAACAGCGATGGAAAAATCCAGTACACCGCCGTGGATCTCCAGAAAGTAGCAATGGATGGTGAAATCAAAAAAACCACGGGGTCCTTTGTACTTCGTCTTGCAAAGTGCAATGCTGGTTCGCTTCACCACCGGAAGGATCCAGAACGGACGGAGAGTCGACGGCCGATCCGGTTTGAAGGACCAAATGTTAACTCAGTTGGTTGTTGTTGTTGTTGTTGTTCTTTATTAGCGACCGTTTAACCATTTGGTCGTTCGGGTCGTTTTTGATAAATTACAGTTTAAAGCTTAAAAATAAGTATTTGAATTTATCACTTCTTAACCTATTTCCGGTTGCCTTCTTGGATCTGGTCATGGTCGGGTCTTCCTTAATTAAACGTTGAGGACTGTTACAGATTTGGCAGCTTTGAGTGCTGCTTTCTTCCATTGTTTCCTTAGTATGTTGATGATACCGATGATTAGCTGGATTGACACTATGACGAGGATAAGTGAGAGCTTCCAGTTGTGGTCTTCTAGGTATCCCGTATCCTGGTCACCGTTTTGGGTGGTATCTTTGCTGTCTGCGTTTCCCATTGTATGAGTGCTGGATGTATGGTTGTACTGTAGTTGAACCGTGGATGATTTGAATATGACTGTTGCTTGATTGCCATTTGTCGGCTTTATAAGTATTGCATTTTGATGACAGGTCTCTTTGGTGTGTAACTAATGAAGACTTCCACCCGTTGCCGGGACGGCCGTCTTTACTAGTTTGCCGGACTAGCTCACCAAATAATAAAACTCAGGGTCGGCACAAAACCACGCTAGGAAAAGACTCAAGGCGAAACACTCCAACTATCGTAAAGGAAACCACACTAGATCGATTTCTTTGGTGCATGCAAAAGATGTTCGCGACCCAAGCAAATTAGATTGAATTTTAAACTTTTAAAAATTTATTCAAAATGGAATTGGAACTTTTTTGGACACTTTTGACTCACTGTTCTCTCGTTGATGCTGCTCACTGCTACCGCTGCCTCGTTGGTGGTGCACCACGTGGATCGCTGACCTCGTTCCCGCGCTCGGCCGACCGCCTAACACGCCTCTTCGATGAAACCGCTAGCTTCTTCGCACTTTCCGATGGTACGGTGCGTTGATGGAGCTTTTGGAGAGGACCGTATGGTGACAGACGGTCCGTTCGACAGCCTGGGAAGCGGTCTAGCGTGGATAGCACTCCGGAACTATTTGGCTTCTGACCGGTAGCTACAAACTATCACTGCACGCTCTTCAACACGTGTCGTTTAGAAAAATGTCCAAAAGATTCACAGGACCACTTTCTAAGTTTGCGGAACACGGTTGGAATTGGGCACAACGTGACTCGAACGCGAGAACACTCCTTCACGTTTAGCGACCGATCAAAGGTAATGCGGCAAAAGAACTTCTGTTCTGAATTTTTTTAGAAAATTTTGTCGAACTTTTGAAACACTCCGTATAACTTCACTTCCCAGGATTAAGAGACTTTTGTGGGGGTGAAGTGAGCTTATATAGCTTTGCCAAGATAAGTTAGGTAGCATTCCAACTCATCGTACAATCATCACGCCATCCTCGATCGCCTGAGTCTGCGCGCCTTCGGCTCACTTCGTGCGTTCGAGCAGTTGGGTTCGAGTATCGGCAGCCCGGTCGAATTCGAACATGCGAGTCGCCCTAACACTACCTAGATTTTAGATGGCCCTAGCTGCTTCTACAATGCTCAAAAGAGATACAATCCGTCTCATTTGGCAGCACATCCCATATTTTTGCACCATGCTAGTCTTCTGAAATTGTTTTTTTTTCAGGACAGCGTGACAACGAATTATATCCTCTTTCCGCATGATAATTTCAAAATTTAATTTAATTTCATTTATTGCATTTAATCGTCTTTTTCTTTATATAATTCAAACTTTCTTTGCATGATTATTTACATTTACTGACAATATTCCTGTAGATCTTAGTTCAAATTTCTCACCAAGCCATCATTTCTAGGTGGAAGGTTACAGGTGGTGAATTTTGTTGCGTTCTATTTGTGTTGAATGAGCATAGGTTCGATGTTGATTGTGGTTGTTTATATTAGCGTATGGATTTTGCTATCCTTCAAGAACTTGATTGTTTTTTTCTATGGAATTTGCATCGTCTCCTAGTATTTCATGTAAAGAGGAGCCCAGGTGATTGGTTTTTCTTTCTGCGTCGTAGCGGGGACAATCGATTAATATATGCTGAACGGTAATTGGTATTCCAGAAGATAGACATATTTCCGGATCTTCTTTTCTTGCAAGGTGGCCATGAGTTAATTTGGTATGTCCAATTCTTAGCCTTGTTATGATTCGGCTTGCATATCGATCTTTATTGTATGAGGTGCTCCATTTCGAAATGGTGTTCTTGATTTGCCTGAGCTTGCTGTTGTTCATGAACCATTTGTTTTGCCAAGCTTGGTTTATATGTTCGTCAACCATTCGTTTGAAATCTGCGAATGGTGTGTAAACATAGCCCCGTCTGTTTTCTCGTTGCCCGTGATGTTGACGTGAGCTGGGACCCAACAAAGTTCAATGTTTCTGTGAGTTTCTTGTAGGATCGATTTGATTTTCAAAATCCATGGGTGATTACAGTTGTTGTTAGCGACAGCTTCCAGTACGCTTTTTGAGTCGCTAAATATTACATTTAGACCTGCTGTGCAGTTTTCTAGCGCT
The DNA here is from genome assembly GCF_037179485.1 of Ochlerotatus camptorhynchus. Lineage (NCBI taxonomy): Eukaryota > Metazoa > Arthropoda > Insecta > Diptera > Culicidae > Ochlerotatus > Ochlerotatus camptorhynchus. Next base: position 88,125 of record NW_027040574.1, on the reverse strand, counting down.
TTGATAATTGCATACGCTTCGGCACTGCATATGGATAAATGTGAGGGGAGACATATTGATGTATTAACGTTGTTAGAATGTATTCCACATCCAACTCCTTCGTCCATTTTTGATCACGTCGTTGGTTTGATGACCTATGCAAAAGCCAAATTGGTCTTTACCCAAAACTTTATTTTTCTCAAGATGAGCCATGAGTCGTCTGTTTACCATTCGCTCGAGCAGTTTAAGAATGCAGCTTGAAAGACATATCGGTCTTAAGTTGTCTGGAGTGTTGGGAAATTTTCCGGGTTTCGGTATTGGAACCAGTATAGATTTTCTCCAAATTTTCGGGAACGGACCGTTCTTCCAAATATTGTTGTAGGCTTCTTATAGTTTCCGCTTGATGTAGAACGGTAGATGCTGAAGCATAGAGTTGTGAATTTCATCAGGTCCGGGTGATGTTCCCGTGAGTCTATCTAGCTGGAATAATAATTCGGTCATGGAGAATCTTGGAGTCCATCGTTTTTTTTTTTAAATATGATTGGGATTTTTTCTTCCTTCTGTTTTTTTTTTCTGTAAGAATTGGTGTGGATACGCTTCGTTCGAGGATTCTTTGTAGAAATGATCTGATCTGGCCGATGATGAACTTTTTTTTATATGGCGCGAATTTTATTCCAGATGTCTTTTATTGGTGTGTCTTTATTTATTGGGGATGCATATTGTTCCCATGATTTCCGTTTTTCTTCTTCAATGATTTTCCTTGCATTGTTTCTGGCCTTATGAATTTCGTTTAGTATAGCTGGGTAAGAAGGATCGTTGGGGTGACATTTTTGTTTTTTCCTAAGTGTTTTTCGTCTAAGTTTGATTGCTTCTGCTATGTTTTGGTTCCACCATGGAACGGTTTTTTGGGAGACTTCAGTAGATGTTTTTGGTATTGCCGATGAAGCTGCAGATTTAATTGCGTCTGTTGATTCTTCTATTGTGTATGATTGATGTGATTTGATTGATTCTTCAAGCTTAGCTTCAAATATGTTCCAGTTTGCTTCGTGCATTTTCCACCTGGCTGGTCTTGATCTTTTGGAAGATATGGTGGTACCAATTAGAATTGGAAAGTGGTCACTACCGTGTTGGTCCTCGTGGATTGACCAGTTAATTCTGCTGATCATAGAGTAAGGTCAATACATGTCGATGCGTTTGCCGAATGTATGAAAGTTGGGCTGCCGTCATTCAGTAGCATAAGCTCTTGTTCCTGTATTATTTCGGCGATCATTTTTCCTCTGCAATCATCTCTATTTGATCCCCATAGACTATGGTTAGCGTTGAAGTTTCCCGATACAATAAATGGCTTGGGGATAAGGTTAATTATATTCTCAAGTTCTTTTTTGTTAATTATCTGATTTGGTGACAGATATATGCTGCAGAGAGTCATTTTTCGAGGTAGGTTGATTTCTATAGCTATTGCTTCAAGACTTGTGTTAAGTTGAATTTTTGAGTATTTTATTCCATGTTTGATTGCAATAGAAACTCCACCTTGTCCTGAAGGACGGTGGCAGAATAAGGTATCGTAACCAGGAATTGAGTGTTCGTTTGACCTGTTTGTTCTTGTTTCTTGTAGACTGATAAGAGATGTCTTGTACTCATTAATCAATATCCGTAATTCTGCGTTTTTTTTCTGACGCCATAACTATTCCATTGAATAATTTCGGTTGATTTTCGGTTTGCTGTTGGATCCATTCTAGTTGTTTTGATGACGTTTATTTGGTTTAGGGTTGCATCTCATCATCGCCAACCTCTCGCGAGCTGACATCCGATTCTGAGTTCCTGGTGTGTTTTCCTGATGGTTTGTATCCGTAGAGTTTCAGTGTGTTCTCCAGTTTGGAATAATTGTCTTTGAGAATTTTGAGCTCCTTTTCTGCCGTTTTTCTTTTTTGGTTTTTCTTCTCTGTAGGCATTAACTGCCTGTTCAAACTGGTTTTGCATTTCCATGAGCTTATTTTCCATCTCCTTCATTTTTTGTTCGAACTGTTTCTGCAGATCTAACCTTAGTGTTTCCGCGTAGGATTTCTTTTCTTCATTTAATTGTTTGATCTTCACATCAAATTGTTGGGTTATTGCACTTTTAATGGAATCTGAATACGTGATTTTATTTTCGCTTTCCACTATTTTTCTAGCTTCCCAAAAGTTAATATTTCTGTCCACTTTCACTTTGGTTATAGCTTCTTCTTTCTTGAATGCTGGGCACCCTTTGAAGAATGCTCCATGAGAATCGCCACAGTTAACACATTTTTCTGCATTTTCACAGATTTCAAGGAATGCCTCACCGCATTTGTTACAGATTTTTCACTGTTACAGTTTTTTTTTCCGATATGCCCGAACTTATAGCACACGAAGCACCTCAAATGGTTTCGGATACAACGGTCTTGTTTCCAACAGAATGTACCCAATTTTTACTTCTTTAGGTGGAACCGTACCCTTGATAGTGAGGACAAAAATTCCAGTGGGAGTTATGTTCTCATCGCGTCCTTTCATAATCTGCCGAACTTCAGTTATTCCTGTTTTCGATGGGTCTTCGAGTAAGTCTTGGTCACTGTCAAACTTTATGTCCTGTCAAAAAACCACTACTTTGCACGAGTTAAGAGTTTTGTGCTCGTACACTTTGGTGGAAATTCCTTGAGCCAGCTTTTCGATTTCAGCCAGGTTTCTTTCACTTTTAACGTGGACGAGAATTTTCCCGTCTTTCGTTTTTTTTTTGCGCTTGCTACTTCCCCGCAGTAGGCTTTAATTGTTTTATCGACGAGAATCGGAGAGACTCCGTGGAAGGATTTACCCTCCTCTCCCCTTTCCATAACTAAAATATTTCCACCACCTCCACCAGAGGTTTCCCCCAGCCGGGGGAAACTAGAATTATTCATCTGGTAAATTTAAACCACTGCTTTAGGTGAATAATTATACACCGGGTTTATTGACACTCGCGATTTGATGACTTATCACTTTGGCCGTTCGACCGCGCGTGTAATGTGACACCACTCGAGGGTATTTAATTGAACACAAGCGAATTAAAAACAGCGACTGTACTGAACCGTGGTCAAGCTAATACTGAACTCAGTTGGTGGCGTAAAAGCGTTTCTGTGCTAAATTTGGATTTCCGGGCACTACCGAGCACAACGGGATTAATTGTATTCTTTTTAGGCACTTTGGTGGCATTTATTGAATGGTAGCTCAAACGTAGATAATGGCCTTAATTTTATTTAATATCCACTAATTTAAACTACACTAATTAATGCATTACTAAACAACTAAACTACAATTCAAAATACACATAAATTCAATTCACTTTCACTTTCTTCGTTTGTTTTGATCTGCTGGTTCACTGATGACGATGGTGGTCGATGATGACGTTGAGTTATCCACACGAACACAGGCATAACATTTTATAACGGCACAAAAGCTTTTGTAAACAAACTTTTTAAGGCCCTTTACACGCGAATCGAAGTACGCTCACGCAAACCAACAACATCATCGGATAGGGGCAACTCTCACCTTTTCGAAAGTGGTATTGGTTTGCGTGGGCGTACTTTGGTTCGCGTGTAAAGCGCCTTAACAAGTTTGTTTACAAAAGCTTTTGTGCCGTTATCAAATGTTATGCCTGAACAGAGAACGAGCACGATGACAAGTCGGCCTTTTATAGAGGGTTTCTTCATTTTGGCAAAGTAGGCCAGATAGAGCAAGCAAGACGATGCACTTTCGGCCATAAGTTAGATGGTGCTGTCGGTCGATGCAGGAGGGGCGCTCATTTTTAAAAGAAGAACATTTCTCCACGCGTAAAATCAATACTTTCGTGGTGTTCTTAGACACTCGAATTAAAGTTGCTAAGGATGGCTGCAGGATCTTTCTACGCAGTAAATCGCTCATCAAATTGTGAGAAGACGAACGTTAGCTGTAGAAATCATTCGTACATACGCCAACCGTTGATTGACGTTCCGTTTGCTGATGCATTCCACAAAGAAACTCACCGTCAATCACCCGCTGAAACAAATCCAATGAATTACTTCCAGAGCCATCAAAGGGACAGGAAAAAAAAAAACTTTCTGATTCCATCAAGCCGTGCCTCCGATGTGCAAAGTTCGTACATTATATCAAGTAGTACTGCCAGCAAGTGTACGAACCTACTTAGGGAAAACGTGTGTAACAGTCGGAAAGCAGATTGCGTCAAGATTTATATCAGTCAGCTCGGAGTTTCGGTATCCCCTGGCAAGTCAAGAAATAACAACCAAAGCTTCTTACGTTACAACCCCCTTCCATTCTTTGGAAGCAAGCTTCGCCCGGGAAAGGGCAAAATGGAGGGAGGACGGTTGGCATCCGATACCCAATTTATCTGCAATTTGAGAAAAGTGTTTCACATTACACCCAGACCCAGTCATCCAACGATCGCATGTCTTTTGCGGGGTATGAGTCACATTTCATGCTTTCTTACACCTAGATTTTCGTTTCGGATGTTTCCCTTACACAATTTGCGTGGGGTTGAGTATGACTAAGCCCATCATAAATATGACACATACACGCAACTGGAAACTCTTCCTTCAATCCCTGGAAGAGTGCGACTGTTGATTGCGCTCACGAGCCGGATGAGGGTGCTTGAATTTTTCGGTTGAAGTAGGTCGTATTTCGAGGGGAGTTGAATTTTTGGGACGAATTTTTCGAGCTGAGCAGCGACTGTTCATGCAAGCGTAATATGTGAGTTATCTCAGATGGAAGGGGGATGTAATTGGAGCAGAATTTACTTTGGAATACTTTTCCAGACTAACTCAAACTCATTTCCCCATCCAAGAAAAAAAAATGGCTACCATCCATGTTTGGGAGAGCCACATGTGGCGACAACTGAGTGAATTTTATTGCTATTACCATCAGCAATCAGACGGAGAAGGGAAACAGCTTGAAAAATCACCACGGGGCACCCCTGACCAGGCCGATAAAATTAAGTACCATTCCTATCGCCTCAGTTTGTCCTTCTCGTCCTCGCCGCCTTCATCGATCCACTCCCACACCCGAACGGGAAACAAAGACCCAAGACGGATATAATGAGGCCATCTGCGAGGGATAGCGGTTCCAACATCGTCATCGTTGCCTCCAGTCAAATGCCGAAAAATCCCCCGCCCCCAGGATCCGCAGAACGAAAGTGAGCAAAAAACATGAACATGACACTAAATGCTCCGACTGAAGAAATTGATATAAATTGCCTTTTATCTTGTCGCGACCCTTCTCCAATCCTCCTCCACACCTCGCCCCCCTCTGGCTCTAACTTCGTACAAAGAATGAAGGAGATTTCGCCGTCGCCGATGTGATTCGCTTGATGGAGCTGATCTTGGCTTTTGCTTGCCTCATGGACCGACACGCTGATGCAGCATCCAGCTTCGGCGAACATGATTCGGGGCCGCTACATGGGCCGGCGATGTGTGATTCTTGGATTCGATTTTCTGACGCGTCGTTTTTATCTGCTACCTACGTGTAGGAGGAATTCTTTTTGCGGAGAGTTTCTGGGAAGCTTTCCGAGCTGTTTCTTCGAGCGTGATGTTTGAAATTGAAATGTTACATACTTTCCTGGTAGGTTTATTGCAGGGATGATGATTTATTCGGAATGTAATGAATTTTTGGGAAATTAGACGTGCTTGCGAGCTCTAACGGTGATGATTTGGTGTTTGGAAGTGTTATTTTAAATTTGACGAGGACGATCCTTAGACACAGGCATATGATTTTCCAAAGAGTTTTATTCCTATCTCTTACATAGTGCCCAACGAAAGTGCTAAGACAACCCAACTAACATTTTCAGCTTTGTAAGCCAACTTTTCCAGCGTTGTGCTGTAAAGTAGCTGAAAAGAAGCTGCAGATACAGCTACAAGCAAAAGCTAGCAAAATAGTTTTGGAGAGCGTTTACTCAACTTTCTCACAACCATTATTCAATTTGTCAGTCGCACTGAATAAGATAAGCCAATAAACGCTAATGTCACTTCTATACATACACTAATCAACTTTCAACTGTATTAGAGCAACTTTGGAAGCATTTTCACAGTCAACTAGGTTTATTTTTAGACGTGTGCAGTTTTACAGCTTTTACTCTGCTCTTTTATAACTAGCCGAGAAAAGTGATTCGTGTGACTTTTACTTTACTTTTACTTTACTTTTACTTTACTTTTACTTTACTTTTACTTTACTTTTACTTTACTTTTACTTTACTTTTACTTTACTTTTACTTTACTTTTACTTTACTTTTACTTTACTTTTACTTTACTTTTACTTTACTTTTACTTTTACTTTACTTTTACTTTACTTTTACTTTACTTTTACTTTACTTTTACTTTACTTTTACTTTACTTTTACTTTACTTTTACTTTTACTTTACTTTTACTTTACTTTTACTTTACTTTTACTTTACTATTATTTTACTTTTACTTGACTTTTACTTTACTTTTACTTTACTTTTACTTTACTTTTACTTTACTTTTACTTTACTTTTACTTTACTTTTACTTTACTTTTACTTTACTTTACTTTACTTTTACTTTACTTTTACTTTACTTTTACTTTACTTTAACTTTACTTTTACTTTACTTTTACTTTACTTTTACTTTACTTTTACTTTACTTTTACTTTACTTTTACTTTACTTTTACTGTACTTTTACTTTACTTTTACTTTACTTTTACTTTACTTTTACTTTACTTTTACTTTACTTTTCTTTACTTTTACTTTACTTTTACTTTACTTTTACTTTACTTTTACTTTACTTTTACTTTACTTTTACTTTACTTTTACTTTACTTTTACTTTACTTTTACTTTACTTTTACTTTACTTTTACTTTACTTTTACTTTACTTTTACTTTACTTTTACTTTACTTTTACTTTACTTTTACTTTACTTTTACTTTACTTCTACTTTACTTTTACTTTACTTTTACTTTACTTTTACTTTACTTTTACTTTACTTTTACTTTACTTTTACTTTACTTTTACTTTACTTTTACTTTACTTTTACTTTACTTTTACTTTACTTTTACTTTACTTTTACTTTACTTTTACTTTACTTTTACTTTACTTTTACTTTACTTTTACTTTACTTTTACTTTACTTTTACTTTACTTTTACTTTACTTTTACTTTACTTTTACTTTACTTTTACTTTACTTTTACTTTACTTTTACTTAAAATTGCTTTTTTTTACTCTAATTTTTCAGATTTTTTTTCAAAATCTACCGGAATTTTCCTGAAGTTAATTGTACTTTCTTGAAATTCTTCGGTCTATGCTTTTTTCCAGAAGTTTTTTACGCAGACTTTCTTGAAGCTCATAGAACTTCCTTTAAAATATCTCAAAAACCCTGGACTCCCCTGAACTTGCCAGGAGTTTTCATGAAGTATCTTTAATGTTCAAGAAATTCACGGAGCTTCTCTTACGTTTCAAAAATTTTACTGATATTGATGGAACTTCTCTGAAGACCTCATATTTCTCCATACAAATTTTGGTGCAATTCTGAAATCCTCGGAATGCTCTAAAATGTTTTGACACGTTTTGAAAGTTCCAGCAATTAATTAACGGAGCTGCTTAGAACACATGGAACATCCCTGAAACAAAATAAAATACAGTTCTCTAGACTTCCCCGAAATTCACGAAACTTCAAATAGTTTCTCAATATTTACCTGAAACTCAAGGTGCTGTCCTGAATTTATAGGATTAGTACTTCTGAGTTTCCTATCCCAAAAAACTACAGATCTGTAAACTTCCCCAAAAGTATGTTCTTTCCTGAGGTTTTTGGAAATGGCGTTAAGATCTCTGAATTTCCCTGAAGATCACTAGATTTCTTGAAAATTTCCGCAATTCTCCTCTGATCTAATCGAACTACTTAAAAAAAATACTGTAGATTCATTGAAACTGATGGCTGCACCTTAACGTTAAACCTTACAAGCTCAACATTTTACAGAAGTTTCCTTAACAACCCCCGAATCTGTTCGTGAAACTTTCCCGAAGTCCTCGCTATTTTGTTTCAGAAATTAATAAAACTGCTCTAAAGATCTCTTAACTTCCCAACGTTTTCTGAACCCTCAGTGAAGTTTCCGATTTTTTTTCTTAAGTTCTCTCAACATCTCTGATGCTTTCTTCTTCTTTTTCTTCTTCTTCTTCTTCTTCGATTTCCAAGCTTATTGCGTGCTCTCATCTTAATGTTCTAGATGCACTTCCACAGTTATTAATTGAGAGCATTCATGGCTGTACCATTTTTGCATTAGTATAATTGTGTGGCAAGTCCAATCATACTTCTATGCCCAGGGAAGTCGAGAAATTTTCCAACCCAAAAAAGTCCTTAACCGGACCGAGAATTGAACTCAGCCAGCGAGAATCCAGCATTGTCTTGCTTTGTAGCTGCGCATTTACCGACTGAGCTAAGGGAGGCCCCGATGTTCTCAGTAATGTTTAGACCTTCTTGTTTCTCACTGCTTTCCTAGGTTCAATCGAAGACTACAAATCAATAAGACTGGCAACAGTTCCTTTTTCCCATACAAATGTCAAACGTCACTGATAACAGTGCCTCTGTCAATCAAAGTGGAACTTTTAAGCACAAGTGTTAGTGAGACTGCTCATAAACAGTGACTGTGTGTGTGACCTAATGTCATCGAAACGAATAATCATAACACGGTATACGTTGTTTTTGTTTTGCGCTACAAAATTTCACGGCAATTTGTATCCTAATCCCAGCAAGCCAATGGTTTTCCAACTCCAAACCGAAAAACTTGTCATGGTGTCAAAAATAAGAAAGAAACGGTACCTACATCACGATCCAACGGAAGGCGTAGCAGGATCTAATGTTGGAGAAAATGAAAGGTTGAAGGACTACGATCCCAAACGGTACGTATTGATAAAGAATATATTTCCATGAAACCACCGGATAGGGTAAACGCTCCTATAGTTGCGGTACGTTAGAAGCGTTAGGTTCCTATAGTTGTGTATTGAATCTCCATGCACAACTATAGGAACCTAAGGCTTCTAACGTACCGCAACTATAGGAGCGTTTCCCCTAGTGATCCTCTGTATGCTTTAACAATTCTTGGAATCGACCAACCCCGTCTATGAGAATGATAACAACAGTGTCGGATTGGCCAGTTACATTCAAATGGTCAGCGAGTACTGTGCCAAGTTACCAAACGTCACAACTTAACCAAAGGCCGCGGAAAATTTTGTGCAACTGCACGTTTGAGAAAAATCGAAATGCCGCGCGGTGTATCAAATTGACGGAATACTACAATACTAATGCACCATACGAATGCCCATAAATGCATCACTGAAGGGCTTAGGAAAAGTGGAAGATAATTCTGAGATAGCAAATTAATGAACAAGGAAAGTCCCACCATCATTGTGAATGGCATCATTACCATACTCGATGAACATTTCAAATGGTCCTATCTGCTTTGATCGATTCTCTTCATCGACTTTCTCTTTTGATAACCATGCCTACGCAAATGCATTTGGTGCTAATTTTGCCACACAGTTTGATAGCAGCAGTTCAAATCTTGTGCTTAGAACGTTGAACACAGCAGGGAATGCTTTTGAAGTTGAGTTATTAATGGAAGAGAAAGTCGATGAAAAGAATCGTTCAATGCAAATAGGACCTTTTGAAATGTTTATCTAGCATAGTTTTAATTTTCAAAACAAATCTACTTACGGATCTGTTCAATTTCAGCTGAAATTTTACTCGTTGTTAGCGAAGAAAAAAACGTTTAACTTTTTACGACAATCATAAAAAAAAACAATAATTGACAGCTATTTATTCCTACCTATGTGTGTGAATGCACTCGTGAATTAACACACACTACCATACACAGGTTCCACTTTTGCTCAGAAGAGGCGTTGCCGTTACTGTCTCCTGATTTTTGGCAGAGTTGCCAGTCTTCTTGATTTGTAGTCTTCGGTTCAATGGAACTGCTCTAAGGTTCTCAAAATGCATCCTGAAAATCGTGGCCTGAGTTCTCAAAACTGTTCGAACTACTTATCGAGGCTAGGATCTTATAACTCAAGTTAAGATTTGGTAACTTCTGTTAAGTTTCAGCAATTTTCCTGAATCCCTTTTACTTTTACTATCGACCCCACTAACACAAACAACAATCCTTCCCGTGGTGTAGTATAGCGTGAAGCGTTGTCTATAATTCAGTCCTTCATTTAGTCACACTAAAGTTGTTGTTACTTGCTGAAAAACAGGTGGTGTTGCTTGGGATTTGATGTAAGAATTTGCAAATTATTCTGAAGTCAAATAATCTGTACAAAGTAATAATAACTCATTCTTCTTCTTCCTTGTATTTTCAGGTATGCACCGATTTTACGTTCACTCAAAAACAGGTTCTTACATTCTAAGGCATCGTTGTTATTCAGGTGAGCTAAATAATGAGTGTTGCATGATCAATACAATTTTCAAAATTTATCAAACTTTTGTAAGAGTAAGAGGTGGGATCATCATCATATTAAATCGAACATGCACAACTGTTACCCATTTTAAATTGCATAATATTTTGTTCAACTTTCTCTTCAAAGGTGAAGTGATACTATTATCAAAAGGCACATGCTCAAATCAAAGAAATGAAGAATCGTTCTCAAAACCTTTAGCGGATAATCTGATTTGTCGAATTCATTTGTTTGTGGTCTTGGTCGAATCCAACAGCAGCCATAAAATTCTCCCCATTTCCATCACACAGCATCAGAAACAGAAACAGCACCGTGCAACTTCAACAGCGGAAGCATTTTCTTCTTGCAAACCGAATATGTATAATCAGATTCCCGTTCAACAACGTCCGGAATTTGCCTAACCACTACAAAAAAACCATTGCCATTCTCCGAAAATATGCAACACACAACCAAAGCCCGACTCCGCTGCTTGTCCGGCTCCTCACTTTCCCCATTTGTCATCCTCAGGGAATGCGAAAGAGTTCAGGTTCGATGCATTCACAGTCGCAGTCCCAGTCCCAGTCCCAGCTTCAGAGACGACGACAAACAGCGGAACACTCTTCTTGCTAACCCTAAATCTGCTTTTCCTCCCGTTTTCCACCAACCGAACCGTTTCACTGTCTGCGTCGTCGTCGTCGTCGTCGTCGTCAGTAGGTTACGCATCGTTCCACGGAGCTAAGTCTTCGTCATCAGTGACATCCAACTCGCCTCTTCTTTCTCTCTCTCGTCTCATACGAAAAATCATATGAATGTGCAAGAAACAAAGTGGAAACGCTTATTTTTAGCCTCGAAACCGGCCCGAGAATTGAGGTTAAATACGAGGAAATTTGTGTGCCGCTAGGGATAGAGTTGTTCGTTTTCGGAGTTTTACGATGGACATTTTTCTTCTGAATGGAATTTACTTCTAGCGTCAGCTTGCCATTTTCGTTCCAAAATCCGTTCAATCGGATATTATTGGATTTATTTGAACATTGTTGATTGAAGAAGAAAAAATCTAATTTATTGATTTGGAAAACAAAGCAAAGTGACTTCAACTACCCCACGACAAGCCACGAACCCCAATATGTAACCAATCCATTCGAGAGGAAATGAACTATTCCGAAAGGAAAATCACTGCCAGCCGAAAATCTTTGATCTGAAAGAATTCACATTCTTTCCAGGAACTGCTGCCACCACTCGCTCCTGCCAGCAACCCATTTCGACCGACGGAACGGATACCTAACCAAGCAGAGTAGGACATCATAGAATCTTCGGTTTTTCGGCAAAAATTTCCGCTCCGGGCAAAGAAAATCAACAGAAGCACACGGAGGAATGTTTGTCGATTTTAAAACGCCGGAATGTGTGTGTATCGATCGAAGCCCGGTTCAAAGCAAGCTCCTACTGGCACCACTTGATGGCACTACACAAAGCCCAGCATGGAGGGGAAAAAGTTGGCAAATGTTTCCCCAAACGCATCCTTGCTCGTTTTGGATCGACCGCCAGTATCCGATATGTACCTACTAATGGAATTTCTCCTTGGCAAAGAGGATGTGGAAACTCCGTTCGTTGCTATTTGGTTTTGATGCTTCAGTTTCTTTTTTTTTTTGGGCTAGGAATGTGAGAAATGCGTCGTTGATTGAAAAGTTTTGTGGTTTTTCGGTGAAGATTGATTGGGTAGGATACCGAGAAATGAACGTCTAGTGTTTCATTTTTCTCGAAAAAGTGAGTTGCACACGAAATGTTCCATCACAACAGACGGGCGATCAGAATCAAATCGAACGTGCTTTTCGTCGCGTGTCATATCTTTCGGTCTCAGGGCCGTAGGTCAAACAGCTAGTGGTAGCTACCGTCCACCGTTTTCCTTGTTTTCCCAGGCAGATGATCCGGCTGAGGTTGGCCAAATAGTTATTCCGATTCTGAGCTAAATGTTTACGACGAATTCGGACCAAGTAGATGGAGAAGCCACTCAAATCTACCCAAAACCCCCCTCCAGTTTTATCTTGGCCCCCTCCAGGGATGTTGGGTGTCTGTTGTTAAACACCGGTATTTTGTCAAGTAGTTTCAAGGTTACTTTTTATGTTTAGTTATTCTTGGAATATATACTTTTCTTAATGTTGTAGACTACAATAATACGTCTTCAGCCTTTACAAATTGGCCAAGAGTTCAGGGATTTTGCTTTAACCTCAGAAAACTTTCAAAAACTTCACGGACTTCTAAGAAGTTTAGGGAACATCGTAGAAATTAACGAAACAACAGTAGACATGCTGGGAAGTTTATGGAGCTTCGCGAAAAATTGTAGAAACTCAGAGAGCTATCGAAAACTTTGTAGAAGTTACGTACAAATTCTAGAAAATCCATACGTGAAACTTCGCGGAAAATCAGCGAGAAACCTAGAAGTGCAGCAAGCTTTGTACGAGTTTTGGGAGCTTTGTAGAATTTAGAGAAGCTGCATAAAACTTCATAGAAGTCCAAGGAATTTCGTAGAAGATCTAAAAATAGTTCAGCAACCTTCTAAGATCTTCAGGGATCCTCGCTTCACTTTAGGGAACTTCGTTGCAGTTTGTCAGAGATCTTAAAGGCTGATTAAAAGTAAATTGGTACGCACAAAAAGACCTGTAATTCGAGATTCAATAAGTTTAAAAAGTCCATTAATGGTTGCTTTTCAGTACTTTTATTAAAACTTCAAAGCTACAGCATAAGATGGTTACATTTCTCTAGTTCAAACGAAATCTCGAACCTTCCTCTTGATGGAGCCCATCAGCGCCCGCACAGTGTAAACGGACACGGAATCAGCGCATTTCTTCCATTTTGCCCGCATTTTCTGGATGTCCTTGACTGCCCCGCCGCTTCGTCAAAGTCGCTGCTTTGAAATTGCCCAATTCGGAGGATTCATTAGCTTGGGCACAAAATCGATCTTGCTGGCAGCATACCACTCCAGAACCACTTTGGAGTAGTGGTAATCATAGGAGCAAAGATAAATTTGCCCCTATGCTTGCGGATGAACGGCAATACACGCATTTTTCAGGAATTGGAGTAAATTCAGGGAACATCGTAGAAGCTGAGAACGGGAACGTTGCATAGGTTACAGGATATTCTTTCAGACATCCTTCCTAGACAGCAGGATATGTTCAAAAAATCTCCGGATAGACGAAGATGTTAGTAAAGTTCTGTGGATATTTTTTCAAGACTTCAGGTTGATCAAGTTCTGAAGACCTCCAACTGTACAAATGACGGACGTCTTTCATTTATTCTTCCCACACTGCAGGTTGATTGATTTTGAGTATTCAAAAGTTCTCCACCCATTCAAATCGGACGGCATCTTAAATGATGAATCTAGATTTTATGGACATGTTTATACATTTTCTATAGATAAGATCCGACCCTGGAGATTCAGCTATTGTGTCAAGAATTATTACTCCAGTATAGTTTGGAGTTATTTGCATTCAATTAGATTAGAGTTGAAGATAAATTTTGACTTACATAATGATTTAATATCTAACTCCGCGAGGAAAGTCAGTTAGTCCGATGTATCGAAAGAAAAATCTGGATAAATGCTTTATAATTTTCTTTTTTCATCAAACATTAGAATCTGGACATTCGAAAATCGAACCTGAAGAAAATTAAATTATAACCTGATTCTTTATGATTTTTCTATAACTGAGATTCAAGATTTTTCAAATTTCTAAAATCGTAACTTTGTCTTACTTTCTTATCTCGAAAATTTTCCTCTCGAAATGATTCTAGGTAAGCTTTCCAAGATCTTTAATTACATTAGGAATATAGCACAGGAGTGGAACTTCAAATCAGAAAGTGGCTCCACTGGTCATTTGCGAACACTAGCGCACCTAGCGGTAGAAGGCATCTTCGGCCTGCAGTTAAGATAGGCAGCATGCTATGATAGTGTGAGTGCACATAGAAAGCCTATGTGGAACGCTACCACATCACATCGCTCGTTGAGCAGAAAAACGAGCACTTTTTGATTCACCGATTTGTTTGCACTTCCCCTTCTGTTCTGTGAATATAGGGTTGTCTTCCTTGGGTCTCGAGGGTACTCAAAAGTCCCTCTCTGGCGGCGTTATTATCCGTACATTGCCAAACTGCGTGATCGATGTCATCGTAACCGTTTCCACACCGACAGATGTTGCTGTCCACGAGGTTTATTCTATTGAGATGCGCATCTAGCGAGTAGTGGTTGGACATAAGTCTACTCATCACGCGAATGAAGTCACGACTTATGCCCAAGCCTTTAAACCACGCTCTCGAAGAAACATTAGGAATAATTGAATGTAACCACCGTCCAAGATTTCCAGTGTCCCAATCGGTTTGCCAACTCGAAAGGGTACTCTGACGCACTAAATGGTAAAATTCATCGTGTGAAATTTGCCTGTCATAAAATTCGCCTTCCTGCGCAGCTTTACGAAAGAGACAGCCTTCCCATTGCCCGGGATTGAGCAATGTGAGGGGACCCATACAAAGGTAATCATATATGATCTTTCAACAGGCACACTCATCTGCTCCCTTACCTTTGAAAGGAAATAAGATGAGTGCCTACCTTATTTCATCGTCCGAATAGCCTCAATCGAACTGAGACCATCCGAAAGATGAAGTAATGGTCTGCGGGCAGGGCTGGAAAGCACCTCAGAGCGTTAGCAAAGCAACTTTGTGCATGCATCTCACAGCACTCGACAAAAAGTGTGTGGTTCTCCCATTTATTTTGCACACTCTTTTCCCACTAATCTGTGAGAAAGCGATCCACACAATGAGCGGTACACTCCGTGCGGCGCAGGGAGCGAATATAATACAGCAAGTGCTAATGTCTTCTTTGAATTTTTTGCAGACTTTGCTTACCACGACTGCATGCATAGGAGATGAAGAAGGACATAACAAAGAAGAATTTTGTCTTTTTGCTGTGTTCAGTGCTGTAAATTCTCAAAATCATTTGAACATTTTTGATGAAAATGAGAAAAGTAGCTATTCGCTATCAAAGGGGACCTCCTCCGAATGGGTGATATCAGTTGCTTAGTCATTTGACGAAGGCATGGATCATTCTCGTTTGAGAAACGCTATATATCATTCGATTGAGTGTAACCTACACACAAACGGAGCTCTGGTTGACATTCCGGCGAAAAAGCTAAGCCAACCCGACACCAACCTGACTTCTATCAAACCCCAACCCAATGTTGATCCGACATTGACCCGACATAAACCCAAAATTGACCCGACATTACCACGACATTGGGTCGACATCGACCTTAAATTAGCCTTACATTGATCCGACATCGGGTCGACTTGTCTGTTCGGGACCATTTTCCTGGAATTCTTCCATACTCCACTGTCGTATATCAAATGATACTGAGTGACTCAATTGACAGTGACAATGAGCTTCGAATGAGAAAGGGGCTCTTCAAATTATGGTCATGTGAGAATTCGTTTACACAGAATTGATTGAATGGTTGTATTGGTTCATCTTCAATCGAATGATATGAAAATTTACAGCACTGGGCTGTGTTTCCCATTTGCAACCCTGCACTGAGTGGCGCTCTTTGCGTCGGAGCGATGGCTACACATTGAGCTTTCGTTATTTCTGGGTGTGTGTGTCTGTCTTCTCTTCTCCGTTACTTTACACTTGCGCAGGATGAAAGACAAGCAAACTTTGTGTTTGCTTGATTTTCACTTTGTTTATTTCAGAAAATTAGTACATTGCACGCATTGAGTGATCAGATGACAGCCCTGTCTGCGGGCATGTTGGAAATCATCCCCAATGCGAAGTTGATTGCTGCCAGCTCAGCAACGAAAACGGAACAAGGTTCCTGGAGTTTGCGGAAGGCGCTAGAGTTTTCATTGAAGACACCGAAGCCAGTGGATCCACTGAGACGAGAACTGCCTGTAAAATATCTGTTCACGCAATTGACGTGTTGGCAAAAATACGCGGGATAATAATAGTTCGAAGTTGATCGGGAATCCCATGAGTTGCTTGTTTCATGGTCAGACCATATTCAATTGAGGAACTGCGATTGGTGAAGTGAGCACGGCCTGGAGTGTAACAAGAAAGACACATATCTGACGATATGTAGTGGTAGATTCTCATAAATCGAGATTGTGTGTTCAGCCCAAGAATTTCTTCAAAATTTTCAGTTGTGTGTGTTCGTCACTCCGCATTTGATCATTATCCTGAGAGAGAGAGAGCTCCCCGAAACGGTTCTGGAGAGGTGTTACTCCTGCCAGAACCTCGAGACTCATGTTATGCGTTGAGTGCCTACAGCCAAGAGCAATACGCAGACAACGATATTGCATTCGTTCCAATTTTATTAGATGACAATTTCTTGCCGAGCGAAAGCAGAAAGAGCCGCCTAGAACAGATAGAATTTTTGTTTTATAAAGTGTTATAAGGTCTCCTGGATGAGCATTCCACCATGTGCCGCAAATGCTCTGCTGACATTTTTGCTTCAAGTACGTAATGTGGATATTCCAAATGCACTTTGAATCAACCCAGACCCCAAGGTACTTGAAAAACAATGATTAAGTAATGTTTCCACCCAAGAGTGCGATCATTGTCGATAGCCTATTTTTCTTCGGCAACATTTCCATTAGAATTGCGTGTTAAACAGCTGTTCTATCAACCGGTGGAAACTAACGATTTTAAAATGGCTCACTACTTGACTAGCCTATTGGTTCCAACCAAATCAATTAACTTACCCCATTATAGTCGAAATTCTAGCACTACACTATGTTTGTTTTGGTTCGCTATGAAAGTTAGACAGCTAAAATGAGGGGTTCGTGGATTTTCCTATGTTTCGAGGGGTGCATCGATTAGCTTGGAACCGAAGAGAGTACCAGAGCTGAGCCAAAAAGTTGAGCACGTTTCTTTGGGACCTTCTAGTCTTAGAGTTACCTCTATGCTAATACCATAGAGGTAACTCTAAGACTAGATGGAGTATATGGAAAGCATATTGATGAAAATCCATGAAGAAAGAGCAGTCGCACGTCATGTTTTTGAGTAAAAATGCAATTGACGCCTGCTAC
Organism: Ochlerotatus camptorhynchus; assembly: GCF_037179485.1. Taxonomy (NCBI): domain Eukaryota; kingdom Metazoa; phylum Arthropoda; class Insecta; order Diptera; family Culicidae; genus Ochlerotatus; species Ochlerotatus camptorhynchus. Next base: position 70,670 of record NW_027040574.1, on the reverse strand, counting down.
AAGTTCCCTCGGGGGTATCCCGTGATTCCTGATGCATTTAAAGTTTATCGAAAGGCTATTAACGAGAAACCATGAAGAAAGAGCTGTCGCATGGCATGTTTTGAGTGATCAAATGGAACTGCCCGCATTCAGAACCCTCCACCAGAACCGATTCCAGGGAAATGGCCATATCTCGGTTGATTATAGGCCGATTCTATCTCTTGGCATATGATTCGTTTAAGAAATAGTTTTTCTTTCTTTGAATTTACTTATAATATATATTTTTAACCGGCATACATATAATAATCAACATATATAAATCTCATAAAAAATTTAGCAAGTTAGACAAGCCCTCCGGAAACCCGGAATATCTCCGATATCCGGTGACCAGGATTATTTTCGTATCCACACCGTAAAACAATATTAGTTTTCCAGTCAAATGACAAAGTTACAACACTCCAAAGTTGACCAAAAATTTGCCTATTCCAGTTAATTTGAGTAATTGAAATTTATTGTCCATTTTGTGGTCTTCAAAATAATACTTTCTCAACCTGAAGTCTTGAAGAAGGACTTAACTGTTATTTTCCATCAGCTGCCGTTGTGGAAGATTATCTGTGATAGGTCAAACTTGACATTGAAAAGCACGAAACTTCCCGTTACATATTTTCACAATTGTAATTTCCCTTGCGTTTCCAAAATTTGCAAAAACCTCTCTGAACTTTGCTGAAGTTTCAGCAATTTCCTTGAAATTTGTTTACCTGTCCTGATGTTCACATAAGCTTCCCTGAAGTTATCTCACTTATCCAGATACAAATGGAACGGTCCTAAAAACCACTAAATTTCCCAGAAGTTATAAAAACTTGTGAAGTTTCCGAAATAGTTATGATGTTTCCTGAAGTTCACTGTAGTTCTGTAATTCCTGGGTTCTTGAACTTTAACAGAGGTTAATGTGTATTTGTATTTCTTCAACTGGCCTACAGTGGTCTTCCATTCTTAGAAGTATATAACGTGCATGTTTAACATTTGGGCAAAAATCAATGCATGATAAATAGCTAGGCTACTTTAATTTTTATATCAATGAAACATTTCATCAAGTAACTAGGCTTAGAAAACTATGGTCTCCACGTATTGTTATGTCAGTTCACGGATTTTAACTCCATTTAGCCACATTGATTCCGCCATGGCAAGACATTTCAAATTTTCGCTTATGACTATTTTAAAGATACATAATCAAGCATTGAACAGACTTTTCCTGTAGGAACTAGAACCATCAAATTCAGTAGATGAAACTCCGAGGCAATTAGGTACCATGAAACTAATTTCTTGTTCTGTAACCTGACTGTCGATGTTCATCATAAATATAGGAAACGTTTGATTCTCGCTCCTATTCGAAGGCCGTACGTGGGATCTGTCTTCATAGATGCGTACTCAACATTTGATCCATTGCATAGCTTGGACGACGAGATAGGAGTCCAATGTCGTGGTGTCATTTGTGGTGATGAGGTTTCCTTGGGCGCAATCAGGGCCAATGTCTCAATTATAACGGCCACTTTACTTTTACTTAGAATTCATGCTAGTAAGAAGAGTTCAAGAAGAAGCCTTTCCTCATGAACTGAGAGCGGTCAGGAAAAACGACCCGGTTACTAGGAGGTCACCATTACGCTGGTATAGTCCGTTTAAGTCTTTTGAGAGTTGGTGGACGTTTGAAGTATTCGGTTGAATCTGACAACACCAAGCATCCAATGATTTTGCCAGCAAGTCACCGTTGCACAAGAATGATTTTCAAGCCGTATCATCTTCGCTTGCTACATGCTGGTCCGCAATTGTAATTGGGATCGATCCACCAACGTTACTGGCCGTTGGGAGGAAGAAACGTTGCCAGGCAAGTGGACGAAGGCTGTGCATATCGCACTGGTGTCTGATTCGTCCACGGACAGATTCACGCAGGCTCTCCGATGGTCTATCGCACGCCGAGAAAGGTGCACTGATCTGTACTCACATCTGTACTCAGATGTGAACTTCGTTGGAGCCAGGAATCAGTTGCAGGAGCTGCTTCGTTTGTTGAAAACTGAGCTAGCAACAGCAGGTAGCGAGATTCTGTTCAGACGAAGGTATCAACTGGCATTTCAACCCTCCAAGCGCACCCCACTTTGGAGGATTGTGGGAAGCTGCAGTGCGATCAGCCAAGCACCACGTCCTAGGGTTCATTGGGGACAACCCAGTTACACTGGAAGATATGCATACGTTGCTAATCCAGGCCTTTGACTCAGATGCCTGGACGATCCAGACGATCTAGAACCGCTTACTCCAGCGCACTTCCTAGTCGGAGTATCTTTGCAGTCGAAGATTTACGTTTGATACCGACAAACCGCCTAAAACATTGGCAAGTTGTCTAGCAGCAGTTGCAGCACTTCTGGAATAGATGGAAGAGGGAGTATCTTTGCCAACTGCAGGGCAGGGCAAAGCGCGGGTGTCCACCAGTTCAAGTACAAGAAGGAAATTTAGTCATAATCCATGATAACAATTGGCGTATGGGTCGGATCGTGGATGTACACCCGGATAGCGATGGAGTTGTTCTAGTCGTCACCGTCAAAACAGCGTCTGGTGAACTGAAGCGGCCTGTCGCTCTTAAACGCTTTCACGACACGTTTGTGATCTTGATCACTAATAGAACATTCATTCTGACCGCATTTCTCCTTCCGTTCGATGCTCAGAGTTTCGTAGTATCGTTTAATCCACACAACTCACCGTAGACTGCACGATTCCGAGTAGTTTTCCGCTGTCCAGATGAGAGAGTTCAGTGCCAACATTTCAAAGGGGCGTTATTGTATTTGTAAACAATGGCTTCAGCCTTGGATTTCTCGTGAATAAAAGCTCCCTCATGAAAATGAATGACACCAACAGGTAGATTAATGTTTCCTCTACCAGCTGGCGTTGATAATTTGGAGGAGTGAACTTTTTTTTTGCGAGAAATCGACGGCTATAGCCATTGTTTACAAAAGCAATTACGCATCTTCGAAATGTTGGCACTGAGTTGAGGATTTTCCAGGTGCTTGGGCAAAATCAATTCGCGACGTTGCTTTTCGGGTGACGCCATTTTTTCCAACTTTCGAAAATCTGACAGCGATAAAAATACAGTGTAAACAATACACTCTAAACTACTTCTACCCAAAGTTTCAAGAGAAAATACCCAATGGGTAATTTTCAGCCAAACATCAGATTAAATAGTTATTAATTGTTTAAGAGATTGATAATAGTATGGCATGATTAAGCAACTGTTCTGTTGGCAACGCTGTATTCTTCAGTGTGACATGGTAGCCATGATGTTTTAGCTCTATTCTACGCGCCAGAAACGCCAATGTTGCCTGCTGAGCAGCTGATTGAGCATAATCATAGGATAATAGTAGCTTGAATCATTTATAACTTTTGATCATTACATTTGTGTAGTTGTAGCTGTGTAAATTTACTGTAAGTACAGTTATCAATTTTAGTAATAGCGTTGATTATTAGATAGATATGAATACAAAATTTGGTTTCCCTTACTAATTTCCATATAAACTTCAAATGGTTTGTGCCAAGTCAGTTTCTTACTAAATGACTTCAAATTTTGGAAGGCTAATCAGGAACCAAATTGGAACCGTTTGGACACTGTGGAGCGGAAATTTCAAATTTTGCATCACTATAAATGTAACCCACAAGTGGTTTTCTAAACCAATTCGAGAAGTGGAATATTACATGCTAACCTTAGTTTAACAATGTTCATTTTATATTCCACTTGATCAACCTGAAGTCTTGAAAACACAAAACGGCTTTATAGCAATCATCTATCAGATGGACATGTTAAAATAGTTCCTGACCAATTTGCCATCTGGGGAGAATATCTGAGAGACGGCATTTCAATTTTTGAACAGTATAAGGACTTCATATCTGAATCTTGATAAACATGAAATCCTGAAAAATTACCAGGAAAATCTTTTGGATAATTCACACAACAATATCTGAGCAACCATCAACCACGGTTGATTTTTGCCCTCGCACCACTAATCCGGAGTCACTAATGCGCAGCGACGCGAAGCTACTCTTTCCAAGCATGAGATGGAGTTCTGCCACCTAAAACTTCGCGCCGGTTTTCAAATGAACGGGTAATATTTGAGAGACATATAATTTAAGGGGTTGGTTGGTTGGAATTGCTATCTAACATGAAGCTTTAGTGTGATAATTTATTAGCTAAAGAATGGTCTTAGATAGGTAGATAGTTCCGTTAGAGTACGGCAGTATGAAAATTGAATAGAAGTTGAAAATGAGCGAAGGGCCATTAATACGACAGTGCAAGTCAAACGCACACTCTTTGCCTAACCCGTACGATGTACGCGGAAATTTGAAGTATGTCTTCAAATCTACAGGCAAAAAGTGTGCGCTTAACTTTCCTCAAATACTGCAAGCGGCTGTGGAATAGTTCTAGCGTCGTTTCGTCACTACCTAAAGCATTTCCAGTCGATGGTGTCCATCAGCTAGGGATCTTTTGAAAACTGATAAGCATGCCGTCGTGGCAGATTATCTGTGATAGGTCAACTACCTTAAAGTTTCAGCAATTTCCTTGAAATTTGTTTACCTGACCTGATGTTCTCAGAGCTTTCCTGGAGTTATCTCAGTTATCTAGATACAAATGGAACGGTCATGAAAACCACTAAATTTCCTGGAAGTTATTAGGACTTGTGAAGTTTCCAAAATAGTTATGATGTTTCCTTAAGTTCACTGGATCTGTACTTTTCTGTAATTCTCGGGTTATCGAACTTTAACAGAGGTTAATTTGTATTTGTATTTCTTCAACTGACCTACAGTGGTTTTGTTAAATTCTTAGAAGTATATAACATACATGTTAACATTTGGGCAAAAATCAATGTATAACAAATAGCTAGCTACTTTTAATTTTTATATCAATAAAACATTTCATCAAGCAACTAGGCTTAGAAAACTATGATCTCCACGTTTTTTGCTTATGACTATCTTAAAGGACACATAATCAAGCATTAGAACTCACTTTTTCTCTGGGAACTAGCATGGTAAGACCAACAAATTCAGTAGATGAAATTCCGAGGCAATTAGATACCATAAAACTAATTTCTTGTTCTATAACCTGACTGTCGATCTTCGTCATAAACATAGCAAACGTTTGATTCTCGTTCCTTTGCAAAGGCCGTACGTGAGATCTGTCTTCATTGATGCGTGAACTATCGTACTTAATATTTGATCCATTGCGTAGCTTGGATGACGAGATAGGAGTCGAGTGTCATTTGTGGTGATGAGGTTTCCTTGGGAGCAATCTGGGCTGATGTCTCAATTATAACGGCCACTTCACTTTTCCACTGTACCACCTGCTTTGAATTCTGCTCTGATCTGCAGCTGGTTGCAAAAATCAGCCATACACGTATCACACATCCATATAATGTTCTTTGAAAGGGCACATAACTGATCTTCACTAATAGTCACGCAATCAACTTGAAATCGTTTCGCATACTCTCCTTCACACACAGCATACACATCGACTGCCTTTGAAACTGTCTTTCATTTATCGGAACTTACCCTTAAAGATCTTAAAACTAACCCAAAAGTCGGGACTTTACTAAAGATTCAGACCTTCTTAAAAATTCCTGCAATTTATCTGAAGCTAATATGTTTAGGATCAACAAACATTTTCAGGCGCAAAGGAGCAGCAGGATCGAGCTGATAACGTTTCTTAATTCAAAAATCTGAAGACTGTTTTGAATAAAATGTTTAAGTAATGGGCAGCAACAACGGGCAGATAAACTACTTACAGCTTCAATTTATTGAATGCTTGATATAACGATTGCCAGCAACGCCGGCTAGGCGTATCCTATGGCTTACCCTCCCTACTAACAAAAATCCACCCTTCCCGTGACACTGAGTTCTCTGCATCTCTCTTAACTAAGTGTCGGACTAACATTCCTCCCCTTTCCCCACCAAAAGCAAGGACGAAGGTGACGTGATTGGCATTGATGACCCACAGCGGTTCACGACGAGCAACTGAATCCGATTAGTAGCGGTGCGGTTTCTTCCTCCTTCTTCGGTGAATCGAGGGCTCTTGAAAGCAGCCTTGATAGCTAGCAGTTTACGGGCAGCCTTTTGTTGAGTAATGGAGAAAAATGTGCAACGCCACGCACCGAAAGCACCACTAACCACACGCGGTGATTGAATAAGCACCGTTTGGCGAGACCGGATGGAATTCAATTTTGAAATCTGTGCTAGGGAAAGTGCTTTTTGCAGGACACCGGTGATAATTTTAATCACCATTTCAACAGTTGGACATCTGTGTAGTTTTCACTAGTGACTTATTTAAAATTGATAAAGTGTTAAATTTAGAAGATTTGTAGAAAATTTTCGAATCGATTGGCTTGCTTAGAATTAAAATCCATCGGCTATTGACAGAGCTATAAGTGGTCAAAACCTGACCACTTTTCGTAACGCGGTCGATTTTATTTTTTTTAAATTGCACTTCCAATATGTAGCCGAAATACGTAATCCTATGTCAAAATCAGAGTTTCTCCGAATACGCATATTGGATATCAAATATATTAAGAAACAGTCATACACACGATGCTGAATACGTCTTAAATCGCAAATTTGTAAAGTCGAGAGTGGGTTCGAGAAAGGGTGGCAGGTAATTATAACAACTCAAGATGGACGTCACAATGTTTTTGTAGACGTCGGAATAAATAAGGGGCTTATCATTTTCTCAGGATTGGCCCAAATCCTAATAAACCAGGATACCTGGCAACCCTGCCTGCGAGTCACTCGTTTTCGATTTATCTCAACAGCAGCAGCAAAAAAGGCAGCTTATATGTTACGCCTTTGAAAAATCAATAATCTCTGATCACGAAGGGAAATAAAGTTGTTGGTCTTCGGTCCATGAGGTGATGGGTCGATAGGTAGGATGCAGGTGTGGGAGCTGCCTCTCTGGCGTCGGTAGCACTGGTACTTGGGGTATGACACATCTAAATCAAAATTTTTAGATGGTCGGTAAATCACAAGTTAGCGATTCTACGAAAAATCTTTTGTCATCTCTTGCATCTGAATCCATCCACTCGCATCGCTCTCTAACTTTTAGCAGGAAATCTTTAAAATCTTCATCAATCTTCTTTCTATCTACTAAGCCTTACGCGCATCTCACAACAGCAAAATGAAATTAGCTCTGCATCTTAGATAGATTTTTACTCAGTACAGAAAAGAAAATCAAGGAGAAAAAGTGATTGAAGAGTTATTAAAAAATGAATGATTTGGATAACTCCATATTCGCAATCTTCATTAAAAATTGAACCCAAAATTTCGTCAATTTTGGAGCACTGGAACTATTTTAAATAAGTGCTTTTTTATTGTGAATTTGGTGTACTTTCATTACATTAAGTCAAAATAGTAATTGGACCAAGTTTTGGATATTTTTCCCATAAACTTGAGTTTAAAAAAAAAATCATAACTTTTTTCTCCATCATTTCTCCATCCTAAGCTATTGTGCAATATATGGCATTTTGTCCCCTAAAACATAACAACAAATAAAAAATATATATAAAAAATAATTTATTGAGAAAACTTTATTTGAAATTAAAAAAAAAAAAGTTTGGTAAAATTTTTTGAAGTCCATATTTTTCTCAAATAGTCTGCAATATTGCCGAAGACACCAAGCCGATTGGAAAAACTGTTTTCGAGTAAAATTTTTCTGACGATAAGCTTGATATTTTTCTATATGCCCTTTTCAAAAATAAGGCTGGATTCATAATGGTGATATGATGATGCAAAATGGCATTGCCGATCATAAGCATCGTTGCCAGGTCATTTTCTGAAAAATCTGGACCAGTCTAAATATAAATCTGGAATGCTCCAAAAAATCCTGTTTTTAACATAATGCTACTGAAATCAAAGTGATGTGTCAATCTCCCGTAAAAATCGATCAGTATGATCATCTGGAGCCTCCCTTAGCTCAGTTGGTAAAGGCGCAGCTACAAAACACTACCATGCTGGAGGTGGCTGGGTTCAATTCCCGGTTCGGTCTAGGAATTTTTCGGGTTGGAAAATTTCTCGACTTCTCTGGGCATAGAAGTATGATTGGACTTGCCACACAATTATACCAATGCAAAAATGGTACAGTCATCGGAAAGCTCTCAATTAATAACTGTGGAATTGCATCTAAGTTGAGAGCACGGAATAAGCTAATATGCGATATGCAATAAGCTTGAAATGCGAAGAAGAAGAAGAAGATGATCATCTGGAATTTTTTTCAAAGTCTACCAGAATGTTTGTGAAATCCATTTTTTTTTTTAATATATAAAGCGAACTTTTTTTTATCTAGTTCGTTTATTTGGAAGGCTCAATTGCGTTAGCTTTAAGGAGCCGATAATTCATTGTTCACTGTGTGTAACAAAATTCACTTAATTCAATGTCTAGTAGGAGTTGGGCCGATTACTCGCGGCTTACTCGAGGTTAGGAGGGTACATTTTCGAAGGATAGGATCAGGGGAGGAGCTTGGGGTAGGGTTTCGTTGTCTCATCAGAGCGTTGTCGCCAGTATGAACGGTAGTGCTGTTCATAAAGCAAACTTGTTAGCATTGCTAAAATCATCCAAAAGTTTAGAAAAGTATTGACACAGTGTTCCCAAAAAGTTTAAATATCTATTTCGCAGATTGATTGGTTGATTGATTTAAATTAATTGATTTAAATTTTTGATAAAAAATAATATTTTGAGGATTCTGAAGCAGCAAAGAGTCAAGCAACTTTGATGGGAAATTTGTTTTAACTATTAGTCAATTTAGTCTTAAATATTTTATGCAGTACCAGAATATGTTTTGAAAATATTATTAGTCTGTGATTATTTAAGTCTCAGGATCATGAAATGATTCTAAATTCTGGAATTTATATTTTTCCTGGTTCCCAGATCATGAAATTTTTTGTTAGTCTGAATTAACTTCATTTACAGTTCAATTTGAATCATTCTAGAATTTCATCATACTTCTATTCCGGATTCCTCTAAACTTACCTTGATAATATCCAAACTTATAACATTCTAAGAGTGCTTAGCATAATCCCTTTAAATCTCTTATAAATCGCTCTCTGATTCCACAATTCTCTCAAACTGGTAATATTCCAAGAATTGGTATAATTTGTCTCATTTTTTCTCTATGAAATTCCCTTAGAATATTCTTAATAATTTCCTTGGTACGCTCTTCAGAATGACCGCCACATTCTTCTCAGACTAATCCTCATCAGTATATCCTAAGTACTCAAGTACTTTGCCAAAAAGCCTTGAAAGTCTCCCAGAAATTGCCAGATTTCTTAAAACTTCATAAAACCTAATCTCCATAGAAAAATTGGACATAATTCTATTGAAATTATTCTCACGATTCGTATCAGCATTCTCCTTAAGTTTCATCTTAAGAATTTTCTATGACTTCTCTTCCGAATTTTAACTATTTCCTTTCTTGACAAAATCTTCATGCAATTGTCATCAGAGTTTGCAACAGACAATTTATACCGTCTTCACTTTAATTGAAAGTTGCACAGACTACTTAAAATTCTGAAATCTAGGTCAAGCCAGAGTTCTAAAGCATTGCAGACTGCTAAGGTAACTCAATATTCACAGGTACTTTAAAAAACTATTTAAAAATCAAATCAATTATCCTTAAAAAATATCACGAACATACTTCAAAGTCCTGGTGGTTGTCTAGATTCAATAGTCTTGCTAATTTTATAAAGCTCAATTTATTGTTTTCGATCCTGAACAGTTTTTGATTTCTCTAAATTTCAAAATTAGAAAAATTCCTCCATATTGAAATATTGATTTTTATAAATCCAAGATTCCAAAAAAAATTGATTATAGCCGAAATCTAAACAAAAACTCCAAATAAAAAAAATCTAAATTAAAGTAGTAATTAAAGTAGTAAGTTTGGCTATTTATTTTTTGATTAGAAGGTCCATTATTTGCAGTGATATTTATAAAGCAACACATTTTAAAAATCTGGGAAAATCTGGAACATATTTAAAAAATCTGGAAATAAACGTGATCTGTTTGGGTATCTGGCAAGACGACTGAAAATCTGTAATATCTAGATAAATCTGGAATACTGGCAACGCTGATCATAAGGAACGTTTCCGCAAATTTTTAACCAAATCAAAAAATATAAAAATAAACCGATTTGCAAATTTGTAGAGAATTGCTCACTAGCAAACATTACCATTTTAGTGCCCCACGGTGGGACTTAGTATTGGAATGAGCTGTCAGTTTGTATGTTTAGTGTAAAAAGCAACGTTTTTAGTTTTTGTTTAAATCTGTATCTGTGGTTCGAAAACAAATCGTTGTGCTCAAAAAACGAAGATGACGTATAAAAACCCATACATTTTTCAAATTTAATGAACCCAATTGGGTTGATCTAGTGTCTACATCACATAATATAGGCAGTAGCGTGAACGAAGTGTAAGCTATCAGTTGGGATTACCATGCTCCAACCATTACTGCATTTTGCTTTCAATTCTTGACCTACAGCTCTCGTACCACATCCCACGCCCCACCGTCAATACAAATATCGATCCAGCCATCGTCGGTTACCATGGCTAGCAAACAGAACCGTCCACTTCATCTAGCTAACCACTCACCCCCAGTAGTGTCTGCCTCAACCGAGCAAGATGTCAATAAAGCATTTCCTTCACCCATGCAAGAGCACCGCCATTCCTCACCCAGCACTCGCAGTGCGGAAGCAGACTGATTTTATGGCACACTACAACCGACCACCAGTCGGTCGTTCCATGGGACAAGAACTTCACTTCATGGCAGGCTTCGGAGGGACAATCATCACGCACTCACCATAAATTATAGGCCTCGGAAGGAACAACGGAACAACGGAGGAGAAACGGGGGGATCCGAAATCGATCACCACCACAAAAGCACAGCCGGATTCGCTCCCAGCTTCTTCGCTCGGTGGTGGTGCAGCGAATGTTCAATCGTCTTCCCCCGTGCAGAGAGCTGTAACGGAACAGCTGGCACATCACGTCTTAACGGCATCCCATCTTTCTCGAGGATGACCCAAACCGGGAAAACTATGGAACACGGGAAAAGTGTTTGTGCAAATAAAACGGCTCTGAAGATATAAAACAATTTGCTTTATTCCCTGCTGCTACTTCTGGCGAAGGCGTTGCTGGGTGTTGTTGGTTGCGGCTTGTCGAATCAGGGCTTCGTTTAGCTACGTTCATTGTTGGTAATAGTAGTGGGGGTGTGGAAAGTAAATCGTTAGAACGGTAAGATGCTGTTGTTGTTGTTGTTGTTGTTTCACCGAGTGTATCATGGGGAATCTTTTCATTATCGTTTCGCCATTATTTGCTCTTCGTCTGTTATTCAGGCAGTTTTACCCGATCCCTTGGGTGCACGCGGTGCTTATGAAAACCTTTGCGGAAATAAATAAATTATGTCGTTGGCGACCGGAAGGCCGGGTGTTGACGGTTGTCAGGAAGTGGGAGGGTCGGTGTTGGGCCAGAGTTGATGGAAAAATATCCAGGTATACGGCCGAGGCCGTAAAGGGCAAGGTTCAGTGAAGCCTTATCTGCGCCACCGCTTCACGTTCCCCGAGCCAAACATAGCATGGTCCAGTGGTCGTGCGGATCGGTTTGTTTATCTGCAGCAAGCACTGAGAAGCATTTTCAAATGCGTACAATTAAAGTTTCGTCAGTTGTGTGGCCGAGAAAATTCCAAGTGATACAAGTTATTGCATGGGAAAAGGTTAATGTTTTTAATATTGATTCACGCGAACTTGCCAAAATGGATGGGAGATCGCAGTGTGCTGTGCGCGCGGATAAAATTGTGTTTTTTCGTTGACTTCTGTCACTTTTTTCAAATATTTTTGAATTTTTTTTTATAAATATCTAAAGCTATACAGTAGGAAATTAGTGCCTTTGAATAGAACTTTTGATGTGTGCTGCTGCGGAAAAAGCATCTACAAGCAAGAGAAGGAGGCCGATGGCGACAATAATGTCTTAAGACAGGATCTATAGACACATAATTTGGTGAGATCTTTTCATATTATTTTACTGACAATGGATATTCCCAATCGTGTTTTACCTCATGTTTTATTAAATACGCGCTGGATTCAAAGCATTGATCTGAATCTAAAGGTGTGCTTGCATTTCCATTAGCCATGTGATATCGGAACTGTAGACATGTGGAGCTTATGACTTCTGAAAGTGACTTCGGAATTGGCATTTTAAAATAGGTTTTTGGATCAACAGTAGAGCTAGCACCTTCTTATTCCCGGACTAAAGCTGCTTTCAGTTATTATGATGATGATGGTCCCACCTCTTACCCCTACAAAGGTTTGAGCTGGACGATTTATCTTTAAGATAATTAAATATGACATTTTAACCAGGTTGGCAAACAAAATCGAACTGGTTTCAGTTACAGATATAAATTGCCTCTAGAGTTTACAGTTGCTTCACAGCTATATAAATGTGGAAAAGCTCAGGCGTCCACCTCTTAGTTCGCCTTTTTGTCCACCTAAAATATTCATAAGTATTAAAAGCAATCAAGAGTTAATGAACAATCAACAAAGCATCCTATTACACTAGTAACCCCGCAATCTGATGCTATCATAATTTTCAGCAATGTCAGGAATGCTCACGAACCCCCAACATTTGCCAGAAAACTTACTACTAACTCAAGGTATCTTCCAAATAAGCTTCAAAATTGCATTTTTTTTTTTATCAAATGTTAAATTCAGTCCTCTATATCCGTAATACGCGCGCGAGGCTCAAATCTTTGTAGACTACTATTTTTTTTTTACTACTACTATTAAATCATATATCAAAAATCCATCATCACCATCGTGGCGAACAAAATAGTTTTTGCAGTGCTACAATAATTATTAAAAAGTCGTTATAACAGCTATCCATACAAAGTAATCCGTTAAAAATAACTTCGTCAAGATACATAATTTGTCAATTCATAAAAAAAAAATCACTGGATAACCGTTCAAAAGACAGTTTTAACGTGTGAAATGCAATGTCTCTTAAATTCTGTAAGTGTTGCTAAACGTTTGATATGTCTAGGCATCGAATTGAAAACATTTATTCCTTTATAATATAATGAATTTTGTGAAGCACAAGTCAAGAAATGTGGTGTTCTTATTTCAACCGCGTTTCTAGTATTATATCTATGAAAGTCACTTCCTCTTTCAATTCGATCACACAAATATCGAGGCAGCAAACCGTTAACTACTTTAAAAATGAACACCATAGTCAAGTATACAATTCTTTGCTTCACCGACAACCATTGTAAGGCGTCTAGCATCAAAGTTGAGGAAGTGAATCTATTACATCTCAAAATCAAACGCATTATTTTATTCTGCAAGCGCTGTAATCTCGATATTTGTGTTGCATTAGACAGAAATAAAATGGATGGGCAAAAGTCTAGATGAGGAGAGATGATTGATTTGTATAGCTTTATTTTACTGGCAATAGTTAAATCGTTTTTCAATCGACACAGAATTCCATACTTCTTGGCAATTTTCTTGATGACATTGTCAATGTGAGAGTTGAACTTAAGTTTGTCATCAATAATCACGCCAAGATATTTAATCTCCTGAACGCGATCAATAGTCTTATCATCAATTACAACAGAGACGTTCTCATTTAATCGATTCCGCGAAATTACCATAAATTTAGTTTTACTTGTATTCAATTTTAACTGCTTACACTTCAACCATCTACTTAGATACTGCAAATCTTCATTCAAGTGTGAGACGGCAACTTCTAAATCTTTAGCTGCTGTGAATAACACAGTATCATCTGCAAAAAGGTTAATGTCGCAAAACCGTAAAACACGTCGCAAGTCATTAATATACATAATAAATAAAAGGGGCCCTAATACACTTCCCTGGGGCACTCTAAGGGTATTCCCCACGGGACTGGAAACAGAATCATTAAAAACAGTCCGTTGAGTTCTGTCAGACAAATAGCTTTCAAACCATTTATATGCAGTACTCGTAATTCCAAAGCGCTTGATTGATCTTAACAATAAGGGCCTAGAAATTGTTTCAAAAGCGCGTTTAAGATCCAAAAAAACAGCAACAATCGTATCTTTACACTCCAAGTTATTTTTCCACTTCGCTAATACCAAATTCAACGCGGTTTCACAAGAATGACCTTCCCGATATCCCGATTGTTCAGGTATCAACAAACTATTACTATTTAAATACTCCAACAGCTGGCCTTTAGCAACAAGTTCTAAGATTTTCTCTAATGTGTGCAACATGTTGATGGGACGAAACTCTTCGGCTTTAATCGTTCCAGCAACTTTTTGAATAGGAATCACTAAGGATTCCTTCCAAATTTGTGGCACATGTCCATTCTGCAATGATTCATTAATAAGGTCCAGCAAGATGTGGCCATGTGACATGAAAGCAATCTTGAATAACTCTAGCATTAACATTATCTACTCCAGCCGATTTTCCTAATGAAAAACAAATAACTCTAAGTTCATCTAATGTGATTGGGTGAAAAACTTCAAATCTACAACTACTATTAACTGGCTGTTTTATTTCGTCAGGTTCATCGACCAATTCACTGATGATTGATTAATCAATGAAACGCTATCTACGAAATAATCATTAAACTTAGCTGCAATTACTTGTTCTGACTGTTCTAATGTGCCATTAAAAGTTATGGACCGCGGTTTGCAATTACTAGGTTTTAATAAAGATTTCAAAATTTTCCATAACTCTTTGCTGTTGTTTTGATGCTGATCAATCTTCCTTTGAACATATTCACAACGAGTTTTCTTTATCGATTGTGAATACTTATTACGCGCGATTGTGTACCTAGTCCAATGATTGTCATTATTAGATCTACAAAACTTTTTGTACAATTTGTCCCTTTTCCGCTTAAGACGCAAAAGATCCAAATTGTACCAGCTGTTCGAGTTTTTCAAAGAAACAAACTTTTGCTCAACTAGTTGATTGGTACACGTTTTCAAAGCGTTATTAAGAACAGCTGTAGATTCATCTAAGTTACCGGCCGCGAATGGAAAATCCAGGCTTCTCTCAACAAGATTTGAAACAGCTTGCTTCGAATATTTCCTCCAGCACTTCAATTTTACAAAATTATCGTTATCGTTAACATGGTCTAAGACATTAATCACTAAAGTCTCATGATCGGTTATTTTCAAATCAGTATCCGTAACTGAACAAATGGAATCAAAATTGGAATAAACGTGGTCAATTAAAGTTCTACTGTGCCTGGAAATACGCGTATATTCATTTACCGTTTGCTTTAAATTAAAAAACTCAGCTAAACGCTTCAAATGATTCGAATTATGGTTATCACGCCAATTAATATTAAAATCACCAGCCAATATATTTAATTTACTAGAATCAAGGAATGTCTCGAGCCAGTTCTCTAAAACTTCAACAAAACGCTGGTCACTAGAACTGGGAGAATGATACAAAACACCATAATTACCCATCTTCATGCCACGTACAACTGTAATGCCCAAGAACCAGTTGCCATCAATAACTTCGTTGGTACGAAGGTTGAATTGAACTGATTCTTTGACATAAATAGCAACACCGCCAGTGTGTCTAGAATGTGATAAACAAGCAGCAACAATATATCCCGGAATACTATACTGATCAAAAGCTTCAGTTTCTACAATATGAGTTTCAGATAATAAAACTAAAAGAGGACGTTTTTCCTCAACAATCTGACGTAATGCTACGTAGTTTGTTGACAACCCCGCAATATTCAAATATAAAAAATCGAATTGATTCACATTCCTGGAACTTGGCTGTTATTTATTGAAACGCAAGCTGCTTTTCTTCTGATCAAAAAGTCTTTTATAGAGCAAACATTCCCAGCTAAATGCGGCATGGTTGACGTCCAAGTTCATTTTTCGTTCTTTATTCGTTTTCAAACAATTAATACATTTCAATACAGTTGACGTACACTCCGACGTTTTGTGTTGTTGGCTGCACCTAGAGCATCTATCACAATTTTTGCAATCCATGCTCTTGTGCCCAAATTCTCCACATTTGAAGCATTTCAACACATTAATCGCGGGAACTATCGAGCACCGATCAAACCCTACATTTACTTTTTTCGCACATAACAAACATTTATAAGTATCGACATCGACTTCAATTACAACACTAAACTTGTTATAAGTGAAGCGTGGATTTTCAAACATGTTCACTACTTTTACATCATTAATAGCGATGTCTTCATTTTGACTTTTTAAGTAGTCAATAAAGACATCGGAGGAAAACTGATCGCTCATGCCCACTATTTTCAATCTTGGCACCGAAGTGGGAACAACAGCACTATATTTTTCACCCAGATTGCTTTCAATACCATTTTTCACATCACTTACGTTTGCTCCTGTTGCACACTCAACAATAATGGAGCCATCTTTACCATTCCTAAAATTACTGATTTTGTGTGTTTTTGGATCCAACTGAGTTTTTAAAAACTTACGAGTATCTTCGCAAGGTTGTTTGGACTCTTTCGGTTTAATCACAATGACTGGACGAGTCTTACGATTTTCTGGTTTGTTACTTTTACTATTACTGTTACTATTAGTTTTACTTTGACTAATACGACTATGTCTTTTTACAACATCCGCAAAACTCGCATTTTCTTGAAAAACAACATCATCATCATGATCACTATTACTAATTACTAATTTACGTTTTTTGCGTCTGGTATTTTTGTCCGATTCCGACTGAATCGTCCTAGATGAACTGCACGGATCATTCTTTACAGCTAATTGGTTTTCCGCATCAATTTTAAAAAATGAACTTTTCATATTATCCAATTTCTCACAAATCAAATTTTCAAGACCATTTACATTTATTCTAATATCTGCCATCCCGCTTTTAACCGCGATGTACACCTGAGCAGCAATGTGATCTCGCATGCCAGTGATCGAGTCCGAGAGTTGAAAAACCTTCTTCATCTCTTCCTCTATCCTTTTGACGCGCGAGATCAGATCATTCTGCTCGTCACAACTCTGATCTGATAGACAACTATCACACTTGAACAGAATATTTGCATTATCTGCTATAAGCCTGGCCGCAGTCTTAGTGAGTGCCGCACAAGCGAAATGGAACGTTCCATTGCACGGACCTACACACGTAACTGGGAGCCCACTCATAGCAATAGACTGCTCGCATACATTACACACATCCATTCTACCAAATTAAACGCTAACACTGTTAGCAGCAGACATATACAGGAGAGGAGAACACAAAATAAAATTTTACCGCCACAGCTCACTATACAAATCAATAGCGCGCCGGGGGGAAAATACAAAATTAAACAAAAACTAGTTGCTAGGCAACCTTTCCTCTACTTATCCTGTTAGAAAAACACCACGGGCACGCGTTGGAATAATCCTTTCGCGGCACACGCCACTATTTCACACGAAATTATTAATTTATTTTCACAGCACAACTCAACAAAAACACTACTTTGTACGCCATACTACAACACTTATCTCTAATGTGATAATTTCAAGTATATTTCTTCCATAATACCACTCGCAAGAAATGTTGCAAACAATATTTTGAATGTTAACTTGTTAACTTGACGCTCCTTTTATATGCATCATAGTGATAGAAATTCACATTACTTTTTTTAACTGTGTATGCTAAGAACCATTTTCAACCAACTTGGCCAAATTCAAGAAACGGTTACTCTCAAGAAAATGATCAAAATGTGTTTTGAAATAAAATTCAGCATGAGACATTTTTAATGTATTACACTCAATTCTGTAACGTGATTTTTTTTCGTCTCTATTTTTAATCGTGTAATCTCAAATTGCTACCATGTTTCAAAACATAAAAAAAAACAAGAATAATAAAAAAACATAATTGAGTGTTATTTGATTACAATTTAATTAACGATGGTCATAGCCTACTTCAATGCCACGCTTGTATTTGCGTCGAATCATTTTTTTTTTAATAGACTTGATATCAAAAAAACATAATTTTGCACTAACTTTCGAAAGTTTCCGAAACATAAGGATGTGATTTTTGAAAAGCTGATAAAGATTCCTTTAGACAATGCTAAATTGAAAGCAAAAAAATATTTGTTTATACATCATCTGAAAGAGCTTTGTTTTCTGAGCAAAGCGATATTTTTTTCGATCCGACCGACTTTTATCTCGAGTTTTAAATCAAGATTTAATGCAGGATAATAACTTTACTGTTAATGCAGGATAATAACTATCAAATTGACAGCTCGCTCCCATACAAAGTCCCACCGAGGGGCGCTAAGATAGTGATTTTTGCGAATGTAATCGCTCTATTTAAAATTGTTTTTGGAAGGTGCCGTCAACGCCAATTGTTTGGATGGGAGATGGACTTTGACGTCAAACTCCGTCATCCGTTTGATCGGTCTTTGTCATGAAGCAGGATCAAAACTCCATTGATGATGATGATAATAAAAAAAAACTTCTTTCGGTTGCTCTGCTACAGTCAACTCTCCATAACTCTATGATCCCTTCAATATCAATGTATCAATATCATTTTTATACATTGAAATTTAATAAAGTCATGTTGATCTTCGTCAAGCTTCGTGTACAATTTGGACTTCTACATCAACAACATGTCAAGCAGCTAAACTTGGTGAGTTCGTTCCATTTGGTAATTTTTTATCTTTTCAACGTAACGTTGGGATATCACCTTTTTGTGGTGCGTTACTGGTAAAAGATCTACCACCGAACCCTAGCCGTGACAAATTCAAACTAGGGAATCAGGATTTTCCAATTATCAAAGGATAACATTTTATTCCTTGTTACTTTTTATGACTTGATAATAGTGACTCGGGTAGTGACCACCGCTGTATGCATTTTTATATTGTATATTTCAAATCAAAAATATTGTTTACGTTCATAGATTTCACATAATCCTTTTCCCTTTGTCTTTCTCCTTTTCCTTTCCCTCTTCTCTTTTCAGAAAGCGAATAATGGCGCTATAACCATAAGTCATAAAAGGCTAGGACAAGAGCTAGTGCTCATGTCCCAACGGTCAAAAGAAAATGGAGCATAACTTAACCTTTCTAGCTTTGATGCTTCCAACGACCAACCAATCATATAATTACCAAAATCGGAACGTACGGTACGAGATGTCCACGTTTCATCCATTTATTGGATTCTGAAGCATCGTGTTTAAATCTTCGATTTAAACGGGCCCGATGTTTTCTGAATCATCTTGCCCCTTAAATGCTGCACAGTAGACCTGGCCGTTTTGATATGAGTGACGCATCTTCGATGTGAAACATATATCAAATAGACAAGAAAAATGATGTAGGTATATGTATCATTTTCCAGGATGCTTTCAAGAACTGGCTATGTTGGTGTTAGATTAGATTAGATTAGATTAGACGCGAACTTGCCAAAATGGATGATTTTACCGCAACCATCGCACAATGGTTCAAAAGCCGTATTTAGGAGAAGTAAATTGTTTGATTATGTCGAAAGACTGTTGGCTATCCTCGTTGTTTGACTGGATCAAGTTTAATATCCTCTGATTATACTCAACCTGCCATTGCATGAAGGGCCAAGCACGGTTCGGGTGAATCCGTGGGCAACATCGTAGGAGGATGCCCCAACGAGTGGGGAGAAGAGCTCGCTCGCTATTCATGAAATGTTAAAGCCAGGGCGTTGGCATTTCCACTCTCTCCATCCATTTCGCTTCAATCGGGTGCTCGGGTGAACCCTCCCGTACCCAGAATTTATTGTTTCATATAATAATGGAATGAAAGTTAAGAGAAAAATAAAGGAGCGATCTCACCCGATATGTTGCGAAGGAATCCATGACATTACGATGATTTCGAAGAGCTCCCATAGATATACTGCCGCTGCGTCTTCAACACACAATGAATTCCGATGAATTCCGCGAGGAATAGAGAGGATAAATCCCAGTTGGAATTTTGGCGAATCCATAGATCAATTTTGGAAAATCGCAGCAGTTAAATTTCTGAAGTACTTTAAAGATGATACTAGCGAATTTCCAAAGTGATGCTCTAATTGTGTGATTCGGTCAAATGAATAAAATAGTTAACCCTCCCCATGGACATGGAGGTTGACGGTACTGAAGCAAAGGGTTATGTTTAATTTCTTTACATTTGCAACGATGATGATTTCCTATAGTGACACATATCACCTTCTTAATGCTTCAGTATACCTCAAACGATTAATTCTTGGTTGTTAATAGAACTTCCTTGATGAAATCGGCTGCTTCATGCAGACTGAGCAATTCTGATTATAGTATCAGATTTGTTCTGTATACAGAGGAACTGTGAGGGCTTATTAGAAACTTCTCACCAATAAAGTAATGATCTTCTAGTAAATTTTGCATATCATTTTATTAAAATTTTATTTTATTTTAGCATATTATTTTTGTTACAGCCAATTGGCATTAGTATACGATAAAAAAGATTTAATATTACTTGCTCGTTTTTGCGTAAAATAATCAATATTTATTTTACTTGTAATTACCTATGAAAGTTTTTTTCAAGTTTTTTTTTTGTGATCTGAAAATTTACCCAGTTTGGTTAGAAGTTTCGAAGCTAACGCATGTCCACAGGCCTAATAGAAAGGTAGGTAGGCTTCCACTCACTTGCTATAGATGAGTGATTTTCGGAGTTTTGAATTCGTTAGATGTTGTAATGGAGATTTGTGCTGTTGGATGCTGGAGAAGATTGGAGGGCGGGTGTTTGACGCATAGAGCCTGTCAATTTCGCTTTCAGAGTGTCGCAGTCAGCGGTTTTATGATTCGTGAGCGCTTACGATTCGTAGAATCGTTGATTGTGACTGCAAGTGGATTTTACGGGTTTTGTGTGTCGGACGCTTGCTTTTTGGCCTCTTCTTGTGTCTAACATGTGCAGAGTATCATTATAACGTCTAATGGTTTTGAGATTCCTGGTGGCGTGAAATATATTTGTGAGAATATCTTTTTGAGATTTTAGCAGTCACGTTTTGTTTGTAGTTTATATTTTATTTATTTCATTTAATTATCGTAAATATTAGTTATTCAATAATAGATAGTTCATGCATATATTCGTACTTTGACGCGAAGCGCTGTGGATTATAAGATGCTCGATGACCCTCGAGGGATCGATTTTGCTTACTGAGCAGAAAATCATGGATTGAACCCCAAGCTCTTCCACAGCACAATAAATCGTCCACCATTTGTATATTTGATATTGAACATTAACCTCGGAAACTATTTGCATATCAAGCGAAAACGTAGTCCAGTATTGTCGCGAAGCGTTATGGTTCTGAGATGCTCGATGACCCTGGAGGGATCGTTTTTGCTTACTGAGCAGAAAATCATGGGTTTAATCCCAAGCTCTCCGTCATGACTCTTAAAATTCATTATCACTAAACAAAATTAATATGTTCTTTCGATAGTCGGCTATCGAGAGATTAAATAAACAACAAATAAACAATACATACTTTTGGTTGCATCGCCAACTTGAGGTGAATCCTAACCGAATACCCTTCCCAACCCTCCAACTCCGTAGCACTTATGAGGGTGTCGCTAAGTCGGTGGCCTCTCGTTAAGTAAGTACTACATCAACATTTCCTTCCCTATCCCTAGTTATGGTAAAAATGGGCGTGGCCGGGAATAGCGACAGTCATGCTTCTGTTACTCTTGTTTAGATTGGAACCAATGTTTACTCCTCAGCATTATTCCTGAAAGTAGTCTAACTGAGAATTTCAGAAGAGACGTGAGTGTCGCTAGTATCCAATCTACGAAGTATATCATAACAACGCTAACGCTAACGCAAATGAATAAAATAGTTAACTTTACTCGCTCCATAAGAAAAGCAGGAGGAGGTAGGGTGAACTTGTTTTGTTCATACGACTGGAAAGTGGAAAACAAATACAAGTAAAAGCATGAATGATTGACATTTGATGTTATAGAGACGGATCAGCTCCCCTAGTACGCGGGATGTGATTTACCATTTTCGCATCACACTCAACCCTCAATTTTCTCTTGTTTGCCTAGTGAGAGAGTTTTAAGGCTGCTTGTTGTTGAATTCAATCCGGTGTCACCAGACGTGTTCATTCGATCACGGCGTGGTACGTGGTATCATCCTTCAGTACACAACGAAAGGCTCCCCGCATACAGCTAGCTTATCAAGGCTGCCTTCAACCGCTGATCGGATTTAGTTCCAATCACCGTGTGTGGTAGTGTCCAGTTGTAAGCATCATCAGCAGCAGTGCTTTTGACACGTGGCGTTGAACATTGTTCTTCAGTACACTACGAAAGGCTGCCTGCAGCCCACATGATCATCTATAGAAGGAATCAGTAGCTCTTCGTGAGTCGCTGAGGACCATTTATGCCAAGCGCATCACCATGTTTAACACCCTAATAGCTCAGCATTACTCAACCATCACGACAAAACGGTCCTTTTCAGTACCATCATAAATTTGTTAAAGATTTTTTTTTTATATTTGTCATGGTCATCGGAAGTCAGTTCTCATATGTTTAAATCGAACATGCCATGTATTTTAAGGCAACATTGGAGGTGCAATTTCAAACACCAAAGTCAGTCGTGTCATGAAAGTGGTCTGATTTTGATCCAGAGATTCTGGGTTTTAACTCTTAATACGCCAATCAATAGCTCCAAGCTCTAGCTGCAGTTAACAAATCACATTTATTATATAAGACCACGAAGTCCTACGTCACCATTGCGTACAACCCCATATGACTGTCCCTTGTGGTTTTTAAAATGGCTGTATCTTTGTTCGATGAACATGTTTAAAACTGCATTTTGTTTATTTCTTATTCATTATGGGCCAGTTACTCTTTGGCATTCGTACAGAGCAAACGCTTTACGTATCGTGCCGAGTTAGTTAAAATATTTCTGTATTCAGTCTTTGACTGAGTACAATCAATACAACAAACACAACAACAAACACGAAAACAATGGCCGAGTCGCCGTATCACCTAACCTCGAATGGACCACGTGTCAACACGCTAGTTATCAATCTAGCCAATCTACCGACCAGGAAGACTAATATGGATTTGATTGCCAAGTTTATCAGTGAGAGGTTGAAGCTGCCTTTTTCGGACATCCAATCACTGCAACATAATACGGGGAAGTCGTTGGTATTCATCGAATGTAGGACTGAGGAGCAGGCCACAGCAATCACCGAGAAAAATGACGGAGCGTATGTGATCGTTGTTGAGAATATTAAGTATAAAGTCAACGTATTCATTGAAGACGGAGCAACTACAGTGCGAGTACATGAAACAGAAAATTCGACGATTGAACAGGAGCTGGAAAAGTATGGCGATGTGGTATGGCTTAAAGAGGAAGTCTGGGTCGAGCCTGCTGTTTGGAAGGGAATTCCGAATGGTATTCGTTCCGTTCGTATTAGATTGCACACATACGCATACGAAGATCTAATTTCTGATGATGAGATGCTCGGCACTAAAACAGTAGGGTACAAGTCACCATCACGGAAAAAGTGCAATCTCTCGAAAAATTCATCCACGTAGTTGTAAATGAGTTCCCTTCCTCTGCTGTCCGAAGAAGTCGTCTCCACTCTACTCGATCCATGGCCGCAGTTCGCCAGCCTCGTAGTCTGCGAAGGGCCCGCTGCGCGCCTCTTCTTCTTGTTCCTGTTCTGTTGGGTCACTTTCTAGAACCATTTTCACAGGGTTGTCGTGCGGCATTCTTACGACGTGTCCAGCCCACCGTAGTCGCCCAATTTTTGCAATGTGGACGATGGATGGTTCTCCCAGCAGCTGGTGCAATTCGTGGTTCATTCGCCTCCTCCACGTTGTCATCCATCTGCACTCCACCGTAGATGGTACGCAACACCTTCCGTTCGAAAACACCAAGGGCGCGTTGGTCCTCCACGAGCATAGTCTAGGTCTCGTGGCCGTAGAGGACCACCGGTCTAATAAGCGTCTTGTAGACAATCAACTTCGTGCGGCTGCGAATGAGAACAAAGTGAATGCTTTAAGATCATTTATATATTTGATGGACCTTGATATAATCATGCTACAGGAAGTTCACGACCACTTTCAAATAAGTGGGTTTTACACATTTTCGAATATTGATTGCAACAAACGTGGTACGTCCATATTGATTAGGTCACACATTAGGACATCGCACGTGCAAAAAAGCATTGATGCGCGTGTGATAAGTTTGACGATTGATCATCATACAACTATCTGCAATATTTATGCCCATCTGGAAGCATAAATAAAGCTAACCGAGAAATATTTTTCTCAGACAACGTTCAATATTACATCAGTAATGGAGTCGGAAGGTTTATTGTGGGTGGTGATTTTAATGCAGTGATCAATAAGAAAGACGCGAACCATACCTCGAACTTCAGTTTTTCGTTCAAACTTTAAAGTTACATGATGCATGGGAGCTGGGTAATAAGAACGTGGTAGATTTCACATTTATCAGAAATGGTTCAGAAGCTAGGCTTGTTAGATTCTATGTAAGCAATGATTTAAAAGCTGATATTAGTACTATAAAATCGAATATTTGCTCCTTTTCGAAGCATAAAGCAGTGATCTAGAAACTTAAATTGCCAAATCTGGGAAAACCCTTTGGAAGAGGATTGTGGCGTTTGAATAACATTGTGTTGACAGATTATAACAAAATAGAATTTAGAATGAAGTGGGTTTACTGGGTGAGACAAAGACGATATTTTGATTCATGGTATTCGTGGTGGGTTGAATATGCGAAACAAAAAATAGCACCTTTTTTTAAATGGAATAACTAAAAAACCGATTCAATGGAAATTTTTTATTCAGCTTTGAATCTTATATATACCGATTATTTGAGTAAGCCAGAATTACTCAGTGAAATCAACTAAGTGAATGGAAAAATACTAGCTTTGCAAAAAGAGATGTCAAATAATCTGTATGCACATTCTAAGACGTACATTTCAGGAGAAGATACGAATATCTTCCAGGTAGGAGAACAAATACAACGGAGAGAAAAACACAGATAAGCAACATTAACGGTCATTAACACAGAAATAACATCCTTTTACCAAGAACTGTATGCAAAAAATGATAATGATATTGAAAACACTTTTCATCCACAAAAAACAGTAGATCAAATTCTTCAAACAAATAGAGAACTCATGGAAGGGATTTCAGAGGATGAATTATTCCAAGCTATTAAAACAAGTGAATCAAGGAAATGTCCAGGAAGTGATGGACTTCCAAAAAGTTTTTATCTTAAATGTTGGGATATCATAAAAACAGAACTTGTTGCAGTTGTTAATGATGTGATTGGTGGTAGGGTGTCGAGAAAGTTTTTAAAAGGTGTGAAAATACTGATTAAGAAAAAGAACTCAAATAATGAGATTGGAGGTTTTCGGCCAATTAAATTATTGCACTTTGATTACAAATTGGTATCACGAATCATGAAAAATCGTTTTATCAAATTTAATTCTGTACTTTAATCAGACGTGCAAAAGTGTTCAAATGGATACAAAACCTTTTTTTGAAGCGACGTGGGATAAGAGATAACATTGTAGAAATTAATCTGAAAAAGAAAAAAAGCATTGTTAATTACATTTGATCTTGAAAAGGCCTTTGATAGGGTAAGCCATAAATTCTTGTTGGATACTTTACTCAAAATGGGCGTTGACAATGGTTTTGTCAATTTCATACAAAGATGCCAAGAACATTCATTTTCAAGAATACTCATAAATGGAAATTTTTCGGAATATATAAAAATCGAAAGATCTGTAAGACAGGAAGGGGACCCATTATCGATGATATTATTTTGTTTATATCTGGAACCATTATTACAAAAAAGTAGTAGGATAAAATTAAGATTTTTTTTGAAAAAATTTAGCTAGTAGCAAGTGCTAAAGTCAATTATGGAAAAACTAAGGCAATCAAAATCGGACCGAGCAATAATTTAACAACACCAAATTGGATTCAAATGGATGAAAATGTGAAAATTCTTGGGATTTGGTTCAACAATACTAGCAAAAAAATGGTCAACGAAATTGGGACGAAATTTTGCAAAATTTAAGATTTACGTTGTGGAACAATCAGTGCGGAAAATGAAATCTTGTACAAAAATTAATTTATTTAAATACTATGCTTCATCACGCATTTGGTATATGGCATCCACAGTTTCAATTGACAAGAAAACAATTGCAAAATTCAAAACTTTGTACGGAGCTTTCTTATAGTACCGCTGTACATTGAGAATTTCCTTGGCTTATTTAGGCTTGATGTCACAAGAACTTAAATGCAAAGCATTGCTTATAAATAGATTTCGCCATATTTGCACATTTACACCGACCGAATAGAAATTCCGCCAAATATCAAGGATTTACCGACAAATGCGCATTTTCTTAAAATAATTTACACACATAGTTCAGAAATATCCACAACATCGATGGGATATTATTTGAAAGAACGTTTTCGACAAAACAATATCATCCAACCATCAAGTTATATGGTTTTTCCTGGTGAATGAGAAAATCATATGCGCTGAAAAACAGTTTCGTTCTGGTCGTCTTACTTCACCAAACTATGCTTATTGTCCTCAAGAAATTGTTGGTGGTATACTGTAACACAAATAAAACTGTTGAATAGACGAAAATTCAGGAACATAAGGTTTGAAGATTTCAAGTTTTCAGTTTTTATGTCATTTAGCAAGTTGGAGAAGAGGATAGCTGTGTCATTATTTTTAGAGTACCTTAATTACATGTTTAATAATGACAGAAAGGAAGTTAATGTCAGTGAGTTAAAATTTATTATTGAATGTAATATAAATAGCAGAAAAAAATGGGCCAAAACTCATAATGATGATCAAAGTTGGACTAGAGTTACATCATTGCTGAGATCCAGAGACCACGTCCGGCCCGCGGGCCAGCGCTGATTTAAAGCGTTTCATATGCCATTGCTTTATGTGCTAAGGCCTTTGCGAGATTACTTTTCGGGGGATTTCAATCTATTTTATTCTTTCTTTTTTTCGGAATACGGAATTTATTACTGGGCGGCGGTTGTGTGTGCGGCGTTTCAAAGTAATCGTGACTAGTAGAAGGTTCTCTTAATTCAACTGCCATTTGATTTTTCACGGACAACTTTCCCGAATGCCGTACCCAACCGAATGGCTGGGTAAAGCAACATATTCCACCCTGGGAAAATATCATAATAATAGTACGTTGTGTATCGGTGTTACCACCCAGTGCCGGAAATGATAATCAGCTTGTTCGCCTGCCTGCCCGCCAGTTAGGATTGCGATTATGCTAATGGTTAGCGCACGCCATTGGTGGACGTGGATATTTCCTCTTGTAGCTTCTACACTGACTGACTGACCGTTCATCCTTTCGAATTACATTTCCATTATTTCGGTTGAATCAGCAAAATCTCAGCCCCTGCGTCGCAAACATTAGCGAGAGTGGAACAATGTTTGCTTCATTAGATTTTCAGCATGAAGGCAGGGGAAAGTGGGAAAGTAAGGCTGAATTCAAAATGGCGATCTGAAACTGGAAAATGGCCTTTTGGGTCATAAGAAACATTTCTGCAAAACATGCCGTAGGAATATCAATCTCTTAAACCATTAATAACTATTTCATTTCGCAAGTTGTAGCTGAGAAAATTCATCGAGCCCATTCTATAGATACCCATATTGCATGGGTTTAGATGCATATACGCGTCTGGAGGCCGCCATATTTTGTTTTGGTCCCGCAATCTTGGATTCCAAAATGGCGGCGGATGTCGGTTTCTTATTTTGTCCGTAATACCAAGGTATTGATTTTCCGTTTGGAGATTTCAATACGAACACAAAATCAGCTAAGTTTGAAATCAGCCTTGATTTTCTGCTTTGTGATATTGCTACTCTCAAGATCACCTAAGATAAAATCTGCCTTGATTTTGCTGATCTCAAGATCAGCAGTGATTTTTGGCCATTCCTGATTTTGGATTTTTTGGATTTTTCCCATCATGTTTTGCGTCCATTGCTGCAATGGAAGCGCTCTGCCCCCGATGGCGATACTGCCATACAATCAAACCACTACTGTTTGTTAGGTTGTACCTTTAGACTATAGGTTTACGATGTTTTGTACGGAGAACAAAATATCTTGGCTCTTAGTAAAGCTGCTGAAGGAATATTAACGATAAGTTATAAGACATAACTGATGGACCTAATTTACTGATAACATTGTTGACATTTTGAGCTAGTCTAACATTTTTTAAATATTTCCACTAGAGTAAAGAATGTTTTAACTTTAAAATTAAATGGATTCGATTAGGCTTCAAGCACCAAGTTCAATAAGTTGATTTTTAAGCGGGTGGCCACATTGCCTCATTGGCGAAATTGCCCCATTTTCCCCTACCTACATACGTTGTTTCGATCCGGAACTGCCTGAAGCACACACACACACACTCACACGGACATTTATGATCTGTTTTCTCCGTTCCATTATCGTGGCAAAGCATTCATGTTTCCCCGTTTGTTTTTTTTTTTAAATCGAGATTCTAGTCACAGAATATCAAAAAAACGTTCGAGGCAGTCCCGTCGAACACAAAAGCGGTGGTCTATGACAATACGGCAGACTTCTGTTAGGGCCTCAGCCCACACACGTGTCGGGTTTGTGTCGGTGGTGTGTATTATGAAGAGAGTATAGTTTCCATTCTCTTCCTAAAAGCTATCAGAAAACGAGATCTCCGCTTTGACGAGCTTTTGATTTTTCCTACCGGCAACGAACACAAAGCAGACAACCATCCGAAATTGGAAAGTTTTTCGCAGTCTCGTCATATTTGGAATTCGATTTTTTTTTTCTCAACAATTTTATAGGTCACTCCAACACACTCTTCCTCACAGACGAGTCCAATCAATATGCTCGGTAATATTAGGAAGCTCAAACAAAAAAATGGGATCTAAATTTCCGTAGCAATGGAGTCCAATTAATTCCCAGAATGGTTTTTCCTCCCCCAACCCAAGGTGGCAAATTATCAACAAAGACCAACCGTCTCCAGCGTGGTCCACCCACACACGTGTAGACAACGGCCGGTGGTGAGTTGAGAAATTTGATTATTTTGCGTTCCTACTCCGAATGGAATTTAATATACAATTTGAATGGTTTCGAAAAATGCTGCATCCTTGGGAACCGGCCGCAACGTCGTCGCCATTTTGCAAGCGCACAATTTTAACTGGATTAAACGATGGCGATGGAGTGGAACAAAATGGACCAACAAAGCAGTGATTTTATCTCTTCGTCGGTATCGCGATGGTGATGCAACAGCACCCACCAGCAGCAGCGGGGGAGTGTTTTTGGTAAACAGTGGAAGCTTTGATGAAAATTTGTTGCATCCATTCATTTCGATTCCAGGAAGTTTATTTAGCGACAGCAGCGAATTTCCAAGCTTTTGTTGGCGATGTCTTGTGGTGATGGAATTTGGTATGTTGTACTTTAGTTGGAAGCATATTTTGAATACTGGAGGGGGGGGGGGGCATTTTAACTTTATGTATACTTAAAAGAGAGCTTCGGATCAGCAGTTCTCTCTGTCTGATGTTCTCGTGTGGTCTGCTGCAATTCCATATTAAATCGCTAAAAACCCTGGTGCGCTGAACTCATACTGAAAATAAACGTTACACTGTAGATTACATAGAAGCGGCAACAGCCTTGTACTTGATTGATGTGAATACACTCAATTCTGTTAGTATGTGATTTTTATCCGACTCTATTTTTGATCGTGTGACCTCAAAACAAAAAAGTCATCCGGAGTCTCGAAAAGCGCCCCTCACGTCAAATCATCCTCTCGCTGAAGTTCAGTTCTTCCATATTCCTGCCACCACTCACTCGAGGTGAGGGCTGTCTTAAACTCGCAGGACATGAGTGTTTTAAACTCTCCAGTGAGTTTGAGGAGTTTCAGCAAGCCTGGACCGAGTATACCTCTACATCTTTACGGTTGTCACGGGAAGGACGTATTTGTTAGTGGGAAGGGTAGATTAGATCTGGATTCACATTGGAAAGTGATGCGATCTTTTAAAACCTGTTAAGCAAGTGACGCAACCCAATCAACTCAGTAATGTAAAGAGGCTTGGGTTTTAACCCACGATCTTCTGCTCAGTAAGCAAAAACGGTCGCTCTAAGGCCACTATGCCCCTTACATCACAACAAGCTGCGACCGACGATCGTTCATTATCAGTTACAAGAAGCTATTACAATAAAATGATATCATCCAAAGTAGTTAACATTTATCTAAATATACTTATTACTTTTTCTGAATCGTTCCTCCAATTTCTGTTATTAACGATTTTCTACAATAGAGGCCTGAATATATTAACTTAGTAATGTAATGAGGCTTGGGTTTCAAACCATGATCTTCTACTCATTAAGCAAAACAGTTGCTCTATAGCCACCGTGCCCCTTACATTACCCCCATCTACGACCGACTCAACAAAAAGCTATTCAAATGAAGCGACGTCTCTGAAAGCAGCCAACTTTGTCTTCCAAACTGGATCACGCATACACCCTTTCCGAAATTCATGGTTTAACTACTCAACTTTTGGTTATTAATTGCGCTTTATGCTCTCGGAGCCCAACGATGGTGGTTTATTCTGTTGTGGGAGAGCTTGGGATTAAACCCATGATATTCTGCTCAATAACAAAACCGATCCCTCCAGGGTTATCGAATATCTCAAAACCAAAACACCCCACGGCAAAATATGATTAAGTTTTCACTTGATATGTCTAGATAGAGCTGGAATTAGGGCGTAACAGCTTTTGTAAACAATGACTTCCCTAGTTGATTTCTCGGAAATCATAGATCTCTCTGGCAAATCAATATCACCATCGAGTAGATGATGACTTCTCCTACCCGATGAATATGTTGGTTTGTGTAGGCACGCCTTGAATTCCGAGAAATCAACGAGAGAAGTCATTGTTTACAAAAGCTGCTACGCCCTAATTCCAGCTCTATCTAGATGTAGTGAACAATATTTGGTAATTCATATAGTTTTTGCGGCTGATGGTTTATTTTAAATATACTAGCGGTACTGCCTACGGCGACAACGACGGCAACAGCGAATTTGTAACTTACCATTTGTCTAGAATATAACACTTTTTTGAGTGCCAAGCTTGCTTGTTCGATCGAGACATTTGTTTTCTTAACGAATCATGCTTCAACATAAATTAAAAAAACAAAATCATGATCATAACCGTAAAAAACCTAGGAACATGCTTCATGCGATCGAGGTCATCCCTCTGACAAATGGGAACGATGAAAATAAATCTCGAAATCAAACAATGAATCCGATCCCCAATCCGGCGCAACCGGCATCCCGCCCACGCATGCCAACACCACCATCAGATAGAGGAAATTTCCCCCTACTTCCCCAAGTTTCAATCGGCCACCGTAGCGCTGTATTCGCAGCGGTGATAAGTCCGAAATAATGTTTCAAACTGAATACATTTTTGAAATTTCAACCAAAAAACTATTATTTTCTATTTATTCAAGTGAGTTTCTGTGGAAGTCAAAATATGATCCGAACAAAAAAGTAGTACTCGTAATAATGGTATATAATGCTGAATTTTATCGTGCTTTGTTTCGAAAATATCTTCCAAATAAACAAACATGATCTAAATCTCCCGATTCGTCCACCGACTAAATCTATTGCCACTTAAAAATTAATTTCAGTCGGAGTATTAATTGGCAGATAAAATCGTTTTTCATCTGGTGCTACACCGAGCAATCGGCCTATTTAATAGTTTTTCGTCGATGGATTTAGGCGGCCAACTTTGTCTGCTGTTTAGTCAGCAGATGATTTCAAACCGTAACATGTTTGCATTACAAAATAGTTTTATGCATTTTGTACAAGATTCATCCATGCTGACAATAAATTTCCATGAAATTACATTGAAATTAAACATTAAACAGGTTTTGTCTGTCACAGACTTATCACCGTCGGTTAGTGCTTATTCCTGTCCCCAGGCGAGCGGGAGTTTAAGTTGTATTTCTCAATAGCGGCTACCAGCCACACCAAACCGACCATAAAACGCACTCCCCCACAAAAGCAGACACGTGCGGAGAACTTAGATCCAGGGCTCAATCGCCTCTGCAAACAAACACGTCAATCAACGACCACTCGCGAACCAAAACTCATCCTAAAAAACTAACAACACAAACAGGTAGAGGCATGATTCCTCTATCATTTGGTATAGTTTGTTCGCGATACTGAGCCCCTATTCGCGAGCAATCGGCGACCAACGTGCCTGTCCACAAAAGCAGCAACGCCCAAATCTCAAAGCTCTCCGGACGTCCCCTCGAAAATGCAATCGAGAAATGTCTAAGAACAATCTTCAACTGGAACGTACTCACCAAATCCGGGAACACATTCCCGATGCTTATTTTTCTCTCGCATCCACACCACACCCAACTGTGAAACACGTTCAGAAGCACTTTTGGTACACCTTCGATATCAATTTCATTCGTAAATACTTAATTTTTTTTTTTCAAAAATAGTTGCAAGCGAACCAACATCAACACCAATCGTGCCGAGCTCTTTCAAGCACCTTGCAGCGCGTAAATAAACTGAAATTAAAAATTATCACCCGCGATGCCACTAATTTCTGGTCCGGGAGAAAAAATCAAACAACGCAGATAGATCTCTTCTGATGCTTTCAAACATTATGAATCACGTTTTCTTTCTAGTCTAGTCTAGTCTAGTCTAGTCTACACATACACAGCCAGTACTTGAAAGAATCCTGGAAAATGATACATCTATCATTTTTCTTGTCATTATTAATGCCTGCTGCACACCAAGGATGTGAAACAAACAATAAAGCGGCCAGGCCTACTGTGTAGCGTTAATGAATCACGTTTTCTTTCTCGATTCTAAAACTTCCCGGAAAGTGAGAAAACTACCAATCACACACGTATAACGGTCCGGGAGGCAGAGTGCCAGCTCTAATCCGGGAAATGCAGCCGAAAACTTTGAAAGCGAACGCACGCACAAAACAGAGAGCAAAATTTAAACACAACCGTATCCAAAGGGGTTCGAAACTGCACTGGGTCTGTTAATAAACTACGTAGACAGCTTAGGGAGGGGGTGGGGTGGGTTGGCAATTTTCCACGACCCATACGCAGGTGGAGGGGGGGGGGTCAAGAATCCCAAAAAAACTTTCTACGTAGTTAATGAACAGCCCCACTCCACAAAAATAGAATGTATTATTTCCACAATAGAATCTGTGGTAAATGGGCTAATCTACAATACAAACAAACTTGTGCCATTTACCATTCATTTTATTCTCGTTCGAAACTTTTTTTATATAGGAAAAACGCACCATGTTCCTATTTTGGCCACCTTTTGACGGTATTTCACGTTGTTTACAATTTTGAGATGTTCAGTTTGTTGGTACAAATCATATTCATCGGTATATGATATATATAAAATAGGAACCTATGGTCAATACTGGTTCACTTACTTTATATGTTTTTTCTGTATGAAAAAATACGTTTTGAACAAAAATGAGAATGGAACACGAAACGAAAATTAATTATTTTATTCATGTGTTTCACTTATACATTTTTGCCAAAACATCAGCCTTACACATTCCATAAGACAAACCACATAGGTCCTATAAGAATGCATAAAAGGTATCCCAAGTAACATTGCAGGTTTTATCACGGTTTTATAGCATTCTAAAAGTCTAAATCATGGTCTACAGAACCCTCATAAAACCAAAATTGTTACTTGGGATGTGTGACCGCTATACATTTAATTTGACACATGATCTTCATTAACTTTTTACAGGGCGTCTGCTTATTAGTTGACTTATACATTTTATGAATAATTAGCAATAGAAATTTGCCAAAAGGACTAAGGAGATTTCTTTCCGTGTAGGAAAATGCCATAAGCAAATGTCAAATTTCGTGAAACATGGCGGATCGTTTTCTATCCTTTCACTCCACTGAAAAATCCCGTAGGCAAAATGTTAATTTTTTGCGTGAACGGAGGGGTCGACACGGTACACACGCTATTTCTTAGCAACCCAAATTTCAGAAGGATCTACTTTAACCGTTTGGTCACAAGTTTGTAGGTTTTTGTCATTTATTTTATACATTCAGAACCTTCACGTTTCTTGTGCAAAAACAGCAGTCTACCACAGAATTGATAAGGTTCTGTATCGCTGTGAAAAAGTTGTGCCGTTACGTTACGTCCACCATAGAACTACAAACAACCATACAAAAGTAGGATGACGGGATGAAGGAAAATTGGCAAAAATAACGGCCATTGCCCAAAATTGCCTCTTTAAATATCAGGCGTCCGTGTGCTAAGACACATTTTGATTAGCTAAGTGAAGTGGTTGGTGTTTTTGAACGAGAACCAAGACCCCCCCTAGCAGCAGGTAGAGTAGGCTAGGGAAATTTAACGTTCAGGTAACTAAATACCCTGTACCAAAAACTGAAAATTAATACGTATTCGTCCGATTCGGACCTCTTTTATGTTGGACCCAGTGCTGGAAATCCTCTGTAAATGAACCTGTTTCGATGCAAAACACAGCAGAGAACCACGCCACACTACCAACAATCAATACGAAACTAACGATTTTAAATTGGCTCACTACTTGACTAGCCTATTGGTCCCAAGCAAACGATTAACGTATCCCATTCTAGTCGAAATTCTAGTACTACGATATGTTTGTTTTGATTCGCTATGAAAGTTTGACAGATAAAATGAGGGGTTAGTGGTTTTTCCTATGTTTCGAGGGGTGAATCGATTAGCTTGGGACCGAAGAGAGTACCAGA
Organism: Ochlerotatus camptorhynchus; assembly: GCF_037179485.1. Lineage (NCBI taxonomy): Eukaryota > Metazoa > Arthropoda > Insecta > Diptera > Culicidae > Ochlerotatus > Ochlerotatus camptorhynchus. The sequence continues at coordinate 35,878 of NW_027040574.1, read as the reverse complement.
GCTGAGCCAAAAAGTTGAGCACGGTATTTCGGGACCTTCTAGTCTTAGAGTTACCTCTATGACACTACTGCGAACCTCAGAAGTTCGAGGCGTTCATGCACAAAATAATCAAGCTGCTCATTTGCTTGCGATGCTGATTCAACTCGATTCTCCGGATCGTGAGCAGCATTTCCCTACTCGGTTCCCGAACATCAAAACAATTCAGCTGTCAATAGGTTTACTTTTTCAAGGGTTCATTTTTGCACATCGAATCAGGTTTTATTTACAAAAGCTTTCCTGCACTGCTGTGTGTGTGTGTGTGTGTGTACAATCTAACCCCCACTGTCCGGCAGTGTTATTATGGAAGAAAACTGCTTTTTATTACCCTTAAATTAAAGCAGGTTTAGTCCGGGAGTTAGAAGGTGTTAGCTCTATTGCAGCTCCAGTGACCCATTTCAGAATGCCTGGTAATTCACGACCACTCCGAGGTCACTTTTACTTACAATAAGCCCCGCATGTTCACTCTACCTTTATCAAATGGATAATGGTATCATAAACACACTTCCAGATTCAAAAAATATTATTTCCAAATCTGGCACGTATATAGTTTTGAAATTTGTTCAACTGTATTAAATCGATTTGAATGGACATTTCTTATCAATTTTGTTTCGAATACCTCTTGATTCATCTGCTGGCAGCACTTACTGGCCCTTACCGGCGACCAACTCATCTGCCCGCAAATGCAACAACGCCTAAATCTCAAAGATCTCCGAACGTCCTCTCGAAAATGCAATCGAGATATGTATAAGAGCAATTTTCAACTGGAACGTACTCACCAAATCAATACATCCGGGAGCACATTCCCGATGCTTATTTTTCTCTCGCAAACCTGTCGTCGTCGAACGGCAAAAAAAGGAAACTCGGTGAGCAATTTTGTGACACGGAATTTTCACTGAACATAAACCGCGAATTCACGAATTTCACCACACCCAACTGCGAAACACGTTCAGAAGCACTTTTGGTACAATTTCGATCAATTTCTTTCGAAAACACAACAAAAAAAAGTTACAAGCGAGCCAACATTAACACCGATTGTGCCGAGCTCTTTCACGCACCTTGCAGCGCGTAAATAAACTGAAATTAAAAATTATCACTCGCGATGCCACTAATTTCTGGTCCGGGAGAAAATCAAACAACGCAGATCGCGACATCTCTTCTGATGCTTGCAAACATGTTGAATCACGTTTTCTTTCTCTATTCTAAAACTTCCCGGAAAGTAATTGCAGCCGAAAACTATGAGAGCGAACGCACGCACAATACAGAGAACAAACTTAAAACACAACCGTATCCAAAGGCGTTCGAAACTGCACCCGCAATTTAGGTGAATCATCTTGTCGCAAAAAAACTATGCAGGAGACGGATTCTTAATCGCCTTTAACTGGTTTAGCGCATTGGTCACAGGCGGAAGTCATGCTGGCTCAGTTTCCAAAAGTGATTTAGAAACAGCGGTGGAGATGCTCTAATACGCAAAGAGGAATTGGATTCTCAAGATCGCCCAATGCTAGACAGTATACACTACAAAATGTCTGATTGGATAACTTTTTCACTGTTTTCACAACACAAAATATGCTCTAATTAGACGATTATCGCAACGAACTGCACTTTCCACTAACAACCAGAACAATATTACAGGTATACCGAACGGAAAAAAAACGAATAACGATAGCCCGTGTGATCAATTATATCTTCGACCTTGATTTGCTTCAAAAAGGATTCAGTTCAGTTCGGATCAGTGGCGTCGCCCTAACCTCAATCTACCTGTTTAACAACTCTCAAAACGTAAACAAACAAAACAATATTGGTTCAAATGGATACAAATCAGTCAAACTAGAGGACCCTGTGAAATTGATTTGAATGTAAACATGACCCTAAATCAGTGCTGAGACTTGTCATTGTCATTGACAGACTTTCGCGCGATATTGACAAAATTGTTCGTCACATAGTCACTGACAGACTTGATCCTCAAAAAAACCTTCGTCAAAATCTCACTCATTTTTTCGTCAATGACAAAGATTCACCTGGTAACAAAAAGTGTAATTTAGTACATTCTGTGTCACATTATTGTTATCCAAGTAGCTCAGAACGTAGATACTTGTGCACTAAAATGGATCCATGTGATTGTTTTGCTCAAGTCATTTAATTTTGTAGCAAATTTAGCTAATAAACATATCTGCACATGTTCGTCACTGACACCATTGTCATTGACAATTGACATGGTTTGCCTTGACTATGACTGTTAGCTCAAATGAGTGACCAAAGCAGAATTGTCAATATCACCGTGTACTGTCGAGATTTTGCAGCACTGCCCTAAATAACGTTTTCAAAGTTGTTGAACAGGTAAAAAGTGAGGTTTCGCGACGCCACTGGTTCGGATGGTCTGCCTAATCTCTAATGCATTGATTTTTAAGCATATCGATATCACTACCATGCCAAAAATCGTTAATAGTGCACCTAAAAGCGAGCTTTTTTGGGTGGCGGGTGGCGAGTTTTTGAATTGTCAAATGCTTGATGTAAGCCAAACAAACCTTCTATCACCTCTTAAAACATACTACAAATTTCCCACAATATATGGCGGTTTGCACCACTAGTTGTAATTGAAACTTTCAGCAGTCACGCATAAAACGGGAGCAATACGGAAACAGCAGTCTGGTACGCTTTGTACGTGTATCATACTGGCAGACCGGTTTGAATGTGTGAGTTTAAATTAGAAGAACATTTGTGATGTATAGGTGCCTAAAGCGTGCACTTCTCGCTGTGCACATTGATATCTGATTGCAGGTAAAGAGAGTAATGGAGAAAGAGAGCGCAAAAGCTCGCTCTAACTCTCTTGTCAGTTGTAAATCTCTCAATTACCGATGGTTGCGCCGGTGCGCCTGTCAAAACTTATGAGCTTCTCCTGGTTCATTCTGATAGTGTTGTTCTGGTGAATTAAGAGTTGATTAATTCAAGTTTGCTACCCAGTGGACAATGAATTTTCTTTGGATTTTCACACTGTTTTGTATCAAAAAATATTTTCGGAAGTGTTTGAGGGATATTCTTCATTACACTTCAGTCGAAAGAGTTAGCCTTGTGATAAAAACGAGAATTAGTGAAGTTTTGCAATTCCTTCTACTTCGGTTAGCGCGAAAAGGGCCATACAAGTTTTGTTTACACAAGATGATAGGCCCTACAAATGCTACGTTAGGTAGTGATTAATATAGTAATATAGAATATGTTCCTCGAATTCATGTAGCATTGAAAAATAAAACAAAAACTAATATGTGGTGGTAAACTATAACGAACAATGTTTGGTGCACAGGTAAACAAATGAGGCACGCGACGCCGCTGACTGTACTACATTTCTTAGGTTGGTTTCGCGAGCATTAAGGAGACATCTTTAAATATTGCAACAATTAACCTTAAAAGAACAGCTCATGATTAACAGAAGGGAAAATCTCTGTTCAAAGTAAATCAATACCAGAAGCGGAGGTGTAAAAATTGGTAATATATTTTTAGGAGAGTTTTCCTATACATGAGCAGTTCTTTCGAGAACTTTGACAAAACCAAGATCGATGATTTGACAGATTGGCAATATATTTTTAGGAGATTTTCCCTTCTTTTTAAATTTATTTAGGAGATTTTCAGCCGTAGGCTGGTTCATCTCCATTTCTTCCTTCTGTTATAAATGTTCTTTTGAAAACTTTCTCAAAACTTGTGAGATTGACGGTTTGACAAATTGGTTATGTATTTTGAGGAAATTTTTTCCTTCTTTCATAAACGAGCAGTTCTTCCGAGAACTTAGACAGTATGTGAGGTCGATGGATTTAAAAATTGGTAACATAGTTTAACGAGATTTTTCTTCTTTTATAAATTCAAATCGAGGAATTTGGCAAAACTTTGAGATATAAGGTTTGAAAAATGAATCGAGGAATGTTGTGAGTTTTACACTTACAACTACTGAAAGCACAGCGCCACATTATATGAACGAAAAATTAAACCGAAAAATAAAGAATGCAGATTTCAACATTTTTATCAAATTACCGTTTGTGGAGGCGAAACGCAAAAAAAATATTTGGTAGGAGTGTTGCACAATAATATAAGCCACCTTCTGTGCCATTTTTTTTTTCGAAAAGGACCAAGAAAAAGGCTTTAATTTAATAAAAATAAACATTTTCAGGTTTTCTGCACACAAAACAAATCGCCATAACTTCTGTTTATTGCCGTCACCTGTTGAAATATGGTTGCAAAAATTTCCGAAAAAAAAAGTTTTGCTTAATTTCCCGAAAGAACTGCTTATGTAAAAAAGTAGGAATAAAAATATTTTATCAATTTGTCAAACCATCGATCTCACATGTTTTTCCAAAGTTCTAGAAAAAAAACTGCTCGTAAATAAAAGAAGAAAATATCTCCCTAAAATGTATGACCAATTTGTCAAACCGACGATCTTTTGCCAGATTTTTCCATAGACAGTGTATCGCAAAATTCAGCGTAGTCGAACTTTAGTTGAAACATTCTGAATAGATTTTTTTTTTCAATCATGACAAGTGAAGCATGGTTTACACGTTCAATTCGCGTTCAAGTCAGTTGAATTCAACTGACTTGATCAATTGACTTGCTCTGTCTAAGCCCAGGTTTAGAGTAAGAAATGTAAGAAACGGATATTCAAAACCGGGGCAGCTGGACTAAATGTTAAAGAAGAGCAAACTGGATAAAAATAAGAGCGATTGAAAGGCCCAATTGAAACTGAAGAAGAATAAGGTGTGCTTACTTCTAGTACGAATTTATATATGATGTTGATGAAACATAATGTGAAGTTTTTGGTAGCGAGCCCATACAGCACCGCATTTTCGCCCGTTCAGGCGAAATTATCTAGTTATACTGGCAACCTTATGTCTTCGGTTACTTGTATTCGGGTTTTTCGTCATGATCATCATTTCCTCCCATCATCATTTGTTTAGATCAGTCTTTAGTAGTAGCTCAAAGTGAATAAACCTAAAATTTAAACTGAATATTTCTGGTGAAATAAAAGACACCTGTGTGGAAGAACTCTTCTTGTTCTTAGTTTGGTGCAATCCAAAAACTGCAAGTGTGTGTATCGCTCTGGTCGTCTTGTCAGTGACATTAGGAGTACTGGCATCTCTGCTATTGTGAAGTGCATCGTATGCAATTTCTTCCCTGTGCACACACTGGGGCCGTGCTGTGGCCACAATTCGTAAAGTTGAGACACAACGTAGGAGTAAGTTTGAACAGATGTTGATAATTTAATGATTAAACGAAAGAAATATGCAAATATTTATTTGATAATGTTGTTTTCAAATCAATCCGGATCAAATCAAGTATATCATCTCGACACAGCATTCCCTTTGCGAGTTAGCTATTGATTGTTGAGCATGGCATTTCTGTCCTTCTGAAGCATGTGTGATAAAGCTAGTTGTACTAGAGCACTGTTCGTTTTGACTTTCAAAGTGTTTTGAAGATTTTCTGAGCAAATTGCATGACGTGTTTTAGTGAAAACAGCACCGAACGAGTTGAAGTCTCGGCGTGATCCATTTAGTACGTCATGGGGGAGTGACAAGCAATGTATAAGGTATAAGACAAAACATTGTTGAATTTTCCCTTATTTCGCGTGACAAAACAGATTGATCCTAAATACCATCAATACTTACAACGATTTCTTCTTTCGGTGAATTAGAAAGCAGGTTGGATCCGTTGAAATTAAATCTTGGATCATAATAAATGGCAGCACGAAAAATTTTGTTGCAAAAAAGTTTTTGCTGTCGGCGATCCATGGTAGATATAATATGGGACTTGAATCGGTTAGCATCGTCAAATCCTGATACACGACCATACGCGCGAATCCATTCAATATAAAAATCGGACAAAGTAAGCTGTAATTGCTGAACGGCTATGGTGAAGTTGAAAAGTGGCTCGAATGACAATGCATACTCTTCGATAAATGCCCACTCTTTAGAGAGATCTGAAATAAAATCATTAAACAATTCACATTCAAAAGAACATTTTATAAAATACATGTGTATAAGAAACAAATACTTACCAAGTTCTGTGTATTGTTTTCCCAAGTTACGGAAAAACTTTTTTCCGTTTTTCAAAGCTAGCATAAGTCGATAGTCGGTGTTCCATCTGGTCTCGTTAGGAAGTGGGGGATAAGCACCTTCGCTGGCTTCGAAGAACGCTTTGTATTCTGCTGAACGGAATTTTTTCGTTTTCTTTCGAATTTCTTTCAAGGTTTCTCTGAATTGTTTTTCACGGCATACATCATGAACAACCAACTGGGTTGTATGAGCTCCACAACGAATGGCTGCAACGAACTCGTCCGTGGTTGCATCTACAAGTACCTTCGCCCATGTCTGTTCTTCGGGTGACTCGTATGACTCAGTTTCAAGCGTCGTTTCAAGCGTATCGTCTTCCGCTTCGTTTTTCAGTTGTTCTACCTCTTCGTCTTCAGCGCTTTCCAGATTCCACTCCGGATCAGATATTATTCCATCATCATTGTTTAGTTCTACAGTTTCTGCTTCTTGTGAAAATAGGTGAACTAGTTTAACCATATTAGTTGCATTGTCGATCGTTATTGAAAATATTTGCCAGACTTCCAATTCAAAATGCTTCAGAAGCTTATTAAGCTCTTTTTAAAGATTTTGATCGGTATGCCGATCATGCAACTCGATGATACCTGTAATTAAATTGAGTTGTACAGAGGTTAAAATTCATAAAATGAAAATTGGTTCTAGTATTAGCACATACCAAGTGTTCTCTTAATAATCATTCCGCTGCTTGAAACATACTGACAGTTCACGCCCAAAAAACTTCGATACATTTTCGGAACAATATCAAGTTTTAAAGAAAGTATGATTCCTTTTAGCTCTTGTATGATAAGCCAATCTATTCCTTCAGCCGCTGTTTTATTGTAGTCCGTGATATTATGTCGGTTTAAGGTGATATTGAATGGCTTGACTAAAGGATCCAAAATATCACGGAAGCCGTCCCACTCAACTGATGCAAATGGTAGTCCATGGATGGTAACTAGCTTCACTACTCCGCCAATCAATCTCTGCTTTGACATACGGACGGTGATGGCAGGATCTGATGCTTCATGGGGTTTTATTGACGGTTCTCCAATACACAACAAGTTGTAGGCCGATAAATGGGCCATACGGAAATGTCGGTCGAAATTTTGTGATCGAAACACTTTTTGAGCATAAGGACAGTTCGGTTCTAGAGTACAAACCACCATTTTTGCGTCGTTTCTGAGGATTTGCTTTGTATGCATCAATATGATTGACTTTTTGGTTGGTTTCGTTTCAGCTGACTCGGCATAGCTCCTCTTCCGGCTGCTGATACCACTTGACTCTTGAGTATCTACCCCAGACTTAATGCCATCTTCAGACTGCATTTCCGACTCCATCGTGATGGAAGAATTGGATTGATCATCGACAGTAAAATTTCCGACCATGCTATTTCACTATTTACGAAAAACTAAAACTGGTTACGTAAATATTTAGCTGTAGCGAACAAAACACGTTAAACTGAAATGATTCTTTGACAGTTCGCTTTAAGTATTCATTCACAAGAGGTTCACGACTGTGTCACGCAATGTATTGAGGCTAATGAATCAAGTAATGAATAGTTAAGACTCAAGCAGCTCAGTTATAAATGGTTTATGAACCAGATAAACAAAAATGTATCGAATGAACCGATTCAGATTATTTTGAACCAATCCTGCTCATATGGTTCATGAACCATTTGCGTTATTGTGTGCAGAGTTATTTTTCTTTGCCCATTGATTTCCATCACTGGTTGGACCTTAAAAAGCTCATTCGTCAGCACACGGCCGGCTGGTGAAATTGGAAACAGTTTCCGAGCCTAATTGTCACTATTATCTGGCCAAACGTAGGCCATAATCCCAAAGGAGTTTTCCTTTCTCGGCTTGACCAAGGTGGCCTTGCCACGGTCGGCCGATTGTGCCAACGAAGGACGACGCCTTCCATCCCACCGTCCAGCAACGCCCGCTGGCCCGTCATCCGCTCGCTTCGCCAATCTGGCGAGAGTTCCGGCCGCACAGTAGGACAGCAGTCTGTGTCGGCCATCCCGATTCACCATCAACGGCAGCAGGTACACGACATATATTATACGAAATTATGAACACAGAACAACACGCTCATAATACAGAAAGTGACGAATAAATGCACTGCGTTCACCTAATTTGGGGTACCCTACTACTGTCGTAAGAACTCAATACTCACCAACTACCTACTCGGAGATCAAACATACAGCACCCGGTCGACTCAGGCGACAAGATCAAGCTCCGGAACACCCAGGGTCGGCTAGCTACCGGGTAATCAGAGAGTTTCGCGATACAAAAACGAAGAACTTTCACTTTTCTTTAAACTAACAAGATGACGAATGGAAAACATCGACCTGAGTCCGAACAAAGTTGTTCATTTGTCATCTTGTCAGTTCCAACTTTGTTTGTTCAATTTAGTGTAGTGTAGGATGTGAGTAGATCCTACTCAAATTTGGGTTGTTTAGAAATAGCGTGCAGGCAATCTCCCATCAAAACAAACTTCATGGTAAATGAGACCAACTCACATTTGAATACCGTTCAATCAAACTCGCATTGCCCCGTAGCGTGGATAGATCACCTTGTCGTGGTACGTTACGGGATGTAAGATCTACCTCCGATTCCTAGTCCTGACTACTCCAACTAGGGGAACTGGATTTTTCAGTAATCAAAGGAATGCATCTTAGTCCTTGTTACTTTTTATGCCTTGTTGATAGTGACAAGACTCGGGATAGTAGGCTCTGTCTTTGAACAAGTTTGACGTGCATTTTCTCCGCTGTTTATTTGGCGAGTAAAAAATAAGAAAATATATTTCGTCATATTTTTATAACAGTAAAAAAACCAACCATCACACCGGTTCAGAAGTCGATAACAAAGAGTTCAAGCAAAGAGTCAAGAAGGAGTTCCGAAAACAAACTCCCCCACTGAACCCCCGACGTTCTTTCGTTTGCGACGACGTCACGGAGAAGCGACCCACAAGTGGTGATCATGGAGACTCCTTTAATCACAGATACAGACAGGAAATTCCCCAGATTAAAAGAAATCACCACGGATCAAGGTGTATTTAAGGAGAGGCAACATGTTATTTCCGTTGAAAAGTATGGGTGGGTGGATATCATTCTGATTCAAGCAAGAAAGATGGACCAGCAGCGCAATGCAATTTCACCATTGATATTGCTCATGGATTCATTTGGTGAGCTCGTTCCTATTAATTGATTCACTTGTGATGATGATCGTCAACAGCGTTGAACAGCCAGAAACAGTTGCAGAATTAGCTTTCCATTAATGAGAGCTTTCCATTTATTTGATTTAAATAGTTGTAAATCTAACTGCAAACACATAGACAAACAAATATCATTTTATGTTCTGTTTATAGTCACCTGTGTACGCTACAATCAGCATTAGTTTACCAAAGCGATCAATGCTGCAAACCTTTCCCCACATTCAACATCCCAGTAATTTCTCGTGGAAGCGCAGAGGACTTCTAGGTTTCCTTCACAGCGAGTGTCATGTCAACACATTCCTTCCCATTCCCTATTTGACTTGCATTCGGACACGAACAGGTATTAGATCTGCTGTTTTTGCACATTGCGGATGAATGTTAGTCCCAAACATCATCTGTTGGTTCTTTGTGTAAATGCAGCTGCTCATGCAAGTAGTCGCTTACCCAGTGCTTCCAAATCAGGTTGGCTTGGATTAGAGATAATCGCCATCATTGCCACAGCACGGTGACGCCATTATCGTGGGTGCAAAGTGGATTGACACTTTTGAATGACCCCAGGAAGAAGTGATTCTGCTAGCGTACTAATCAAATTCCAGTTCGACATGGTCAAATAACCCTGTATCAAAGGAATTCAGAAGTATATTATTTTGTATGGATCCCTAGGGCACATCGGAGTAAATGAAAACGAGGAAACAGTATATTTTGCAGCCTTTGGCAGACTAGCAAGCTGCTACACCTGGGAGGTCCCTGCCCTGGATCTACATCATTGGCTCGTGACCACAATATTAAACTGCTGAAAATGCGGAATGCTTACAGTCAGGAAATCATTTCCTCCGGAGGATTAAGGGGGATCCCAGGAGGAGGATTGGCGACATAGCTTGATCGCAAGGGCGTAGACAAGTTCCACGTGGCCAGATGTCACAGACTATAACCACAGAGTTTGTTATCAAGATGCTTTCAATGATAACAAAATTAATTATTTTTGTGATATCCAACGAGCATTTTTTGTTATAATTCTTGTTATGTTGGCTTTCTACAAGATTGATAGCACAATCAGTTATCAAAACTTTCTGCATGGTTCACATTTCTCCCGACACACTCATCCACGAGCACCGGCACACTGTGGAAAATGATCGGAAATGAGAATCCGTGTGTTTGCGTGTGCGGGCGGGAAATTTATTTGATTATAATTATGCGCGGGCAAACAAAGGTTGATTGAATGATTAATTGTGTTTGTCCGTCGGTCGGTTGTTAGCTATCTTCAGCCCAGGGAGGGTCCTCTGATCCTAGCTCATTATTACCATGGCTGGTCTATTTTTCTTCTTCCTCAGTTGCACTAATGATCAAACGTGATGCACACCAAGTGCTAGTCCAGCAGTTGCAGTAGTAGTTTACTGTAATTCCGTTTGTTTGTTTTCCGGTAAGCATTTGCATTTTATGTGTTTGAGTGCGTAATAATTGAGCTTGCAGCCATTACCCGCGCACGACATAAACACTCAGACTTACATGATTCACTTTCCCGGTGTAGACAAAGTGGTTGCTATTTGCCATTCAGAGCCAGGTCCCTTCCCAGACAGACGATTTTTTCCCCTGCCGCGCTCAACTGGGTCGTAATTTGAGATGCACGTGTTCCCTTTTACAGCAGCAGTTGCAGCAAGTGTTTGTAATTGTTCCGGTTGCACACTTTGAACTTGGGTATTCATTAAAAGTTCCTGCTAGCAAGAGTAAATCCTAAATTGCTAAGCTCCCAGCCAGGTGCTTGTGCACGTCGTCGTCGACTGGTTGTGTTGTTGCAGTAGTTTGTTCACATGACTGGCTTTTTTGTCTGAAGTGGAGCCCCCTTTGTGCGAAAGGATCGTTCCATCCAAAAAATAACGTTCATTTCGATACATCGAAGCTTGTTTAGAACAGACACCGACAGCTACAAAATTCGACAGAACTTCCACATCCATTTTGGGAAATGTAACATTTCAACTTTCACATTCAATCCGGCAAACTTTTCCAATCTCACTCGACCGAGCTTTATTCTTGAAACAGCCACTTCAGGCTCCACCGGAACCAGAACGGATTGGATTAATGTCGAATTTATTCATATTCAACAGCTCTGACCTTGCTCACCACCACCACCACCACCGGCAGGGCGGCGAGTTCAAAGAGCACACACATTTGCAAGCAGAGTGAGAGGAGACTTTCGGTAAACTTCTGTCCGACTGTCTATCTGTCAGTGTCTGGAAAGTGGAACGTACGCCTCAGAACCACCCGGAAACCACTTTCATCTGCATGAATATTTCGTCGATTCTGTGGCAAGGGGGTTCCGATAAGGCAACAGAAAAGCTAGTTAGAAGTTGGACAAACACACCCGGGCCCGACCAGTATAATTGTGGGCAAGTTTAAATATGATATGTCCATATTCAAACTGAGACTATCCTCGGCTGGGGGTGGGGTTGTAGGTTCGTATTTTGCTATTTTTTAATCATAGTCATTCCCCGGGGGAACCTGTAGTCCGTAGAAAAGATTGGACAATTTCCACCTGCAGATATCTACAAACAGTTTGATTTTTTTCAGAATTGCTTATGCAGCGCACCTATTTTGATTACACTGCTGATATGCTCATTAAACTTGAATGCTTTTACTGAAATCACAATCGAGTTTAGTCCGAGCAGGTGCTCAATTTACAATATGGGGATACCTCTCAAATCCTTAAAAAAATTAATACAAACACTCACATTCATTTCCCGTAAATATCCAATTTCACTGCAATCCAGCAAAGACATTATAATGAAAGCCCACTCTCAAAATTGCGATTGTGGTGGCTTCCGAAATGACCACTCATCACTCTGTCAGGCAAGCAGCACTTCCACTGTTTCCTCAATCAGAGTGGCTGCGGTCGGAGTGGAAATGAACAGAGCACCCGAACAAAATCCCATAAGGAAGCAGCTGTTCGTTAGCTCTCACCCTCACCACCTACCAACACCTATCGGTCTGTTCAAACACACTCAACGCATCCAGACGAACAACAATGAAAAATGATGAAACATTTTGCGTTTAAAAAGCGTTTGTGCGAATTTCAGCGTTCTGGGATGCTTGGCGGGGCGGCCGGATCGGGGGGGGAATCGGTCGTTACAACCAGATAAACATTTACATAATCAAAACTGGTTCTGCTTCCGCGCCGCGCGCAAACACACTCATTTCGGAGTTTGCACGGGAAGCAGCGAGAAAGGGCCTCGGAAAAGCAGTTCCATAAATCTTCATCCCGAAAAGCGTAATCACATCGTCAGGGTGGAAAAAAAAGTATCCTCTCCGGGCGACGGGAGGAGCGGTGGAAATAATGGAAAACGGGGCTGACAAAGAATCGTTATAAACTTGCAAAAATATAGAATTTCATCAGTGTGTAGAATGAGCATTCTGAAACGGTAATGTTCGGGGCTTCGGTTCGTTCGGTTCGTCGGAAAGTGAGGCCAAAAAAAATATGGAGCAACACGAAAGACCCCCGTGGGAAATAACGACGGAATCACCTTCGATTGTGCGGGAATTTTAAGGGCGGTGGATCTGTTGGAAGACGTTTGAGGATAACATTTAACCTACAGCAAATGCAATGGGAATGGAGCTGAAGTGTCAAAATGTCTTCACCATCTTCTGGTTAGTTTATATGGTTCATGGAATTCACTAATTCTCTCCAGGATTTCAAGTATTCCTAGGACTCCAAAAACCACAGGTATAGTGCAATGCTGATGCTTTGATGACTCTTACTTTATCACACATTATTCAGAGGAATGTTTTTCGACAAAGAATTACCTATTTCGGCAATATATTGGGGGTGTGATTTAAAAAAAAAAACCAAAATTGACCGCGTTACGAAAAGTGGTCAGGTTTTGACAACTTATAACTCGGTCAATAGAAGATGGATTTTAATTCTAAACAAGTCAATCGATTGGAAACTTTTCTACAAATCTGCTTAAATTAACACTTTATCAATTTTCAATAGGTATGAAATAGGTATGGTATGCGGTAATAGTGAAGCTTCTTCCACTGGTGGCGAAGAAAGTGTCACTCAAAACACCGATTGGTGATTTCGCATCGCTGGGAGTCGCAGCTGAGTACAAGCTCAGCAAGATCAGCACCAAGGTGATGCTCCATACGAAAGCGGAGTATGAAGTGACCGTCAAATACCTGAAGGATTTCAAGGCCCTGGTGAGAAGCCCTTCAAGGTGATAATCAGGGTCTACTTCGACCAAACTTCGACCCCAAGGCAATTGAAGAAAAAAAGTTGGAAGGGTTGTATACTAGATACGACCGGGGATACGACCGCAGGGTTGGCGTTGGATAACGTCTGTTATGTGTTGTACTTAATTGTGTATATTATATTTTAGGAATATTCCTTGTTTTTCGTGCTGAGCACCAATGCTACCCACACCCATACTTGGCATACACAGTTTTGTCACGAACTGCTCATTTGCTAATAACTTTGCACACAGTTGACGGAACATAGTTCTTTTCAAAGCAGTAGATAGAATAGAGTGTAAGCTTGTTATAGATATGTAAAATAAAGTAGATTTTAATGCTAGTAGTAAACTGTATTTGTTTTTACGTTGTAAAAATGAGGTGAGAAATGCTTACTACACATCTCGGAATTTAAGTGTTAAATTGATTAGTGTTGAATCAAATGTTAAGCTTTACCTAATCTTCGCATATTTATAGTAAACTATGAGCCTAATTTAAAAATTACTTTAAAGAAAAATAAATTTCAACATCTGAGTGAAAAGTTATTACCAAATTAGCAGTTGGTGTGTACAACTGCGCATGCCCACACCTGGACACTACCTATCGACCCATCAACTCATGAACCGGGAACCCCGAAGGAAGGCGTGATCAGAGATCTTATGCCTCAGAACTTCCCGGCAGCGTTGACTGGGATTGAACCCAGACCTGCTGGGACGCTTACCACTACACCACGGGCGCCGCTGCTCTCTAGAGTTGTAATCTTGTAACCAAAGTTGGAAGCAGGGGATACTCTACATAAATTCTACTCTAACTCTTTTCTGAAATGAACTTGATGGCCCTGATAAGTTTTAACCTCCGAAACCGTACAGAATGCGTCCCTGTCGCTTCAGAGCGTAGATGACATCCATGGCCGTGACGGTTTTGCGCTTGGCGTGTTCAGTGTAAGTGACAGCATCACGCATATTTTCTAGGAACACCTTCAGCACACCTCGGGTTTCCTCGAAGATCAGACCAGAGGCGCTTGACATAACCACGTCGAGCCAGACGCCGAAAAGTTATTCCTATTTCCAATTAAACACATATAATCTCATAGTGATAGCAATGTTTAACATATTTAGCAGGGTTTTAATCATACAAATGCAAATCGCTAGCTTTCATGCTAAAAAATACTGGTGTTTGAGTCAAAAGTTATTATACGTCGTTTGATGGCCCCTATTGTTACTTAAGTCAAAGTGTATTTACCAGGATATTCGGGAGAATTATCAATTGCGTCTCCTTACGTGCAGCCCTTATCATTTTAGGACTACCGAAATCATGTTAGCAACCAACAGTTCGATTTATTCACTTTAATAATGAGAAAGCGAAACGACGAACGAACACTTTTCACGGGTTTCTCAGCGCTGTTACTTAAGGCAAACGGCATCTCCATAGAAATCGGGTGACTTAAGTAACATCGAAAACTATTTTGATCGGAAGGTGATTACGTCAAAAAGCAGTTTGACTAGTAAATAAATTTAAAAATGGGATGTGGTCCTATATTCGGACAGTATATAGTGTAATAGCAGGAGCATCGATTGACACTGATAGCTCGACTTTGTTTACCTTTACTTTCGACGTAATGAAAATTTGCTCTTGAGTTGTGATCATTCACGGAGGAGCAACTACGAAGTGCACGGTCAGAAGATAACGTTAACTCGACGGCAAACACATTCATTGATACGTTTGTTGTTGTGGATGATAGAAGAGCATAGCAGAAATAGTGCGAAACAGGAAACCATGGTCATCACAAAAGAGGAAATCGAAAAAGAGAATTGGCTTTCACCCTTCTGCTTCTAAGCCCCTTACAGTCATCGTCATAGCATCGCACCGCTTTTGGTTCTAGGGCACTTGCTGGTTGCAATTTTTCGATCAGGATTCACTGTGATGCGATCAGTTGTAAGCAGCAGAAATGTCCTTCCCTACTCTCTTGTGGAATCTTTTAGTGGCTCTGAAAAGGGCCGGTTTTGATAGATTTCAACGAAGAAATTAAGAGCGTTCACCACAAATACGAAGAGCCAGTTGAATTTCTTGGCATAATTGTGACACGCTTAGCGTGAATGGCAAACAGACAGACCAGATAGGTCGGTTTATTTCACTCGTCGAGGGTATACTTATACCTGCGTCGAGTAGCATATTATTAATACAGGGAGGGAACAATACACACAGTAAAATCACAGACAAACAGACGTAACTCTTTGAAAAAGTTTTTCTTGAAAACATAGTATCTCAAAACATAGGACCTCAGTAACGACATCTATCAGGCTTCTCGCGGAAAATAAGCTTGCTCCCTAACTCGCAAACAATATTGCATGAAAGTTCTACAGAATGTATAGAAACGTCAAAGTGATCCGATGCCAGCGCAGCGGCGAGTAGTTCGCAAAACTGATAATATTCAAATCAACCGTTAAATGCGTGAACGAAGATACACAATGAAGAGTTAAGTCTGTTTGTCTGTGGTAAAATACTGAAAAGGGGAGGAGTTTCGCTTCTTATGCTACGGGCACAAAACGAGACACCACCGACGAAACGACTATCGGCATGACATCAGCTCATTCTCTGCTTGAACGTCAAGCAGTACAGTTCGGTCTTTGCTCGCTCTGTCGAGTTGTTCAAAAGTTTCTAGTTTGTTCCAAACATTCGCAGTTTAATCGCGTCGTCAGTAGTGTCGGTCGCTTCGTGTGATGGGAAGACAGCGCTCCCGGAGCAGGCTCCGAGAGAAAACGGAGACGAAGAACAGCGGTGAGGGTAGCTTGAGTGTACCTATTTCGAATAGGTACGCTACTCTTCCCACCGATGTACGGAATCCCACCTCAGCCACGGTGAAGCGGTCTAAGAAGAGGAAGAAAAATCAAGGCCAGTCCGATGGTGCGAGTGGACGGGACGATGCCACCGCGACGAACGTCAGCGTCATTGGTGATTTCGGCGAAGCCGTCGACAACGAAACTGCTGCCAGCCCGAGTGCAGCAAAAATGAAGCTTCCTCCACTGGTGGTGAAGCAAGTCCCACTCAACACGCTGATTGGCGATCTTTCATCGCTGGGCGTTGCAGCTGAGTTTAAGCTCGGCAGGATCGGCACCAAGGTGATGCTCCGAACAAAAGCGGAAAACGAAGTGGCCGTGAAATATCTGAAGGATACCAAGGCGGAATTCTTCACGCACGACATCCCCGGTGAGAAGCCCTTCAAGGTAGTCATCAGGGGTCTACCAAACTTCGACCCCAAGATGGTCGAAGCCGAAATCAACCGGTACAAGCTAGCCCCAATCGCTGTCTTCCGAATGACAAGGAGAGATGAAAACGTGAAGACGTACCCGGATTGTCTTTTCCTGGTGCACTTCCAGAAAGGGACGGTGACGCTCAATGCGCTACAAGCCATCCGATCGATCTACTCCATCATCGTACGGTGGGAGCCATACCGTGGCGGTCATCGTGACGTAACGCAGTGTCAGAGGTGCCTCAATTTTGGACACGGTACCCGCAACTGCAACATCAAGCCACGCTGCAGCAACTGCGCTCAAGAACACGCCACTTCCAACTGCCCTGCGGATGGAGCCGTGGCGATAAAATGCGCCAACTGTGGTGGTGCACATCAAGGCTCAGACAGACAGTGCTCCAAACGTGAGGACTTCAAACGCATCCGAAAGCTGGCGTCAAGCAACAATCAACCAGGACGCAAGAAGGACAAAACCCCATCATTCAGGACGGATGATTTTCCGCCTCTTCGTGCTCTCCAGCAAAGGCAAGCGAATTCGCGGGTGCAACCCGCCCCTCCTCAAGAAGCTTCCGGTGATTCTGCTGGCCAAAGCTCTCCATCCCCCCTGGATTCTGGAGACAACCAACAGGACAAAACAACAACCCTGATCTGTTCTCAGCGGATGAACTGATGGAAATTTTCGTCAACATGTCCGGTGCTCTTCGTAAGTGCCGCAATAAGCCCGAACAGATCCAAGTGCTCGGTAAGTTCATCATCCAGTATGGCGTCTAAACCGCTAACTATCGTCACCTGGAATGCTTGCTCTGTAAGAGCAAAAAAGATTGAGCTTGCCGACTTCCTCCGCAAGCACAGCATCGACGTGGGCCTTCTAACCGAGACCCATCTAAAGTCCGGCGACAGCTTCTGGTTGCCTGACCACAACATTATCCGGCTTGATCGCACCAGCTCCAGGGGGGGTGGTGTTGCGGTCGTCGTCAAGAAAGGAATAAAATACCACACTCTGTCTCATATCCGCACCTCTATCATCGAGGCCCTTGGTGTGGAGGTGGAGTCGTCGACTGGATACGTCCAGTTCATCGCCGTCTACTGCCCTCGACAGTGTGCCGCCAGCAGTGGACTAGCGGCTAAATTCAAGAAGGACCTGTCCACCATCACCCGTAACGGTTCCCGCTTCGTCGTTGGAGGAGATCTGAATGCTCGCCATGAGGCCTGGCGGAACTACCAGCAGAACCAGAACGGTCGTCTGCTGTTCGACCACTCACAGCATGGGCTGTACTCCGTTTGGTTTTCGGATGAACCAACATTCATCTCACCGGCGGGCAACCCATCGACGCTAGACCTGTTCATGACAAATATCGGCTTGTCCAAGCCGGTAGCCTTGAACGAACTCAGCTCCGACCATCAACCGGTGGTGGCTGAACTGGGATACAACGTAGCTCCTGCTCCAAGCCTGCGCAAGGACTACCATCGCGTTAACTGGGCCCAGTTTGGACGCGTGGT
Organism: Ochlerotatus camptorhynchus; assembly: GCF_037179485.1. Classification (NCBI taxonomy): domain Eukaryota; kingdom Metazoa; phylum Arthropoda; class Insecta; order Diptera; family Culicidae; genus Ochlerotatus; species Ochlerotatus camptorhynchus. Next base: position 17,587 of record NW_027040574.1, on the reverse strand, counting down.
AGACAGGCACATCATCGACAACCCGCCGCTTGACACCGTGGAGGACATCGATCGAGCGTTGGAGGGACTCCATCAAGCCATAACCGTGGCTGACGAGGCGTGCGTCCGACGAGTTCCTGTGAGGGGTAAGTTTATTGCCATTGATTCCCACACCCAACTTTTGATTCGCCTGAGAAATGTTCGTAGACGCCAGTTTCAGAGGACTGGAGATCTGGGTAAAAAACGTGAAACGGCTGATCTGAACAGACAGATTGCTTCCAGAATGGACTCACTCCGAAATGAAAGTTTCGGGCGTGTTGTCCAGAATCTGGACGACCGCTCCAGACCTTTCTGGAAGGTAGCCAAGGTCCTGAAAAATCATCCCAAACCCATTCCACCTCTCAGAGTCGAAAATGATGACGATCGGCTTTTAATCACCCCACAGGAGAAAGCAAATGCGATCGGCAAGTATGTCGCTTCATCGCATTTGCTTGGCTCGACTATCCAAAGTCCGCTCGATGATCAAGTTGCGCAAAGCGTTCAAAACCTAGATGCCTCCTCTTGTGTCGTGCCCCCGGCGGATATGATTACAGTACAACAAATTTGCTCAGCGCTGAAATGCACCAAGAACATGAAGGCTCCCGGGTTTGACGGTATATTCAACTTGATCTTGAAGAGACTCAGCATGAAAGTGCAGTCTCTTCTAACCGCTATCTTCAACAGATGTTTGGAACTGCACTACTTTCCAAGTATCTGGAAAGTAGCAAAAATCATACCAATCCGCAAACCCGGTAAGGATCCAACATTGCCTTCAAGCTACAGACCAATCAGCCTCCTTTCAGCGCTGAGCAAATTGTTCGAGAAACTCATTCTCAATCGTTTGCTCAAGTTTGTCGAGGAAAATAACATTCTCCTTCCGGAACAGTTTGGATTCAGAAAGGGGCACTCCACCAATCACCAGCTAGTACGGGTGATGAATAACATCCGAAGTAACAAAGCTGTATCCAAGTCCACAGCCATGGCCTTGTTAGACGCTGAAAAGGCGTTTGACAATGTTTGGCATGACGGACTTGTGTACAAGCTTTGTAACTTCAACTTCCCATTACATCTGGTTAAAATCACCCGTAACTACCTTCAGCAAAGGTCGTTTAAGGTATCGTTGAATGGTTGTCTTTCCGACACGTTTTCCATCCCAGCAGGAGTGCCGCAAGGCAGTCTACTGGGCCCGTTGCTTTACAGCATTTATACTTCCGACATTCCTCCCCTTGGAGACGGTTGCGTGTTCTTCCTGTTCGCAGATGATACCGCAATAGCCGTCAAAGGAAGGATGCCTCGCGAAATAACGAACAAACTTCAACGATGCCTTAACGCCTTTGCTGATTATGCCACCACGTGGAAAATTAAAATCAATCCCTCCAAAACACAAGCGATCATGTTCCTCCATCGGCAATCGCCCAAACTGAAACCGGCTCCATCTTGTACTGTAATGATGGATGGCACAAGGGTTGAGTGGTCTGCCGAAGTACCCTATCTCGGGATGTTGATCGATGAAAAGCTCCTCTTCCGTTCGCATGCAGAGAAAACTGTAGTCAAGTGTTCTTGGTTAGGTGTCTGTATCCGCTGATTTGCCGCAGATCCCGCCTCTCAAGGGTGAACAAACTGGCCGTCTACAAACAAATCATAGCACCTGCGATCCTCTACGCAGCTCCGGTGTGGGAATCATGTGCACAGACTCACAGGAACAAAATTCAGGTCGCTCAGAATAGAGTGCTGAGGATGGTTCTTGATCGTCCTTTCGACACTAGAATAACAAATTTACATGAAGAGGCAGGCATTGCCAAAATAGATTCCAAAATTAACGAAATTAAGACTAAATTTGCACAAAAATGTAATTTATCAGAACATGCTTTGATAAGCAATTTGTATATAGTAGGTTAGGTGTATATAGTAGTTGTAGGTTAGTTGTAGTTGTAAATAGTAGTTATAAGTAGACTCCTTTTTCCAATTCAAATCATACCAATCCCACCAAGGTCATTCTCTAAACCAGGCCTGATAGGACTAGGAACTGTAATTAATAATTAAAATCTCACTGTACTAAAGTTGAAAAGACGCATCTGTGTCACTTGAAAAATTCATACATGTAAACCACACAAACACAAGAAATAAAGATCATTTAACTGTTAACTGTTAAACGAAACGACTATCAGTATTGCTGCTGAGTCGTCCCGTCTGGCTCAACACAACAAACGCTCGACGATCACGTCCCGCGAAATCCAAACTGCGGGCCGTCTGCTGCTGCCGGGTGAGCCAAGCACGCTGTCTCTGAAGGAACCAAGGCCGTCACCAAGTACACCAACTCAAAGTAGATTCGTACCATCCAAACAATCAATCGGCCCTTTTCAGGGCCACAAATCGATTTCCAACGTGAAAGGTTTTGATGATTTATTGAACTTTTAAATGTTCGAAAGCAGCGTTAGCAAAGTCCGCGATAAGAAATCAGTTGATTTGCCTTATGAAAATAATGTTGACAAAAAGAATAAGAGGTATCCATGACACGACTGTACGGTTTTGACGTCTGTGATTTCTATATGGGGGTACATTTTGTGAAAACCGAAAATGGAACATGAAATAATTGTGACACGCTTAGCGTGGATGGCGAACAGACCGACCAGATAGGGCTCGCTGGATTCCTTTAGGGTCATTAACGGCTGAGCTCTGGAAGCGCAGATCGGTCTTGAAGTCCTGGGCGATTTCACGAACCAGACGCTTGAAAGGCAACTTGCAGTCAGCAGCTCGGTCGATATCTGGTAACGACGGATCAAACGCAGAGCGACAGTTCCTGGCCGGTAGCGATGAGACGTCTTCACTCCTCCGGTGGCCATCTTTTTGAGCCTTTCCTCCGGTGAACTTACGAGCGATCTGTTTGATGGGGCCATTATACGATGTGGATACGTTGAACGCAATCTGTTGAATAAAAATTTTAATTACCCATTCCCCCATGGGCATTGGGTCCAAGCAATATTTCATCAGATTCCAGACAAATCTGTTCGATAGTAATTAGAACAGAAAATGAAAATATAAAAATGAGGTAAGGAAAATAATTAAAATATGGTTCAGATTAATACCTGGCTGAATAAAGATACACATTACCATTTATTATATAAGACCACGTAGTCCTACGTCACCATTGCGTACAACCCCATAGGGCTGTCCCTTGTAGTTGGAGGGTGGTGTACAAGGGAGTCTGAACCGTAAAAAATTTCGTAGTCCTACGTCAACAATGCGGTTGTGTGTTGTTCACCACCCTCCAACTGCTCTGCTGCTCTGCTGCTGGGTCGACGATCGGATAGACAATGATGGAACGGGCGACCTTGTTGGACGCTTATATAGTAGAACAGAAAATATCAGAGGTGTCAGATACTCGCATCTGATGTCTCGGTTGGAGAAAGTATAAGAATATAAAAAAATCAATCGATTTTCACCATCTTTAGACAATGGTTTACTCTTAACCATTTTTCAATAGTTTACAGAATAAAATCAATAGTTTTGAAACATTCAGCAAATTGCTAGAAATATTTCCAATCGATTGATGCCATTATCTCGTAAATCTATCGAGAGACGGTTGAGTTATTATCGTTCAAAATCTTTTAATTTTTCGTAACGCATCCAAAATGACTGTTTTCAATTTTGTACCCCCGTATGTTGCCGAAAGACGTTATCCAACGTCAAAATCAAGGACCGGTACAAGCCCCAGTAGTTCTTGAATAGCCAGTAATCTTCTCCTTTGAGTTTTCCGTATCCAACCACCACCACTGCATGATCCAATCTATCAAAATTGTTCATGCATTCCGGTTCGTAGTACACTCAATTTGCGTTGTATCTAAAATACTTGTGACCGGCTTCGATATCACTCGACAGCCCTCGGAAGCCTACGTTTCGAATTTAAAAATGAACCGAGAAGTGAATTGCTGGTCTAAATTCTTCTAGTATATACAGTTGGAGTATTTTTTTTTAAATACGCTGTAAAACAGCACGAAATGTTGTGAACAACTTCAGTGACAGCTGTCCAGCAGTGCTCCCATTTTATTTCATAAACAATCCAATGCCTACGAGATTGTGCCGAAGGTGTGCTGGTGGATATGCCCAAGCTGTGCTGAATCAACTTTCGGCACACTGTGACTTACCCCTTGATTTTGCATCTCTAACTGGACTCCTCGAATGTATGGAATCGCTAAAAATCTCACCGTTGACGCGCCGTAACCTGACTGAAGAACGAGAGAAAAAAATCTACCGCCGCTGAAAATTAGCCCCAGTGGGAGACGCCAAAACATCAAATCCTCCCCCCTTTCACCCGCAGAAAGCCGAACCGAATCCGAAAATGAAGTGTAAACATAAACTCCTCATTTTGATGCGTGTTTTGCTCTGCATATTCCCTCGAGAAGTGTTGTTCTGATAGAAAAACAAGCCAACGAAAAACGAGCATTTTTTTTTTGTTTTGTTTTGGTATTTTGTTGCCTCACATTTACACGTAGAGGCATCGCTCTTTTCCGTCAGGGCCGCAGCAGGCGATGAAAAGTTCAAAATCCGCATCGTAGAATGCACGGTTTTTTTTTTGGCAGCGGTGGTCAATAATAAATGAGGCGTTGCACACTTTCCGTCAAATTTGACATTCAATTCGCAAATATCACACACAGAGCACAGAGCAGCGCATCGCAAACCGGATGCAGTTTAATTAGCCATTGGTGCCCGAGAAATTCGCCACGGCAAAAGTAGAGATCATTTTTCTCGCCTTGGTCGTCGTCATCGTCGTCGTCTTGGTAGTCGCCGTCATGGAGATGGAAAGGGTAGTGACAGAAAAGTTCGCTCGTAAATCATCGCTGACAAGTGTCCTGCAATTGCTTGAACTTTTTTTCTTCCTCTCGCTCTCTCTCGTTCTCTTTAGATTTGTTTTCAAGTATTTTCGCGGTCACGGGAAAATGTTACTGGCGCCAAATGGGCGGATGCAGTTTTCCGATGGAGTTGTCCCAAAAACATTAACGTGACATTGAAATAACTGGTGGAATGGCATTTGAATTTGTTGTTTTGCCGAGGTTGAATCCATTTGTACGTTCAAATTTCATTTAAGTTTTCCCATAGCATACATCAACGTTCGTATCGATAATGGCAAGAGCGAACGGGGAAAACTTAATGAGTTCCAATCCCGGGAAAGAGTGTCATCAACTATGTCAAACCTCTATCGCCACCTCCACCAACCACCAGGACATCGACGACGACGACGTTCGAACGGCGCTATATTGAAAACTGATAGAACCTTTTGATCTGTTAGAGGCACCGCCACCGCCGCCGTCGTCACCATGTAGCAAAATCCAAAGGCTAGACGGGTAGAGATATCCGTAAGAGCTGATCGAACTTTGTCCTGGTGTAAATTTTGCCATCTCATGACACAACGACGTGAGTGCCGGTCGATGGAAAATTTTCGGAAAATGCGAAAAATTCAACCACTGGAAAACGTCGGAAGCTATATTGCTAATCTCAGCGAACGATGCCTGGAAGCAGTTTCAAACCGAGAACACGTATCGAATATTGGTTCCATCGATCAACAGTAGAGCAGAAGAGCTACCGGGGACAGGGAGCTGGAGTACACCTTTGTGGATTCAGTGGAGCTCCGGTTGACATCAGTTCAGCTGGAGGCGTGATGGAAAAGGTGGAAATTGTGACTCCCGCAGGAGTCATCCCTGCTCGTGTGATTTGTGTACGTGTGTTGGTACAGGCATTTAGATTAGCTTGTTCCGGGGGAGCGATTCTGAGCTTCGAGTAGAGAAACTTTGTATACATGATAGGATTAATTTTGGAATGAATTAAATGCTTTCAAGGGGAAAATGGAAAACTCAGCCACAGTTTACATGCGGATTCTTACTAAGTATGAATTTACACAATATTCCTTGAATCCATCGACAGGGGAAAGTCTTATTTTGCCAAATTTTGACTGATGCGGCTGGAGCTGTTTCAAGTGAATCAAATTGATTTGTGATCGATGAAAGCCATCCCAACATTGTTAGTTTTATCATGGTTTTCAAGCACTCTACAACTCAAAATTATGAGCTACAAGGCTATGATAAAACCTAAATTGGTTTTGTTAAATTTGAAAAAAAAAAAAAAAAAAACAAAACATGTCGGTTACTAAACATCATCAGAAAGAGCTTCGATTTCTGAGCTCAACGACATTTTTTTCCGAACCATACAAAAGGGTAACCTCAATACCCCTAAAGAACCCAATGGCTACTTCTAGATAGAGCTGGAATTAGGACGTAACAGCTTTTATAAACAATGACTTCTCTCGTTGATTGCTAGAAAGCCAAGGCTTGCCCACTCACATCAACGTCATACGTCGTCGAGTTTCGAGAAATCATCGAGAGAAGTCATTGTTTACAAAAGCTGCTACGCCCTAATTCCAGCTCTATCAAGACTTGATGTTTTCAATTAAATTGCGAGGGAGCGACTCTATCTAAGATGCAGGACGATTTTTGCTTTGCTGTTGTACGTGCACGCTTAATAGATTGAAAGAAGATTGATGTCGGTTTTGAAGATTTCCTGCGATGTGAGTAGATGGATTTAGATGCAAGAGTTGAAGCAAGATTTTTCGTACATTGATTCGCTAGCGTGAGACTTATCGACCATCTAAAATTGGATTTGGATGTATCGCATCCCTCGTTGAATTGGTTTCTTCAAGGGTATTACATATTCGTAATCTGCATTTCAAATCCCCATCCTAGCGCCCCTTGGTGGTACTTTGTATAGAGCTTTTTGACGATTAATCGGTGAATCATTTAAATCGAACGAGTGCGAGCAAGAGGGAAACAGATTAGTGGGAAAACAAATCGTGTATTCATCCATGTGTGCTAGATAGAGAAAGACGATTAAAGGCCAAAAAGGTCTATGACAGCGAGCTGTCAAGTAATAAGTTTTGTGTCAAACTGTAAAGTTGCGTTTTGCTTTAAAGCAAGCCTGCCCAATCTTTTTGAATTTGCTTTTTCAAAAAGCTGTGTCTATGTTCTATGAACATGTTACAAGCTGAAATTTGTCCATTTATCATTCATTCTGGTCTAAAATTCAAATTGACAGCTCGCTACCATACCAAGTTCGACCGAATTTGGTCGTTTCACCTTTTTACCTTGCTCGTACAAGAAGGTGTACCGAAAGGCTATAATATCACTTGAAAGGTGCCACCTTTCAACAGGGGCTGGTATATGTTGGAGCAACCCTAGGACTAAGAATTAATGTATCCCAAACTCTCATGCACTGATATAGACACAAAAGTATAAGATAGCACTATCGATCTCGTTAACTCTAGACCAACAATTGAAATAGGTGGAACAACCAAACGTAAACAATGGCTTTAAACGCAAATTCCTTCCTATTGCTGAGTCGTCGACGCAAGTGGTCGCCATTCATTCGACGAATTCTGACAGGACGGCGGCCGAAGACGGAAGCTTCCGACGGCGAGAAACGGAGGTCCGCGTAAAGGCCGGCGCACAATAGATACGTTTTCGGGTATTTTTTTTTTGACAGATAATGCATGGGCTAACTGTCAAAAAACCTGAAAACGTATATATTGTGCGCTGGCCTTAACGGCAACCATGCTACGTTCAGCGTGTTGCCTAAGCAACGGAGATCCGTGAGACGTCAAGTGCTTGTGACAGCGCTGCCATTTATGCAGATTTATCTGTATTATACAGATTTTTTAATCTTAATACAGACCCGATACAGAATACAGATTTATCACAGATTTTTAAATTACAATACAGATTTATATAGATTTTTATAAAATGAATGTTATGGTTTTTTTGACAGCATTCACACCCAGAGGACCAACCGCTTTCGGATGAATATGGAGCTGGTAGTAAACGATTTGAGATTGCATGGGGATTTACAGTATTAATTGAATATTTCCGATATAAGCATGTATGTTAAATACAAGAAAAGTGCCCGAGCACATTAAAATGGTACAAATACAAGTACTCGTAAACATTTGACTTGCATTGAAAATGTATTGCGTAAGAAATTGCGGATTTTCTGATATTCTCCATACTGCAAAAATGATTTTACCAGCACTGGCGGGGCGACATCTCTCGACTTTTCGGTGTAACTACCACACAAATGATGTAATTAATTGTATTCATCTATATTAAAAATATCAAATAGTAATGAACTCGTGCACTTTTTTGCATTTAAAACTGCTTATCAGGAAGATAATGAATAGAAACTAAAATCTCCATACATTTTCAAACGGCTTCATATCACTCTTATAAATAAGTACGGAAGATATCACAAATGGCGCAATTATATCCCGTATGGTTAGTACGATAGCCCGAATAGGTGGTTAAGCACTTTTTATGGTTATTTTGTATGCACTGTATTTGTAAAACAACAAAACATGATTAATTAAGAAAAAAATCGTCAATACAGAAAATACAGATTTTTTAATAGAGTGGATACAGATTTTTTATAAAACCACCTGGCAGCTCTGGTTTGTGACGTTCGGCGAGTTGCCAGTAGCGCGGTCAGCGATCGCCAAGTCGACGGTCGTAAGCGGAAGTGCGGAACGACGGGTGTTCGTGTACGTTCGGCGAATCGCCGGTCAGACGTCGACTGCAACACGGTGCGTCGTGACATCCGTACGTCGACGAGGTACACCGGAGCTGCGAGGCCGTGCAGTAAACCTTTCGGTGGCAACATCGACAATGAAGAGGAGAAATATAATGTGAGTACGTTCCTGTTTACGTGATGGGCGGACGCTCTTGCGACGCCGAAGAGAAGAAGATCTATGGCTGTTTAGCGAGTAGTGGATTAGGAGCGAAAGAGCAATAAGGAATAAGAAGAGCCAGGAGCTAGAAAGGAGGAATGTGGGCGTTATGAAGGGATGAATAAATCATAAGTCAAAATGAGATTCAACCCAGTTTACTTTTATTGGTGCACATGCCTATAAGTGTTTGTGATTTTGTCCGCTTTTGTAGTTTTGCAGTTTTGGCTCTACCACTACCGGAGTACTGTAACACTGGCAATTGTTGGTCTAGAACTCATATAAGGATGTCATTATCAATCTCTCCTCTGCTATGACTGGCCTTCAGCTAGGGTGCTTGAATTTGTGATTCGCTAGTTTACGTTATAACTTGAAATCCTTGCCATCTAGAAGGTTGCTGCCTTTGGCGAAGTTGTTCATTGGATCAAGACCTAATTTGTTATATGGTCAACGAAACGAAAACGGTCAAGTAACCGGTGACGAAACACATTTGCTGATACGTTAAAGTCAAATTTGCAACAAAAGTAGTTAAATTGTCGGCTGATTGCACGAATTGGCTCATTCTGCGTATAATTTCTGCCTCGTGGCTCCAAAAACAGAAATTCGCGTTGACGAAGAGGTCTCTCAGGAGCATACATATTTAGCTGGGCCAGCAACGTTGGACAGTCAATGTCACCCGTAAGAAGCTTTCCAGCAAACATAGCTTGAGCGACCGTCCGTCGCACCACTAGCGGTTCGATGCCCAGAAGACGGCAACGCTCCTCGTACGGTGGCAGGTTCGATGAGTCACGCCAGTTCAAGAAACGAAGAGCATATTTCACAAACTTTCGTTGAACAGATTCGATTCTAGCGATCCAAGTGGCTTGGAAAGGGCATCATACAACTGCACTTGATTCTAATATAGACCGCACAAGTGAGCAGTAAAGTGATCTGAGGCATAACGGGTCCCGGAACTCATCGGCAATTTTGAAAATGAAACCCAGTTGGTGATTGGCTCGGGAAATGATGTCGTTAGAATGGATTTTGAAGGTGAGCCCGCAGTCCAGAGTAACACCGAGATCCCTTATTTGTACTACACGGGCAATGCAACATCCAAAGAGCACATAGTCAAACATAATTGGTTCGTTTTTACGGTGATAGGAGATGACGTTGCATTTTTCGATGCTCAGGCCCATCAAATTTCTCGTGCACCAGTCAGCGAAAATACATAGCATATGCTGGAGATCCCAACAGTCCGAGAGGCTTTTGATAATTTTGTAGATTTTGGCGTCATCTGCGTAGAAAAGACGACATCCAGATGGTAACAACAGAGAGATGTCGTTTAAAAAGATCGAAAACAGCAGAGGTCCCAGGTTGCTGCCTTGCGGGACTCCCGAGTTGTTTGAGAAAACATTTGATTCCGTCGGGCCAATCTTGACTCGTACAGAGCGATTCACTAAGTACGATCTGAACCATTTCACAGCCGTAGACGAGACACCTAGTATCTCCAACTTAGCAAGCAGGATTTCATGATCCACCCTGTCAAAAGCGGCTTTTAAGTCCATGTATGCAGCATCAACTTGCCATCCAGCATCCAAGCTTCGCAGACAGTCAGAGGTAAACTGCACCAGGTTCGTGGAAATCGATCGCTTGGGGTAAAAACCATGTTGGTCCGTATCGATATAATTTTTACAGCACATAAACAGAGCATCATTTACAATAATCTCGAAAAGTTTAGAGCAGGCGCACATGGAGGAAATCCCACGATGATTAGCGACATTCCGTTTGTCTCCTTTTTTGTGAATTGGAAACAGATAGGAAAGCTTCCAGCGGGAGGGGAATTCATTTTGCTGTGCCGAGAAATTAAAAAGTCGCGCAAGTGGAAGGCAGAGGTTGACTGCACATCGTTTTAAAACTGACGTGGGAATTCCGTCAGGACCAGCGGCGAATGAGTTCTTCATTTTGCATGTTGCGGCTATCACCATGTCTTCAGTGATGTGAGGTATGTCAAAACTAAAAACATCACGTGGCATCCCGGAGGTTGCGACCAACACCTGTGTCGATGAAGCGGAAAAATCGTGGAAGACTTGTTTGAATTGACGAGCAAACAAGCTGCATTTTTCACTTTCGCTGCAGGCCGTATCATCTCTGAGGAACATGGAACAAGGCAGCCCGGATTCTTTCCGTTTTGAATTTACAAACGACCAAAAACCTTTCGGGTTCGACCGAAGGTTCGCTTCCGTGCGTCTCACGTGCCGATTATAGAGGAAGTGGTTGTAGTTTCGATAGCGACGACTTGCGAAATTAAATTGTTGCTTGTAGAACGGTGAGCGAGAGCTGCAGTACCTTCGGAGTGCGGCGGAGCGCTGACGTTTTAGTTTACGTAGGCGTGGGTTCGACCATGAAGGCTTCTGCGGGGGACGTCTTGCTGGGACAGTGCGGAAAATAACTTCTTCCAGTGCAGAGCTGAAACAATCCACAGCATCATTGACACTAGCGGCCGTTTCGATACAGTGCCAATCTATTTCCGCAAGCGCATTGTTCAATGCAGTGTAATCGGCCCGGCGAAAGTCCAGAAAGCAGCACTCGGAAAACGGTATATATTCAATTGGAGTGGATAAACTTAGTGACACGACGAGAGCGGGATGGTCGGCATCTAGATCGATCAATGGCTCGACCGGTAGAGAAACAGAAGTGTCTGGTAATGCTGAGTCATTTGCCAGAACAAGATCTAACAAACGTCCATTACGGTTGGGAAAAATGTTCGCCTGAGTGAACCCATGAATGTTAAATCCGTCCAGAAGTTCACAGCAAGCAACCGGAATGGTGTGCCACTGTCAGAGAAACGCCACTATAAACCAGCTTGGTTGTAGTCGCCAAATAGGAGAGCGGGAGAATTGGGGCACAATTGAGACGAAATCGAGCCCAACGAATTAACGTGCTCATGGATGATCGTGCAGTCGTTTTTTCGGTCGGGGGGGGGTAGGTAGACTGCGCCTACACTGAGCTTGGTTCTTGGCAGATCCACAAAAATCCAGATTTGCTCTAGCAGACTTGAAATGGGCGAGGTACTTACAAAGCTGGTCAGTTTCGTTGTGACGGCGATCAGAACCCCACCACCACGCAATTTTTGGCTGTTTAGGGGAGAGCGGTCGGTTCTGAAGACGGAATAATGCGATCCAAACAGCTGCGGTGAGTAAATCCGGTCATCCAGCCACGTTTCTGTCAGAACAATCAAATCGTACTCAGCCTCCGAGACAGCCAGGAAAAACGGGTCGATTTTAGTCCGCAGCCCACGCACATTTTGGTAGTAAATCCGGAGACCACTCAAGATGCCACTACGCGAACTGGAAGTTGAAGGGAAATCAGGTACCGAAAGTTCGCCTGGAGTTGCAGGCCGGAAGCCCCCGATACCACCACCGACCACAGGACCGGGACGATGACGATGGCGGATGTCAGCAGCAAGCGCGACTGGGTCGGGGGGCTCGGGAGCTTTCTTAGTGCATGTTTTAGGGTGTCCCGGATCCGATGAAGTTGTGGCGATGGTGTCAACAGCTGGAGAAACGTAGCACGCTAGTTTTTTGCCGAATCAATAAACTCGCGAAACTGTAATCCGGCAGGCCAGGAATCCGGATCGAGTGCAGCATCTTTCAAACAAGGATCCAAACCGATCTTGAATGACACAGATGTCATACTGGATACGACTTTTCCTCTGGGAACCAAACGCACCACATCGACAGGTTCAGTTAAGCTCAAGCAGCGTGACACAATACTCTGCACGTCGTTATCGGTGATGAGCGGGTTCAGGCGAGAAAGATTTAGCCAGAATTTCTCCGGAGGTGCACTAGGTGCAATAGAGGGAACGGAAAGACCACTCAAGTCAATTGTTTTCGTTCCATTTACGGTTGGCACGTCAATATCAGGCCGGTCTTCACGACGGCGTTTTGCACCCGGTTTGGGCCAAACTGGTGTAGCACTCAGTGACGGGTTGCGATGTGGCTTAGCAGAGAAATTGTCGACTTTTTTACTTAGCTCAGCCACGGCATCATGCAGTAGCCGAACCTGATCTGGCAACGAAACAAGCGAGGGGGCTTGCATTTGTTGTTGCTGCTGATCGTCGATGAAACAGCGGATAGGGCGGCCCTGTAGAACCCCACGACAGGAATTGCAAACGAAGAGTATCTTTCCAGCTGATAATGGTTCCTTCAGATTGCGGATATTAATACCGCAACACTGCTGGCTGATGTGGTAGAGTGTTTCGCAAAAACCACAGCGCAGCGGCTCGAGCTCGTTGATAACGAGCTGACATTCTCCGCATTGTTTTTGGTCCATTCTGCTTTGACGGAGCTGCACAGTGAAAAGATGGAGACGGGTCGGGAATCGATGATGCGAGGACGAAATTTATCGATATTCCACACGTTTCGGAGAGATTGTCGAAAATAGTATTGTTTACGCACAATTTTGAACACTAAAAACCAGATTTCCACACACACAAATTCTATGGTAAAAACACGAACGTAAACAAGGCAAACAAGGCGAACGTCAGCAAACATATGAATCTAATGGTTCGTGGACAGAAGTTCGGAATTTTCGCATTACGTGGCGCAAGTGTGCTTGAATTTAAGATTCCCTTGTTTGTATTAGGGGAATTTACGCATTCTCGGCAACCTAAGCAGCGACCTTTTTTCTATAGCCTTTTTCTCTATGGAACGCACACATATGCAGTATTGGTTTGTTTACAATCTTTTGCTGCCAGCTGCTCTAACAATTTCAGTCGAAAGAATTGTCAAAAACTGTTTTGAAACGCTTTTACAAAGCTCCAATCTTCTCTAGTGAGAGCGAGTATTGTCGGCAACCAGTTTTTCTTCGGCAACCGTTCCATTTGAACTGCATGTAAATCTGCTGTTCTATTATCGGCAACTCGAAATCAGCTACAATTTATAGTGCGTGTGTTTCATTTCAAGAAAACCCTGCTAGATTGCTTTTTCTCAGTGGTAAAAATATAGTCAAATTGAAGCTGAAATCATAAAGAATCGTTTGCAGGCATTCAGCGAAGTGTTTTCTTAAGAAAATCCAGTGAAAATAGTGTTTCAATTTAGGTTGCCGAAAATGGTCTGTCATGCCGAAGCCGTCATTTTCCCTATATATTGAAATCCTTGCCATCTAGAAAGTTGCTACCTTTGGCAACTTCGCCATTCTTCGTTCATTGCCAACTTCGTTCATTGGATCAAGACCTAATGATTGGTGGACCGAAGTTCAGCATTCTCTCACTACGCGGTGCTAGTAAACTTGTAAACTATATGTTTAGTATTAATTCTGTGTGACTACGCGGCGCTAGTGAGCTTGAATTTGTGATCAGTCAAAATAAACCTCTGATCAGTGTGCATCGTTCTTGCCTCTTACGAAAATATAGTTCATATCGAATACGTGTCATGGTGAAATTTTTAGCTCAGCTACTATTCCGAACTGTCTTTGAGCTCCCGCCGCGGTTACAATTTCAATAAGCGAAAATAGACTACACAGCAAAAAAATAATTTTGATATCACATCAAAGTGGATGCACTTCAATTGTGTCAAAAATATGTGTATTATTACTTGCCAAAAAGGACAAAATTATCATTAATACAGTGCATGATCTGACAGTACGCTACTTTTACAGCATTTGTTTTATTTTTGTTACCATAAAAATAACATGAGATTTTCGACATGACTGAAGTGCATCTTCTTGGATGTAGCATTAAAATTTATTTTTTGCTGTGTACTGCGTCATCTTTGCGGCCCGATCTGAATCTAATATGATGATGCCAAATTACGGTTTTGACATGCTGAACAACTTTGCCGAAGACAGCATCTCTCTAGAGCTTTATTTCGCATTTCCAGAGCGCCATCTCTCTGTTGCACGATCTGAAACTGTTCTGATAATGCTAAACGACAGAATTTCACATAGAGTTAACAACCTCATTTCCGGCCTATTAAGCACAACCCGCAGTTAGTCTTTCCTAATCTAGCGCAGTTTAGCACCAAACGGGATGTTATTATTACTGATGGCTTCCAAATGTATTTACCTTTCCGTATGTACCGTAAGATTTGATAAAGAAAAACCAATCGATGAGATATTGTCAAAAGTCTAACACTGCTTCTTGACGCCAAACTCGGCCTATGGATTCTAAACTCGGCCTAACGCATTGAAACGCCTTTGAAACGCCAATGAATTCACTTCGGCCTATCGGATGAAGATAAAAATTGATTCGGTCGGAGCGCTTCTTTGTTTTTGAGAATAATGGGTGCAAACCTGAATAACTTTACCGAAGACCACAGCTCTCTAGAACTTCTTTTACAAAGATAGACAGCAGTGCCATCTCTGCGGCACGTCCTGGAACAGCATTTCACATTCTGAACAACTTTTCCGAAGACCACAAACTGAAAAACTTTTTCGACGACCGCAACTCTTTAGAGCTTCATTTTGCAAAGATAGACTACCGCGCCATCTCTGATACCCGATCTGGAACTAAACTGATTATGTCAAATGACGGTCTTTGACATACTGAACAAGACGGCAACTCTCTACAAAACCTCTGTAATATCACATGAATAAATCAGCTATTTCTAATGGAACCGGATTCCGGGATTTCCATATCAAGTACAGTCCAGAGTTCTGCCTTGGCTTAAGTCACTTCAAGTATATTTGATCGAGAACCAGTGAATTGGTGTGATTTCATGAGTGTAATTATGCCTTTGTACATAGAGCAATTCCCTACGAATTCGCAAATCGGTTTATTTTTGAATTTTTAAATTTGGTTGACTGACTATGCCATTTTGCATCTTCAAATCGCCAATTTGAATCCAGCCTTATTTTTGAAATGGGCTTATAGAAAAATATTAAGCTTATCTTCAGAAATTTTTTTTCTCGAAAACTGTTTGCTCGATTGGTTTGGTGTCTTCGGCAATATTGCAGATAAAAATTGATACTAAAAAAAAATATGCACTCTAAAGAAATTACCCATATTTTTTTTATTTCAAATAAAATCTTTAAAATAATTTTTCTCAAAAAAAAAAAAAAGAATTATTGTATTTTTTTATTTATTGAAATGATTAAGGGGCCAAAAAATGCCATCTATTGCACTATAGGTCAAGGTGGAGAAATGATGGACAAAAAAGTTATGATTTTTTTTAAAAACTAAAGTTTTTGGAAAAATATCAAAAATTTGGTCAAATTACTTGTTCGACTCTATTTAATGAAAGTACACCAAATTTAGAATAAAACAACACTCAAGTAAATTTTTTCTAAGTCACATCGTTTTTGAGATGTAGCGGTTTGAAAGTAGATATTTTTAAAATGTTTGTAGTTTTTGCCCATTTTTAAATGTTTTTCGCGGTTTTCCAGATCCGACAATTTTTTTTTTTTTTGGGTAAGATCTGAAAATTTTGCTATAACAATGCTAGAATGTAGCTTCAGGGAAACTACAGAAACTTGTAAGAACTTATTGGAAGTTCAGCGATATTCAGAGAGCTTAAGGAGAGTCAAGAAATCTGCTGAGAAGTTGTGGAAACTTTAAAGAAGTTCCAAGAACGTCAGAGATCATAAATTTGGGGTCATAAAAAAAAAACATGCAAATGTGTCATTTTACGTCCAATGTTCGTTCTCTTCAAGTAATTGGAATGGTATTGAATGGTACTATTCTTCATGATTCAAACACTTTCTAAATGTTTGCACCAAAATTTCTTAGCTGGAGTTCGTTGGTTATTGAATAAGAGTTGTACCATCGCAAAATCGCAAAGACAAACCGGAAAAACAATTTTCCTAGTAATGGTTTTTACAGGTAACAATTTCAGAATAGTATCTATTACCGTTTTTGACATATGATCGAAAAACTAATGAACGGTAACGCACCAGTCTGAAATTTTCGCCAGTGACAGATAATAAATTTCCGAGCAAAAAAAAATTGAAAAAAGTTTCATTACTCATAAAATGGGTTTTCTCAAGGGGTAAGTCACTCAGCTCAATGTGCTGAAAATAGATTCGGAACAGTTTGGGCACATCCATCGGCACAATTTCGTAGGCATTGGATTGTTCATTAAATAAAATGGGAGCACTGCTGGATAACTGTTATTGCAGTTGTACACAACATTACGTTCTGTTTTACTATATATTTCTGGAACATCCTCTAACTGAGGAACTCTGATTTGCAGTTCACTCATATTAAATCGGAAATGTAGGCTCTGGCTGGAGCTCTAGCGAGGGCTTTAGACTGAAATCAGACCCCAATAGTACCCGTAATTAAAATACACATGACTTTTATTATCCTATGAACACAAGAAACAATTCGCAAACCATCCACTTCCCGCGTCATCCTAAATGGACTGGCGAAGGAATATTGCGAACTTGTCGCATCATCTACAACCGATCAGATAGAAGTAGAATCAGGTCCGATCAATTCCACATTTATGGGAGCACTCATACGTCCTTCAAACTGCTGTCTCGCAACAGCGTGTGTTTCACTCGTAGACAATTGAGTAGCACCCGATCCCTGGTTAGAACATATATTTTGCCATATGGCTAAGCGAATAAAGTCATGAAAATTTATTTCAAATTTGAGTTAGACCATAGGACCAAAAACTGGAACACAAATGCCATAACTGACTCACTTACCCTAACTACAATCTGTGAACTTGTGATTGTATACAGAAAGTGAATAAAGTTAATCGACTTTTTATCGATTAATGGACATAAAGGGTGATACGGTCAAAATTTGGTCAAGGGAAAACGCGTGTAAATCGGTGAAATCGTTTATTTAAAAAATCAAATTAAATTTCTTTTTCAAGTTCAATT